>NC_067124.1:28357657-29057976 GCF_021347895.1 Acanthochromis polyacanthus
GCCAACTCTGAAGCAGCTGCGGTCACAGCTAAATTGTAGAATTAGTTCACTGTCTGTGGAGTCGCTTTAGCAGAGCAACCAGTGCAGCTCTGATCAGTGGTACTATGGATCCTTCTTTACCTCCTGTTTACTGCTGAAGCTGTGTTTCCACTGATTATTAGTTGCTCACCAATCTTCCAGGATCCTTTTCCAGTTTCACATTCAGATTTTTCTCTATTCAGTTCTTTTCCGTGTGGAGCCACAATGCAGACACGCAGATAGGCACAGACTGAAACTGAGAAGGTTCTGCTGTTCACATTTCACTTTAGAACCATGTTCATGCAGGTTTGCTGATTGTATGTAACAAGTGAACTCAATTTAGTTTCAGTGATCACAGGTAGATTGACCTTTGTTGCAATGAGTTTCGACCTTGGGGCCTGAAATTTTAAAACAGTCTTTCTGAAATGTACTATTCAACTTATTGAGAGTTGACATTTAGATGATTTTGCCCAGAGGTGTACTCACTTCTAACACTCAACAAAAGGCAAAGTTAGACAGACAGCACACAGGATGGAATTTAGAATACTCTACTCTAGTCATATCTTTGCACAGTGAATCTTTATACACCTCATACTCTCAGCGCTTATGTGTACCAAATATCGGTGTCTTGAGACATGCAGCAGTCTGATTGATTTCACCCAGTATGTTCTGTCACAATGATTTGGACTGCTGCCTTGGTAACGTGCTCCGCAGGTGGAGGCGAACGCAATCTGGCAATTATGTTAAAATGGAAACATTCAAAACAGTATTTTTCCACTAACATGTCTACCAGGAGGAAAACAGGCCATTATTCTGAAAGATGGCCATTGTGCAAACTGCACACACACAAATCTACAGTAACAGGGCCCTCATTAAAGCGGCTCAGCAACATGTTACTGCAGCCATGTCTCCCCTGCATCTTTCTCAGGCTGTGCCGCAGCTAATGCCTTCTCCCGATGTGGCATTTGCCTCCGTGGGGTTGTTAACACTGCACTCCCCGGCACTGTTGCGCCTCGACTGTGTTGGCTGCGAGCTTATGGAGCGATCCGGCGTCTAAAGTTCACGGCTGAATAATTGATAGTGCGTTGGATGGGTCACGGGGTGGCAGCGAGGAAGAGGAGGTGGAAGTGGAAGGCAAATGCCAGTGGATGATCACTACACCCTCGCTCACGTCAGCCTGAGAGGGCTTGTTAGCAGCTGGATCTGAATAGCTCTCTGCTACACGGAGATATCCAGATAATGAGATTTGGGTAATGAACCAGGGTTATATAATAGTCATATTCCATTGCCCAACTACAGAGGGTTTTTAATTTAGACTGGTGGAATAATGGTCTTCTTCACAATCGCTGCAATAAGTAATTTTCAGACGGGAACTTCAACGCTAACATTACATTGCAATTAGAGCACTTACACAGGAGCTGAAAAAGCAAGAGCATAAAGTGGAATAAGAACAAAGTCAGTAACCCAAATAGGTCGTTTTATGGGGGGCAAACAGGATCGCCGCCACCAATGACTTTGCGCTCTCTTGCTTAAATAACAAGCTGTTAACCTTTACCTATAGTGCTCCTGAAAGGATTCACTGATGTTGTGTTTCCAGGTATTCATTTTAGACAGCTGAGTTTAAAGTCTAAAGGCTTGTTTTTTGGTTTCAAAAGGTGTGAGTTGTGTGTCAGTTCAGTCAGCAGCAGGTGTACAGAGAGTCCAGCCTGCCTCTCATCACTGTCACTGCTCTGGTCAGACAGAGATGAAAGCAAATAAAATCTGCCCTGATTGGTGCTGCGGTTTGCCGCGTTTTCTGCTGATTTCTCAAAGCAGGTTCTGTAGCATTTTTCTAGACGTGGCAGTGGAGGGGAGGTACAGATGAAATATGAGTTAGCCGAGGTGGTTACAGACCAGAGTTGCTCGTGTGGTAGTCTTGTAAGCATGGAGTTATTGATTTGCAGGCCAAACGGCATCGAGGCATTTCGGATTTGCTAGACTGAAACTTGAACATTTCTTTGCTTATATATAATCCCTTTAGTGACTTTAAAAACCCTGTAGCTCAGTGTGGAGGTGTGTTTTTGCACTGTTTATCTTTACACTTAAATTTTATTTAATTTTCATGTTTTTTAATCTAATCTGCTTTTTGTTTTAGCCTATAAAATGTGAGAAAAGGTGAAAAGCCTTCCTAAAGCTGCAGATGTTGCCTTTAAATGTCCTGTTGTTTGACCATCAACCCAAAGATACTGGGTTTATAATCACAATCGACAAAAACAAACAGCAAATCCTCATGTCAGAGAAGCTGGAACTGCAGATTTTCTGGCTTTTGCTATTTTTGCCAAAAACTGCAGATGCCAAAATGAATATATAACCTTCACGAAGGTCTGCTGTCGGATTCTCCTTCTTGGTCTAACAGCTTTTACAGAGCCTGGAGGTGTGTTTGGCCTCATTGTCCTGCTGAAGAACTAATGCAGCCAAAGATCTCACATCATGAAACCAACGTCCAGATTTGCTCTGAGCTAATATCTGTTTTTGTGTTTCTGGCTCCAAGAATTTCTTCTGCTTGGTCTCTTTGCAGCAGCTCCACCATGAAGCTCTGATTCTCACAGTCTCCTTCAAACAGTTGACGCTGCTTGAACTCTGAGAAGAGCTGATGTGGCCTCTGGTCTGAGCTGCTGTTAATGGTTGATTTCTCATGAACTTCTTGGTCTTTCTTTCCTGGTTCAGTTCTCATCAGATCCAAATTTATCGCAGTTTGAAGAAACTTTCTTGAAATGTTTTGGACTGACTGACTTTAATATCTTAAAGCACTGATGGACTGTAGTTTCTCTTTACTTGGCTGAACACGTCTTCTTGTTATTATAATATGTTTTTCTGCAGTATATGAGCAGGACTGTCTGCTGTATATTAACACTACCTCAACATAACATTACTGGTGGATGGATTAGAAAGGAGGAAATTCCACCAGGTGACTCTTGACAAACTATTACTAGAAACCATTCAGGTGAAGCTGCCTGACATACTGACAAGAGTGTGCAAAGTAGTCAGCAAGACCAAGTCTGAAACATGAAACACATTTGATTTTATCCACATTTTTCCCTTCTCGACAGAAATCAATTATTAGATTTTTTTGATGTCCTCGTTTTTGTTTTATGCTGCTGAAAGTAGTACAAAGAAATTCTAACCTTTGCTCCCATTTGCACCATCTTCTTAAATGAACTACATTTTGAAGCACTGCTGCCTGCTGTGTACAATGACCATAATAGTGAATTTATTAACAGAAAACTATTTTGATACTTCATCAAATTTTTACATTTGTTTTCAAGCCAAAGCTGCAAATGGTATTGAGTTTGAGTTTCCCAGTAATTAAGAATTTGCTGCTATTCTTTGGTAGCCTACAACCCACGGCAACGAATTTAATTCTCTGCCAGGGTGGGTCTAGTTATCCTCCATAAGGCTCGAGGTTGGATGCTCCTAAAACTGGCCGTAGGAATCACCATGAAGTGTAGAGTCAGAAGGCGGGTGTAACTAAGTGACGACAGAGGCGTGACGATTCTGACAGAAACAACCGGAAACAACTAGCCTAGCCGCGCTAGACAACCCACGGCAACAAATTTAATTCTCTGCCAGGGTCGACAACAAAAACGACAACAGTCGTTGAGCTCCATTAGCACCGACTCTGAATAATCTTTCTGTTAACATGTCTGTAATATACTTGAGCTTCACCCATTGACTGTATAAATAAGGCTTCACCGAACTATCGCATCCTCTGATTTCCGGCGCTCTAGGAGCCTATTCGTTGCGCTGATTGGTTGTATGCTTACCCAGTTGCTGCAGAGTGATTTGATAGACAACCTTTTAGCCCGCCTCCCTCCTTGTCAAGCGTGCCTAGACCCTTGCGTCTTCAGAGCATGGGTCTGGCGCGGCTAGGCTAATTCTTTGGCGTATGTGACAGTAAACTTGAGCATCTTGGACCTCTGCAAATTTTGCCAGTTTTTTTTCTTACATTTTATATAGACTGAATAATAAATATATGGCTTAAAAATTATGTGGCAGTCTATCTGACAGTGAGGCCCTGCAGAGGGCTGTAGACATACACTCATAGATCTGGAGGTGCCATTTAACAGGAATGTAATTACTCCGCCAAGCAATGCCACGGAGTTATGTGACGATCGACATTCTTTTGTTTGTTTGTCAGTGCACAACATTACTCAAAAACAGACTAACGGATTTGGATGAAATTTTTAGGGAAGATCAGAAATGACACAAGGACCACCTGTTTAGATTTTGGCAGTGATGCAACTTTTAGTCTGGATTCATGGATTTGTTAAAGATTTCTGCATCATTGTGAGATAGCGGCATGGCGTCACTGTAACTATGACAACAAGTGAACACTACGTCAGCTACCTGCTGATGATCATGATTGCGATCCCACGACAAATTGACCTGCAGACTTATCGGTACAGCAGAACTTAGAACGTGTCTTCCAATTGTTTTAACAAATCTATTGAGGGTTTATATAAAAGCTTACTGTTTATTAGTACTCTTGGTGCTTTATTACATGACAGTCCAGCTCGCACAAAGAAAAATCGACTTTTGGGTTTACAGAGACTTTCCACACAGAACAAAACAAACTGAAGAGATATCAGTTTCTGTGCCTCCCCAGTGTGAGTCACAGTCTCAACCTGACCAACCTTCTAAAAACTGCCTCACTGCATCACTGGTTGCAGCACTAAACCAAGCTGCATATGAAATCAACCTGAACATGTATTTTTTATTATTCAAAAATGCAGAAACATGAACTGGGATCAAATCTGATTCTGCTACATTGGTAAAAAAAAAAAAAAAAAAAAGAATAAATGCTAATATTTATTCATGTATGGTTCCCAAAAGAAAGGAAAATAGCAACACATAAGAACGCAGTGATTTTTTAAATAAAATTATAAATAAAAAATAGAATTCTATTTATATAATTGTATTTATTTATTTATTGCCTTTTTCTTGGCCTGAATTTTGTATAATAACATAGATGGATGGATGCCCAATGATAACCTATATTGGATGCCTATTATAGAAGATATTTTACACTGATAAAAAACACAATCATTTGGCATTTTTGTTGTGAAAACTTCTGTAATTGCACAAGAAATTTCACTTAAACAAATGTACATTGAAGTTACAGAACCAATAAATCTTTTTGTAACTAACTGTATCTCATCTTAGAACTGCATTTCCAGTATTACACTTTAATTTAACAGTTTTGCACATGAAATAAAAAAAAAAAGGTATTTCTAAATTAGCAGTAAATGTAATTTGGCTGTTTTTTAAAAAAAATGATTTTCTCTAAATAAATAATTTCATTTCAGGTTTTTGATTTTATATTACATTAAACATGTACATTCAGCGTATTTTTGTAATTTAATAACATTTCATAAATGAGGAGAAAAAAATGTAAAAATACAGATTTTTTTTTTACAGTGTAAGTGAAACTAAAAACTGCTCCTATCAAGTTATTGGTGTTTTTGTTGTCTGATTTCATTCTAAGCTTTGGAACTCATTGAAATCATTACTGTTGCTGGTTTGTTTCATTTTGCGCACAGCTGCCAAATCATTCTATTGATCCATCTGTTTCTACCAGTTCACGACCAAACCCTCACGTGGATGGAACGAGTCTGACTCTGTGTGTATTTTCAAATTGGCCTTTAACACCGGGTGCCGTCAGTATTCAATCTCTTGTGCAGATGCATTAATCAGAAATCGATCACAGAGGCGCTGGTCAGCAGAGTGACCAGCAGCTGCAGGGAGGAGCGCGGGGCCAAAGCCAAAGCGGAAAATTGTGACAAAATGAGTTTTTTGCGGGACTCTTACGCGATTGATTCGCTGGTTAAGTTTGCGCACAGCGTGTAACTCATTACAGAATCTTTGAGGAGATTCTTTTCGCCCAGATCCCCCTCCCAACCACCATCCCTCGCTCTCTCCCTCCGTCCTGGCTCTGTGCTAGCTGCTCGCTCTCTCTCGTTCACACTCAGCCTGCCGGTGCTGCAGTGGATCAGACGCAGAGCTGTGGCGTGCCTGCTTCACCGTCTTCTCTATTATGGAATACGGCTGCGTTAATGCGCGGGAGTGAGCCAGATATCCGTGCAGCTTCGGCTTCGCTCTCCAGCGGTGCGATTTTTCTTTTAGCCACTCTCATTTGGCCCGATGCTCTGCGCGGACTCCGGCGTCAGAACCGCGCGTCCTTTTTTTTTCTTGTGCGTAAAAGTCGTGAGTAAAAGACGCGCCGTGCAAAATTCAGCGTCGGTGTTTAGTTTAATCGCGCCAAATGTGTGAAACTGCACAGAAACGAGGGCTGAGGTTTGGTTTGAAACTTGCCTGACGCGATGTGTCCTCACATGATCGTCATATGTAACTAAGCATCCTGCTAAATCAAACGCTCGCTCAATGATTCACTCCATCCGATAAACACGCGATAACAAGCAAATGCGATACCTGCAGCATAAAGTCAGGGTTCTTCGAAGGGAAGCGGACACGTGTTGAGTTCACTTCAGATTCAGTTTACAAAAAATTGTGAAAATCAGCCTTTACCTGACCGGGCTCCGCTGCTGCACCGGGGGTCAGCTCGCTCCGGTTCTGGCTCACCTTGAAGTGAACCATGCTGTGCGCCGGTCCTCCGCGGGCAAAGCGCGCAGCCCGCGGCCATGCAGTGTTCCTCCGGGCATCTCTCACCGTGCCTCTCCTCCTCTTCCTCCTCCTCCTCTGGCCACGGCCGTCCGCAGGCAAGAAGAAGCTATACATCGGAGCTCTGTTCCCCATGAGCGGAGGCTGGCCCGGCGGGCAGGCGTGCATGCCCTCCGCTCAGATGGCCCTGGACCTGGTGAACAACCGGAGCGACATCCTGCCCGACTACGAGCTGGAGCTGATCCACTACGACAGCATGGTGAGTGCATGTGGAGGGGAGTCAGAGGAGGTGCAAGTGATGTGATCTCAAGATCTGCCTCTCAGATTATCACGAGAAGTAGCTGCCTCGTGTGTCATTTTGTGTGTTTGTTTGTTTTTTAATGTTGCAACCAACCATGGATTCTTGTTTTTTTTTTTGTACTGTATGTTTTTATCACCACTTTGTCACCATTTTACTCCATCACTGTCTGTCTTTTTAGGATCTTTCTTCCTCCAAATCACAGATCTTAAAGAAGACATTCTCACTATAAAGGTCACCCCAAAGCTCTCCAAACCTGCATGTGCAGAGCTGGATGGTGGTAAATGAACAAACACACCTCCTGCTTGTTGCTCATCAATCATTAATCACGGTGGTATTTTTAAATGTCAGCATTATCAGCCACTTTAAATCCAATATTCACCTCCCCCCCTGCAGGTTTCGTTACCCCCCTCTAGTTTACCACCCACAGCGGCTTTAATCAGAAAGCACATGATTTATCTTGGATTTCAAAATCTTCCCTGTTTGTTGCTGCAATTCCTAAAAAGGAGGTTTTTTTGAGAGCAAACGCACTAAAACCAACTGGATCCCCCCTCTGCCTCCTCTCTTGTGGGCTGTTATCAATCAGGACAGATGCCTGGAGAGTTGGCCGGGGCACCAAGCAGTTAACTGCACAGGGACTGGTTGGGAAATTTGCTACGAGCTTTATTCTGATTGGTGTACGCGGCTCTGCATTGGAATCCTGTTAAACAGAATAGCAGGGAGAGGGAGTGTGATGGAGGGAGCAGAGAGTGAGGCAGAGTTGGCATGGCAACACAGTTACTCTTGAAGCAAACCACAGAAACAAACAAGGTTTCAGCTCTGTGAAAATATGTGTGCAAATTCATACGCTGGATGAACGGAGCACACACAACACACACACACACACCTTGTTCTTTGCAATCAAACGCGAAACAGATCAAGTGTGTGCGTGTGTGTGGTCTGATTACAAGTGTAGGGAAGCAGGCGGCTGCAGATGTAGCTGCCATAAACATAAAGAAAAAGCAATGAACAGATTTCATAGGGATTGGAAAACATCACTCCTCGTGCTTCAGGAGTCGCAGGCGCCTCCGGCTCGTGAAATAGATGCAGATCCTTTGAACAGAAAAGCTCAAAGAAGCCGCTATAACATTGTCTGAGTGACGCCGCTTAATTCTTAAATTAAGGCGAGGCGGGAATGTGTTGCTTTGGAAGCGTCATGTGCGCATTGAGGTTTTTTACTCTCTGATTGCAAACGTTTTTCACCTGGCTGGAATAGTAATGAAGGTGTTACCCACTGAGAGGCAGAAAAGCAATTATCAGGAAAGAGATTAATTAGGTATGATATTTACATCCAGTTATTAAAGCTCACTCCACGTTCTTGTTTGGTCAGATCTCTGCTTTGTGAGCACAGATTAAGACAAGGCTGGGACCTCGTTGTTTGCATCTCAAGATCAAGGCTGCAGAAGTTTAATCACACAGCAGACTCTCTTGACCCGAATTTATCGCGATGAGGAACTTTAATAATGTGGGCCTTTTCAACAAATTTATTTTAAATGCCTCCACAGTGCATCTTATAGTTTGGAAGATAGTTTGTTTCCTCATGGTGATATAGTCCTTTGTGTTAGTCCTGTCCTAAATAGGCTGTTTTGCTCTGAAAACCAATGAGCTGCTGTTGTTCCAGCCCCTTTCAGGAAGAAAACTCTCTTTGTGACTGTCTGTAGCTCCAGCTGACAATTTGAGCTGAACTACAATTGGTTAATGAGGCGTCACGAAGCACCTGGTTCAGATTCTTATTGGCTTTTAAAGCTTTAAAAAATCTGGCTGTCAGGGTGCCACAAAAAAATCTGTTAAGCATGGGAGTACTTTAGCGTTCAACAACTGTATAAATGATCAATTACCAGCAAATATATGTAAAATAAATTTCACTGGATTAAAATACAGTTAGTGTAATTTCATGGTCACACATTGTATGAAAACAAATTATTACTCTCTCTTATGGCCTGTTTTTTTTCTAGCGTTAACATGTAAATTAGTAAAAACTAAATAAATTGGGATGTCACTAAGCATTACCTGTCACTTTACAAAGCAGAGATAATCTATGAATACCATGTATTATGTATTTCTAAATTTGTACAGTTTTAAGAAAACAGTGTAATTTTATTTTTGAATGTTAGGGAAAAAACGTACTGTTTGTAGAAATCCGCATTTGAAAAAAAAATGTGAATGTATGGTTGTTTTCTGGCATTTTACTATACATTACCTGTGATTGAACAAAAAAACAATTGGTTCTTCAAAAATACAGATTCTGATGTGAACATTATTTATAATTTTTTTTCAGTCAACATCTGAATTATTACAAGTTTTACAAGGTATTATCTGTAATTTAACAAAGTAAAAAACTATCTGTATAATAATAAATATATTTTGCTTTTAGTTTGTGAAAAAGAGCAAATTGATATTTGTTATTTATTTATTTACCACTCTATGATCCTGGATATACCAGGTTTTTCTTTCAAGCCTAAGTAAATAACTCTAACAATATGTAGAGATATTTGTCGAACATTGTGCAAGTTTAAAGTCAAGAAATGTGAACATTTTTTACAGTTTACTCATTTTTATCTTTAGTTTAACAAAGCATGGAGAATCTGTAAAATGTCAATAAACTGATTAAATAGATACATTTAAAAACTGTTAAAAATAACACCTTTCATTTTAACACTATCTAGTTGTGGGAGGTTTGAGGGGTGACAGAAGTAAATGACTTCATGTCCTAACGGCTTTTATTTGACACCTTCAAGTTTATAACAACCACAAAGCAAAAATAAAAAAAGGATTTTCACCATATGGCACCTTTAACGCAGTGATCATGGATTAGAGTTTGACATGGCAAACACACACACACACACACACACACACACACACACACACACACACACACACACACACACACAGTTTGTGACCAGTGGCGTTGGGAGTACGGAGCGATGTCCTCAGCTTGTTCAACATCATACAATATTCATGAAGCTCCACACTTAATCCCTGCCTGTCCTTTAAACGAGGCAGATACCCAGAGGCAGCAGCCGCCTCCTTCTCCGGCTATTCCGCACTGTAAAAAAAAAACTTCTATTGATGTTTTTAGCTGTAGTTTATTTTTATTTTTAATTTTTTTTTAATTTTTCCTGTTATTTTACAGATTTTCCCTGGTATAATACATGCATGTGAACACTAAATGTCTGTAATTTTATAAATAATTAATTTATTTAAAATTTGTGACCATTAAATTTCAACTTTTTTAAGACCATATTTAAATGTCAAAAGTATTGCTATTTTGCCGATTTTGCCTAATTTGTTTAATTAGAGATGGAATCTAAAATGTATTTTTTAAATAATATTTTTAATATCAAGTTAAGCCTTTAGCCGTGCATATATATATGTGAAAGCCTAAACTGCATAAATTTGCATACTAAATAGTTCTTTTATATTGCATGATTATAAAATGACCATTTAGCAGTCATTAAATCTGCCCAAAAATAGCATTTTACAAATATTTGCCATTGTTTAAAGAAAAATAGATTTTTGTTGTGTTTTGTGGTTGTTAAAGTTGGAAGTGTAAAATATTAGCTGTTGTCTTTTATGGAGCAATTTACTGGTATTTTACAATTTTTTCCAGATTTTTAAAATAACAAATATACATTAAAAATCACAGAAAAAGAAAACAAATATTTACATGTTGACTATTGAAATAAAAAATATCCACGTCAAAAAAATCTGTGTTTTTGCAAATAGTTATTCGCTCTTTTGGAATGTGACAGTGAAAGTAGATAACTTTGCTGTATTTAAATCAACCAGAAAATATTATTTTGCATTTTTGGTTATTTTCATTGTTTTTACAGTTTTTGAACATTACACTACAGTTTTGGATTTTCTGACTCCTGTATTTTTACAGTGGCGACAGTATCAGGCTATTTACAACCTTCTGAGATCCACACACGGACACGGACACACACACACAAACACACATACGCACTATGTGCAGACACACTCTCCACGCAGGCCGTTGCCATGGATATATCAAAGCCGAGCCTGCAAACTTTGATCAATTATTAACAGCGATGAGTGAGACAGTGGAGATACAGAGAAATGGTGAAACAAGGTGCTTCCCTCACGTCCGCTCTTTATTTTAATTGGCAGCTGTGGTACAGTTTTCCTCCACTGTGACACAACCAGCGTTCATCACCGGTCCTCGTCCGTTGGTATGCCAGCCTGAAGAGGGGCGCCAGACGTAATTATGAGGAAATTAGGAGATGTAGCTGTGCATGCTTTGAGCTTCCATACATAGGCTGTCCCCCAGGCCCGTATCCTATCCCCCATTCACATCCTTTTCCTATTATTCAATCTGGAGTGTAATTAGAGAGCGTATTACGATGAGCCAATGTCTTCTCCTGTTCTTCCCAGCTCTGGGAAGCTTCTCGCTGGCTGGGTTTGACTGATTGAAGGGCTGCATGGGCATGTTAACATGACACTGATATTGGCTCTGGGAGTTCCAGCACCAAGGACAGAGTGTGTGTGTGTCTGTGTGTGTGTGTGTGTGTACTTTTACGGCTGTGTACACATGCTTGCATTAATCTGTGTGTGTGACAGTAAATGTGTGTGTGACCGTGAACGGCGTCGGGGGGCCGTCGGTGCCGGCGCTCTCCTGAGCCGAGGACGGCTGGAAATGAAAGTGGAAATGGTGATGACCCCACAGGGCTGCAGGAGACAGACCTCCAAGAATAGCAGAGATTCCTCAGCCTTTATTGCGTACCTGCCAACATCCCTGTTTTCTCTTTTCTTCTTTTTTTCGTAAGGGAGACCGTGTGCTTTTTCACCTCTTACTGCACACCGTTCCCATTTTGTTACCAAAGCCTTTATACACAGAAACACCAGATGATTGAAAGAGCAAGTGATGGAATCTGATGCCGTTTCGCAATTGTGTTCAAGAATAGATCCTTTCATTCCTTATATGCTGTAGCTTCACAACCTGTTAACCTTAACATATTGAGATGAAGGTGGAAGTGGAGAAGAATTAGTAACTGTTGCTGGGGAAAATAACTGAGTTTGTTCCCTAAAAAAGTCACGCTTTCCCTCCTCTGTTTGCTCTTACATTAATGATGAAGGGTTTAACTAGCTTTACTTGTAATCTTGGAAATGTTATGCTTTACAATCGTAGATCTAAAGGATCCTTATTTTAAATGGGTCGATTAATGCAGTTTAAGCTAATTAAGGCATGTTTGTTCACTGAATTTGTGTTAATCCAATACCAAAGCCAATCTTTAAATGGTCTTTCACATCTTGCTGCACAGTGTTCCCATTATTTTGCCAAATGTTTCATTTCTTGCACTTACAGACAAATTAAATGATTGAAAGGTTCAGCTATAAAATCTGACGGCTTTTCGCTATTGCGTTCAAGAAAAGACTCCTTCATTATAAAGCTCTGTAGCCTGTTGTCCTTTTTCTATTAAGATGAAGGTGGAACCATCGTGGAATAAGTAACACTTTAGGCCAAAATAAGTGAATTTGTTTCTTGAAAGTCAAGTTTAAGCTGCTGTTTTTGCACCTTCATCTGCTCTTACATTAATGATGAAGGATTTTACTTTAAACTTAAAGCTTTAGTCGAGCGTCCTGTTCTAAAATCTTGCAAAAAATCTGCTTTATATTCATAGATCTAAAGGGTTGTTATTTTATATGGGCTGATTAAGGCGTAATTGTTCCCAAAATTTGTGGTAAACCAGTTTTTCACGTCGTGTTCCCATTATTTTGCCAGATGTTTCATTTCTTGCACTTACAGAAACACTAAATGATTGAGGCGTTCAATTATATAATCTGATGGCCTTTGTGATTGTGTTAACAAAGAAACGCCTTCAGTGCACACCTTTGCAGCCTGTTGCCCTTATTAAGATGAAGGTGGAACCAATAATGAAATGAGTAACTGATGGGGTCAAAATAAGTGAATTTGTTTCTCGAAAGTCAAAATTAAGCTGCTGTTTTTGCACCTCCGTCTGCTCCTACATTCAGGTTTACTGATTTAAAACAGCAAAATGTAAATGTGACATGAGCAGCCTAGTCATCTCTTAAATATTGCATACTTGACTATAAAGGACCCTTACTTTACTGATTAGCCCCAAAACCAGCTGACAGGTTTGAAATTAATGTAAAAAAAAATCACCAAAATTGCACCATTTATCCGAGCCTTAAACTGAAAAAACTGAAAAAATACCCAGACTTTCAACTTTCCAACAGTCCTTGAACAAATTGTGTGTGATGTGCAGTGCAATCGGGAAAATTTACCAAATCTAAGCTTAAAATTGTTATATTTCATCAACACTTTCTATTTGTTGTTCCTTTCTTATATTTTGCTGTATGTGTCTATTTTTTAAAAAATGCCAAAAAAAATGGTGTAATGGTTTTCAAGTGCTTGAAAATGAAGTTTAAGATGCTGTTTTTGCACCTCCATCCATCTAAATAAAGAGCTTCATGGTTTTCAAGTCATTTGCACTAGCCAGAAACTATTAAAAAAAAACATCAGCAAAAAAGTTGTACTCCACAAGACTTTGAGAACAAAATAATACATACTTGACAGATAAAATAAATACAGCATGGCTCAGAAACAGTATGCAGGGAAACAGGATGTTGGAAGATACATTCCTCATTGTGAAACATCTTTTTAGAGCTAATATGGAAAATCGTGATTAGTAGAGGCTGCAAAATGTAAATAGTAAATTATCTGTTGTATGTTGAGCCACCATTTTTATTCTAGTGCTGTTAACACCTGTCTGCATTTGGAAAAAAAAGTTGTATTCTTTGAGTTTAGGTTTTTGCATTTTTAGTAGAAAGAATTTGGTTTTCTTTCGATGATTAATCACATTGCACGGAAGACGTCTTTGAGCCCTCTCTTCCTCCAGTCATGGTTGTTCTGTTTCCATAGAGATGCAGAACTTTGTGTTGCGGTGGAAAATGAGCCCACAGTGAGAAAAAATGTGACAGGAGCAACTAAAACGCCCAGATCCTCCTCTCAGTTCTAACTCATGTTGTTAGGCTGCTTTTTAAGGCGTGTTCATTCACTCGTGATTGGTTTCAGATGTACCACAAATGAAAACAGATTGAGACTGCAGTCTTTGTCACGTGTTGCTGCGCAGATTTCCCGTTTCATTCCTCTTCTACCAAATGATTAATTCCTCATGCTTTCAAAAAGACTAAATGATCGAAAGGTTCAGCTATAGAATCTCCTGTTTTTGCCCAGTTGCGCTCATGAACAGACTCCTTTATTATGTAGCTTTGCAGCCTGTTACCCTTTTTATATTAAGATGAAGGTGGACCCAGCATGTAATAAGTAACTGTCAGAGAAAGTCAGATGTAGGCTGCTGCTGCTGCTGCTGCTGCTGCTTCTCTACCTCCATCTGTTCTTACATTGGTGGTGAACAGCAAAATTAAAGCTTTTTGAAAGTTTTGTCATTTGCAAACTGCAGAAATCCTAACCCAAAATCTACATTTCAACTTTAGAAGGTTTGTACCATTTTACCCCAGTGGTCTGAAGCTCTTGTCCCATGTGCAACTTTTATCTGGTTATCACCGTTTCAGCTTAGGAACCAAAACTACTTTTGAGTTTAATCACATTAGGTCTCTCAAAAAGTTCAAAGCTTCTCCTCTATTTTCTGGGCCTCGTCTATCATGAATAGAAATGTATGGGAGAGTTCTTCACTGCCAAAGTGCAGTGCCATGAGACTGTGCACTTGCGTAGTAGAAGTAAAGGACAAACACTTTTTTTAAACCTTATTTTGTGGCAAAGTCACCAACACTGTTTCAATGGTGATTCTATATCTGCAGTTTTTATGCCCTAGACTGATATTTGACTGGTTGGATCAAAAGAAGCGCCAGTTGGAAAGCAACACAAAAAATGACAAAATATTAATTATTTGTGCCATCTGGGAGAAAAGACATTAGGCTCAAAACGTAATTGAGTTTGCGGTTTTGTTGTGTAGGAATGTCAAGATCTTCTGATGCAGCCGTTGAGCCATCACAGTTTGTTAAAGTCGCTCAGATTCTTATTTTCATTTTTCTTGCTTCAAAGATTTGACAGTTTGCTTGCTGCCTAATACATCCCTCCCACTGATACGTGCCATAGGAACAAGACAGTCATTGTTACTCCCTTCACCTGTCAGTGGTTTTAATGTTGTGGTTGTCGTGGCATTTAAAAGCTTTTATTAAGAGACGTCAGTACACTAGTAATCCCATATACCCCCCAATAAAACTGTTCTGACTAATGTGAGCTATTACATGTTGCCAGCAAACATTCAGCTGTGATTTTCTTTTTCTTTTAAATTGAAGCTCCGCAGCTAACCTTGCTGCTTTACCTACATTTATCTACAGCTGAGGTATATTTATGCAGGAATGTAATCCTGACTAAAATAGTTGAGGGATAATAGCTGTTTGTCATGGTTTGATTACTTAAATAACCTGTACAAGGTCATAAACTGCAGTTTTTAATTAAGTCCTAATGTCTTCATGTTTTAAACAGCCAGTAATTTGGAAAATTGATGAAAACAAGCTGTTATTAAAACCTGTAATGTGCTACATGAATGATGGATTGATGGACTAATTCAAAGATAATTGGCGTAGGCGATGAATTTCCGCTCGTCAGAATAAAGTTAAAGCAGTGTAACGCCAGAAAACTAACAAGCTTCTCCTCAGCATGCAGCCAGCCCACAGCCACAGCGAAAGAGAACACAAACAACCTTCGGGAAAGACAGCATTTAAAAAGCTCCGTGCGTCAATCTGCATCTCCCTCACATGAAGATAACGCAGCTGTTAGTTTGAAGAATAGGAAGCCGTATTCTGTGGACGCCTGACAGGCTGCAGGTTTGCATCCAGCTGACTTCACCCAGAAACAGCAGAGAGGAGGAAGTGATCTGTGAAATCAGCGGTGTGGTGATTGATTGGAGAGAAAACCTGCAGCCTGCCAGAGCCTGCAAGGTTGACTGTTCCTATGTGACATAAATATTGTGCAGCTGCTTCCCCAGTCAGTACTGGCGCTGTTAAACCTGTGATCAAAGACTCAGAGAATTCAGCTCAGGACAATATTTTAATGGCAGGGAATGCAGAATTTCTGCAGAGAAAAAGCAGTGTTCCGAGTGTTTCTTCTGCTGTTTGTTTTTGGGAACAAGTGCTACCCATTATGGCTAATGAGGAAACCCAGTGCAGTGGGCCTTGAACTCCACTGAAAATATTTCTTATGTTAAATCTTCACCCCCTGTTGGTTTGAAAAGCCGCTTTAATGCTTTAACACTCACTATGTCTTTTGAGTTGGTGTTTCATTCAAACAAACAGCCCATTTTTAATGACTGTCAAGAATTTGGACTTAGAGATTAAAGTGTTTATTAGACTGAAGGTACAAAATAACCGATTCACAAAGATTATTATTTGTTGCATTACGTTCTAAACTGATAGTTAACATTTGAGAAGCAGACAGGAGAACAAGATAGGGGACGATATGTAGCAAAGGTCTCTGGCTGGAATCCAACCACCGATGTTTTTGTGTCTTTGGCCTGAAGCCACAGATGCAACCAGCAGATAGCATATTTCAGGTTACTGCAGATATTCCTGTCAGTGTACTATATGTCAGATGACAAGAAGCAAAAAATTAAATAAATAAAAAATCAGTGCAGAAATGCCAAACTCAACAGTCATCGTATATCTTGGCAGAACTCTTGGATAATTCTAAGAAATTTGTGTTGAAATTACTGTTAATCAGATTATCGTTATTGGGCTCAAATTTTCGTTTATGGTTTTACACAGAGCTGCGTCTCTTTGGGTGGAAGAGAATGCCTACACCTATAAAAATCAAAACTGTACCTGATTTAATGTGATCGGAGCAAATATTCATGTGTAGCGAGACTCTGCTTCCAGTGCTCCTGCAACACTTGTAACCCTGTCTGGAAGTCCTGTATGTAAACATGTCAAACACTATTTGGGATCAGCTAAATCTCCCAAACTGTGTCAAAACAGCACCTTTCAAACTGAATTCCATCTTAGTGATAAGAAATAGGTTGCATGAAGGTGTCATGTGCGCGTTCAGTGCTAGAACTGAGCAGTTAATCAACTTGAAGTCTAACAGGTGATTTTGTTCCAGTTTAGGATACATGACATGCAGAGGGTTGTATTATCAGGCCAGTTTGACAGAGCTGGGCTTTCTTTGTGCAAGTTGGCTCACAAAACCTAAAACCTCAGTCAGAGAAAACAAGTATCACAAAGGTGGTTATCAATTTTCTCTGTCAACTCAGGCTTTCTGCTTCAAACTCTATAAGCATTCACAAAGAAGATAATCACGTGACTCTTCTGCTGTGCGAAATGCACCATGAAGAGCTGAGGAGAAGGTGGAATTTATCACCGCAAAACTGCTACTGCAAATGATGCAAGGAAGAAATGCTGGAAAACAAACAAACAAAAAAGCTCAGTGATTCTCAGTGCAGTTTGCTTATTTCTAACTTGACAGCTTCACATTTGAGCTCTGCAACTTTAACCGTCTCATAATGAAGAATGTAACGAATTGCCGATCAGATATTCTCTGTAATAAATGCCAATAAAATATAATTTTTCTTATTTGTGTCCTATCAGCTGCAGTACCACCAGTGTGAAACAGATTTGGTGGCAAATCCAGAACAAATGTAAAAACGTATTTATGCATTTTCTGAATCTCCGGCTGAATACATGTAGGTTCCCTTGGCAACACAATTCATACAGTGTGTGATACTGTAACTGAGCTGATTTCAAAATATCACATATTTCCTCAGCCGGGAATGTGTATTGCTGATAAAGAATCCTAAGGAAACAAACTGGTAAAAGGAGACGTTTCTTTGAGCTGCTCTGAACAGAACCTCCTCCAGAGCTGGTTACCTGTGCAGCATCAGTTACCATGGTGATCTAGCAGCGTGTCAGACAGGGTTTAAATGGATGTGCCAGTGGTTTAATGAATTCACGTCATTCTCCTTGTGTGACAGTCACACTTTTGATGGTATCTCATGTGGTAACACTCCATCACACATTTTAAATTCTGTGAAAAACGCACTCAAGTCTCACTGAAGAAGTATTGCAGATCCAACTGCTGTCAGGAAAATTAACCTGCACGCACCACAGGAACAGCCGGAGACCTTTTTGGTGGTCCCACGCAGAAGTAAGAACATCTCAAACCTTTCCTGCAGCATAATCTAATATAGTGTTTCTGCATGGATATGGTCAAACATACTCTCTTGTGGCTAATGCGAACAATGAACTACCAAATCCACTCACCATTACTCAATTCAAGCCGTGGTTTGGAGCTATTGTTTGCTTGCTTGCACTGATTTGAAAGAAGCATACATATTTGCTGTTAAAAACATTAGTGTTCAAAAGCTAAAGAGACATGTCAGGACGCCAATGGACACATGTTTAGTTCGTATTTTAGAGGCGTTCCAGATGTTGTGACCTTGGTCCGTGACATGCAAACTAAAGGGTATTTGTGTCTTCCGATAAATCAGAGAATGAGAAATCTTTGTGAGTGGACTTTGATGTTCGATTAGGACAGCATAGAACACCATGTATAGATATTCATGTGAGATGCCCAGCTGTCGGATCTGCTTAGGGCTCAGACTGAATTATCTAATTGCATGTACACGCCCTGACCTTTCTGGCGACGACACGACACCACTATAATTCCACCCTATCTAGAGCTAATGGAAAACACATCAATCAATAAGAAGCCCGGCTATTTCACATATTCCTGGGTCCTGAGTGGTGATTACCACTTCAGAAAAATCACAGGGCTGCCTCGGAGAGACAATTCAGCCATCGAGACAAACACCCCAATTAGGAGCTATATTGGTTGTTGCCATCATCGCCGGCGATGCAATTGCTTGTGACACTCAGCTGGAGTGTATTTTTTTCCACGTGCATGCGTGCATTTGTGCTTGCGAGCCATAGCCCCTCTTCCATGCTGAATCATTAGATGTGTCAGGCCCGTTTAAGTGTGACTCTGACGAGCAGTGTGGTACAGACGTCCTATCTGTAACGTGGCTGACAGAGCGGTGATGGATCATTCAGCCTCACTTTGGCCGCCCAGACGTGCCGTAAAAGACTTCATTGAAGGGCTGCTGTTGTGGTCGTTTTGTCTGGTTCTGCCTGTCCTTCTGTTATGATGTCTCGATTCGTGGACGCCGTGTTGTGTTTTGATGATACACACTGCCTGTGTGGATGCAAATTTTGCACAGATAATATATTTTTCTTGCAGCTCTCTCATCTTTTCTCCTCACATTTGCATCTGCTTGTTTGCTGCTCACTGTTACTTTCCTGCTATTTTCCTTCACTTTATTTTGACCCCGTCTGCTCTGTTCCTTCTATTCCCCTGACCCGTCCTTTTCTTTCCCCTACTTGTCTTTTCTCCTCACATTTGCATTGGCCTTTTTTGTGCCTCTGCTGCCTCTGTCATTTCCCTTTGCTTTATCTACTCTCCTCTGTTTTCTGATTCTGTTTACAGTCGTCTCCACCTCCCACTCTCCGCTGTCTATTTGTTTCTTCTTTTTCCATCTGTCTCCCTCGGTTTTATCTCTTCCATTTTCCCACCTCTATTTCTGTCTCGCCCTAATTCATTTCTCCATTAAACGCTGTCGTTTTTTTCTTTCCATCCAGTGTGACCCAGGAGAAGCCACCAAACTGCTGTATGACCTTCTGTACACCGAGCCCATCAAGATCGTCCTGATGCCCGGCTGCAGTGGTGTCTCCACACTGGTGGCTGAAGCTGCTCGCATGTGGAACCTGATAGTGGTGGGTTACTTTCAGTTTTTGCACCCAAGCACACATTTTCAGGCTGTTCTTTTTGTTCTGGCTGGATAAACTGTTTAATTTCACTCTACATTGAAAATCACTGATCATTTTTAGTGGCCTGGAGAAATAAAACCACTTTAACCTGTTTCTCAAGGTACATAGCTAGCATTTAAGTAACACTATTGAACATATCAAATTGTGTTCTCATTGCAGTATGTCGGTCAATCATTGGCACGTATCACTATAGTTCTACAGCCCACTGTCACTGGTTGTTTTACTCCAGAGATTTTCAAGTTGTTGAAGCATGAGCTCCACAATGTGGCCCCCTGTGAGTTTTAATCCCAACACACGTCATCGCAAATAAATAGAGGAATCATAGAAAACAGATGCTCCTCATTACCACAGAACTTGCCAGAGAAGCGTCATGTTTCAAAGTTTTCCTCGGTGTCAAAGCTCGAGATTGGTTTTAAGAGTAACTTTTCAAAGTTCTCAGTCACGAATCAGAATCAAACACATTCTTCTCAGTTTGAGATAAAGAGGACTCTGGAGTTTGTTCCAAAACTGGTAAAGGTCACAATGGCAAGGATGTCACTAAATTGTCTGTGTACTTGTGTATTTATGTGACTCATTAACATCTGTATCATGACTTGATGTATAACGTTCTGCTTCAAATGCAATCAATGACTGGATTCATTTCATGTCTAGTATGAGATGTGATTGTCTGGGGCGAGATTCAACCAAACCTTCCTACTTAAGAAGCAAAGAAATAATCTAGGAAACAGCATCCAAAAGAATCTATGAAAGAAGGCCTTGACCATTCTATACTTTTATTGGCACAGAAAGAGCAAGCAAAAAGGGAGAAAAGTTTAATTGATGCAAAGCTACCCAGCCAACATTTACAATCTGCATCTGTACCAGAACTCTTCAGGAATCTCCTCACCCAGATGGATTTATCGAAGATTAGCTTTACAAATTAGCTACCCATGTATATACTGTGTTTTAGGTTTCTTGTTTTAGTGGTGCAATGCAACATTTTGCATGTTCCATATTCTATCATAAGTCTGTCTTGCAGTAGGAATATTGGCCTTAACATCATTCACCCCTTTTAAAATCCTTTTCCCTTCTTGATCTTGATGCACTCTGGTCTTGGTCTCCGTTGAGGTGGTCCTAACTACAGCACTAATGGACACATTACAAAGAGAAACACCTTTAAGCCAATTTAGCAAAGTTTAAATGGTGCCAGTTCCACAAAATATATTTAAATATATGCAGAAGAAAGACCTGCTGAAGCAAACTAGCTTGGCGCTGCATCAAAATCACTGCCAAATAATGCAGCAGCTCATATTTAAAAGAGCACTGGAGAGAAAGTTAACTTATGCAGCAAGCATAAACTACTGTATATACACTATATACACTCATTTATCCAAGTTCAAACTGAATCTGAAGAAAAGAATTTTGCCAGCCTGCAGAAATTTCAAAAAAGGTCAGATGAGACCAGCATGAACCTGTATGGGAGTGAAGGAGGAAATTAACTGCTCAAGATCCAGAGAATACAACCTCATACACACGTGGACAAAATTGTTGGTACCCCTCAGTTAAAGAAGGAAAAACCCACAATTCTCACTGAAATCACTTGAAACTCACAAAAGTAACAATAAATAAAAATTTATTGAAAATTAAATAATCAAAATCAGCCATCACTTTTGAATTGTTGATTAACATAATTATTTAAAAAAACAAACTAATGAAATAGGGCTGGACAAAAATGATGGTACCCATAACTTAATATTTTGTTGCACAACCTTTTGAGGCAATCACTGCAATTAAACGATTTCTGTATTTGTCAATGAGCGTTCTGCAGCTGTCAACAGGTATTTTGGCCCACTCCTCATGAGCAAACAGCTCCAGTTGTCTCAGGTTTGATGGGTGTCTTCTCCAAATGGCATGTTTCAGCTCCTTCCACATATGTTCAATGGGATTCAGATCTGGGCTCATAGAAGGCCACTTTAGAATAGTCCAACGCTTTTCTCTCAGCCATTCTTGGGTGTTTTTGGCTGTGTGTTTTGGATGGTTGTCCTGTTGGAAGACCCATGACCTGCGACTGAGACCAAGCTTTCTGACACTCGGCAGCACATTTCTCTCCAGAATGCCTTGATAGTCTTCAGATTTCATCGTACCTTGCACACTTTCAAGACACCCTGTGCCAGATGCAGCAAAGCAGCCCCAAAACATTACTGAGCCTCCTCCATGTTTCACCGTAGTGACGGTGTTCTTTTCTTCGTATGCTTGGTTTTTGAGTCTATGAACATAGTTGATGTGCCTTACCAAAAAGCTCTAGTTTGGTCTCATCTGTCCAAAGGACATTCTCCCAGAAGCTTTGTGGCTTGTCAACATGCATTTTTGCAAATTCCAGTCTCGCTTTTTTATGAGTTTTTTTCAGCAGTGGTGTCCTCCTTGGTCGTCTCCCATGAAGTCCACTTTGGCTCAAACAACGACGAATGGTGCGATCTGACACTGATGTACCTTGGCCTTGGAGTTCACCTTTAATTTCTTTGGAGGTTGCTCTGGGCTCTTTGGATACAATTCCAACGATCCGTCTCTTCAATTTGTCATCAATTTTCCTCTTGCGGCCACGTCCAGGGAGGTTGGCTACTGTCCCGTGGGTCTTGAACTTCTGAATAATATGAGCCACTGTTGTCACAGGAACTTCAAGCTGTTTAGAGATGGTCTTATAGCCTTTACCTTTAAGATGTTTGTCTATAATTTTTTTCGGATGTCCTGGGACAATTCTCTCCTTCGCTTTCTGTGGTCCATGTTCAGTGTGGTACACACCTTTTCACCAAACAGCAGGGTGACTACTTGTCTCCCTTTAAATAGGCAGACTGACTGATTATGAGTTTGGAAACACCTGTGATGTCAATTAAATGACACACCTGAGTTAATCATGTCACTCTGGTCAAATAGTTTTCAATCTTTTATAGAGGTACCATCATTTTTGTCCAGGCCTGTTTCATTAGTTTGTTTTTTTTAAATAATTATGTTAATCAACAATTCAAAAGTAATGGCTGTTTTTGATTATTTAATTTTCAATAATTTTTTATTTATTGTTACTTTTGTGAGTTTCAAGTGATTTCAGTGAGAATTGTGGGTTTTTCCTTCTTTAACTGAGGGGTACCAACAATTTTGTCCACGTGTGTATATGAAACATGGGGTGGTCTGCAGTTGGATTGTTGCAACAGGTGCTGATGCACTAATTCTAAACTTACCGCTACAGCATAAAAGGAGTTTTCAAAGCTGAAATCTGGAAAATTCTTGATTTCTTGAAACACTGTCCAAACCCAACTATGCATGGCCCTATCGATATGAATGACTTTGGTTTATTTCACCCTGCTGTACTATTAATGTCAATTGTTGGTCAAAAAATATATCTAGAACTCAGTTGTAGGGATTCAAGGACTCACATGAAACAGCATACACTGGGGCAAAAAAATTCAAGCTTCCTGCTGCTTTCCAAAATTTATTTATTTTTTTACATGAATCATTTTAGACATTTGTTTTCAATCTGACTGAAAAGAAAACACAGAAATTGGATTGGACATTTTGCTAACTGCATTAGGAATCTCCATCTGAGGCATCATGTCAAGTGACATTTATCTGCATACGCTGATTTGTTTGTGTACGAATCCTCAGATAGTCTTCCATTGGTGGACCGCAATCTCCAGGACAGTGGTGTCTATCAAAGGCACTAGGCTGCAGGAAGCTTATGCCTATATACTCTATTTACAGGAGTATTTTGTGTGACTTCCCTAGATCAGTAAAGCAGGCACTGGTGGCAAAGTTGCCATGACCCATAGAGACAGAGAATCCACATAAATGGAATATACACCAGGTTGGAATAAAGCAGAATTAAACATGACTTTTTTATTATATTTCCTTGTCGATTAAATGCTAGATTAAATTTAGACTACTTGGGTAGTCTAACAGTAGGAACATACTGGTTGTGCTCCAGTCTGGAAATGATCATTTCCAACACATATGCAGTAACTTTCAGAAGCCTTTTCCTTCAACAAAGTTCACTTGAAGTTTATTTTGCACAGTTATTGCTGCATTTTCTTTTCAGACCGAGCAGGATCACAGCGTCTGCAGATAAACTATGTCTTATTGATTAACATTAGTCTGACTCTCTGGAT
This sequence comes from Acanthochromis polyacanthus, assembly GCF_021347895.1. NCBI lineage: Eukaryota > Metazoa > Chordata > Actinopteri > Pomacentridae > Acanthochromis > Acanthochromis polyacanthus. The sequence goes on from NC_067124.1 coordinate 28,381,631, forward strand.
ATAGACTGTGGGTATAAATCTGCCTTTTCCTCTGCGATTCTGCTCTGCCCCTGCTATCTAAGTGTTGCTAAAAGGGAAACGGCCTCGAAGCAGCAATCTAAATGGTAAAAATGGGAGGCTTTGAGAATGATTTGGATAGTGCAGTAAGACAGGTCTGCTTGCGTCTGTTGGTGAATTTGACATTTTATTGACAGCACTCTCCTCCCTGCATGCATGGGGGTTCAGGCTTATGGGTTCTGTAAAGCGTCTTGAGACAATCTGAATTGTAATTGGCACTATATAAATAAAATTGAGTTGAACTGAAATGCTCCACCTAAACAAGTTCCTCCCATCGCTATTTTGCAGGGGCACCGTTGCTGCATTCTGGGCTTAGCAGCACCAAAGATGATTTTCATTGGTTTAAAGAAAAACAAACAAGTCAGAGAATTTTTAATAGTAATCAGATGCAGCCAGACCATTCTCCAGTGCTGACACAAGTCTAACACAGGTTAGCAGACTCATAGTCCTTGCAGGTTAACACCTACATGCTTGTGCTGAATGTGGTTATGCATTGTTGTAGTCAAGTGTTTCTAGATAGATAGATAGATAGATAGATACTGTATTAATCCAGAAGGAAATTCAAGATACTATATGTCAGTTTATTCTGACACAGCCTACAAACAACCCTATTATGATTTCCAAGATCAAAATACTGCCAAACCACGCCAGTTTTTACCCTATGTCATCTGTCCTACTTTCACCTTGCGGACGTCCACAGGGAGAGGGGGGGGGGGCTGCCATCTGTTGGGGCTGCAGCCCAGGCTAGTAATGGTGGCAGCAGCCTAACATCTTAGATGCAACAGTTAACAATATTTAAGGTCCCATATTGTGCCCCTTTTTTTTGCAAATTAATGGCAACCTCACACGTCCCCAGAATTTGTCTTTCAGCACAAAATACTGCAAAGATGGCTCATTTCACTGAGACTATTTAACTCCTGGTTTTGCTTCTGTTCTAAATTGGCTGTTTCAGTGTCTGTAGCTTTAAAAAATTAACATGTGCTCTGAATGAGCTGTTTTTCAGTCTCTAATTAACACTTGTTCCATTGTTTGACAGCAAAATTAGATAAATATATGAATGAGAGCAGCTTAAATGGGAATTTGGCTCTATTAAATTGTGCTATATGTGAGCACAGAGAGCAGGAGAGAAGCTAATAGATGGAAACAGCAGCTGAGTTTAGGTTGAGCTGAAGCATTACAAGCAGCATGAAAACACAGTAATGCACCCAGTCCCTGTTTACTGATTTACCACCATCTCTGTATATAGCTCAGGGTTATAGTTTCCACAGAGCTCTGACCTGTGGATATACCATCAAAGGTATTGTTAGCCACATTAACCACACACCACGCTAAAGCTTATGATTTTCATATTGTTATCGGAAAGTATGTAAGTAATCCACTGGGTGTTCAGGTCCTGGATCCTGGGCATGCATGAAGACTCTTGTGTTTACTCTTGCAGCTAACAGTAGAACAGTTGATGAATTTTGAGTGTGCACATTTTTTTGGATGACTTCTACTGGGCGGTTCTTCGATAGAGGAATGGCAGAATTTGAGCTTCGTTGTTCTTTTTCACAGCTTTTACTCCACACCTCCAGTTGCCTAAAACACAATGGAAATAGATTTTTATCATATAGACCAGGGGTCGGCAAGTAGATGTGGCTTCGGAACAAAATGTTTGTAAACAATCGAACAGCGGGCCAACCTGTGAGGGGGTGCGCTCTGATTCCGCGAGCGGGGGGGCGATACCGTGAGCAGCGGAGCTTCTGCAGCTGATCGCTGCTGCTTGGGACACACGTCTCAATTCTGATCACAAATGTATTAAAAATGACTCCCGAGACACACACACGTTTTGCACACACTGTTGCTCAGTGAAATCTGGCTGGTACAACCGTGTCCGACCAGTAGCGCAAACACGGAAATGCCCGGCAGCAGCCGACCACGTGAGTTTCGTGTTGCGGTGACGGACTGGCTTGGCTCCGTGCTAAATCAAATTTTCAAAATCGTCTGGCGGACCAGATATTATTCCTGACGGGCCAGTTTTGGCCCACGGGCCGCCAGTTGCCGACCACTGTAAGTAAGTAGTAAGTAAGTAAATTTTATTTATATAGCACCTTTCACAGACAGAGAGCCACAAGGTGCTTCACAGCATAAATAAAAACAACAATTAAATACACATAAATAGTCAACACTAAAAAATAGGATCATAACAGCCACAAAAACTAAGCAAAAGCCTGAGCAAACAAGAAGATTTTAAGTTGTGTTTTAAAAGCGTCAACAGACGCAACTGAGCGGAGAGAGAGCGGGAGATCATTCCAAAGCCTGGGAGCAACAGCCTGGTATGATCGGGCTCCTCTGGTCTTAAACCGAGTACGTGGCACCTTTAGCAAATTCTGATCCGCAGACCTTAAAGCCCTCGCAGGGAAGTAAGGCTGGAGCAGGTCACAAATATAAGAAGGAGCTTGACCATGCAAGGCCCGAAAGGTTAGAACCAAAATCTTAAAGTTGACTCTGTAAGAGACTGGCAGCCAGTGAAGCTCCTTTAAAATGGGAGATATGTGAGTCCGCCTGTTTGTGCGGGTCACATTTCTCGCTGCAGAGTTTTGCACAAGTTGCAGCCTCAAAAGCTCCCTCTTGTTCAGACATGAAAACAAGCTGTTACAGTAGTCTAAACGTGATGAAACAAAAGCATGAATGATGAGCTCTAAGTCATTACATGAAACCATTTTCCTGAGTTTAGAGATTTTTCTTAGTTGAAAGAAACAGTTTCTTGTCAGCTGCTTGCAGTGCTGCACTAGAGACATGTCTTTATCAAGGAAAACACCCAGATTTCTCAGACTCGATTTTGCAGACTGCCCTAAGTCACCAAGGTACTGTTTGATCCCTGGAATTGAGACGTCAGGGGCGACGATGAGTGTTTCAGTTTTGTCTGCGTTGAGCTGAAGGGAATTTTCACTAAGCCATTGTTTTATTTCTGCCAAACAATGGAAAAAGGAATCAAGCTTCTTTATCTCAGCCGGTTTAAAAGAACAATAGAGCTGAATGTCATCAGCATACAAGTGGTAAGAAACATCCCTGAACATTTGGATGATCTTACCCAGGGGGATCAAGTACAGTAAAAATAAAATAGGGCCCAGGACGGAGCCTTGAGGCACCCCACACAATAGATTCACGGACTCTGATTTTATCTGGTTTGTTGACACACAAAAACTACGTCCAGACAAATACGAGGTAAACCACTGGAGAACTGACCCCAACAGACCCACCTGATCCCTCAGTCTACTTAACAGGACCTGATGGTCAACAGTAGCTGATATAGACCTTTAACCGTGCGGTATTTCTGGTGGCGACTAATGCGAGGTAGTATCGTTTAATAACACTGAGTGGCTGATCAAAAAGTTCTACACGGTGAAACTCAAAGACCCTTTAATAAAACCAGGAATGTGCCCTTTAGCCACATGTGAATTTTTTTGATTACAAAGCTTAAACTGTGAAGCACAGGGACCAATAAAGGAGATGCTGTAAATGCAGTGATCCTCTGCTGGGAAAAGGAGCCAGACAGCAAACAAACAAGCTGACGGTGACGCCTGTGTCCCATGTGTCTGTCTCTGGTGGACTTTTGTTCGGCGTAGCATGGAGAGAGATACGAGCTGATAAGAGCTCTTAACACGGGAAGGTTCAGCTCGGTTTTTCTCTCTATTCTGTACTGGGAAACAGTGTAAATGTAATGTCGATGAAAGCTTCATCTATGCGATAATCTTTTGTTCTCTTAATTATACTAAATTCCCCAGCTCAATGGTGTAGCTCTTTATTGATTTAAAATACCTCACACAGCACCTTTTAATAGTGGCGACACTTTACAAGGCAGCTTCACTATGTTGCATTGACAGCTACACTCCAGTGAAGGAAAAAACATATTGTTTGGCCTCAAATTCCGCATCATTGTATATTTATGACAAGTATTTAAACACGTCCCAGATCTCTAATCAGCCTGAGATCTGCTGCTGCTATTTTTTGAAAGCATTTCTTCTTTTCATGCCTTCATCAGTCACTTTATTTTGTTTATCTCATTCTCTGTCTCCTCTTGATCTGCCTCTCTGTCACTCACAGCACTCTGCTTATTAGCTTTGTCCCATAATTGAAGTTTCATCTAGAGATTAGTCATCGGGAACAATCAGTTCTGGTGGTTGGCATCGGCCCCTCTTTCTGGTCTTTCTCTCTTTGCCACCCTTTCTTTCCTCATCATTAAAAACTCTTTTCCACTTTCTGACTCTTCGCCTTCCTCTTTCTTTTGTCTGTTGTCGCTGCCTGGAGCTGGTCTGCTCTATTTCAGCCGTCCTTCATTTTTTCCTTCCTTCTTTCCTTCCTTCCTTCTTTCTAGCTCCGTCGTCTTTCTCTCCCACTCTTCATTTCCGCCTCGCTCCCTCAACTCGAGCAGTCAATTCTCCCTGCACACAAAGGGATCTGTCTCTCTTTACTGCACGCCACCACTGGCACAACCTCCTAACCGCCACACTCAATTATTTCTGTATGCGTTCTGCCTGCAGGAGCCTCCTCGCATGTCAAACAGCCTCATCAGAGTGCCAGGGAGGCTAAAGCAACCTCCATTTCTGGCCGCTGATCAAGGAGGGGCTCTCCATCGGCTCCTCTTGGCACACTGTTAATTTGATCCCATATCTCCCTTTCTAAAAGCACTGTAAGCCACAGACGCGCATTGATCTGCTACTACAAGGCTACGGGGGAGCTGATGAGCTGAGAATCCGCAGATATTGTTTGTGGTTTTTTGGGAACGCTTCGATGTGGAACTCTGCTTGTCTCTTGCAGAGTGCTGCCACATCGGTCTATTTCTGCCACGGCAGCTGTTTGCTCCATTTTACTTGTGCCACTGTGTTCGTGACTGCTGGAGGTTCATTCAAGTGGAGCCATGAAGAGGAGCTCTGAGTTTAGTGATTTTCAGGTTTTGACCTCAGTTAAATTCCAGCTTTCTTGCAGGCAGTGTGCTAATGAAGCCCTGGCAAGAAAAAGGAAAACACATTAGCTCTTTTAAATTGTTGAGTGGATGACTTTAAATGGTTAGTTTGACCAAATCAAATGCAATAGACTCTGTTTTATTAGGCTGTTCTTCAGTCAATCCACCTGATTTGCACATTGCCATCCTATTCAATTGAAGTTTATCAGCATATAGGCTAGTAGGACCCTTCTCCACTATCTAGTAGCTCCAGTAGACCATTAACAATCCAGTTAATGCTGGTATAGATAGTATAAAATGTCATTCTGAGAATTTCAATCAAGAGCAACTGGACTTTTCTTGTAGATTCTTGAAGATGTTTTGCCAAACATCTTACTGAGGGTTATCGTGACTTGGATGACTAAGAATCTGAAGACACTTACAAAGGGAATAAAAGTTTGCATTTGGAGGCTTGAAGTTTTCACCGTGGACATTTAAGTCCTATTTCAAACCACATTTATTGGTTTATTTTTTCCTCCATTTTGATTTTAACTTTCACTCGCTGTTTGGTGAAGATTACGCACCAAACCTACTTTTTTAGGGTTAAAATGCACCCCCCCTTCTACCCTTACCAGAAGTTACAAATCTCCATTTTGTCCAGTGAGTCATATGACGCAAGAGTTCATCAGCGTTATCAGGGTTAGTTAGTTTATTAATGTTCTGAATGGAACAAACATCTTTGACATATGAGTCATTTTTAGAGCCAACTCCCATTAACCGTTCAGTAAATGTTAAACAAATGAAACCTACCATTAGATAGTATGTTTGTGAAGATTCTCAGTCATCCAGGTCATGGTAATCATAGGAGCTTCAGTAAAAATCAACTACACTTCTCTCGTAGATTTCTTGAAGACGTTTCACCTTTCATCCAAGAGGCTTCTTCAGTTCTGAGTAATGTGGAGTTACAGAATATATAGTCACTCCAGGTCACATGGCAAATGGCCCATTAACGACCCGGAACTCGATTACAACTGAATTGTTGTGAAATCAAGTAGTCCAGCAACAACAGCAGTCTTGATGATGGGGCATGCCAGTTTACACAACAAAGGATGTGGATCTGCCAAGTCGGGAGTGACTCAAGATGTTAATGATGGCAAAAACTTTCTGGGGAGAGACCTTATCACTGCGTTAAAGGTGTTTGATAAGTGTAGGTAGATAGGTAGCTGGATGTGCTTAAAGTTGTGAAAGTAAAACATTTGTATGTTCACAGGGAGGTGTTCCTCCTGTTGCCTTAAATAATGTATTAATCTTGGCAGGTGACTGTCTGACCAATGAGAATTTAGTCAAGTTAGGGCATGTCAACCAACCAATCAATCAGTTAAATATCGCTACAATCTTTCTATTTTATCATATTTCCTTGCCTGCCGTTAGAGGATTTGAAAAGTCAGTCTCTTCAATTGAGTTGACTGAATTTCATTTGTGTTGCTTATGCATTAAATAATGGCAGATATATTTTTAACTGCAGCATGTCACTCTCTCACTAATCCCTATATAACAGAGATTTAATGTTTTACTGGTAAAACTGAAATTATAAATACATTATGGATCATGATTTTGTGTCACCATTGACAGGTGCTGTTTCGCTTGCCTGTAATTTCTCTATTAAATGTGACTCATGGCATTGTGTCTGTCTGCTAGTCTACCACTTTGGTCACAGCAGCTATTTGATGTTTTCTCCACAGAGAATAGTTCTAATGACTTTAATGATCCCCTGATTTATCCTCCAACGCTGCCACAAGGTTGACATTTATAGCTTGCGCAGAAATTTACGACAGATACACAACATCCCTGGAGGATGAGTTTAAATAACTTTGATGATCTCCTGACTTTTTCCTCTGGCACAATCAGCAGGTCAGAGTTTTCACTTGGGATGCACAGTATTGGATTCTCGGCCATATCCAATATGCCCATATTTTCCAATTGGTTGCAGCCGATAGATAATGTATGCACCTCGTTTCCCACCTAATTGCAGAGAACATTAAGGCTTTGCTGTCGTGGAATTAACATATTATTTATTATGGCTTCTAATGCATCATAATTTTGCAGGGTACTAACCTTATCATTGAAATTACTCAGGTAATTTTGTATTATATAGACTATTGCAGGGTCTTAACCTTATTTAAACTTGTAGCTGTATAAATTACTTGACTTCTCTTATGGTGATGTTCCACAGGCAGGTGCAGGTGCTTTTCGAATGCACACATTTACTGGGCAAAATAAGAAAACTACGTTGACTCATTTGTAAAACTTGCAGAATTTATTATTTTATAATATTTGCCTGTCCCATAACAATATTTAAAACTAATCATATGATGACAGGAGTTCAGCTAAAACTAGAAAAAATGTGATTCATATCATGGATTGAGATGAACCAGTGTGCCATCGCATAATCCAAAAATGATTTTTAAAACAAAAACATTTTTAATTACTTTGCTTCAAAACCAAAAATTGAAAAAACAGTTTCAGATGCCGCAATCTGAAAACAAACTAAGAAAAACAATTAGACAGTCCATTTTTGGTGTTTGGCAATTCTCGTTTTTTTCTGTTGTTGGACCGAAGTCACGGTTTCAATTCATTTTCTGCTTCCAAATGAAAAGTGGGAAAACCAACCTCAAAAAACAATCTCAGTTTTGTTTTTTGACAATCCCCTTTTTCTTTTCTCATTTGGGATGGACGGTAGAACCGTGGAGAGACCATAAACTGAGCTGTAAAAATATCAAGACAAAAACCAAGTGCAACATAAAGCAAAAGCAGGTTCTATGCATGGGTTTAAGGAGCCCCCCAGGGGACATCCTTCCTGTTTGTGTTATATCCCTTCCTGTTGTACTTTTTCTCCTCCACGTTTGTATTTTATTCCTTCGCGTTTGTGTTTTTTCCTTCGCGTTGTACTTTCTCTACTCCGCGTTTGTGTTTTATCCCTCCGCGTTTATTTTTTAAGGAACACTTTTGTCATTTTTGCCCTCCGCCTTTATTTTTTAAGGAACACTTTTGTCATTTTTGCTGTTGACAAGTTGTTTTTCAAAGACGGAGTTCGCGTTCAAAGTCGAACTCCGCGTTCAAAGTCGAACTCCGCGTTCAAAGTCGAACTCCGTCTTGGGCCCGAGCAGTGTCCCTCAGTCAGTTTGTTGAGCGTGCAGCAGGGGAGTCAGAGGATGGATTCCTACGGTACTACTTCCTGTCCAAACTTAGTTTGGAGGTTTGCTTTGCCTGGCACACTGGCTGATCATCACCTTGGGACATTACACGCCAAACGGTAAATAATTATTTTAATGAATACCACTGTGCTTCGTCTATTGTTCTGAACTCTGCTTATCTCAAGTCACATTAGCCCTTTCTCTATTTATGGCAGTTGGACTGCTTCGGTTTGCACGCCAGCATGAAGCTAAAAGGAGCGCTCGTTTTTGTTCAGTGGGACCGCGCGCGGGACGGTGCGCTTTTTATACATTCAGAGAAACAGTCGCGGTTTGGTCAGTAGAAACGTTGACAAAAACGAGTGCTCCTTTTAGCTTCTTGCCAGCGTGCAAACCGAAGCAGTCCAACTGCGATAAATACAGAAAGGGCTAATGTGACTTGAGATCAGCAGAGTTCAGAACAATAGACGAAGCACTGTGGTATTCATTAAAATAATTATTTACCGTTTGGCGTGTAATGTCCCAAGGTGATGATCAGCCGGTGTGCCAGGCAAAGCAAACCTCCAAACTAAGTTTGGACAGGAAGTAGTACCGTAGGAATCCGTCCTCTGACTCCACTGCTGCACGCTCAACAGACTGACTGAGTGACACTGCTCGGGCCCAAGACGGAGTTCGACTTTGAATGCGGAGTTCGTTTTAAAACGCGGAGTTCGACTTTGAACGCGAACTCCGTCTTTGAAAAACAACTTGTCAACAGCAAAAATGACAAAAGTGTTCCTTAAAAAATAAAGGCGGAGGGCAAAAATGACAAAAGTGTTCCTTAAAAAATAAAGGCGGAGGGCAAAAATGACAAAAGTGTTCCTTAAAAAATAAAGGCGGAGGGCAAAAATGACAAAAGTGTTCCTTAAAAAATAAACGCGGAGGGATAAAACACAAACGTGGAGGAGAGAAAGTACAACGCGAAGGAAAAAAACACAAACGCGAAGGAATAAAATACAAACGCGGAGGAGAAAAAGTACAACAGGAAGGGATATAACACAAACAGGAAGGATGTCCCCTAGGGGGCTCCGTATGGGTTGGATGGATGGATGGATGGATGGATGGATGGATGGATGGATGGATGGATGGATGGATGATACATGAAGATGCTTTTCGTTTTGTTCTTTTAGACATTTAGAAAAAATTAAATGGCAAAAAAACTCGGACCATTGGAATGTATTTTGAGTCCGCTTTTCTCATTTGGAAACAAATTAATATAATTTGTTTCTTTTTTTGTTTACAATTGAAGATAACAAAAAATACACAGAACTTTCATTTTTAGTTTCCAAGCAGAAAAAGGTGATATCCCCTCATCCTCCACCCCAAACAACCCAAATTGGACCATCTTTAATTAGTTTTTCATTGTTTGATTCTGCACATAGATTGATTTTTCTTTGTTTTGTATTGAACCATTAAGAATGCTTAAATTACAAATACTTTGTTCGGATTACCTGATGATACGCAGTCTTCAGTTCCACCTCCAAAAGATCGTCATATCATCTTTAACCAGATCTACCACCTGGAGTTTTAAGTCTCCTTTAATGCAAAACAATGCTTATTATTAAATTATAGTTCTTTTTATCGGAAAATAGACGATAAAGCAGGTATTTTTTGTTGTAAGGCTGTCTTGTATCAGCATTTGAAGAGTTCTGATTTACTCCTCGCTTGTTGCATTCAGTTAAAAATCCTGATGGCGATGGGCAAATTCTACCTTTGGGCTGTTAAACAGCAGTCCACAAACAAATAGGTGGCATTGTGATGCTTACATCCATCTTTTATGTACCGTTTGTGCTCAAAACAAATGAAGGAGAAGTAAATTGTCTGTTTTTGTTGTTTCACATGACGTGTTGACAGAATTCAGTCGACCTTATCCTTCAAGAAAACATTTTATTCTGTCATCAAACTCCTGTCACGCTGTGTGCACATGCTCCCGTATGTTAACACGTATGACGTTCATTATTAAACGTCTGTCATCCGCTGAAGCTGACGCTGTTTTCTGCAGATCTTTCGCTGTCAGTCCTTGCATAGATTCCCTTTCTGCGTACTGATGCCGCTGTCTACCTGTCTGCGCCCACAGGGATTTGTTATTGTGGGGAGTCTGCATTGTACATGACATTTGACATCTATCATCAAGCTCTCCTTTTCACTCCCACTGGTGAACCTCCCAGAGCCGTGGAGGTAATGGGCCTGAGATGAGAGCTAGGAGGAGTATCGGCATTGGTATCATAATGGCTCCCTAAACACCAGATTCCTCATTTTCAAAGAAGACCTGTCGAGCGTTTTATTTCCACTCTGAAACTTATTGATAGAGGAGCAGCCTTCACTCTTGTTTTTTCCGACATTTTTCAACGTCCCTCTTTTGTGCAGCATTGGGCACAAATCTTATCAGCCTGTTTTATTTTTCTTCTTTGTGGGAATTGTGCATGAGAATGCAAATTATATAGGGCTGCTTTGCAACAAAAATAATGAGATCATATTTTAATTTGCTCTGTTTGTAATGGCCGAATGTGTCGTCTCAATTTCATGGCAGCGCATGCTTGGGAAATCCTGCGCTGTATTTTTTTATAGTTGTTGAAATTACAGAGTTTATCAACACACCTCATAAGCCGGAGGGAAGCTGTAAAAGGAAGGAGGTGTGGATGAAAATGAGAAAATGGGAACAGGGATTGTCTGTCTGTGTTGTTCGCTGTTTGAAGCAGTCGGCATCAAAGAACTCTGTGTACAGGAAAGGAACAAGAGAGTCCTGATTTGATTACATTTTGATTGAAGTCTGTTTACTACGGATTGCTGGAAAGGCCTTCAGAAGTACATTTTTTCTGTATTTCATTCCCACCTAAACTTCTAGACAGTTAATTCCAAAATTAGTCTCGGACATCAAAATTTTGATTTGTAGTGAAGTTTAATTGGAGCAACACGTTTCTTCTGGCATCAAATGACAAAACGCAGTGAGACTTTCTGTTAGAGATGCAAATTATATATTTTCGCTATTTTTTTTTCAAAATTATACAAAGTTTGGAGAAAATGTGACTTGTGCATCATTTCAAATGGTCCAGGTCATTTCCATTGTGTTCTGAAGTGTTCCAATACACTATAAACTGAGAACAGGTGGTGCTCCGGCTGGCAGGGAATGTTCCCACAGCAGTGGATAACATTACCTACAAGTTCGAACTGAAACAAAATGTTATATTCAAAAGTTCAGAGAATGTTTTATTTCCAGTAATGTTCCTGTAAAGTTAATATAATGTTTTGAAGTCAACATTCATAGATTTCATCAGGAACACAGATTATGTTCCACGGTGACAAATGTGAAACATTCTCAAACCAACATTCAAAAAATGTTTTCCAGATATTATCGAGACCTCAAATGTCAGAGTTTCATAACGTTCCTGTAATATGTGATTGTTCATTAAAGGTAGATCATTTCTGTCGTTACATTGAGGGAACACATTGTCGAACGTTCTTCTATAAGATGCTTCCACAATGACAACAAAGGAAGGATGTTCTCAATATAGCATTTAAAAAAATGTCTTCAAGATGTTATTGAGACCTCAGATGGCAGAACGTTCTAGTTCCTGTAATGTGACATATCAACAACAGTGGATCATTCTGCATGCAATGTTTTGTAGGTGGTGTTGTAGGAATCCTCTATAAAATGTTCCTACAAGGTTCCACGGTGTTATGTGTTAACATAATGGACCCCAGGAAGAATAGCTTTGGCATTGCCATAGCTAATGGGGATCCAAATAAATCAAATCAAACATGAGGATGACAAAGGGGGAACTTTCTCAGTGCTGTTTGACAATGTTATCACCAAACATTTTTGTTCTGCCTTGAAGAAAATTCTTGGAACTGAAAGAAAACTTACCGCTCAAAATAAGGGGAGAACTTTGCAGAACTTTGCGTTTCCCTCATGCACATAATTGAGGGTGAATTTTGGTTGTGCGGGAACATAATTTTGTAGAGACTGAGTTGATCGTGCTGGATTTAACCGTGTTTATGTTCTGCTCACTTCTTCTTCCACTCACTATCTTCCACCCTTTATCTCCATCTTGTTTCCTCAGCTGTCCTACGGCTCCAGCTCTCCAGCGCTGTCCAATCGCCAGCGCTTCCCCACCTTCTTCCGCACTCACCCGTCCGCCACCCTCCACAACCCCACCAGGGTGCAGCTCTTTCAGAAGTGGAAGTGGACGCGCATCGCCACCATCCAGCAGACCACAGAAGTGTTCACTTCAGTCAGTATCTCCCTCACCTCTCCATCGCACATTGTCGTATGTCCTTTATCTTTCCTCACTCCACGTCCCGTCATGACGGCCTCCTGATTGCCTGCCTGCCTCCATGTGTTTGTTTATGAGTGCCGCTGTGCTCCCAGGCTAAGCAGTACACCTTCAAGCAATCTTTCTCTGCGATTGATGGAAGATTTTTGAAGTAATTTGTTGGAATATTGGTTGTGAGAAATATTGATCAAGCAATACATCTCTCTGAGGCTTGGCGGTCGATAGCTTGGCACTTGGGTTGGTTCCTGTAATGGAGGTTAATGATTCTGCTCTCACATTCTTTCCTGCTCTGCTCACACATTCTTCTTTTCTTCCTTCCAGTCCGGTCTTGTCTCTGATTCTATTCTCACCCATGCTGCCTTTCTTGTTTATCATACATGCCCACACTGTCTGTCCCTCTCTTGGCATTTCTCATATACACTTCAATTTTTTTTTTCCCTTTGGAGTTTTCTTTTGTCTCTCTCTGTGTAATCTCAGCCTCTCTCTGACTCTGTTCAGCAGCCTCTCTAACCTCCTCCCCCCCGTCTCCCTGTCTGTCTCCCTCGTCTGTCCCTTTCATCTGGCAGACTCTGGACGATCTGGAGGAGCGGGTGAAGGAGGCAGGCATCGAGATCAGCGTTCGCCAGAGTTTCCTCACCGACCCGGCTGTCGCTGTCAAGAACCTCAAGGTGCTTTGATTAAAAATTCACCTCAGCTGCTGGTCGCCTCCCTCTCCTCCCCTCCCCACACTCACCTCCTTCCTCCTCACAGCTGCACACGATACCATTAGCATAGAGGCGATTTGATAGAGGAAATTAATGCACCATGCTAATTAGCAGCTCCTGAACAGCAGCAGCACCGTCCTGGGAAGCAGCAAGACTTAGTGCTACGCTGAAGGTGTGTTGTTGCCGCTGATGTAACTAAGCAATGTTTTGTTGTGCTTCCATGCAGCGCCAGGATGCGAGGATCATTGTGGGGCTCTTTTATGAGACCGAAGCCAGGAAGGTGTTTTGTGAGGTTAGTACCTTTTCCCGCTCGATTGATCCCAAAAGGCCCAACCTGACTGGCTATTAGCGGAAATTGAGCTCCGTAATGAGCCGCTTGAATGTCTGAATGAATTTTCTTGTTTGGCAGCGATACAACACGCTCGACACATCTCCAGGAATAATTTATCATTCTCTTCCCCTCCCTTCATCCTCCCTCCCTGTCTGCTCCCCCTCCCCGCCGTGCTGCAGGTGTTCAAGGAGAAGCTCTACGGAAAGAAGTATGTGTGGTTCCTGATCGGCTGGTATGCCGACAACTGGTTCAAGATCAAAGACCCAGCGATCAACTGTACGGTGGAGAACATGACGGAGGCTGTGGAGGGACACGTGACCACCGAGATCGTCATGTTGAACCCCGAGACCGTCCGCGGAGTCTCCAATATGGTGAGAACACAAAACACTGCTGCAAACATTATATTCAAGAGATTTGAATTCATCTCTTATGTTAATCGATGTCAACATCACTGCTTAAGCAGATGTAGAACACTCAGAATCCCAAACCTGACTCCGAAATGACAATTTATGAGAACCAGAAATCGTAAACACATCAGATTTTCCACTTTTCAACCATCTGTGACCGTATCATGTGTGGTTTAAAGACAGTTGGCTCTCAGTTTGTCATATAATATTCATTTGACTGATAACAAGAGAGTGAGACAATATGATCTTAATCTTCAAGATGGTGGTATTAACCCGTTGTTTCTGTAAATAAGCAAGTGCCAACACGATGACACCTCAAAACCCATGGATGTGAATGACATGTTATCTTTAGAAAAAAAATGCCAAAAATGACGCATTTTATTATAGCAGAAACTACAGAAAGATTTTCAACTTGCCAACTGTCCTTGAACTACTTGTTGTTGAGAAAATTCACCAAATATTAACTCAAAGTTGGGATATTACATCAAAATCGCTTTTCTCTGCTTGTCTCGTTTTTTCAAAAGATCAAATTCTGTGCTTCATGTTGCAACTGAGCTACCATGCTTAACTCAGCTGTAACCAACAATCACCAGACAAAAAGTCTGAGATTTTTCAGCTGAGCTGCAGGCAGTCTTTACAGAGAGCAGAGAAGAAACGACAAGAGAAACAGATGAAACGTATTTAATCAACAAAAATAAATGCAGCATGACTCTGAAATGGTTGACAGAATAGAACGTTGTTGGAAGATACATTCAGCATGGTGAAACATCTTTCTGGAGTTGATGTACAGAGCAATGCAAAAAAAGTTGAGTTTGTGGATGTTGTAAAAGTTTTCCCAGTATTTCTCACACCTATGAATGGGGAAAAAAATTACTTAATATATGGTCTTTCTCGGTTTTGGAAAGAAAATAAAAATTCAGCTTTCATTTTTACCCTTCTCATGGTTAGTGTCATTCTGACTGTGCCATACTGCACAGAGAAGATTTAAACATTTCTGAACTCTCTCTGCTTCTAGCCATGGTTGTGTTGTTTCTACGGAGGTGCATGATTTTATATTGCCGTGAAAAATGAGCCAACAGTGAGTAAAAACTTGACAAGAGCTAAAAACTGAGAAACAGCTGGGGGTTCAGAAAGTTAACACATTTAGATTTAATGCTGGCGTTGAATGAGCTTTTAATGACAGGTTTTTTTCTCTAACTTGGGTGATCTGAGAGCATTTTGTGAGTTTTATACTTATCAAACATACATCCTGTTGCTATTCAGTGCACTGATATGTCAGCACAGTGGTTATACTGGTGCAGTAACTCCTCATGTGTGTATGCTTATCAGGACAGGATGTTTTTCCAAGACTAGAATAATCACAACTCGCTGGGTTTTAGGCCAATTTTCCAGCTCTCTGGTTTGTTACAAATGCAATTAGTGATCCAGATATAGATAGTAACATAATATCTCCATAATTCATTTATGACTATATTCTCTTTTGGTGTAATTGTGCTTCATATTTTCAAAATAAAGACTCCACTTGATGAAGAAAAGACGAAAGTTTAGCACACACTGAAATTAAAAGATGACAGGTTTGTGACCGGTTGCATGATTCTGTTTTTAACTATATTTATATTAAATGACATGACTGATGCTGATAGAAAACAGCCCATGTAAATACAATCACTTGGTTTGCATTTGGGTACATCAAACACATTTTTGCTCACACATCTGTCTGAGCTGCTGTGCTGCAGTAACTGAGTGGAGACTGGAGGCTTCTCTGTGCACAGCAGAGGTCGCTAGCATAGCCTGCAGGTCAGGCATTTAGGAAACATTGAGAATTGTAGCATGTGTTGACAAGCAGATGTTCAGCAAGTTTATTTATATTTTGTCTCTCTGAGATGCACTGATTTCTTAAGCAGATGTACAGTAGCAAGAATGTAGCACAACATGGAACTGAAAGAAGATCTCTTTTTACAGTAAAAATATTTTGTCCCTAAAATCAATGAATAATTGGTCAAAAAAGATTGTGATTGTAATTTTGACCATAATCTTGCAACTCCATTTGTTGTACATTTGCACATTACTTGCAAATGTATAAATACAGTATATCAGAAAGGTTGTGCAGAGTTGCAGCACATTCTGATAAACTGGCATTGCAATAATGTACAGATGAAACCAAAGGCAACAGGGAAATTAAGTATTACTTTAATGAATCTGTGAAGCATTTTTTCTTCACCTTGTAGCTTAATTTAGCTTCAACATTCACTTTCATTCATTCATGTAAGCTTAGCAGAAGTATTACTTACTGTGATGTATTTATTTTAGTGTGTTGAAATCAGTTTTTATTTGATTTTTTTTAGTGTGAAGAGCAGCATAAAAATTTGATCATTTCTACTATTTTAACTGGCAGGAACGTGCTGCAGTATGGCAGCGTTGCCAGCTCTCACACTTTTGACGTGAAACACCTGCTTTCAGACTCTGTCTCACGCTCTAGTGCTGCCCAAACTACTCTCATGCCAAGTAGAAGGAAGCCTCAAAGCCACTCCTTAAACAACAAAAATGTAGGTTAAACACGCTTTCTATGCACACAGAACAGGTTTGAATGTAAAGATGCAGCTTTGAAGACAGAATCTATAACAAAACTCATCCATAATAAATGTAATCTGGCTTTGGAAAAAATGTTTTGTTTGTCGCTTCCAGCTGTTTGGAGGAGCCTTTCCTCTGAGTTTACTTGTGTGGAACAATAGCGATAACGTCATTAATTAGACTACTTATAATGATAAATTGTCCTCGAAGTGAAGGTCAGGATTGATCAGGCAGTAATGGTAAATGACACTGCACTTCCCTGCACCTCCAACAGGTGAGTCACAGTTTAATAGCTTCAGTCTAATCATTTGTTACAGCGGACGAGTTCTGAGCTCCAGCAGATTTTTATTTCACTGTCATTAAAACTGATCTGTTTACTTATCTTTCTCTGTCGTGTTGAGTGTTTATGAGAGATTTTTCATTTTAACAGTATCACAGTGGGATATTTGCAGCAGAGACGTTGTTGTGTATTCTGATGCTTCCTATAACCACATACAGACCGTGACTTCTAATCATTAAAGTACTGAAATACGTAAACGAGTAGCGTAATTACATTGAAAACAGATTTTAAGGTACAGTAAGTTTCTATAATTAGATAAGTTGTGATTACTCATGAATTTTCAAAGTTTAGGAAATAATTAATAAACTAATTAAAAGATGTAGGCGGCTGCAGAGTCAGCAGATTGGGGCTGATAATTGTTTATTTGAGGTGTTATTGTATTATGGGACTTTGTGGGTGAACTTTTTCTCCTCAGATGCACCGCAGCATTTACTCAGCTGGCCTATTTATGGGGTCAGTTCACCCAAATTACTGCTTAATTGAATTAGTATGAGGAAATAATTAAAATAAGTAATATAATGTAGACTGTTCTGCCCGATCAGTGTCGCTCCAACTGGTAGCTGAAACTTTGTAGTCCTGAATTTATTGGAATTTATCGTATATCATAACGTTTAGCGCTGAAACACTAAATGCTGCAGTATGCAATGTTGCACTGTTTTGTCTTGCTAAATGTCTTCATGCTATTCCCTGTCCTCCTCCCTCACAATCAGATCCACCAAACACACGTTCACTGACTTTGTTTGCAACATCTCAAATCCACATTGTGTCTGAACACGCAGAGCTTGACAAATTCCTCTTTTTTTATTTACTTGAAAACAGAAACGAAAAATAATGCGATTTAAAGTATTCTGATATTTTTGCTGGTTTTTAATAAACTTGATTAGAATTTTAATGTAGTTTGCTGGTGTTTCTTCAGTACAATGACATCTTTCTTCCTTGATGTTCTGCTATAGTTTGAGCTTTGTGTTCATTCGAGGTGGTTAATGCCACTCTTTCTTCACTGTTCGGCTCTGATCCATACCGATTCTCCTGTGACGTGAGCATTTCAGGAAAAACCGGAGAACAATAATGCCGTGGCATCACTGAACTGCGTATGACCTGAATCAATAGCATGTTTGTTAAACCGCTAAGAATGCTGTGGATTATTCGTTTAAATTATCCGTCTCGCTCTTTTTGACTGCCTTCCTTTGTGATTTTCCCCGGCGCCGCTTTAGCTTCTCAGGTAGCCGTCGCTGTCCTCCGCTCACCTCCTCTAATCCTCTTAGGCCGTCTCTCCATCTTCCCCATTGTTCGACCTTCTCCGACTCTGCTTGTCTGCCGTGGATCATCCTCTCATTCTTCTTGTTTACCCGTCTCTCCTTTACCACTTCCCACCTTTACCACCGCCATCACCCCTTCCTTACTTCTCTTCTCTCCCCCGCCTCTCACACTTCATCAGCATCTGTTGTTTATATTCATACAACACCTGTCACTACCTGCTGATTTAGCTGTTGATGTGCTGTTCAACGGGTGATAAGAATTACAGCCAGAACTCCTGCTCATTGACAGTCTATTCAATTCCCAAATTTGAAATTGGCATATTTCTTCTAGATGGAGCGCTCAGATTAAGCTAGTGTGCCAACACTGCAGGGGCCGCACTAGCACATTGTCAGCTAGTTTTAAGAAGGCAGAGGCAGATTTGAATGCCAAATGCCAAGGTGGAATTTCAATTAGATGAATTTGACATAAGTGAATTGGAGGTGTGTAGGCCTAATTGGCCTCTGAGAGTCTGCGGGGACAAGTTGATGAATGGTAGCAATAATCTGCCACCTCACATGTATCCATGCTTTAAGCGGGAGATAATGTTGATTAGTGATTAATCGCACAAGCAGGTCTCAACCGCTCGATTGTATCCTTGTGAGAAAAGCAATGTGTTGGCCTATCTTAAGATTTCTAGTTTTTAGCAGAGTTTTAGCCTTGGGGTCAGTTATATTTGATCTGGAGCCACATGGCCAGATTTTGAATTTTAATGAAGTGATATTTTAATTCCCAGTGGTGTTGCTGTGCGTGTATTATACTTATATCAAATGTCATTTAAAAACAAGGAAATAATGAAGTGCAGTCAAAGAAAAAGAATGTTTCTCTAAAGCAACGTCAGAATTTAGCAAAAAAAAAAAAGAATATGTGAACAAGCATTATAGATTCTGATTAGGTCAGTGCATTGTTGTGAAAGGAGCTTCATTCTTCTTCTTGCAAATTTAATTTAGACCTACAGACAGCTAGCCTAGCATAAGTACTGGCAGCAGGGGAGCACAGTTATCCTGGCTCTAAGAAGGGGTAATTCTTGCCTACCAGCAGAGGGTAGTGCTGATTGTTTAACTGTCTGAACTCTAAGCAGGTTTTCTTTTTCTCCCATCACCTTTTTGCTCACTGTAGGGTCATTTTCACTGCAAAATAAAGACCTGCACCTCCATAGAAACAGCACGGCCACGGCAGGAAGGAGAGCAAACTCAAAAATATATTTTTGTGCTGTATGACAAAGTTCTAGTATTATATTCTTTATTTAATTTCCAAAAAGAAAAGAAATATGGACTCAACATGTCAAATGTTCTTCTATGTGCCCACAGCTGTTACCAATACAGGGGAAAATGTTGGCTCTATATACCGTAGATATTTTGTCACTTGCGTTCTGAATACATTTCCATACTTGTCTCCTCTGTGCTCTGAGTAAACACTGCCTGCAGTTCACCTGAATTTTTGTCAGTCACAGCTGAGTCACTAATGGCTGAGGAGTTGTGTTGAGGAGCACAGAATTTTTTGTGTTTTACAGAATCAGGTTATTACGGTGAATGCTTAAATGAGACTTGTGATTTTGCCGAAATATCTCAATTTTAAGCTTAGATTTAGTCAAATTTTGCGACAGAACAGCACATCACAGATGAATAATTCAAGAATTTACGGTTAGATTGAAAATCTGACAACCGTTTCTGTAATGCAGTTTGTAGCTATAATAAACTGTAGAATTTTGTTGATTTTTGAATAAAATATCATGCATTTCAAACCCACCAGCAGCTTTTGAGGTTAGCAGTGGGGAAAAGTCAGTATTTATACCCCCATATAGAGGATTATGTCCATATTGTCACAGTATCTTGTTATAAGCCTTACCCTTATATGGCAGATAATAGCATCATTTAATAATTTTTGTTAACAAATGTGTTGCAACACAACTTTAGATTCCAACACTGATGGACTCTGATATTTAATAGTCATGAATGAGGTAAATAGGCATAAAGAGAGGCTTCAAATAGGTTTAGCATTACTATTAGCCTTTTAGCTGTTCCAAAAAATGTAAGGACACTTTGCTGCCTTTTCATGCAGACGAGAGAAGGAAACCAGCAGCTGCTGGAAACTCTTCAGCATAAGTGAAACAATTAACACGCCTTAATTGTCAATATGACAACTCTAACCATTGTTTTTTATTGGCTCTCTTTCTTGGCATATACTTTTGTGATAGCTGAATCTTATAACAACTAAAGATTTATTTGAATTTGAACTAGATTATGCAAACTACGAAAGTTCTATGTCCTCACTTGGGGAAAAAAACTGTAATTCTGGTATGCTCAAGCATCACACCTATAAAAACTAGCGCCTCTGAAGTGCACTAATTACCACAATCTGTACGTTTTCCAGGAAGTTCTGTGCTAGACTATTTCAGAAGGTCTCTCCAGTCCTTTGCCTGGTGGATTTTGTTACCTCTGACTAACATGTTGTTTAATCCCGTTAACAAATGGAAATCTAGCTGTTTCCAATCCTAACACTAAGCTAAGTTAATCAGCTGCTGGCTCCAGATTCACATTTAGTGTATAGACATAATACTTGGCATCTGTCTATCTCTTGGCAAGAAAAGCAAACAGGGATGTTTTACAAAATGTCAGACAATTTCTTTAGAAATGTCACACTGCAGCAGTTAGCTTAGTCAGCACAGCTCTGGATCCCAAAGGGTCGTTTTGCTGAAAAAAAGAAAAAGTTTAAAAAACAAAAATAACAAAGTTTTTTTTAAGAGTACTGTCTGCACGAGGAGCATTTGAGGCTAATTTCAGCTCTACTGACCCTCAAATGCCCCTGAGGCTGTTCCAAGTGCTGTAAGTCAGCCTGAAAGCATCAATGTCTTTGGTTAGCTCAAATGCTCATCTAGTGTGAGTTTAAGTCTGCCTGTAGAAATAGTACTGCCTCCTGATATGCTGCGATTTCTTCGTTTTGTAGATTTGTATATATTTAGACAGACAAAATACTTAATAATTTAAAATAGATTTGTCTTTTTATACTCTCGTTTTCTGCAGTCTGCAGGTTTGAAGTTCAGAAGAAGCCTCACAAAGACTGTTTCTGACCATGGAACTTTTCAACTTCTTTTGTTCGATGCAGATGCAAGTGTTTATGATGGGAGAATGGAAAAAATGAATCTGAAATGAAACACTTGAATGAATACCAAAAATCACTTCTGAGGACTGATTCATTTGCTGTCTCTTTCTTCACCAAGTTATAAGAGCGTCTCACAACACAAATAAAAAATTGACTCGGTTTAATACTTTGTTGCAGTGCTGCATTTATTCAAAAGGGTCCCTCTTTGATATCCTTTCTGTCCTGTTTCTATCAGACATCACAGGAGTTTATCGCCGCCTTGATGTCTCGTCTGGGCGGGAAGAACCCTGAGGAGACGGGTGGCTTTCAGGAGGCCCCTCTAGCCTACGATGCAGTGTGGGCTCTGGCCCTTGCCCTCAATAAGACTGTGGCCCCGCTGAAGGCCAAGGGCCGCCGTCTGGAGGACTTCAACTATAACAACCACGACATCACCTCTGAGATCTACAGGGCCCTCAACACGAGCTCCTTTGAAGGGGTTTCGGTGAGTGGAAAGATGGGAAAAGATGTACAGATAATAAAAACAACAGCTAAAGTTTTCGGTTTGGTAATTAAACCTGTATGTGGATGTTTGGGGTGCTGTTTTTTTGACTCTTACTTGGTGATGAAATTTTGCAGATGCACTAGTTTCAAATTGAGTCAAAAATCTGAAATGTGAAATGAACATCTGTGTTTAGGGAAGGAAAGTCTAAAAATTACACAACATAAACCAATTTAATGACAACAATGTGCAATGAAAGTGGATTATAGTCTCTATAGATTTTGGTATACTGCAATTTAACTGCCTATTAGCTAGTGAAATCGCCACCCTTATGCTGCTGTTTGAACAAACCGCTTTACCCAGCAAACAGAGCAAGATGGCAGAAAATGAGTATAAATGTTACTTGTGGAAGATTAAATATTAGGACATGAGCGCCCGTTATTTAGTGAAGGAAAATAAAAATAAAAAACCCAATGGTGCTGCCAAGTACAATCTAATGCACAGTGCAGAGAAGGCTACTTGGAAAATGCATACACATAGCTACACTATATTGCCAAAAGTATTCGCTCACCTGCCTTGACTCACATGCGAACGTAAGTAACATCCCATTCCTAATCCATTGGGTTCAATATGACGTTGGTCCACCCTTTGCAGCTATAACAGCTTCAGTTCTTCTGGGAAGGCTGTCCACAAGGTTTAGGACTGTGTTTATGAGAATTTTTGACCATTCTTCCAGAAGCGCATTTGTCAGGTCACACACTGATGTTGGACCAGAAGGCCTGGCTCTCAGTCTCTGCTAATTCATCCCAAAGGTGTTCTATCAGGTTGAGGTCAGGACTCTGTGCAGGCCAGTCAAGTTCATCCACACCAGACTCTGTCATCCATGACTTTATGGACCTTGCTTTGTGCACTGGCGCACGATCATGTTGGAAGAGGAAGGGGCCAGCTCCAAATTGTTCCCACAAAGTTGGAAGCATGGAATTGTCCAAAATGTCTTGGTATGCTGAAGCATTCACAGTTCCTTTCACTGGAACTAAGGGGCCAAGCCCAGCTCCTGATAAACAATCCCACACCATAATCCCCCCTCCACCAAACTTTACATTTGGTACAGTGCAGTCCGACAAGTATGGTTCTCCTGGTAACCACCAAACCCAGACTCATCCATCAGACTGCCAGATGGAGAAGCGTGATTGTTCACTCTAGAGAAGGCATCTCCACTGCTCTAGAGTCCAGTGGTGGCGTGCTTTACACCACTGCATCCAACGCTTTGCATTGCACTTGATGTATGGCTTGGATGCAGCTGCTCGGCCATAGAAACCCATTCCATGAAGCTCTCTGCTGAAGCACTGTTCTTGAGCTAATCTGAAGGCCACATGAAGTTTGAAGGTCTGTAGCGACTGACTCTGCAGAACGTTGGCAACCTCTTGGCACTATGCACCTCAGCATCCGCTGACCCCACTCCGTCAGTTTATGTGGCCAACCACTTAGTGGCTGAGTTGCTGTCGTTCCCACACACTTCCACTTTCTTTTAATACAGTTGAGTGTTGACTATGGAATATTTAGGAGCGAGGAAATGTCACGACTGGATTTGTTGCACAGGTGGCAAATTTGAATTATAGCTGTGTTGTCGTCAAAATGTTAGTGGCAAATGGGAACTCTACCATCATGCATTGCAGTTGGTAAAATAGAAATTTAGCAGCTGCATTTAGGTGCTTCTGGGTGCTACTGTGAGTCCATAGAATATCACGTAGATATTCAGAGTTGTTTGAGGCAGATAAAATTGAACACCAGGAGCAACACAAGCTCCACACCAAGGCAGATCATGAAGACAGTAGTAATGTTAATGGTGGAAAAGTTGCTATGAAAAAGGTTACATACTGGTGGCCTAATTATGCCTGGCCAAACTTCTACAAATATGGGAAACAAGCATTACTTGATTACTGGTTATAGCAAGTAAATGTCATGCCCGATTACACTGGAAATGCTTCTTTATCTTTGAGTATTAAAAGACATGTTCAGCGGACAATGATAATTTTTTTGGTGTCCACCCGTCACTTTTTCAAAGTCATTTTGTTCTGGAACCGGGCCTGCATGGCAGTGCTCCCATCCATGAATGGTGCTGCCGTCACGTACTGATCCTTCCTTTTATTTCAGACTGCATCAGAGGCTCCGCTATGCTTATCGCTTCAGGAATGCCTGAGAAAATGTAGCTTATTTGGATGCTGCCACACTATGTGGAAGATTGTCTTGATGCTGCCGATCAATTCAGTCAAACTCAATTATGAGACAGAGTCTTTATTTTTGGAGGGGTGAAGAGCTCCAGCCAGAAAGAGGTTTTGCTTCCAGAACATGTCTTCTTTCAGACTAGTGGGGAAAAAAAATGTCCAAAATCCATATTTAGTTGTTTATTTTACCACAATTTTTCTATTTGTGTCTGTAGATTTCAGCTATAATACATATCTGTAAAAGACTGTTTTTCTCCGCTCTGAGCCAGAAATCTCCATTTCAGCAGCACTTACATCCACCTCAATCTCCAGTTTTGTTCCTATTTATTTTCTGGCTGTTTTTTATGGAGGGTATTGTTTATATATCAGTCCCAGCTTGATTTATAGAACATTTCATTCTTAAAAACATGGCAAAAATAGATTTTTTTTTCTGGCTGTTGACAGTATTTTCTGGTTTATGGAGTGATAAAAAGAAAAATCCCCTCCATAAGAACCTTTCACTCAAATATGTCAACAAAATGAAACTTTTAAACCTGGCTATGTTCAACATTTGGATGTCTTTTCTGGAAATTAATGCAAATTTCTGCACTTTTAACAACATAATACATCATTTGAAAAGTAAAACATGATGTTTTCCAAATAAATCGTTGTTTTGTGTATTGTCTTGTTTATGTAATGAACTGGGAAAGTAAAAACGCTATCTCCTGTCTGCATCTCAGGGCCAGGTGGTGTTTGACGCCCAGGGTTCCAGGATGGCAATGACTCTGATCGAGCAATTGCAAGGTAAAACACTCTTGCACTCTCCTCGACTGCAATTACAGAACCTGGACTGAACAATAAATGTCACTCATGCAAAAAAAAAAAAGAAGAATCAATGCCGAATGTATTTGTCATGTATTGATTGTTGCTCTCAGCCCAATTCAGAGAAAAGCCTCCGTTTAAGGGGGCTTCTCGTGGCCTTCGCAGTGATTGATCTCGATGTTCTTTAACTGCACATGTGAACAGGCCTGATGCAGCCATGTGTTGACTCAAGGCTTCGCTCTAATTGGGCACAAGCCTTCGTTTTAAGCTGTTTCTGGGAACGGCATCCTATTTGTCACCAGTGACTTAATGAGTTTCCCCGCGCAGGATAAGGTTGAGGATTATTTTCTACCTCTGTTCTCTTTGGTGTCCTAACGGATGAGAATTTATAATCCTGCCCCCTTCCCCTCACATTCCGTCTCATATTTCCTGTTGTGGTGTCGAGGTAATTTGACATCCACAATGAGACGACCTGACTCGAATCCCTGAATCACTGTGGGACCTCATCAGTATTCCTGGTCAAGACTGCCACATAAGCTCCTTTTTTTCTCCCCTCCTCCTTTCTCCTTCTTCTCCCCTTGGTACTTCTTGGTTTGTCCTTCTTTATGCACTTTTTCATCCCTCATTTATTTTACCTGTTCATTGTGTGTGCTTTTTCTGTACCCACGCATTCCATTGAATCCCTTTAAAACCTGCGGTGTGAATAGAAATATTTATCAGCTCTCTGTAGGAGGAAATTAATTATACAAGCAGTACTAATTAAACTTTATGCCTTTTTTTGTTGCTGTGTCTTTCCTTCTCAAACATTTAGGAGGCAGTTATAAGAAGATCGGTTACTATGACAGCTCCCAGAAGAACCTCTCCTGGTTTGGCAATGATGTTTGGATAGGTAAGATGGAGATCAT
Organism: Acanthochromis polyacanthus; assembly: GCF_021347895.1. Lineage (NCBI taxonomy): Eukaryota > Metazoa > Chordata > Actinopteri > Pomacentridae > Acanthochromis > Acanthochromis polyacanthus. The sequence goes on from NC_067124.1 coordinate 28,407,276, forward strand.
GACACTGTGTTCGCCCAGCCTCTTCTGTCTGTGTCCTGTCTGTCCTGCTGTGAGTCAACAGAGTCACATCTTTGAGTTTTAACTCCCCTCAGCGTGGCTTAATTTAGCTTCTCTTTCTGTCTAAATGATGTGTAATCATGCTGGAGTTTCTTTAACCGCTAGTTTGGATGAAGCTAGTTATTTGGATGCTGACGCTTGCCCCCGAATTAGCTGGCTGCACACTCACTGTCCGACATGTGTTAAAATGTTACACTGTAATCAAGCAGGCCAGCTCCCCTCTGTGAGTTAGCTGTGGGCTACAGCTCTACAGCTTGAGTCTGGTTTTTTTAGCCTATATTTGATTCCATTCTGGCATTTTGGCTCCGTTAAAAGTGTGCCAAACTGCCTGTTCACACTTACTGTTTGCAATGTACGCAATGATGTACAGTCACCTATCGCTGTATCACTGTGATACTGAAGAAAAATGAGAAACAAGATGATTTTTAAACAGGTTCTGGAAAACAGGAACATCTGTTGTCAGATTTTTAACACCTTAAGGCTATTTTTTTTTTCCCAATATCCACCTTAAAGAACTCAGTTGTAAGACGAGAAATGGTTCAGGAACACTTTGCTTAGTTATGGAGTAAAATACATCTGATTCTTTGTAGTCATAGTGGTACCAAACGGCCCCTGTACTGAAAGTGCGGCGCTTGGCAGCCTTGGAAAAATGGCGGCGGGTTGCAGTTTAATAACAAATTCAGCCTTGTCCTCCTGGTACAGGAACCTGCAGGCTGGAAAGGGTTAAGCAGAATCATGGACGTTTATTCTCAGTGCACAGCGGAGATGACGTATAAGTGTAAATCACACTGCATCTAAAAATATGTGTGTCGAGTGTGAGTGTGTTTAGATTTGACTGACTTGTGACTCTGAGAAGAAACAGTAATGAAGACACATACAAGTAAATGTGGTTACTTAGTTCCACACACATAAACTTAGGTAGTAATATACTGTACATATATGTGTTGTAGAAACACACATATTGATATAGGATAATAATTTGCACGCTCCTCCTGTTCTCCCATTCCAAACTCAAAGAAAAAATAATTTATAAATACACCAATCAGCCACAACATTTAATAGCACCTGCGTAATATTGTGTATGTCCTCCTAGTGCTATAAAAAAAAAAAAACACCTCCACAGATCTCTAATTACCTCCGCGAAGGAGGTTATGTGACACCCGGCATTTGTGTGTCTGTCTGTCTGTTAGCAAGGTAACTCAAAAACGCCTGGGCAGATTCACATGAAATTTTGAGGGGATGTAGACTATGGTAAGAGGAAGAGTTGATTTAATTTTGGTGGCAATCCGGAAAGGATCCTGGATTCTGGATTACTTTGAATTTTTTAGTATGTTTTAGTATGTGGTCCACAATAGGACAAAAACGTCATAGGTTAGTATGTCGTCCAACAAATTGGAACAAGGTGTCCAGATAGCTCAACTGGTTAAGAAGCTGATTTGTAAACAGAACTGTGTCAGACACGCAGGTTCGATTCCAGCTCATGATCCTTTACTGCATGGGTTTCCTTTTTTCCTCTCTATCCTTGACGGAGGTCTGCACTCTCTGAGTGCTTTTCTAGTTGTGTTCTGTGGTATCAGACACCAAGATGTTAGATCCTTTAAGTCCTGGAAGTTTGGTCTGTTACAAATAATCTCAGATCCTTAAGCTGCCCATTTTTCCTGATTCCAACACATCAACCTTAAGAACTAAATGTTCACTTGCTCCCTGATACATCCCACCTACTGACAGGTGCCATTATAATGAGATAATCAATGTGATTAAATTGTTCCATCAGCAGTTTAATGTGGCGGCTGGCAGTTTATATGTGCGTGTGGGGACAGAAAGTTAAGATGTGAAATTAAATATAACAAGAACCTTGAACCATGACCATGCAGCTTTCTGTAATCCATCATTGTGTTCATAAAGACTGAAAGAGCTTCCACCTCAGTGCAAAGTGTTGTTCTGCTATTCAACCTGCTTCTGCTCTGAGAGTCACATTACAAGAAGAGCCACCAATTAGAAGCATCAGTAATTAACTGCTTACATTTTCAGAGTCAACAGGGAGCTTCGATGCAGATATTTTCACATCATTTGAGAATGCAGTCTGAGAGAATTTGCTGCACATGAAGTAGCCTGGATTAGTACTCTTTTAATGTAGTGTCTGTGTTTCAGGTTTGTATAATCCAAAAGGTGGAAGCATTTGACCTTATAAAATGTTACAGGCAGATGACCTGTGATTTTTAGAGAGTTTGAGTTAGTGGTGCGATCTAGACGTTGGGAATTTCCAGACATTTCTGAAACCATCAAAAAGGATCTGATTAAGAATGTGAGTCTTTGTGCTAACTGCAGTAATTACAGCCACTAAGGGTGATAAGGTACCTTAACATCCTACATAAACTATGTGTCACATCCTCTGCTGCTGACAAATCAGCAACCCAAACCACAGTAACTGCCTGTAGTTTACAGACCACCAACATTCACCTGTTCTGATCATCTCATGCAGTTAGTTTAACAGTTTATCAACAGTTTGTTTTCACCATTGGGGCCACACAAACCAGAACCTACGCTCTAACTTCTTCTACCCATATCCTAGTTTGCTGTGAAAACCTTTTAGTGCTGATTTGCCTCAGACACCAAGACAAGTGCTGTGGTTGTTTACTGGCCCTTCCCTCCCTCGAGAAGTGACATACTTGTGCCTGGAAAGAGTGTGCCACTAATCAATCCTGCACGCCGCCGCAGCCCATAGAGAGCCGCCTTTTTTAGGCTTTTAAGGAAATGATGTGTTGCCAAGGCTTAACTGAACCCAGAAGAGGTACAGATTCCAGGTCAGCGCCAGTGGCGAGGGACGGCTGACCTGCATGCATGTACGTAACATGTCTTTCATCAGGCCCGCTGCCAGCTCTTTAGCTTGGCTTGTTGCAATGTGACAGGCTTGGTGTTAGCCCAGTTAAAAAACCGCTGAGATGAAACTGACTCAGTCTCCTGAGTGTCAGAGGTGAGTTTTGTTTTGCTGCGTCTACTCGAGCCTGATTTTGTTTTTGACTGTTTACCAAATAAAGACACATCCATCTGACATCTACTTGTAGAAAGGAAATGAGTAATTTCCTGCTCTCTCAGTGACTCAGTGCGGGGAAGTTTGCTCTTTGTCGAGGAGGGGTGGAAGGTGGAGGGTGGCCATGCTTGATTTGCTCCACGCTGACAGGGTGGAGTGAACACCGGGGTTTTCAACTTAACCCCTCCGCTTGTTTTCCCGTGTGTTTACCAGGCGCCTTGCTGCCTCACTTTCTCACTCTCTGCATGGTCGCCCTAACAACCACTTCAGCTCGGCTCTTCTTCTAATCGCTGTGGCAACTGTTACAGAGCGGGGTCTCCATGGCAACACCCTGTCCTGATTCCTTGATCAAGGACGGAGGAGGGTTTAAATGCTGCAAACATACTGACTGAAAGGACAGCTGACACGCACATATATATATATATATATATATATATATATATGCACACACACTCACAGGAGCAAATACTACTCCATATATGTACATTCATTCAGTCATGTATCCGATCTTTAGTGTTCTCTTTTACACGTCATGCAACAGCAATAAACTTCAGTCATCAAGCGCATCTCACACATAAGAGGCAGTTTATAGTAAACTCTCTCTGAAACAATTTAAACAAGTCAGTCCCTTAAAATTCTCAATCTTTTGTGCTTAAGAAGAATAAAAAGCTTGGAAGCATTTTGAAAGGTGTTAAAGAACATTAAAATATAATAAAACTGTACAGTGATTAAAAAAAGTAACATTTAAAACAAGAAAAGCACTCGGAGAGCGAAGTATTCCACCAAGGCTGCTCAGTCATTGTATCATTTCCAGCAGCTGAAATCTTGAGAAATTTGTAGCAGAAATAACGGCAACATAGAATGCGGCCATTTAATATTGATATACCCACAAACCAAATGGCCTTGTGCTGAGCACAGGTGTGTGGTATGCACACGTACATTATGTACAGATACTGAATCGTGTGACCTAAATATGCAGCAGGCGGCGGGATATGATGGGAGTCAGAAACACCCTCGCAATTTAATCAATTGTTCCTTGTATCATTTCTGATGGATAAGTCCTGATAAGTCCACAGTGGTGGATTTGTAGTAGGATCGCAATCATGTAATCGTCAGCAGACAGGTGATGTAGTGTTCACTTCTTGTCATAGTTACAGTGACGCCGTGCCGCTATCTGGCAATGATATGGAAATCTTTAACAAATCCATGGATACAGACTATAAGCCGCATCACTTTCAAAATCTAATGAGGTGGGCCTTGTGTCATTTCTGACCTTCCCTGATAATTTTATCCAAATCCATTATTCCGTTTTTGAGTAATGTTGCGCACAGACGGAAAAACACACTAACAGACATACTTCAAGCATCACATAATTCTGCCACGTTCCTTGGCATAGTAATAAATAGGAAACATTGTCAAACATCAACAATTAAAAAAATGTCTGAATCGATGCAGCTGAGTTTTTTTCTCCATATTTTTGCTGCCTTCCTCACACTCACACCGTTTGTTAGTTGCGGAGGGCAAGTTACAGAGATCTGCTTCTTTCTAACTCCATACCGCCAGATTGTTCATTTTCAAGCTAATAGTCTTGAATCCCTAACATTTTTGCATGGCTACCTTTGGATCCACAAAAAACTTTCTGCAGCCTTGTTCACACATGCAGTAGTTCTCCCAAGGACCTGACTTTGATGTTTGGAATCAGAAGAATTCCTTTTTAAAGGAATTTACACAAGTTGCATGTTGGATATTTACCATAGCAGCGGTCCATGGTTTTTGTCCGAAATGAGTTAAAACTGCCTCTCTTCTCTCTCCTTGGTACATTTAATGTGGTGGTGTTTGACCTAAGTACAGGAAGGAACTGTTGACACATTGTGAAAGTTCTAAACCATCCTGAGCCTTGTAATTTAAAATATTAAAACAAATGCAGCCAGTGCAAAGATGGTGAAACTGGCGAAATATTCAGTCCTTTACTTGTTCAAACTCTGACTGTGTATGTCATATGTCACAGTTACACGTTATGCAAACGTGGCTGCGCCCTTTAAAACACATATGTAACAAGTATGGCTCACTGCACATTTGTGCCACTGTCAACACATTTGGGTTTGCTGCTAAGAAACACTGCTGTCATGTAGTTCACATAGCAAAAATTCTGTCTATTTCACGGATGAACTAACACTTCTCATTCTCAGAAAAAAATGACACTTTAAAACCTTGGAAGGTGCTAAAAAGTCTTAAAATGTTTTCTCCCCTGCCACTTACGTGTCTGTGGCCTCAGATATCCAGTGTAAAAGACTTCCTCTTGTAGTAGCAGCTTTTATTGAGCGTATGTCGAGCTGAGCTTCTTGCTGTTTTCTTCCAGTTGATGTTGGGGTGGTGAAACACCATCTGCAGGATTTTGCCTTCTCAGTTGACAGCAGAGCAGTGAGCACAGGAACACCAGCAGTTTCTGGAATTACACTGTTAAAAAAATCTGTAAAAGAAATGGAAAATCTGGCGGGAAATAGTGCCAAAGACAGGCAGAAAAAAACCAGCAGAACACTGTAATGTTCAAAACTGTGACAATAATGGCAAATATCTGGAATGTAATTTTTAAAAATCAGATTTAAATACAGTAAAATTTTGCAATTTTGTAACACACATTGTAAAAGAACAAATTAAAATTAAGAAAAAAAAAGTTTGTCTTGTAAAAATACAGAATTTTTTTATGTAGACCTCATGCACAGTGTTGGCCAAAATTGTGAATTAACTTCTGTGACTTTACTAGATATTATCTGTAATTTAACAAATTTTTAAACCACTGTTCAGTCCTTAATGTCAATATTTTCATTCAAATAACAGCATATATCTGTAAACTATTTAAGTTTTTTGCTGGTTTAATATGGAAAAAAAATTGTGGAATTACTGTCAATAAAACATTCTGTCAGGTCTTTGTAATATCTGAAAAATGCATTTTGAATATTGGTTTGAAAATGTTCTTCGTCTGTCATTGCACAACATAATCTGTGGCCCTGACAACATCCTCCAAACATCCTCTGAATGTGGCAGCTGAAACATTGCATCTTACTTCACTTTTAACCTTGTGGGAACATTGTTTTATATTATTTATAAAAGATAAAAACACGATCACTAGATTAAGACTTTTAAACATTATTCAAACTTGTAGGTGGGTTATTGTTGCTGGGGAAACAATTCCTGCTGTTTTCTTATTGCCATTCCCATTATATGCAGCTGGTGTCGAAGTGCACTCTACAGCGGGAGTAAAATGTGTTGAATTCAGCTTACAGAACCCTGCGAAAGCCGCCTTACATCTTCACCCCTCAGTCAGATGTCACCAGATACACTCTGACGGCGGTGACAAGCATCTAAACAGAGCATGATGGGCGTCTCGACACCCTGCGACCCTCGAGGGGACGACACTCTGACACTTTCCTCTGACATCTGACACACCAGCTTCACGCAGCGCTGACACTCCTGCTCTGCTTCCCCTCTGACATCCACACAAACACACTGTCTCCCTCTACTCCTCACAAACAAATAAACACACACTGTACTGTTTGCACGATACTCAAATGCACCCTCCTGTGCGTATTCACTCGTGCATACTGTATAGATCTACAAGATATATACAGTCCACATTTGCATATGCATACTCAGGCGTGCACACCCGATCTCTGGCACACAGATCTGCTGGCAGATTTAGGCAGACAGAAAGTCAGAGGCTGTTGAGTGTAAGAAGAGGCTCCCTGTCCATCTGCCCCTCTTTGAACCATGCCTCTGGTTTACAGCATGAATAATTAGATAGTACACACATATATACACCCTTGAAAGGTCCAAGTCTTAATTAACACAGAGTTGCCTGCTTGCTTCCCTATTCACAGTACAGTATATTAATTATGGAAATACAGTTGAGTAAAAATTTATATTTTACTGTAGTTAATAGTGTGTTGTGCTAATGTGTCAGAAAAAGTGTTTCAGTTGTTCCAAAGGGCCACATTCACTGTCTTAGAGAAGAGGACATTATTTTTTACAATACTGTCAATATCAAGAGAGCCAAAGGGTGAACCTTCTTTCTCACCTTTGCACAGCTGTTCAGTTCTAAAATGTGTGTGTGTGTGTGTGTGTGTGTGTGTGTGTGTGTGTCTGCATGAGCCCAAACATGATAATGTTAGCCTGTAGTCTACACTAGATAATGTTAGCTGCTGTATTAGTCAAATAAGTATAATTTTAGCTTTATATAAATACAAACGCATTAGGCTGGAGTCTCAAGAAGATGATGTTAGCTCCTATGTTAGTCGAATAAATATGTGACTAACATAGGAGACTCTTAGAGTGAGATTCTGTTTGTGCAGGATGCTGACAGGGGTCTAATTTTGGAAATTATTGATCCTATTTCCTGCATTCTGGTGTAATTTAAGTGCATTTTGCCTGTTAAAATCTTATTATAGAGATAACATTAAGGGATAATAAGAAAAAAAATTGAGCTTAAAAATAATCTGAAAAAAAACAGAGCAAGGGCAGGCAGTATTGAAAGTGGTTCTTCATGTAAAATGTGGATGAAAGTTCTGTGGCTGGACACACAACACATTTCAGTATTTTCCATAAATATATGCATAATTGAAATAACTCCAGCAACCGCTTAGTAACATTTGTCCTGGAGGATTTTAATGCACACACTCAGCAGCTTCAGGATGACCACATCAGCCAACTAAACAATATAAAGTGCTTAAGCAAAAACAAAACATATCTTCATAACTTAAATTATCCATTCACTGAACAGAATTACAATCATACACTTAACTCTATTAAATTTCAAAACAATCCATGTGACTCTAAAAACAACAGCTTTACAAACTCCAAGGTTAAACTCTCCACAAGGATCCAAAATAAGTCAGACTTCTACATGAGAGCTTTAATTATTCTTCATCTACTTCCTGAAAAGTTTGGTCAATTAAAAAGACAAAAACTCATATTTTCAGCTGAACTAAAGACAGACTTTGTGATTGTTCTGCTCACATTTTGTGTTGTTGTAAACTTACTCTTTCATATAAATACCCTCCTAAGCTCCTGGAAACCAGCGTTTGTCCTGTTTTTGTGTTGCTCCTCAGCAACCCTAAACAGCCGGTTGTAATATTTTTAGAGCACCACACCATACTGTGACGTTTTTACAATGATGGTTCTACTATGAAATCAGTTTGACATGTTCAGGCATTCTTTGTGTGAAAACTCAGAGATTTCAGATATCAGAAGGTGGTTTTCAACTTTCTTTGTTAACTTTCTGCTTCAACTTTAAACTAAGGCTCAGTCCCAAACCGCCCCCTACACACTATCCCTACACACTACCCCTTTGTTTGCGCGTTCCCGCGGAGGGTCCTCCATATTAAGGGCCGTACCAAACGGCGTAGTGCGGAGGGGGAGTGGACTGTTCAGCCCTTAAATAGCGAGTGTGCATCGATGCTCACTCTCGACAACTTTTTTCAGGAAGTGCAACATCGAAATGGAGGAGAAAATAACATATCGATGCAAGTTCCACATGCGTCCATTATTTCTCCCACGCCTTTTTCACACTGGCAGAACATCACAAATACAGTGGTGAAATAAGATAAAACAAAAGAAACAAATCTTCTTGTCTGCTGACGTTTGATTTAATTGTGCATCCCCTGACACCTTAAAATTTAAACACAACTGACAGAATTCATTTATTCATTCATTTGTTGGATTTGAAATGCCAGATAATAGGATTGGAAAACATGTGAGTAAAAAAAAGTGGGACGCTTTCGTCTTCTGGAAACAGCAGCGATCCTTGTTAGTTGCAACTTGTGCTACAGCGCTACAGCCATGCACAGTAGGCGTCTTTGTGTTACCATGGCGATGACGTCTTCCGTTTTCCGGTGAGGCGACAGGGCGTCCCATTCCTGACGATCGTATTTATACCCTCCCAGTGATTAGTGGATTTGGTGCAGCTGAGTTGTGTCTTTATCTTGACTGTAGTGAGTCTTTAGAGGTTTTTGGTCAGACACATTCTGTATTCTTGTTTGTGAACCAACGTTGGTTGTCTGGAAGATAAGAGTTCCTGTCCTGATTCTCTGTTTAAAGAGCTTCTCTGGTAGGCTGCGGGAGACTTTAGTGTTTGGGTTGTGCTAGTTTGGTTTTTGTACGGTTTCATTTGGACGACTATCTTGAGGCCCCTCCATGTGGTTTAGTGAGGTTTTCTGTAACAGTTCTACAAGGAAACCTGCAGCAGAAGAGACTTTGAGAGTTTTTAGGAAGTTCTGAAGACCAGACTTTAGAGCAGCAGAAACATTTGTCAGCAGTTTGAGCAGGAGAAGGTGAGCTTCAGAGTAGAAATGAGAAGGAAACCTTCTTGACCCGTGTGGTGAGGTCCTGTACCAAGAGTTTGAGGAGGTTGTGAAGAGTCTGTCGTTCTTTGATCTGAAAGCACAAGAAGAGTTGACTCATTAAAGGAGAAAACAGGAGATATTGTTGGTTCTTCTGTCACTCTAGAGCAGGGGTGTCAAACTCAGTTCCTGGAGGGCCACTATCCTGCATGTTTTAGATGTTTCCCTCTTCCAACACACCTGATTCAAATGATCAGCTTATCATTAAGCTCAGCAGAAGCCTGATAACGAGCCTGATCATTTGAATCAGGTGTGTTGGAAGAGGGAAACATCTAAAACATGCAGGATAGTGGCCCTCCAGGAACGGATCTTGACACCCCTGCTCTAGAGTTTAGTGCAGGAAGTGGAAGATTCCAAGCAGATTTATAGAAGGGGGAACCGGACTGTACTAAGTGTGGTCGAGTATAGAGGGGTGTTTTGTGGGTTTTTAAGGCTGATAATAATTATTAGTGAGGCATTTGGAGTTGATATTCATTTGCAGTAAATGAAAGTATTTAAAATCTTGGAGTTGATGGTGTTGTTTCATCCCAAAGGCTATACTATGATGTTTTCTAAGAGACATACTATGCTACTCTGTTTTTATTTTATTTTGTTTAGCCTTTATTTATAAAGGTAATCTCATTGAGACACTGAGTGTCATTCTCAAGAGAGACCTGTCCTTAAATAACATTACAAGACAACATTGAGTCACTGACAAACAACACTAAGGGACCTATACTGGACAATATAACACTGAGTTCCAGACAAACAGGGTCATGACAAAACACAACATAGACATTAAAATGGATGTGCAAAGCACCAAGAAATGAAGTTGAAATGTAAAAACACTAAGAACAAGAACAAGTCCTAAAAGATGATTTTTCCATAGTGTTTAAAAGACATATGAAGTTCTCCAGGAGAATGAAGTGGGACAGCTTCAGTCTCTGCTGAAGCGAGTTCCCTGGTCCGCTGCACTCCTCCTCTGTTATTTTCTGGATTGTTGTCAGCTGCATGCCTTCGTCCTCCCGTCTCCGTTGACTCGTCCTGCCTACCATCTCTGGAGCTGAAGCTGGATTGGGTCAGACCAAAGTACCGTCCAATTACGATGCCAGCTGCCTCTCAAAAGGCTCCTTCATCTGGCGGCACTTCTTCTGAGGGGAAGCTGAGCTTCAGCAGAACTTTGGAGATGTGTTCCAGTGGTTGGTGGATGTGTGGGGAGATAGAGAGGAACCTTTGAATTGTTCAGAAAGGAAAACAGGGAACCCATTGGTAGTTTTAGTTTAGGGTGCTACTGCGGTGTGTTTTGGGGTTTTAAGAGGTGAACAGGAGGGGTTTTTTGTATTAATGATCTTTACTTTGTTCCTGGTTGGAATGCTTGGCAATGATATTAGTCTACATAAAATAATATCAGCTCCAACGTTGGCCTAAACGAGAGTGTATTAGCCGCTGTGTTAGCCTAAACAAATTAATGCTAGCATTACAAAACAGCTGTCACTATTTGAATTCAGTGATGTAACAATTCAGGATGTGCATTGTGGTGACACGTTGTTGATATAAAGCTTTCTTCTTTAAATGCTCTGCCACTTTGTTTGCATTCTAGTCTTGGTTGTCTGTTTGTCCCTGCTCTTCAACTCAAACACTAAAAATCTCCATACACAGTTTTAAGTGTTTTTCTAATAACCTGTCGCTGGACTGTCTGCACTGGTAGACACCGTTGCTAATGTGTTTTCACAATGCAATTATAAACTCAATCTGCAAATTATTTTCCAAATTAACTGACTCATTATTTAGTCTAAACAATGTGGAAGGAGCTGTAACAAGCATAAATATTTTTTTTGCTTATTGTTGCTGCACTTCAGTCGAAAGTAATCATTTTTGACTTGTACGGCTAGCTAGTTGTATATGTGTAAATACTGTAAATAATATCAATACATCCAGTTGTTATTGTCAATACATCCACTGAAAACATCAAAGACAAGAATAGACTGATGCTACAGAGTTCTGACAAAGCCGCAGAGCTCCGTTGTTGTTCAAAAACTATTAAAAAAAACACATCAGTGAGCCCCATTGTTGCCATGTATGACATGTTCCTTTGTTTTTGTTCAGTATTTTGAGTCAGTCCCACATACACTGTCATGCTGCTATTAATACTACAATGTGTATTAACCCAGCACTGAAAATAGTCCCCAACAAATTCACCCCTCACTCCTCTTTGAGGCACATTTGCTTAAAACCACAGCCACAAACAGAATTTTTTTCATGAGCTAAAATGTGAGTCTATTGGAAAAGATTTACATCTAACCCAGAGTTTGTTTTTCTTTGCTATTTGTTCACAACAGGAGATGAGTAGCACAAGAGCAGCCTTATCTTTTAATGAAAATGTTTGTTCTAGTACTGCTTGTAACAAGGTCTGCTATCTTACTGCTGTATCCACAATCATTGCAGAGATTGTTAATCCAACAAGACCACAAAAATACAGCCCTCATATGGCTTTTAAACAAGTCCAATCCTAACCCAGCTGTCTAAAGCAATTATTTGGATCTCTGAGTACAGATAAGTTATTATCTCGTTAGCACAGTGAGATGTGTGGAGAGTGTCCTGGGTGTCATACTAATTTTCACTCTTCACATTTCTTTTCTTTGTCTGCACTCAGATGATGGGCCTCCGGCTGATCGGACCGTGGTGATCGAAGAGTACAGGTTCTTGTCTCAAAAACTGTTTGCAGCCGTGTCCGTCTTTGCCGGCCTCGGTATCCTGCTCGGCATCGTCTGCCTAACATTCAACATCTACAACGGCAACGTCCGGTGAGTTCACGAATACTACACAAGAGCTTCATCATTTCATTCATAGGCTGATGAACCTGAAATGATTTTTAGAGCTGCAACAATCGTATTTTTTCCTCTTTGCATCCAGTGGTCGTCATTCCATTACTTTTTGTTTTGTTTTTCTCGCCTTGAGTTTTTCAGAGGTCATTGCATAAACCACCTCTCCCGCACAAGCTCTTGTTTACCTTGTGTTTGTGAGAGTAAAGGTTTATTGTCTTCGTGGCCACAATATATGTTTTTATAATAGCTGTATTTTTTCCATGCAAAAGAAAAATTATAATAGTAATTTAATACCTGCAGCTATTTTGGAGAATGGTTTGAGACACATTTAATCACAAAACCAAAGATTAGTTTCGACTTCTTGAATGTATTTTTCTTCTATTCATAGTTTTGCATTAAAGTAAACTGATTGTCTTTGGTATTGGACTGTTGGTTGCATAAAAGACGACAGTTAATGCCACAGTTTTCATATTTTAATCATAAGAATAAAGTTGTTTTATTTTTAAAATGCTATAGTTAATACGACTCGATATATCAGTGTCCTAACGGTTACAGATACGTTTCTGTGATATGTAGATGACCTGTTTAGGGAGCTGCAACGTTGCTGCAAATGTGAGTAATGAATAGAAATGACATCTTGTACCAACCTCCTGCTGCTCCAAAGGAGCTGATCCTTCACTGCTGTCGCACTCAAAGTGTGAATGTGAGTTTTTGTAGGATGAGACAGAGCAAAAAATAACTCACATGTTCAGCAACATATTCAGATCAGATCCTTCTCTCTTTTGAGGTTAATGTGAACTCTGAATGACGCTGCTGCTGCTGCTTCTTGATTTTAGGGACTATAAAGTCAGTGTTTGGGCGTGGCTGTTTGCGATCTCGCTGCCGGTTTTATTGTCTCTGCGTAAGCTTGGCCCTAGACCAAATGCAAATAGAGTAGCTTTAAAAAATATCTTTTGAACTGAGATTTCTAAACTTAATACATATCTGTGAAGCCTGCAGAGCACATTTCTGATGTCTTTTTAACATAGTATTTTTATGTTTGACCTGGGTCAAAGTGATTTAAAGTCCCTTAAGTCCACAAGCTTATCAGGAGTTTTTTTTAGAAAGCTGGGGAGGTTTGTTCCTTTGGGGATCACTGGCTGACTCCAGTGTGCCACTCAGGCCCTCTTCAAGCTTTGATTATATTTCAAACACAATTTCACCGAGGGCAGCTCTCCGCAGCCAAAACAGTATGAGTCAGATCAAATCAAATTTATTCAGTGAGCTGTTTTTACAAAACAAGTTTGCCACCAACCACCTTGTTAGGAGACAGAAATACATAATCAATCCAATTTATAAACAAGATAAAGTCAAACATAATCACAACCTTAAAGGAGCAATCCTTTAGAAACTGAGGCTGATGCATTTGACCTTTTGATGTCTCTGCCTGATGTCTCAGGTGCAGCTACAAAAAAAATTCAGCTCAAGTCTGACCTTCCTGTGATTTCACACCTGTAGGAGAATTAATTTGGTCTGTGGAGAAACAGATGCTCCCTCAGATGTTCTGATCTGTTTCCTGTTCCACAGTGGCTTTTTTTAAACAACGCAAGAAGTCACACAGACTGACACGTAACTCATTAAATGGATCATTTTGGTTCCTGTTTGCAGTGGCTTTTTATAAACGACGCCGGAAAGTCTCACTGACTGACAGGTATCTCATTAAATACGTAACTTTATGGAGGAAGCAGATTCTCATGTCTGATCAGGACTGCATGCTGACTTTTCACACTTAATCTTTTCTTTTAGGTGCACCAGCTCATAAAGTAGGTGCACTGAAAAATTGTCACCCTCTCTACTTTGCATACATGTTGATAATTTCTCAACGCATTATGTAAATGACTGTAAAAAGGAATAAAGGTGCAGGTAAATGTTTTATTCTGTTTCGTCAGAAAGATCTGGGATTTATGGCTAGTAGGCAGGTCTTCTTTGGCTATATTATAATCAGTGTTAAATTTCACATTATTATATCTTGTATTTATTATACATTTATTCATGTCATTACTGGCTTCTCACAGCTTCAATTTGCTGCTACCTGGTACTGAAACGTTGCTGTTCTACTGTGCACACACCTATCACGGCTAAGGATGTCCCGATCTAATCTCATTAATTGGTATCAACACAAACCTAAGCCCAATCATTTATTTATGTCCACTGTCACAAAGGGAGAGCACAATTTGTGGCAATACATCAGGGATGGAATTTTTAAAATAATTATCTTCATCAAAAATTGGCAATATTAATCTTCAATTAACTAGTAACACAAATTGAGCCCAGTGGACATTTGTTCTGTGCTGAAATTGCGGTTCTAGTCAATGGACTTTTGATTTTGGCCACAAAGATGGAACGCTGTCTTTGTTGATCCGAGTTTGTCTTAAAAACATGAGCTTTGACCAGTCATTAACGATCACAGAAATCTCTGTCATGGTGTCCTGTTGCTAGCTAAACCTCCACAAAGGTCTGTGCTTGCCAACAACAAATTACCCTCCTCTGGTAGCTACAGTATTATACAGTAAGAGGGTCCACTTGGTGGAACAATCAGATACTACAGCTAATCTACAATACATTGTCTGATATGCATATAGAGACGATTTGTTGAGAGCATGTGCAGTCAGAATACACCACACCCTCACTACACGGCAGTTCAGTCCAAAAGTGCTTCATAACAAGGTTTATGACCACCTATCGAACAATAGGGAACAGCTTCTATGTATAAATGTTTCCCTAATTCAGAGTTTTCAGTTGTCCAACATATATACTGGATTATGTTTATTTATGTGCTTGAAGTGTGTATTATTTAGGAAAGTGATATTGGATTCGGACTCTGTGTGGGCAGACACTTTTGTAAGACATTTTAGTGTGGAATGGTGATGCTCTGACATCAAAAGTACTGTTCCCAGCCATTCTTTGGTCGTACTGTTTGCAATAAATGCGTAATGTTGATTGTTTCATCATACTTCGGTGTTTTCCAAATGTTGAGAATTTACTTATGCACAATGTGCTCAGTCTAGACACCTGAGCAGTTTAGAGGAGAAAAACATAACCCAGGTTGTTTTCTGAAGCTGCAATTTACCAGTGTCCCATAAATACCACACATGCATCAGTAGATGCTGCAATTTACCAATGTTCCCTTAACGCCTCGCATGTTTCGCGATAAGCTACTACCCAGCCGCGCACAGAGAGCCCCCACTCAGCCACTGCAGCCAGCAATTCAGACAGGTGTATTTGTAAAGAGTGAAGTAGGGCATTCTAAAAACATATTTACTTCAGCTGAAAGCAGGTGATTTCATCTATCTGTGTGAGCTGTCAGTAGACACACACAGACAGACGGGCTAAATGTCAGGCGCACTGGTGCGACCATTGAAAATGTTTTGTCATACCTGGCATATTTTTCATCGCCGACCATTTTGGTTGTTCTCTGGGGCCCAGCCGAGAGCAGCTCATGCAGCACCTTAACACTTTCAATGTATATATTTATGTTCTCAGATGTCACAAGGAAATAATTGCACAATAATATAACTGATATAGCACTACATAGACCATACAGTGGTGAAATAACAAAATTGAAGGGAAAAAGATGCCGGTTTTTCATCTTACACTGGCCTAAATCGATCCTAATTCAAAGCAACAACACAACATGGTGCCTCACTTCAGAAAATAACTCCAGCAGCACCCTGAAGTTCACCCACTGATGGTATGTAATAGATTTAAAGGTTTTTCAGAGCTATCAAAGGTTGGATTGAGGGCAGCGTTCAAGAGCAAGAGTGTATATGTTAATATGTTTGGATTCAGGCAGTAAGAGTGAGTGGCTGCACAGTAAATAAGCAGTGTGGCCTCGGGGCAGCACAAGGGCAGGTCAGTGGAAAGAAAGAATAAAAGACACACCTTCTGCTGCAGGATGAGCTGGAGCTGGAGAGCAGAGGGAAGCTTTGCTGGCTAGGTGGGTGGCTGTTACGGTACATCCAGTGCAGATTATATTAAACAGTCTTAAATCCGTAGTTTCTGAGAACATTATCATACCGAGACATTCTCTAATGTTACAGTTAAATAAACACATTGTCTCGACCAGATAGAAATCAGTGTTCTTTTTTTTTAACCTTATTATGGTAATTACTTTTTGCTTGATTATCCTTTAAGCTCCTGTGTGCACACTGTCACATACAGTACAGTCTTTCAACACGATTTCCACAGCCTCGCTTTAGTGCAGAGACAAAAACTTTCATCTGATTTCAAAGATGTAGGCAGCGGAATGTGGACTGTAAGAAGCTTAAGACATCCACAGTGAATTGTTGCCACCACTGTAAGATGAAGCTGTATCTGGTAGATTAAATGTATAAAAGAATCAATTCACCCAAATTAAAACCTGCTTTGTAGCTGTTTTCAGCTAACTCTTAGATTTTGTAACGACCTTCATGGAGGATGAATTCCTCTCACTTTTCTTCCTGCACCATCGAGAGGTTCACATTTGTGTTTTGGAGTAAAATGTCGTACCACATGTCTTAGCATCAGCTGTGTCTTTGAAAAAAAATATCCCTGGGTGTCAGAATCTCTCAGTATCTGTTTGTCTCCTTTTGCTTTAATGACAGCAGCTGCAGGGACTCCAGCAGTTTGTTCAGACCTGATGAGCCATGTTATCCCAGCAGGATGTGACAAAGTTTCAAACAGCTTCTTCTGTCAGGAATGTTTGGCTTTCCCATAAATGTTGAGTGGTGTTGAGGTCTGGTGACTGTAAAGGAAAGTTCACAACAGTCAGATGTCCTTCTTAGCTCATAGGTTTGAGGTGTGTTTGGGCTTTTTTTCCTGCTACAGTAGGAGTCTTTCAAAACAGAAGGTTGATCATGTCTCTGAAGAATGGACCTCTCCTCAGGCAGGGTGGAGTTGATTTGCTGCAAAAGTGTCCTTGAATAATCCCTGCAGCATGTTTCACTGTGGGTTAGATCCACGGTGGTATCACTCTCTCTCCTGTTGGTCTCCTTAAAGTCACCCTTCTATCACTGCCACTAATCTCTAACTGGGATTCAGCGGTAAACAGGACTTTTTTCCATCCTCCACTGTGAGATACTGCTATGTCTTAGCCCCCTCCAAGCATTTGGCCCCGTTTCCCCTCCTGAGAACTGGTTTAGAGGTGCTCCTTAATGCTCTGAGAAACTACTAGACAGTGGACCTGGGCGATAAAACAACAGCAATATTAAATGGCCACAGACACTTTATCAAAGATGATGAGAAAATCGGTCGGTAGACTGTTGGATAGTTTCGCTTAACTGTATCAGATGCAATGTTCTGGAAATACTGCTACTGCTGTCATGACTCATATTACGTTAAATAATGACACTTTACTGGGTCATCGGTAAATTTAATGTTGTACACAATAGGTAGAATAGCACTTTGTCCGAGAAGAACAAGGTAAATAGTTTCTACATTTAAACCTTACAAGGTTGTTTTCCATAAAATGTAAAAATGAAATGAGATCTTTAGAAAAGCCGAGAGTTTTGTTTACATTCTATTATTTGAGCAAAGAGTCTTTTTCAGACGAAATCTCCAAGCTTGAGAAGACCTGAGATCTCTGTTTTTGACTCTTGTGATGCAACACCTCAAATTATTATAAGCAGCCTTAACCTGTAACTCTGAACATATACAAATTTGGTTCATCTGAAAATAAATATGTAAACAACTGATCTCTAACAGATGAAATAACATATTGCTAACTTATGCCAAAAGAGCCTACAATTAATTTAACTTTCATGTCAAAGTTGTTTTGCATGAAAAAACCCAGAGTGTGCTCCTTTGCCCTCCATCTCTGCTCCGCTCTCCTCAAGGTCACTAACGATCTCCTCCTCTCCTCAGACTCTGGACAAGTCACCTTCCTCATCCTCCTCAGCCTCTCTCCAGCATTTGACACAATTAATCACTCCATCCACCTGTCTCGCCTTCAATCCTCCATCAACATCACCGCCCTCACCTGGTTCACATCTTCTCTCACCAATAGACAACAATTCATCAAAGTCAACAACTGCACATCCTCCACCGCCCCCATGTCCCATGGTGTCCCTCAAGGATCAGTCCTTGGCCCCCTCCACTTGATCCTGTACCTCCTCCCCCTCGGCAACATCATCCACCGCCACAACCTACACTTCCATTGCTACGCTGACGATATCCAACTGTACATCTCCACCACCCTCCCCTCTCTCTCCAGCTGCTTGGCCGACATCAAATCCTGGATGAAGAAAAACTTTCTCCTGTTAAACTGCGACAAGACCGACCTCATCATTATTGGACCCAAATCACTCACACCATTTCCCCACTCCCTCATCACCATTGATAACACCACCCTGTCCCCTTCCGCTCACATCCACAATCTTGGTTTGATATTTGACAGCAATCTCACTTTTGAACCCCACATCAATCAGATCACCAAAACTGCTTTTTTCCACCTCCACAACATCGCCCGTCTCCGCCATTTCTTCTTCTTCTCAGCCGCCGAAACCCTCATTCATGTCTTCATCACTTCCCGCTTTGACTAATGTAATAGCATTCTCTTCGGCTCCACCTCCAAAGCTCTCAATAAACTTCAATTCATTCAAAACTCTGCTGCCCGACTCCTCACCCTAACATCTTACATTACCATATAGAGTTTCCTGAGATGACATACGTGTATGCTGTCAATATGTGCTGTGTGAATTAAATTGAATTTCATTGAAATTGCGAGCATTTACTTCAGAGCATTGCCACATTTCCCATCACATATTCTCTGTTATAGACCGTCTCCGGTTGGGGATCAAACCCATAAACACTCTCACTTCTTTCTGTACCAAATTTATATATATATTCAAGTTTTTTCCATCCTACCTTAAAAAATGGCTGAGCTGAACCTCTACACCACTGCGTTCTCCAAAATGTACAAATTTATGAAACCCCTATCCAAAGTTCTGCTCAAACGGTTTAAACTTACCCTGCACTACACAAAGGTAAGTTGTATTATTGAAGTAATTTAGTCTATATATAAACCGAAAACTAATTTGGAAGAAGAATAATGATACTGAAAGTCTGATGCTGCAAACTGACAGCTTGTTTCCTTAGGTTTGTTACATATGAAACTGTAAGGCAAAAATGAGTGTTTTTGATCACCGGGACACTGCAGTGTCATGGCAGAAATGCTCAGCCAGTTCATTGCGCTGATGGGGTGTCTTTTAGCATTGAAAAGAAGACACCATTTTTGACATTTTAGCAGGGCAAAAAACTAGATTTCAAGAACACCTCAAAAGAATAATTGTTCCTAATGCTCTAAACCATTCATTTGACATCTAACGCTGCAAGCACAACAAATTTCCCTTTTTTGTTTCTAAAAAAAACACTTCCCCTGAAATCACCATGTTTCACAGAAGGCAGGATGTCACCTTCTGTCAGCACTAATTGGACTCACAACCATCAATCATTCATCAAAGGAGGCACCCAGGGCAGAGGAGTGTTTCTGTATGTGAACCTTTCTCTCAGCCACGAACACACAACCACATCGTCCTCACCAGCAAATACAGATTTAAAAAAATTACAAAACAATATTTGAGCAGTTAACCCTTGATGACATTCTAACACCTAAAACGTTCAGTCTAACTGTGTTTGTTTTTTGTCTTTATTTGTGTCCCTGTATGAATCTGTCACTGTTCCAGCTACATCCAGAACTCCCAGCCCTACTTGAACAACATGACAGCGGTGGGCTGTATGATGGCGCTGGCTGCAGTGTTCCCGCTGGGGATTGATGGCCACCACGTCCTCCGACCACAGTTTCCTGTCGTCTGCCAGGTAACAGGAGAAAGAGACAGACAGATGGAGAAGGGATGGGGTAGACACGAGCCAGAGGGCAGGATGACGTGCAGTCGGGCTGCATATTGTCTACAAATATCTGGTTCCAGAGATTTGACAAGAGTTTGCGATAAAATCCAGAACTACAGAAATCCTATTCATTCTTTGCCTTTCAAAGTACTTATTAAAAATAAAATGCAGTTGTCAGAGCAGAGAGAGGAAAGCCTTATTAAACCTTTCACAGCCCTCAAAGTAAAAATGAAATAACACATTTACAGTCAAAGGTGACGTCAGCAGGTTTTTAAATGTCTTCTTGATGGATTTATTATTAAAAGTAGGTTTTGATTGAGAGTAGCTGGAGAGACAAAGTGAATTAAACAGCAACAGAAAATAGTGACTGAAAGCAGTTATAAGCAGGAACATAAAACAGTGATTGAAAAGAAACAAAAAAATGCAAATAATAAAAACAGCAACTGAAAAAAGATTAATCGCATAAAACAGTGTCTGAAAACAGCAACTAAAAACGATTGAAAACAGCAACTCAAAAAATGGAACTGAAAATGAAAAAGAACAAAACATCAAAGGAAAACAAAGACACCAAACAGTGAAATAAAACAGTGACTGAAAATAAAAGCCAACTGTAGCTGAAAACAGAAAACATTGACTGAAACCAATTCTAAGCAGGGACACAAAGCAGTGATTGAAAACAAAAAAGTGAATACAAACAGTAGCTTAAAACTACTTCAAACAGTGACATAAAACAGCAACTAAAAGCAATAGATTACAGTCACATAAAACAACAACAGAAAACAGTGATTAAAAGCAACTACTGAAAACAGCAACTGGAAAAACAGTGACTGAAAACAACAACATAAAACAGCAAATGAAAATAATTCTGAACAACTGAACAACAGACTGAACACAGGATTTGAAAACTTCCGAAAAACAATGAATAAAATCTAAGAACAGCATCTGAAACCAAGATGTAAAACAGCAACAACAACTACAACAACAAACTAATGAAGAAACAGTGACTAAAATCAGCAACTGAAAACAGCTATAGAAACATGGACTAAAATACAGCAACTGAAAAAACAGTGACTGAAGATAGAGAAAGAAAATGGTGGCTGAAAACGCCTAAAACAGCAACTGAAAACAACTGAAAAAGCAGCAACAGAGCACAACTGAAAAGAGCAACGTAATATTGTGACTAAAAAAAAAACTACAGCAAACAGCAACTGAAAACAGCAACAAAAAATGAAGGTAAACCGCGACTAAAAACAACAACTAAGAATGACTGAACCAATGGTCCCACATAGGGCAGGGTATTCAGTCTCCAGGGGAAGGTGCTGGGGTTTATTTCTCCTCTTGGCTTGTTGCTCTTTTTATCTGTAAAATGATAGAAACTTGTGAATCACATGACATGGACACAAGCCAGTAGAAACAAATGGGACAAATTAATTAATTATTTTTGGATCGATGCAGCTTTTTCACATTTAGGTGCGAGATTGTGTTGAAATTGGAAATATGTTCATATTCCATGGCAACTGACTGTTACATATTTAATTATTGTTTGGCAAAGCCTTCCAGTTTATAATGGAAGCTATAATTCAGCCTGGTATATTTACCATCTTGGACTATAATTAACTGGAATTTAAAATAAAGTTCTGTGGGTTTAAGCTTTATTTTTGGCTGCACGACACGAGTTTGAAACGACGGGTCCACCTGCAGCTGTTTTCTAAATTAACATTATCGCCATTTGCATGATTTACGGCTGCTTGTTTATGTTTTTGCACTTTGCAGTTGCAGCTGTCAGTTTTGGTGATGCGATACCCTGCTGTGAAATTGTGTTCCTACTTTAAGCAAAGCCACATTTAGGTGTCATGACGCTGGTTCTGATGCCAGACACCTGCAAGCCAGACGTTTTAGGATTCTCATCATACGCGGAAAGTTTAAACGCTGATATAATTCATTGATTATCAGAGTGCGTTTTGGTATTGGGCGTTGCAGCCGTGACTCGCTGGGTGCCAGACGAGCACGAACGATGGGATCCCAGCACTAATGAGGAGTGGGAGTACTTCTCTGTCACCCATGGTGAGCCTTTGTGCTGTGGAGACGAGAGGGAGATTTCCATTTCTGTCGTTTCTCTGCTCTTTGTCCCTGTCCAGTTACTCTCTCTCGGGCTTTGTTCCATTTCTCTCTTGCACTCTGCCTCTGACCTTCTACTCTGGATCGTTATTTTTCTGTTCCTGCAATCTCTTCAAATTCATATCAGCTCCCCTGCTATCGCTCGCTCTCTGTATCCATCTATCCTTTTTTGCATCCACTACTTCACTGTCCATCGATCCTTTCTTTTTCATCTCACCCCTCTACTTTTCTCTACGTGTACACGCCTATTTTTCTGTTTTAATGGGAGAAATGAGCATAAACACTATATTGTTTTTAATGCGTTTGTTCTAGGCTAATAAAAGCAAGGGCTTAATTTCTACCTGGGGGGAGAACTTTTTAAAATCACATTTCTTTCCACCTCAAGTTTATAGTTTTACCAGTTTTATCGTTTTTCTCACTGAAAAAAAAACCCTTAAACTCTAGATGAGAAATGAGAGGAGTTGATGAAAATGTAGATATATTCAGTGCAATGAGCTGAACCAGCTGACTGGTTTATGGATTTGTTTGCCTGTGGCTTGCCCTGCCTAGTCGATGGAGGTTTTTTGCAGATGTAAACAGCCGAAAAGGAATACCTGCAGGCCTGGGTATAGGATTTATTTTAGGGGAGACACATTAAACGGCAGGTCTCGGGGTCAGCCCCCAGGAAATTCTGAGCATCAAACACTTAACGTCTTGCATTCTGGTGAATTTTTGTGACTTTTCTGCTTCAATTTATGGTTGAAATGTGAACGCTATATAATAGAATTTAGTGCAGTAAGGCTCCCAGGCATTCAGTGGATCAGATTTTCTCATTCCATATTGCCCCTGGTGGGCCATTACATAGATATGGTTTACATTTTCCTCTTTAAACATGCACGTAGCACCTTTTTTCACATTGTTGCAATTTATTTATAAACCCTTCAACTTTAATGGCTTATGTTCAAAACTTTCTCCACATTCAAATGTGTGTTTTGGAATGATTTCTAGGTATCATGCACACTCAAGATTCAGTTTAATTATCATTATGCAACATAAGATTGCATAACAGAATAACAAATGTTGCCCCTTTATGCTGCAGACAAAAAAGGACAAAATATAATGGAGTAATAAAAATAAAGCTATTTTTTGTGGCGAAGCATGGAGGATGAATTCAGTAATCTAACAGCCCAGGGGTAGAAACCGCTTCGAAGTCTGGTGGTACAGCAGCGGATACTTCTGTATCACTTGCCAGACGGCAGCAGAGCGAACAGATTGCTGACAGGCTGGGTGTGTGTTGTCTTTGAATATCCTTTAGGTTCTGCGCAGGCACCTCATCTCTCCAATATCAATAATGTTCCATAAATGGGTACCGATAATGTTCTGGTTAGCTTTAATCACCTACTGTAGAGCCTTCTTGTCCTAAGCAGTGAACATCCACACCAGTTTGTAATGTTTCCAGTTGGGATGCTTCTTTTACTCAAAGACACTAAGTGGAACCAAAAATTGTTCTACGAAGTGATGCCATGGAAGAACCACTTTAAGTTTTGCAACTGGTTCTTTAAGGAAACGTTTCTGCAAGCAGTTCTTTAAAGAACCTCCAAAGATGCCTGAGAAGAACAATTAATCCAAAGAAATTTAGTCAAAATAGGTTCTTTGAGGGATAATTTTCCAGATAGTTTTTGTGTACCCAGCTGAGTCAGTAAATAACCTGTTTTAAATTGTTCTTTGCAGTGATGTCATTGAAGAACTACTTTTAGTTCTTCATAGAACCTTTAAGCAACAGGTGCTTTGAAGCAACATTTCTTCTAGCAGTATTTTATTGAACCCTAACAGCTTCATCAAACAACAATCAAAAAATATTTCCTTTAAGCACCACAGGTCCTACAGAACTATAGCAAAAATATGTTATTTAAGGAGCCATTTTCAGGATAGTTGCACGTGCATCCAGCAAATTCAGTAAAGAACATCTTTGACATGGTTCTTCAGTAATTAAAAAAAACTGTTTTTCACATCGTTTTTAAACAAGTAAAGAACCATTTTTAAATTCAACCGTGATGCCACAGAATAATCATTTTTAGTAGCAAGTTTTTTAAACAACCATTTATTCAAACACATTATTAAATAATCCTCAGAGGTGCCTCAAAGAACTATCAAATGGTTCCTTTAGGCATCATAAATGGCCTTCTAATGAACTTAAGAAAAAACAACTATACCGTTTGAGAATAGTTCTATGTGCACCCAGTTGATTTAGCAAAGAACCTCTTTGAAGTGCCTCTTACGAAGTCTTCCAAAATAAACAGTTCCTGGAGCAAGTCAAATTATTATGTGCAGGTTGAAAAACTAGCACATTACCAGAGTTGTTGGTTGGTTGTTAATGTTCCTTTTACACTCAGCAAAAATATAAACGCAACACTTTTGTTTTTGCTCCCATTTTTTATGAGATGAACTCAAAGATCTAAAACTTTTTCCACATACACAATATCACCATTTCTCTCAAATATTGTTCACAAATCTGTCTAAATCTGTGATAGTGAGCACTTCTCCTTTGCTGAGATAACCCATCCCACCTCACAGGTGTGCCATATCAAGATGCTGATTAGACACCATGATTAGTGCACAGGTGTGTCTTAGACTGCCCACAATAAAAGACCACTCTGAAATGAGCAGTTTTATCACACAGCACAATGCCACAGATGTGGCAAGATTTGAGGGAGCGTGCAATTGGCATGCTGACAGCAGGAATGTCAACCAGAGCTGTCGCTCGTGTATTGAATGTTCATTTCTCTACCATAAGCCGTCTCCAAAGGCGTTTCAGAGAATTTGGCAGTACATCCAACCAGCCTCACAACCGCAGACCACATGTAACCACACCAGCCCAGGACCTCCACATCCAGCATGTTCACCTCCAAGATGGTCTGAGACCAGCCACTCGGACAGCTGCTGAAACAATCGGTTTGCATAACCAAAGAATTTCTGCACAAACTGTCAGAAACCGTCTCAGGGAAGCTCATCTGCATGCTCGTCATCCTCATCGGGGTCTCCACCTGACTTCAGTTTGTCATCGTAACCGACTTGAGTGGGCAAATGCTCACATTCGATGGCGTCTGGAACATTGGAGAGGTGTTCTCTTCACGGATGAATCCCGGTTTACACTGTTCAGGGAAGATGGCAGACAGCGTGTGTGGCATCGTGTGGGTGAGCGGTTTTCTGATGTTAATGTTGTGGATGGAGTGGCCCATGGTGGCGGTGGGGTTATGGTATGAGCAGGCGTCTGTTATGGACCAAGAACACAGGTGCATTTTATTGATGACATTTTGAATGCACAGAGATACAGTGACAAGTGAGTGGCCCATTGTTGTGCCATACATCCAAGAACATCGCCTCATGTTGCAGCAGGATAATGCACGGCCCCATGTTGCAAGGATCTGTACACAATTCTTGGAAGCTGAAAACGTCTCAGTTCTTGCATGGCCAGCATACTCACCGGACATGTCACCCATTGAGCATGTTTGGGATGCTCTGGATCAGCGTACATGACAGCGTGTAACAGTTCCCGCAAATATCCAGCAACTAGGCACAGCCATTGAAGAGGAGTGGACCAGCATTCCACAGGCCACAGTCGACAACCTGATCAACTCTATGCGAAGGAGATGTGTTGCACTGCATGAGGCAAATGGTGGTCACACCAGATACTGACTGGTTTTCTGAGTCATGGTCCTTGTGTCATTTCTGACATTCCCTGAAAATTTCATCCAAATCTGTTGCTCTGTTTTTGAGCAATGTTTCACACGGACAGACAGATTCACAGAAAAACATAGGCTAATCGTCACATAACTCCACCACGCCTTGGCAGAGTAATAATAGCAGCAGCTAACATAGCTGACTATGCCTGTAAGTCAAATAAGTTAATAAGCGCAGCCCTGCTGCTCTAACAGGTTGCTGTAGCAGCACCTATTGGCACTTACAAAGCACGTCATGACGAATATTACTTCTCCCCCTTCTTTTTACAAAAGAAATTGTGACTTACTCATAGTCCTCTGTTCAGATCGGTGCTGCTGATCGAAGCGGATCAATGGCAATGGTGTGGAGTTTGCAACCTACTCAGAACCCATGGAATGGATGAGTGACTGACATCACTGTTAGACAATGTGCCAATCAAGGGGGAAGGATACGTCTTTGTCCCCTCTGATTGGCTAAGTGTGCACATTTCAGAGTGGCCTTTTATTGTGGGCAGTCTAAGGCACACCTGTGCACTAATCATTGTGTCTAATCAGCATCTTGATATGGAACACCTGTGAGGTGGGATGGGTTATCTCAGCACAGGAGAAGTGCTCACTATCACAGATTTAGACAGATTTGTGAACAATATTTGAGAGAAATGGTGATATTGTGTATGTGGAAAAAGTTTTAGATCTTTGAGTTCATCTCATAAAAAATGGGAGCAAAAACAAAAGTGTTGTGTTTATATTTTTGTTGAGTGTACCTTCTGGCTCCTCCATAGTTATGAACCTATGTGGTAGTAAAAGAAGATCCAGTGGTAAAGAAACCCGCATCAGAGCCATTGTAGCATCTAAAACAGTTTTTCATAGCTAAAGTCCTTTACTTCTTTCATGTTTTTATTGCACGCATTTTAAATATTGAAGGCCACATATCCCCTGCGTCCCCATTGAAATTGTCGCTGAAGCCTACAGACACTATTTAGGGCAAAAAAAACACTCTACCTTCTCTTCATGGTTTTCTGGCGCTCTTTAAGAAACATGCCTGTATTAATCATCAGTATAAGGCAGAAATGCACAGAGCTTCCTGTAGTAAATATGCAAATGCAACATCATTTCTATCAAGAATGTTAATCATGGTTTAATGTAGGGTTGAAATACAGCACAGACATTTATTTTTAATAATGCTGTAGAAAATGCAATACGCATCTTACAGAGCTATTCTTTAGTTTCACTATATTCTGTTGCACAGAGCAAAACTGTGAAACAACAAGGTGGACATAAATCTTCCCTGTCTTGTTTAGTCTTACTGACAGCTTTGCACACTGTTGTCAGTATGCTTTTGTCAGACTTCCTACTACATACTTCATTTTGTATGTACTGCTTGTGCAGTAGGCAATTCCAAACACAGCCATTGTCTATGTAAGGAGCAGTGCAATGCATTGTGTTTGCAGTTTGTCACTTTTTAAAAGACAGGTGGTGATGTTGGCCAATCTCTCATTCGCAATGAGTTGAGATTTAAGCTACTTTATGCAAATCAAGGGTGTCGATAAACCTTTTACCAATTTTCAATCTGAAATGAAGACAGATTCAGCAGTTGTACAGCTTATTTTCACCTTAAATATTTCAGTGAATTTTTTCCTAAAGTTTCCAAGCCATCTTGTAGGTCCTGTTTGAACTCACGGAGCAGCCAGTATTTGTTATTGGAGTGTGTTGCCTGTCTTCCTGTAGGACAGTACCTGTAACTTATCTGTAGTGACACTGACTAGTTGTTTGCCAGTCATTCGTCTAAGTCATGCCCTGACCTCTCACCCACCTTAACCCAGCTTCGATACTTTGAGATGAGCACAGAGTGAAGGAAAAGCAGCCAACAAGTGCTCTGCCTATGTGGGAACTCCTTTGAAAAAAAAGTGCAGACCTCATGAAGCTGCTCGGAGAATGAAAAGCATGCAAAGCTGTTATCAACACAGAAAGAGACGACTTTGAAGAATCTAAAATTTAAGACATATTTTGGTTTGTTTACACTTTTTTTTGCTGACTGCACAAATCCATGTGTGCCGTTTCCTAGCTGTGATGTCTTCAGTATTTTTCTACACTGTAGAGAATAGTAATCCTCACCGCTCCTTTTCCTTCCCTCCTGCAGTTCCGCCTGTGGCTCCTTGGCCTCGGCTTCAGCTTGGCGTATGGCAGCATGTTCACCAAGATCTGGTGGGTGCACACCCTCTTTACAAAGAAGGACGAGAAGAAGGAGAAGAAGAAGGTAGGAGGGAGGAGGAGTGGGGAGGCGGGAGGGAGGAGGGGAGGGATAAGCCTCTCAGCGGTCTCCGGAGAGCAGAGAAAGGATGGGAGAGGGAGTCCAGGCCGTGCAGCATGTGTGGCACCGGCTGATAAAAAAAAAAAGTTCTGTTAAAAACTTTGCAGGCTTCCTCATAACATAAGCTTCTAAGAGGCCAGCTCGGCATCATTCACTGCGGCGCGTGTTGAAGCGAGAGTGCAGGGATAAGAGTGTTGGACACACACTGACACAGATACTATACATGCAGCATTCATGCATGCAGGGACATGCAGGAGTAGATTTTGGGCACAAGATTCCCACGTCACCAGATTTATTTGCATGCTGTTGTGTTTAGCAGTGGGTGTATTTATGTGTGTGTGGGTGTGTGTGTGGCTCCTCTCAAAGATAGTGTATCCTGGAGCCAGTAAGATACTGCCAGTCTGCGATGTGTTGTGGGAATTTCTAAGACCTAATCAGAAGAATAAGAGATTAAGCCATTTATGGAATATTTATGAATATGGATGAGTATTAAAGTTCTATGCAGAAATCCAACCTTCGGGGGGTTTATTATTTGAGCCAAAGCACAACGAATCGGGTTGACTTTCAACTCTCTTCATGTCCACAGAAGGGCAATTTACCAGAGAGCTCTTCGCGAGTATTTAAAGAAACTTTCATAAATGGAGGGGAGAATGGGCGCTTTTCAAATCATTTTTCATGCAATTCAAGTGAAGAGGCGCCCAGCACTGTGTAATGTGTTTTCTTCTTTATTTTATTTTTCAGTTTTTAGTCATTGCACGCCTGAACGGCTGCTACTATGTTAGAGGTGCTATGAGTAAGCCAGCAATAAAATAAAAACGATGTGTGGAAAGAGAGAGGGGAAGCAAAGTGGGAGAGCTCATTTTTGCTGCTTGTTTTCGGTTACGGCTGTATTGCTTCCATTATAGCTCAGGTTAAGAATAATAGAGCTGATGCCGGTTGCTTAGGAAACTGTCCGCGCAACAGCAGTGTCGTCTTAGTGTGTATAAATGATGATTTCAGGTGGCAGCGTAAATATAGGCACTGCAGCTTTTTTTTTTTATTGTGTCGCCTGCAGACACACACACGCTCCCGCTGCTCCTAAAATACACTCGGACACACATCCTCAGATAAGACGCACATTCAGAAAGACAATTCGTGCCCAGTCATCCAGAAATCACAAGGACGCCTGTCGCATTATTTGTCCTGGTAGTTTGTCTTTGTTTGCGGACCGGCTCGTGATGCCCTTGGATAGTGATGACTGTTGTGTGTGTGTGTTTGTTTTGTGCGTGTCTTTGCTCACACAGCAACACTTGGAGCCGTGGAAACTCTACGCAACAGTTGGAGTGCTGCTGGCTATCGACTTTCTGTCACTCATGATCTGGCAGATTGTGGATCCTCTGCACATTACGGTGGAGGTAGAGTACGAGAGACAGATGAGATCATTTGTGTGTCATCGCCCATTTGCACGGCCCGCTCGGCGGCTGCCATCAGTCAGTAACACAGTAATGAGACACTGAGCATCGATTGAAGAAATGTTCTTTCATTTTGATTCATCTTAGACTCAAAGAGGGCAGTCTAAAACAAGGATAAATATCATGCCATTTTACAAAGCACAAGGACACAGCAGCACACTGATATTAGGACTTATTACACATATACTTGGTTCAACTAAAAGCACAGTTTGTCGTTGTCCTTTAACTCTGCTATAAAATTGTACATTTAACCCTTACAGCTGGGGTAGGCAGGAATTTTTTGGCAGCATTGGACAAAAAATCCACACTTTTCTTTCCGCATGTTGTAATTCAAGAGGAAACTAGACTTTGGCACCTTGTCTTGGCTCCATTTTCAAGCTTTGGAAAGCTGATGATAAGACATTTTAGCCAGGTCTTTTCAGATGGAGGGCACCGTTTTAAAAATGTACATTCGCGCATCAATGGTGAAGATGTAGAGCCTGATCTAATGACTGAAAACACTGAAAGAAAAGTTGCAATTTCAGCATCGGCCACAACTGCCCTCGTGGTAAAAAATTCATTTATTTTTCTAAAAATTTATAGTTATTTTACAGATTTCCTCTGTTTTATGAGAAACAATCAGGTTTTTGTGAACTCCAGTTTTAACATTCGCCCCATTTTTTACTAAAAAAAACACCTGAAAGCTTTAGTTCATTGGAGTCTTGTGGTAAAAATACTGTGCTGCACATTGTGCACTGTGTTTGTCCTCTTATTACAAAATGAGAAGGTACTGCTGCTGTTGGAGTGTTCATACATTAAATGGGTTGCACCATTTAAACCGTATGACTTTGCACTTTCAATATGACTGAGGCTGATGTCACTGAATTTCCACTCAGCCAGTATTCAGACAGATGAGTGTTCTAATCTTAACTTGCATTAATTCGTAGTTTCAGTTTACACACTGACATGAAGGACTTTCTTGTTCATGTTCAGCGATTGCGATGCAAAATAACGCCTATGTTTTCAAGTCTTCTGCATTGATA
The DNA here is from genome assembly GCF_021347895.1 of Acanthochromis polyacanthus. Taxonomy (NCBI): domain Eukaryota; kingdom Metazoa; phylum Chordata; class Actinopteri; family Pomacentridae; genus Acanthochromis; species Acanthochromis polyacanthus. Next base: position 28,438,026 of record NC_067124.1, read on the forward strand.
TGGTGTATTTTAGCCTCTTGTAGATCAGAGATTTTTACAACAGACTTACTGTTTGCTTCAGGCTCCTCTCAACCTTCAGAGGTAGTCTTTTCCAAAAATGCTCCCATAAACCTGTCCAGCAACAAATCTTAGCCAAGCAAGCAACTAGTCAGTGAAGATATAAGCATTTAGCTTCTATAAACTGAGAGATGTCCCTCTTGAGAGATAAACAGATAGTGAATATCGGAAAAGATGGTGCTTTAGTCTGTTTTAGATGGTGAAATAAAAGGAAAGTCTGAAGGTTATAAACTGTATTATCACTGCTGCTGTCCATTGAAGCACAGTGGAGAGCAAAGCAGAGGTCGGACACTAAACTGAGTTTAACTCGGTCAGTAGAAAAATAAGTTACAGAAGTGCTGAGGAACGGAGGCACATCTGAAGGCAGACAATGAATATGAATAGAATAGACACAGTTTTCATGTTCCATCCAGAATATGATCAAAAACCTGAGCAAGACCAGACATGTAGGATGCTGGCGTGCATGTAAACTCACTTATTAACTGCATTCAAGCACTGCAGGAGCAAGAGATTTACAAATGTGAACAGTGCTGACTTTAACTAAAGTCCTGCATGGAGTTTTTTAATAGCCATATTTCATATTTATTGGGTATCTGATATTCTGTTAATTCAGTCATCTATATCTGACTGTCGAGAAGGACCTATTTACCAGAGGGGATCAACCGTGCAGTCGCTGGGGCTTATGCTTACGATGCATTTTTTTGCCTCCTTCTCCAGTGTGCTGCTGTCTCATCGTTTCTTATCATCTCCCACTCTCAATTTCTCTCTCTCTCTCCCTCCCTCTGTTTCTTTTATCCTTCCATTGCTATTCCTCCGTCTGCCATGTGAGTAGAAGTTCAAGGAGGCCCCTAAAGAAGATTTGGATGTCCTGATTCAGCCCCTGCTGGAGCACTGCAGCTCAGAGAAGATGAACACGTGGCTCGGTATCTGTCCTCTCTTCTTCGTATCGCAATCTGTCTCTTTATTACTCTTTGGCCTGCTGTGGCTTTGAGTATCACACATGGACATATGCGGACACATATGCAAGCACACGCGTCATTGTTTTTCACTCTGAATTAAACAGGTCTCATATCACAGCCCAGCCTCACCTCCCTCAGCCCCCACCAGCCCCGTACATTTGATTCCTCTTTTCTCGGTCTTTTCTTCTCCTTTTTGTCAGGCCCACTCAGTCCTTCTCTCTCTTGCTGTCGGTCTCTCTGCTGTCTTTCTTAGCGTGGCAGCTCTTATGAAAGTATAATGGTGCTGAAATTCAAATAATGTGGGTCACAAACTGGGCCATTGCCCCATAGCATTTCCTTTCTCTGAGAAGAAAGATTTCACTTTAATATCAGGCTGTATAAAGAAACAATGGACACTCTGAAGAAGTGTCGAACTCGCTCAGTCACAGATTCGCTACTCTTCCCTGCTTCACTGTTATATTCTCTTTTCTCTGTCATTCTGTCTGGTTCTGACTGGATTCCTACATATTCAACCTCTTTTCCTCTCCAGCATCTAATCATTTTTGACTTCCTACCTCTGCACTACTTTGTCACTTACTCCCTCAAAGGCCACACTGAATCGTTCACAGTCTTACTTCCACCTGTACTAGAAGCCATGTCAAGTCAGAATGATGCCGTAGTTTCACAAATATGCATCACGTTTCTGTCAAAAGACTTTATAATTACATGTACCTAAATTAAAGGAACTTCCGGGGGACAAACTTCATAAAAAATCAAACAAAAAAAAGCATTGGTGCTACTTATTTACACCATAACACTATCCACTTGTCCCAACATCTATGCCGTGAACTCTAGCTGGACGTCATTTAGCATTACAGAATTTGCTGTCATGGTTCCTGTCGCTAGCAGTGATGGTTGACGAAATGGCTACAGTGTTTGAAATTGAAAATAGTCCCCTTTGTTCTTTATACGACCCGTTGCCATGTATTTTTGTTCTGGCAAATCAGTCACTCTCCTGTAATCATCAGTGAAACTACAATGCTGAGAGTCTCGAGTGATGTCAGCTGCTTTTTACTTTGGTACACAGGTGCTGTGAGCTAAATGCTAACCACAGTGCTCACAACAAGAATGCTAACATGCTAAATTTTGAGCAAGTAGGCTCTGGATGTTTGACAAGTCTCTACCATTACTTTTGTTTCAGCATTTAAAGAATCAGCTTTCAGTCAGTTAAACTGACTTCAGAATAGTAGCACCAACACTTTGCTGCTTTACTGTTCCTGTCAATATCGATAGAATTCAGGAAATACGTTGTTAGATTTTGTTCAGAGTTGGCATATTATTTTTGGAACCCAAAACTAATATCTATAAAATGTTTTGGTGAATATTTAAAATTTCATGTTTTCAGACCTGGAAATTTTTTTCTATTTTTACTTTCAAAAGATCTCATCTGGGAAGCCGTTTTAAGCGTCCAATATCCCCAAAAAATTCGAAATTTAGTAAAAAAAAAAAATGGAGAAAATTATTTCCAGCAGATTAAAATGATAAAATGGATTCAGTAGAGGCCTCATTTTTAATCACTGGCCCTTGAGATGGCAGAAAGTGCAATAGTGTTTAACAAAGGTGAGCTATTTCACATTTTCAAGGACCAATAATTAAAAAAAAAAAAAACGACCTCTGCAAGAGCCATTTAATCATTTTTAATCTTCTGGAAACAATTAGTCTGTGTCGTGACCAAATTTCATGGCAATGGGAGTCATATTTTTGGAGATACTGGACTATTAAAATAGCCTTCCAGCTAAGACTTTTTTTTTTTTTTTTTTTTTTTAGGGCAAAAAACTCACAAAAATCGTGAGGTCTGAAGACATTTGAAATTCTCAAAATTCTGCCAAAATACTTGAAAGAACTAAAGAATGTGGATTTGGGTCACAAATAGCAAAATTGTATACTTTGAATTAAATCTGGGTTGACAGCACTACCCTGCTATCTGAAATGACACGGACTGACCACATGTCAGAAGCTGGGATTACTGTGACTAACAAGACCTGCTTAAACCCTGGAACTCCTATTTTTATAATCTGGACAATCTGAAGAAGAAGAAAAAGAGAAGCCAGAGCTTCACTGTGCAATGAAATCAAAGCAGCAGTGTGTAGAAAACCTGTGAGGTCATTATTCCTCTCATTGTCCCTGCCGCTCGATGGTTTAATATCACCAGCTGCCATTTATAAACGCCATTGCACATATAAGCACTGCTGCAAGGACGGCACTGAGAACGGCATTCAGAAATGCCGACTGCTGCTCGCATCGACGTTTATAAATGCCGTTTGATTCTTTAATATCACCAGCTGGGGTTCATAAACGCCAACTGGCGATATTAAAGCATCAAACAGCAGGGAAAATGAGACGAATAATGACCTCGTCGGCTCTCCAGCAGTGGTCTGTGGGGTAGACTAACTGTCTTGTTGTACTGTGGTCCTTAGCAGAAGTTTAGAAGAAGCTAGACATATACAGTGACGTAATAACGTGGCTCTATGATGGCCCCATAAGTTGTGGAAAAGCCTACTGGTTCTATAAGGGTTCATAAGTTAAATCCATCGACTGAACACAACCAGAACTAGCAGCAGATTGGTGGGAATATGTCTTCACTATCTTAATTTAGCTTGTAGCCATGCCAACATTTATTAATAATAATATTAAATACGGTGTGCATTAGTTTTGCAGATGTATAGCCATTTACGTTTGTGAAATTTTGGCCCAGTAGTTGCACCACAAAAGTCGTGTTCACCCGAGTAATGCAGATATTTCGCATCCTTAAAGTCTGTACCATCTTCCACCCAATATGTTATAAGATATTTTAGTTTCAACCAAAACAGTGGACAAACCGGCTATCTGTCTGGCATTGTAACACCTGGAGCTCACTGTTGTGGTTATAAAACTGATTATAACTATTGCATGGAAAACCGGATATCCTACCTTTTTGTCCTGATTAGCTTCATATTGCTCAAGCTCCAAAAAATGCCTACAACGCCCTAATTGCAACTGAGTTCAACACAGAATTTCTGCACCTAATTTGTTGTCTACAAGCCAAAGCCAATATTCTCTGGTCCCAGCTCCCCCTGGAGCCTCAGAAGACACTATTCAGCTGTTTTCATCTGTGTTGTGCCTCTTGTTACTAGTTAATTGATCTTAACATGTAAAATTCATGAAAAGCCCATTTTAACATTCATTAAGGAGGTCATAGCAAGTGAGTGTCAAAAGACTGCTCCCTTGGGACAAAACACAATGAAGGGTTAAAATACCAACAAAGATAGAAACGGTCTACGAATCCATAAATGCAACGTATATTGAACCAGCAAAAAGCAGAACAGGTGGAACATATTTTAGATGAAAAATAATTTGAATAAAGTGGCAACGTAATAAAAACTGACCTGAAAAAATCATTTGGTTTCAGTTCGTTCTGAACTGAAAACAGTTGCTGCTTTAAAAACCAAAACTGTTTCCTAGCAGTGATGTTGGTCCAGATGTTTTAAAGGACACTAAACATCCTGTCTGCATGGAACACTTGGACCAGGGCACGCAGACAACTTGACCACAATTAGAAAAAGTTAACCAAAGTTAAAGCACTGTGGGTTCTAACAGAAGTTTGTTTATGTAAAGAAGATTCAATTATGTTAACCTTCAGTGCTACTGCAATAATACAACCTAAGTATCTGATTACACAATTAGAGACAAATGGAGGCTAAATGTTTTGTTGGATATATATCTACAACCTTGAAAAATACCATAAAATCGAACCTAAACATGTATAGTCATTTATTCACTCAATTATGTGATTTTTGCCCCATTACTATAAATATGCACTCAGTCACTCTTTCATCTGCATCCTCTCACTGCTCTCTCTTTCTTCCTTTAGGTGTGGTTTACGGCTACAAGGGTCTGCTGCTGCTGCTGGGCATTTTTCTGGCTTATGAGACCAAATCTGTCTCCACAGAAAAGATCAATGACCATCGGGCCGTGGGGATGGCTATTTACAACGTTGCTGTGAGTCTAGAAAGAAGCAACACTATCAGGATAAAAACCCCTCTTTCCAGGTGTTGCTGTCTGTTTTTCCTGCTGTCTTACTTTTGCTGCAAAGAGCAGTCTGTGGCACACCGAATAACAGAAATAAAGAAGGTTTTTATTGCTCCAAATACACAAAATGGCTCTAGCATATCTGCAGGAGATTGAGCAATGCCCAGGCCTCCGTGATTACTTCGGTGATTACTTCGGTGTCTACACTAATATGCTTTCATTTTAGTTGTTAGCTTCTGCTATATTGATGCCTTCTATTCACACTATGCCAGCGTTTTAAGGATACTGCTGTGTTGAGTTTCTGTGTTGTGCAATTCAAACTACAGAGACTGAAGGGTGGAGCATGCTGGAATCAGAGCTAATAAATGTTGAACAACAGTCAGTTCAGCAGCATAAACAAGAACAGTGGTTTTGAGTCTTCACACAGATTGATAGAGTGATGAAATTAAGAGTACTGCATACAACTACACTGACACAGTACATGCTCTTGTGTTTACAATGTGAGTAAGCCACACAGATTTACACCCCAATCAAGCATTTTGTTTCACCGAAACCTCATCTTAACACAAATCCATCAAAAACTCTGGTGTCATATCTTCGTCCAAATGGGCAGAAGACATTTGCTTTCTAATTTGGTTTTACTGGTTGCTTCATATCGTTTAATAATTTGCCACACTTCTAGCACGACAGGTGAAGGAAAGAGAACAAAAGCATCAGCCTTTACTACCAGTTATTAATTCAACACTAACTCTGTTTCTTTAACTTATTTCAATGCATATTTAAAAGAACTGCATTTTAAAAAGCAAAAAAGGTCCCTAAAATGAGTTAATTTACTTAATAAGAGATGGAAAAACTTTATTCAAATAAATTCTAACGCTGTCAAGATTTTTTTCTCCCATGACCGATCAGCTGTTTCTCCCTCTAGATTCTCCCAAGAGAGTAAAGCATGACCGATATGAAAGAATAACCTCTGACTGAAAACAATCCCTGAAGACAAGTCGCAGACATCCAAGGCGACTGTTTTTTTTCTCTCCTCTTCTTTGAGATTGTTTGGCAGATTGCTTTGGTTTTACATCTACTTATTACAGCAACAAAAAAATGTAGCCTACAGCGTCGCCTTCTGACGGCACTACTGTATTCACTTCAAATTGAGACAAACTTAATTTGTATTTTCTTTTCTTTTTTGCCATTTTTTTGCACATTTTAAAAGTTTGCTTTAATTTTGCTTGATACTTTACAATACTTTCACAGACAACGAGTTACAGGCATTGTAGCTGTTGTGTAGTGAAGAAAATCTCTGCTCTTTCTTTTTGCCATTTTTGTTCTTCCTCCACAACGTTCTCTACAACTAAGCAATCACCAAACTGCTGAACCCAGAATGGCGAATGGCACAAATCGACAGGGCACCAGCACTTGCATGACCAGAGTGTGTCAACAATTATATAATATGCATTGTTAGGTGGGTTTGTATGCATAGAGAGTATTTCTGGGCTGTTTGGATTCAAACAGCCCGTTAAAATGAAAATCTGTTATTGTGGGAGTATCTTTAATGTGTTTGATGTTTTTTTGTGTCTATAACTGCCTGACAACGTGACACATTGAACTATCTCCTATGCAGGTACATTTTTTACCGTTTTTTTTTTTTAGCTAATTAGGTTTTGGTGTCAGAATCAAGGTGACTACATTCACATGTTTGCATTATTCCTCAAAAACCCAACAAGGAAACCGCTGCTGGAATAGCATTTAAATGTCAGCTTGGTGTACAACTAAATACTGGTGTTGGTATAGTGATTGATTTGAGCAGCACGAGACACAGAAACTGGCTTACACATTTATATATATATATGTATAAACATCCAGATTTTCTATGAGTATGGAAATATTGTTCTCTAACATGCAGAGTCCTGGATTCATTTCTGTCCAAATCACAACACTGCCAGCTCCAGTTGCCGTCTGCGGTGCAGAGATAGTCATTTCTCAGGTTTCGCTTGCAAAATATAAACTCAGTGGTTCTTCCTGGTACACTAAATGTTAAATAAACTCATTAAATCAAAACCCAACTTTTATTGTACTGCAGTCTCATGCAGCTCAATCATACCGGAATGCTGCACTCCAGTTTTAGTGCCGAGTTTACATGAGAAGGAATGTGCTCACGGTACAGGCTTTGTGTGTGCAGTATATTTATGAAATTGCATCGGCAGTGCTTTGTATGGAGGTGTAATCTTCCCCTATGGCAGGAAAAAGTATAAAAATGTACCCATTTGAGCGCTAAGGAACAGCAGTAACCGCGTCCGTCAGTCATAAACATTTTTCAGCGGCTGTTAATAGCAAGTGAATCATCTTAAACGGAGGCACCTAGGATGCACTTTACACGGAAACAGCAGCCATTATGTTCGCCATAGCCACTTTAGACAAATATTCGCTGCCATTTCCTGACACTCTTGACACGCAGTAACTTTGGAATTGATGTAAAATGTCTGGAAAAAAAAGCAGATTCTGTCACTTTAACTGCCAGAGGAGGTTTTTCTGTTTTGATCAAGAGCATGCAAACATTTTTTTTTCTCCTTTATAACGGACATTTTCCTATGCTGGATCCCCATTAATAAATAAAGGAGAAAGCAGCCAAATGAGCAACGGAGCATTTATCAGCTTGTACTTTCTGGAGATGTGACTAATAAACGGATTGATCTCGGCGCCTTCATGGAGGACAGGGTTTATTATTTATCTATCATTCATGGTTATTTATGAGAGCATTAAATGCAGCTTTTGTGCTCATGTCATCACGTGGCTTCATGATGTGAGACAAGCCTGTTTTATGTTGTAATATACACATTTCAGTTTTATGACGATGTGAATAGTTAATGGTGTCTGTAAAGGGACCTCCTTCCTCTTTGCTAAGCTGGGAGCTGCAGGCCCTGATGAGATGACAATGTGGTGATTGTCAGTGCACTGTTGCCACTTCAGTCATGACTTTTTAATGCTGTTTTCACATGGGAGCCCTCCCTGTAATGATAAACAGATGCCTAATGCTTTCATGGATGTGATTTTCCTCCTCCCTCATCCTCTTGCTCTCCAGCTCTACTCCACTTCCTGTCCTCCACCCCACCCGCCTCATTCATTCTCCTTGCATTAAGCCTCGCTCCTCCTTTGTTCCAACTTTTTTCTTGTCTTTCTCTCTTTGCAGGTGTTGTGCCTGATCACGGCTCCTGTGACTATGATCCTGTCTTCCCAGCAGGACGCCTCCTTTGCCTTTGCCTCTCTCGCTATTGTCTTCTCCGCCTACATCACTCTGGTGGTGCTTTTTGTTCCCAAGGTGCTCTGACTCATGACTGACACCTTAAAGAACATTCAAAAGGTCAAACGTGTCTGTCTCGGCACGTTTAGGAACAAAGTCTAGCTTCTACTGCACGATGCATGAAAATCGCAAACTTCTGAAACCTCATGTTGTTCAGTCTGACAGCTCTGTGTTTGATGTTTGAGTGGAAAGCACCACTGGACAGATTCAAATCAGAGCTGAGGTAATATTCTGTGAAATTTCTAGATAGAAGCTTTTGCGTTTGTAGCTGCTGTAAACATTTGGAGTTGGGAGAAAATAAAATCTGGCACAAACAAAGTGAGTCATTTTACATGTCTGGCAGCATCTCCCATTTTTTTGTTTTGGAATAAACAGAAGAAGTGATGGGTGGTGCACCAGCCACACACAGAAGAAAGAGTGCCACCTACAGAAATTCAGACTGCATTAAATGGAAATCACAATGTCATCACTACAGTTTGATTCCTAGGAGGACTGTGTAGAAGCAGCACAGCAGTGAGCACCGAAGCTATGAGCAAGATAAGAAAAGTATCGACACTTTAAAAACCCCTCGAGTGGGGAAAATATATTTAAGCCTTCAGGAAAACATGAGCGATGTGGCTGAAGGGGCTGCAAATATTAGAAATGTCTCATTAGGTGTTCTCCACAGATGCATTATTCATTCAGCACACTGTAGTCTCAGGCCTCGCTTTGTTCTTTATTGACTTTCTGTCTCTGTGGCGGTGTAGATGCGGCGTCTCATCACTCGCGGCGAGTGGCAGTCAGAGCAGCAGGACACTCTGAAGACTGGCTCGTCCACCAACAACAATGACGAGGAGAAGTCGAGGCAGCTGGAGAGGGAGAACAGGGAGCTGCAAAAGATCATCCAGGAGGTGAACCCACATCACATTAGTCAGATATGCACACTGTTATTGTTGCACATGCACTTTCACATTCTGTACATTTAAAGTTTACATTTACGCTCATCCTGGATTCCAATGAGGAATCTTTAATGGATATATACAGTGTGCCCTTCACTGTCTTTATTTCTTATATGATATGCGATCAAAAAGTTCTAAGATGTGTCTTTAAAAATTTAATTTGGCTGCCGTCCACTTCAGAATAGATTCCTTGTCCAGTGGTACTCTACTCCCAGCACTCCTGTAAATGTTCCCTGGAAGTCCTGTTCTGTCGACATATCAAGTACCGTCTGTGATGAGCTCTAAATCTTCTAATCTGTGTCAAAATGATGACCCATAAAGTTGAATTTCAGTTTGGTTAAGAAGAAGAAGTCACCGGTAGCCAAAACGGGCGAGTAGGTCAGGTGGAAAGCAATGATTGTGTTGTGGACAAAAAACCTGATGTGAACTGCACTGTGACCATTTGCACAGGGCATTGGAGCATGCCATCACGCCACAGTTCAATGTTTTCCCTCAGGACGTTACAGTAGAACTCTGCCTCACAGTCTGACCTTGAGGCTCGAATACCAGGTACAAAACCATGTAAATGTTGAAGAAAACGCTCCTAGTGCTCCTGCTCCGAAACTGCTGCTCATTTACCGTGAAAGTTGCTGTTTTTTCTCGGTGATAGCCAAAGACCCATCTCTGATCACCAGTGGTGGTGCTCCACATGAAGGTTGAATCATTCAGCTGCTCGATGACACAGAATGGGATGCAACTCTTTGCTCTTTTCTCCATTGAGGTCCATGGTGACACAGCACATGTTGCACTTGACAATGGTTAAAAAGACATGGGTATCACAGGCGCTGATGTTGACTTGTGATAGTTCCTGCTTGCACATGATGCACTTACATCTGTGTAGTGCTCTTTGGTTCAAGGGAAGTCTGAATGTTTTTTTATTGCACCTCATATGTCATTCATATATCAAATGATATGCTTCGGCTAAGAATGCAGAAGTGGATAAAAGCGCCAACTCAACATGTGGTATACAAATAATGACAACCGTGTTTTGTTGACATGTTTCCTTTGCTGTTATCGCTTTACGTTGCACATCCTTCTTTTTTGTTGGTTTCCTTTTTTCTTCCTCTGATATATAAATGTAGGTGTGTTCCACAGTAATGTCCCAGCTGTGTCTTGTGTTCACTTTGCCCTCTGCACCTCCGTTGTAGGGATTTGGGGAAAACGAGTGGTTGCATAAAACTGCTTTTATCAGAGAAACTAGCAGGAAGCGCAGATTTTTAAATGAATCATTTTAAAAGTTTGTTTTTCAGACTTAACTGAAAGAAAACACAAAAATTATCCACCTGGGGCATTTTCTCTGTACATGGATTAAGGCTTAGGCTGGATTAAATTGTCTGCAATTTGGCATGATATGAGATTTGTTGGTTCTTTGAAACAGTTGTCGGATTGGTTGTCACAGCAACATATCTGGAAGGGCAAAACTTCTTGGGAGTCATTTAGCCACATTTTTTTTCATTTCTTTTAAAAAGGATATGTTGCAAACAGTTTATTTTTGGCAACGTATTTTATTTGTTAATGAGACATGCAGAATGAAGTGATTTTGGTGAAGAATCAGGATTTTAAGCTTAGGTGCAGCAGTCAACCATCCAGCGATTATTTCTGGAATTTTTTAAAAAAAGAAAACACGCTTTTCAAACCTGCTGACAGATTTTGATGTACAGAGGGTTAATTTGATAAATTTTTGATTAATTTGCCAGTTTTTCTCGATTTATTTCACAGTCGGAATATTTTGTCAGCTCCCGCTGGAAGTGTTGATAAAAGCTTGTCAGTGCTAATTAGTAGCCCGGACATCTCTGCCACAAGCTCACCCCGCCTCTTGTTGTGTTTCCAGAAAGAAGAGAGGGTATCGGCGCTCCGCAACCAGCTGGCTGAGCGACAGGCTCTACGCAACCGCCGCCGACCCTCCACAGGCCAGAATCAGAACCACAACGCCCCGCCACCAACGTCCCAACAGGATCCCAAGTCCCTGCTTCCTCCACCCGGCTACCCCAACCCCACCACGGACAATCACTCGCTCCCGCCTTCCTTCTCCAACTCCTCCAACCTCTACCCGGCCGACAGCAAGATGAGCCGCAACCACTGTCACAACAGCCAAATCCCGCTGCTGTATAAATAGGCAAGACACGGGAGGGTGGGGCGAGGGAGATGGCGGCACAGTGCACGCAGGGGGACACAAAACACAACGAGACACTGTGGCTTTCACTTTGATTGGGCGAAGAGCACAGCGGTGTAGTGACACTGTCTTAAAATACGGAGTGCTTTACACTTGGCAGCTTCGGGAGAGTCCCGCAGGCAGCACCCATCCTCACAGGTTTGATCTCACTGTGTTTAGCCCAGAAACACTGCACTTGTGGCGGGTCGAGGCGGCCGCAAGCACATCTCAGACTAGCAGCACTCGAGGGTCTTTTTCAAAGATCGCCTGAACGGTAGATCTCTCAATCATTCCTCTCCCTCATTCGTTCTGTTGTGGAGACCATGTGTCATGGATCTGAAAAAGGAAACGTTGGTGTTTGTGTCTTTGCTATATCGTCTCCACATTTTGTCTCTCAAGTTTGTTGACTAGACAGACACATACAGTAGTGATTTATATTGTTCTGTAATATTTGATCTGTTTTGTCATGGAGTTGTTGTTCTATTATTTGTTTACTTTTCAGGAGAGTTGTGAAAACTGAAAAAAAAGAGACAAAGCAATGTACAGTTTATTCAATATTTCCTCTGACGAGCAGCCGAGCTCGACTCTGTGGGATGCCGCTTTCACTCAAAAGGGATAATGTGCATTATTAAACAGCCATAACTTAGAAGGGCCAGAGAGCTTAGCATGTATGGATGTCTGTTGTCAGGACTGTGTATTCGAGTACAGTACTGCATTTTAATACCCCAGTTGTTTACTGATGTTATTGAATAGTAGACCCATGTCAAAGGAGAATACTTTGAAAGCCTGCAGATGGCAGACGTACAAGAACACTTTTGATAGTTTGAAATAATGTTTTACACGGAATTTATGAGATTTGTGTTGTATCTATTTAGCAGTGTAGTACAGCAGCAGCCATCGAATAAACCCCTCATCCTCCATTGGATGGATCTCACAGATATGGCCACCTGCAGCCACAGTCACCTCAGCAGATTCTTACAAGTTGTAGATGTTTATAAAGATGCCGTTACTGCTTCTTACCTTCACAAAACATCATTTACTAGATAAAATACAACTGCTAGCTGTCTCGCTAGCTCCCGAAATATCATCTATCAACATATTGCCCTGCTCGCAGAGAAACACCAGGTAACAAATTTTCTAAAAGGAGACGCTTCTTGCAGCCATTTTAAACTGCAGACTCTGAACAGAACTTCCTCTGGAGCAGGTTAGCTATGCGGCATCCGTGACTATTGTGATCTCGCAGGTTAAAAGAGAAACATTTTTGTGATATTGAATACTCTGGATTTAAGCACAACATATCTTACCAACTCATTAACCTTACCACATTTTAACAATAATAGTAATCTGTATTTTTAGGTCACTTTTCAAGCCCAGGTCACAAAATGCTGTACAAGGCCGTTAGTTTTCAAGTGGACCCTTTTAACAGATAAAAGACTTCCGCTCAAGGACCTCAAAGTTTGTTCTGGTGCTTAAAGAACTAAAAAGTCAGTAATATCGCAAAGATGATGCCTTTATGGGCTTTAAAAGTCATCAGTGAAATCTTCATCCATCCTTAAACATACTGGGAGCCACTGTAGCGAGGCTAAGACAGAGGTGATGTGATCAAGTTTCTAGGTTCTCGCTAAAAGCCTGGCAGTTGATTTCTGACCCAACTGCAGTCGATGGGGAGATTTTTTGTTCAGGCACGTCAACAAACTAAAAAAAAATACCCAAGTGGTGTGCGGCTCACAGCTTAAATTATTCTCAAACCAGAGACTTTTTTTTTTTTTACTACAGCCCTGAAAGGACGGGAAAGAGAGCTAGCTGATGTGAAAATATATTTAGCAATAAGCTGCAATCCAATAACTAGTATTTTTGTGATATTAGTAAGGCAGTCAGCATATGAGTCTCTATGGATCTAAATGGCAGGTAAAGCTGTGTATCGTCTGCATATAAATGGATAGTCCTTTATATAACACTGAAAGCACAATCCGTCTATAGGGATACGTACCTGATATGTAGCTGGGTAGACAGCTAGCAGTAAATTACATTAACATCTAGAAAATAATATATCAAGTGTCTATGATTTTCAAGTTAGATGGTAGTGGCTGTGTGCTTAAATTTGGTACAGATTTTGGTTCGTCAGTTCAAGGTGTTTCCGCCTTATTTTTGGCGTTGCTTTCGACAAATCTAAAATTGGAGACGTCCAAATTCCACTTTGCTAGAAGAATCATCTACTGTCTGAAACTTAAAGCCACTGTATTTTTCTACAGCCATGAGGCAAGGGGCTTTTCCGATGGCTGCTTCTGTGGATATCCAGAGAAAGCACAGTTTTTTCCTCACGATTTTATACATGTGGCTCTGTTATCCGTCATTCTAGTTCGCCTTTTAATTTTCAAAGGATTATTTTTTATCTTTTCCCACAGACAATCGGGAATGATGCCTGTTTTTATTATGTTTTTTGTCATTTGATTTTGGATCAGTTTTAAGAGAAGGATATAAAGTAAGGTGTATTTATTCAGCAGTTAATCTGGATGTTCTATTTCATTCATGAGCTATTTCCAGATTTTCTAAAAGCAATGATGCCTGAACAGCTCAATCATCAGGTAAAACAATACTTTGTCTAATATTTTTATTATGTGTGTATATCTTAGTGTGCACTTTAAACTGAACAAACTATGATTCCACTTTGTGTTGCTGTTATATTCCAGTACATTTCAGCTCAGGTTTTGGGGAAGGAGTCAACACAGTCATCAGAAATGAATGAAATAGGCCATATTTATTAACTGTGGGTCAGATAGTGTAACATATGAATGCAGAAGTAATTTAGGAATTGTTCTATTATCTTGCACATATATAATGATATACATGGATTTGGGAATATTTGTATTCACTATATCTAAGATCTTAAATGTTAATATATTTCAGAGTATGTGTATGCAGATATATGGGTACCATAAATAAAATAATTGTTTTTTCACTGGGTATTTTTGTGCTTCAGTGATACGACTCACACAAGTGGAAGCAGGAGGTAATTTCCAATTTTTTTATTTGAACACGAGGGTTTGGGGCTGTTTGGGCTGTTTCTCTGTTGTCTGTCTTTTCCTAATTTTTTTTCCATCTTTCTGTGGTATTATTTTTTCTCTGTGCATACAGATTTGTCACCTTTTTGTATTTTTTAAAAATTTTTCGGTCACTTTTTCATGTCTTTGTAGATATTTTCACGTTTTTTGCCGTCTTCCTTACTATTTTTTTTGTCTCTTTATAGTTATCCTCCATCATTTTGTGGTTATTTTTGTGTCTTCTGGAATATTTATTTATTTATTTTTTAATCAATTTGTGATTTTTTTTTTTGTCGCTGTCATCATTTTTTAAAATCTTTTTAGTCTTTAGTTGTTTTTTTAAGGCTACTTTTCCATCTCTTGGTGGAGATTTTTGTGTATTTGTGGTAAATATTTTTTTTACTTATTTTTTGTTTCTTTGTGGTTATTTTCCATCATTATTGTCTTTGGACTTTATTTGTAGCAACTTTTTGTGTCTTTGTATTCATTTTGAGTGTCTTCATGGTTATTTTCCATCCCTTTGTGGTAATTACTAGTCTTGTTACAGTTACTTTCCATCTCTTTATGGTTACCTCTTGTCTTGTTACAGTTATTTTCCATCTATGTGGTCTCTTTTTTGGTTATATTGGTTGTTTTCTGTATTTGAGCTCGTTTTTGTGTGTCATTGTTTATTGTTTATTCTTGATTGCATTACATCGTGATTACATCATTTTCTTGTCATTTTATTTTGGTAGTTATTTACTATCTTTTTTTTAGTTTTCATTTGTTTTTCAGAATCATTTTTGTTTCTTCGTGGTTATTTTCCATCTGCTTGTGGTCATTTCTGGTCTCTTGGTGGCTATTTTGGATC
Source organism: Acanthochromis polyacanthus (assembly GCF_021347895.1). Classification (NCBI taxonomy): domain Eukaryota; kingdom Metazoa; phylum Chordata; class Actinopteri; family Pomacentridae; genus Acanthochromis; species Acanthochromis polyacanthus. The sequence continues at coordinate 28,453,404 of NC_067124.1, forward strand.
TTTCTGTGTTTTTTGTAATCATTTTTGTTTCTTTAAGGTTATTTTCCATCTGTTTGTGACCATTTTTCATCATTTGTTGGTCATCTTCCATCACTATGGGGTCATTTCTTTGGGTTTCTGTGCATTTTTCTAGGGTTTGATGTGCAACACAGAAATAAAAGTACATAAAGCTACTTTCAGTAGGTGTTTGCATTCCAACAGGACAGTCACAAATATACATGAAAAACTGAAACAGGACTGTAAGATTAAACAACCTTTTTTTTAATGACAAACAGTCAAACAGTTCACTTCATCCACTAGATGTCACCAGTTGCTTTTCTGACTTTCAGTGACCTTTTGAGCAATTAACTGTCAGATTGAGTCAATTTATCAGTGATATCTTCCTCCAGGTGGGCTTGTGGGACTCAAAGAGCAAATAAATCCAAAAGAAGACCTCGTTAAACAAAAGTGGAAAGAGATTTTCATACACGCTGACCAGCAGCAGATCCCAGCAGGAGCCGAGACAATAAGTGGATGTTTGCGGCTAAATGAAACAAAAGTAGACAAATCGCTCCCAAGTGCATCCGTTGTTTGTGTAAGATGTGTTTGGGTTTTTTTTTTAAAAGATGATGACATTGTGACAAAACCAGCTGTGTTGCAGTCCCATGATCCCACGGCACACACACACACACACACACACACACTCACACACTCACCCTGTCATGTCTGTTTCCAGCTGACTGGCGATGAGGTATGTGGTAATAGTGGGCCGGTGGTGTAGAGGAGGAGGGAGGCTGCAGGGAGTGTGTGGAGGTGGGGGGGTGTTATCGGGGAAAACCCGCTCTGGGTTGAGGCTTCTGTGGGCCTCCACCTGACACAGCATTCGGCAAGATTTGAAAAAAAAGTAGGAAATTCCCCTCCACTTGTGTGATCTAACAAAGGAAGTATTTGCTGGCCGTGGAGGAATTTCAGCGCGACTTTTGCCAAGTGTTTGTGTGCGAGTGTGTGCGTCTGCCAACTCAGCTGCACATTTATGCCTTGGTATCTCAGCTATGAAATGACTTCATCTTTTGTCGTTTTTTGCATTTTAATTATGTGCACAAAGTACATAAATATCATTAAACAGCTAGTCCCACAATTTAAATACAAATAAATACAAATAAATACATACAGCTTGTAATAGGCAATGATCGTCTGTACGTGAACTCTCTGGTGAAGAGCTGTGTCATCATGTGGTACAGCAGAGAAAGTTGAGTCTTCTACAATCTCAGGTCAGCATAAATAATGTTAAAAAAAAGTGCCTAAAATAGAAAAAACATTGCAAACTGTTACAGTTTATAGGGTTTTTAAAAATTCAGCACTCCATCTCAAATGAGATTTAAACGTTTCTACATCACCACGAGGATGATAAAAGTTAAACAAATCAAAGTCTCTGTTCAGTTCAAAGTGCAAAAACCCCGAAGAAAGTCTTGCCCTCTTCGGTCTCCAGCTCCGACAGCTGGTTGGTTTCTGTCCACAGTCGGTCACCTTTATTCAGCTGAAACACGGCGCCCAGGTAGATGGCGTTGTACCAGCCCTGCCCGTCTCTGAGGCTGTCGTCCTGAGCCGTGTTCTGGCACGACGACCTCACTGCGCTCATCACGGACACCTTACTTCCAACCGAGTCTGAGTAGCGCCAGATCCTGTGGCTGAGAGGCGCCAGGCGTCTTCCATCCTCGTCGCCGCAGGACACTCTGAACGACGCCTGACTGTACACGAAGTAGAGGCCGGTCTGCGGGATCACGATTTGGTTGTTGTCCAGCCGGAAGCCGCCCTGAGCAAACGCCTGGCCCTGACCGTTGGTCCACTCCAGCTCAGAGTTCTCGCCTTCATCGTAGTTGCCTGGAAATAGATGAGATGGTCAGGCAGGGTGAATAATCAGCAGGTGAGTTATTTGGAAGGTGGAATGAAATATTGACTGAAGCCAATGAATAACTTATGCAACAACTTCCTTATAGCACTCCAGGCTTCTTAAAAAAAAGGAAACTGCAAATATCACAGGAGCGGAAGAAAGCGTCTGAAAGGCTCCTTTGAGAGCTGAGATCATGAGTCCATTGTTTGGTGGAATCAAGGTAGGCAGTGACTCACCTTCTAAATGGATGGCTGCCTTGGCTTTGCTGCTGATTCGACTCAGCGTGTAGTGGGGATCTGAGGAGAGGAAGACAAATGTGAGCTTGTCTTGAATAATCCACAAAGACTCGGATATAGCTCACAAAAACCCCTGCACGTAATCACCTGTTTTCTCGGCACCGTCCTTCCCGATTAGAGCTTCTCTTTGACCTGATTGCATCTGTGAGGGGAGAAAGCTTGATTAGAGAAACTCTCAAAGTTTCTAAGGATACTTAAAGAAACTCAAGAAGCGGCTCCTTACCTTTGTTTCTGACCTCCCGTTCCACTGCCAAGCAAACATGAGGACGCCTCCGAAACAAAGGGCCACCACGAACAGGGCCCCGCACACCTTCCACATCCAGGACGATGATGACTTCTTGCCTACCAGAACCACCGTCCTCTCCTCCACGCCGACCTCCACGTCACCCGGTGTGATTGTGTACTCCTCCATGCTGTGCTCTGGACTGATACTTCTCTCTTTGTGTGTGCTATTGTGTTAGAGTGAACTTCTGCCAGAGAGCTTGTAGTATTTATGCAGTGGCAGCGGCTGCCGCTGCAGCAGAAGGGAAACTCCAGTGATGTCACCGTGTAAGTGGAGACAGTGCAGCAGGCAGCCGAGAGGGAAAGAGAAATTTTTAGTGGAGTTTCACCAAAGTGCCGAACCCAGCGGGGAGAGTTGGTTAGAGGATGGGAAAGTGGCTGTTTGGGTTATGAAAGAAAAATCACACACACATATATCCATGCATAAACGCTGTCTGACATGAAGCAGACACAAAGTCATAGTCCACTGTGAGGTTTCATCCACGGCTCACCAGACCAGATGTTTTAAAGCAACAGGAACAGCAGCAGCAATGAAACAATCCACCTGTTCACCAACTATTTATAACACTTTAAAACAACCCAGCTGCATGTAAACAGCTAGCAAAACTCAGTAGAATGCAGTTTGTTATGTAGCAATGCAGAGTATTTAACTTTACATGTGTCTTTCATTATATAATCATTCAATCTCAGCTACTGAAGGTCCACCACTTTAATTCAAGTACTACTTTTATTAGGTTTTTATGGCCTGATTTCTTTATGGAGCAGTTTACTCTAAAATAAAATATTCGGGTTCAACAAAAAAAAAAAAAAAAAAAAAAACATTTTACATCAGTCTTTTTGAGTTAAGACAACTACTTTTGAAATTATGTTGAACCAACAAGCTACAGTGTGTTAAGGAAGCCGGGTTTCCTCTTTAATTCAGGATATTTTGTAATTAATTAATGACTAGTACAAAAAACACAATTTTTTAAGTTGATTATTCATAAAAATGAAGTTGCTCTGACTAGTTGTTCTACTTTGTTTGAAACAGTTTTTGTGAGTGTTACATTCTGATTACTGTAATTATGAACACAAGTTTTTAAGTTGACAGACATTTTAAAAAATTAAGTTGCTCCAATTAGATTTTCTTTGGCTGCTTTTCAAGGTTTCATCCACAGCTCACAAGATGTTTTGAAGCAACATTTTTTAAATATATATATTTTTGTGTTATGTTCTTTAAGTACTGTAATTATGTACACAAGTTTTTAAGTTGACAGACGTTTAAAAAAAATTACATTTCTATATGACATGCTGCTCCAGACTCTCCCGACTTCATCTTTTACTGTGTTTTGTTGTGTTTTTATGACTATTTTAATGGTACAGTTTACTCTAACTGCAAATGTTTGGGCTCAACAAAAAAATGAACAGTTTTCATCAATGTTTTTAAGTTAAGACAACTATTGATACAATTATATTCAACCAACATGCTACGTTCAGTAAATGGAATTAGCTTTTCCTCTTTAATTTACGGTATTTTGTAGCTCTTTGGTAGTCTAAACACTTTCTTTAATTTTTTAAAATTCCTTTCACAATTACTGTAAATTTGAAAGTTTTTAAGTTGAAAGACATTTGAAAAATTAAGTGGCTTCAATTAGAATTTCCTCGACTGCTTTAAAGAAATAAATCAATGTCGGACCCAAAGTTTCCGTAAATGCCGAGGCTACGTCCACAGCTCAACGACATTTAAAGACACGAACTGTATGTAGTTTATTTATTGCCAGGTAGCTTTTCACAAGAATTTTTTAACATCTTTTTTATTTTCTACAAACACTGACAAGTAGAAACTTTTTAAAGATAGATAAAAGAATTTAAAAAAAACAAGTGTTGCAAGTCGAATAACCAGCAATGAATTAAAAAAGCAATAAAAAGGTGATAATAATAATAATTACAGTGTGCATGAATGTGTAAATTAACCACATGAGAACGTGCAACATTACACAGTATGAGGTGTAAATGACTTGAAATGTGCAAAGGATAATAATAATCCTGTTTAAAGAGCTGTAGGTTCAAGTAATGCATTGAGTCAGAATCTATGAAAATGCAAAGTATTTAGCTTCACTTTTTTTTTAACTATATAATGATTGATTTTCTGTTGTTGAAATGTGACTGCAGACTCACTCTTTTGACAACTTGACACTCTGACTTCATCTTTTATTGTCTTTTATTGTGTTTTGTTGTGGCCTGATATTTTAATTGTGCAGTATTTTGGCTTAGTGTATTAAATGTGGCTCAGGTGGTGCAGTGGGTTTTCTACAAACCTTAAGGTTGGTGATTCAATCCCTGACCATATGCCAAAGTGTCCTTGTGAGGTTAAAGTAAAGTATTCTTTACTTTTTTCATCTTAGTTTAGCCACAAATGTACCTCGGCTATTTGGACATTTAACATGATTGTCTTTTTTTCTCCACTTATTTTTCTTTTTTGTGTGAGTGACTTTTTTTTATTTTTATTTTATCTATTTATATGTTTTCCATCATTTTGGGTTTTTTGTGTGTCTTTATAGTAATTCTCAATCAGTTTGTGGTCATATGTCGTCTCTTCATGGTAATTTTTCATCTTTTTGTGTCCTTATTTTAAATTTGTTCTCACTTTCTTTGTGGCCATTGTTTCATCAAGGTATTTTTTCACCTTTTTGTAGCAGTTGTTCGGGGTTTCCTTGCCTCTCCATAGGTATTTTTCATCTCTTTGTGGTCTTTTTGTGTCTTTTTTTGGTTTCTTTAGGGTTATTTTCCATCTGTTTGTGGTCATGTATTGTCTCTTCATCGTTAATGTTTAACTTTTTGTGGTAAAATTTTTGTCTTGTGGTGGTTATTTTTTTTAAATCTTTTTGTGTCTTTTATTTTCACTTTTCATCTCTTTGTCACTATTGTCCATCTTTTAGTGGTATTTTTTCTGTTTCTTTGTCGTAATGTTTCATCTTCATGGCTCATTCATTTGTATTTTTTGTCTCTTTAAGGATAGTTTCCATCTTGTTTTCATGACTTGTTTTTTTCTGGATATTTTTCATAATTTATGATCTTTTTGAGTCTTTGGCATTCATATTTATTTGTTTCCTTGTGGTCCACTTTTCATAAATGAATCCTAATCTTACTTTAAATCCTTTATACAAGACATTTGACTGCATAAATATATATAAACGTGCTTAAAGAAAGCCTTTCCATTGCAACAAGACAGCTACAAACCCATGACAAACAGAAACAGAAGTAGATGAGATGGATTCTCTTGGAGACTTTTTCTTTTTCCAAATGACATACAGTGTTTATTTGCCTGTGTTAAAAGAGAAAACTGAGCTAAAGAAAACTTGGCAGCTTTCAGGTTTCTGTTTCAGAACTGGGAGTGATGCAACAAACTGGTTTTCACACTTCTCCTTCCTGCCTCGGGTTAAACATTCCCTTTTCACCTCCTCTCGCCTGACTTTCTGTTTGGAGACGGAACCATCGTAGTGGGTTTTTCATCACAGCCTGAAATGCCCACAGACTTCTGTTTTCATCTGACAGTTATTTTTTTAGCCACACTAGTTTCTGTTGGACTGTACATATTTCTGTTTGTTTGGTCGCAGCACCCGGAGCAGAGAAGGAGGCGGATCTGTCACTTTTACAGCTTTACTGCTTTAATAGACTGCATGTATTTATTGAAACTGCTCTGTAGATGAAAATTATAAAATGGAATATTATCAGTAAATAGCTGCTGTTTGTAAAAGCCGTGGACAGACTGTGTCTTGTGTCTCTCGATTGCATTTTGTGGTGTTTTTTGGATCTCTTTCTGGTCGTTCTGCATAGCTTTGTGGTGGTTTTTCAGATTTTTCTAGTTGCGTTTTGTCTCTATATATTCATATATTTGAGGTGATTTCATGTCTCTTTCTGTGTATTTTTTATCTTTAAATGGTGGTCCTGTGTCTCTTTGTGTTCATTTTTATTTTTTCTGGTAGTTTTATGTCTCTTTCTGTTCATGTTGTATATTTTTGTGGTGGTTTTATGTCTCTTCCAGGTTGATCTTGTATATTTTTGTGGGAGTTTTGTGCTCCATGTGATCAATTTTTATTTTTTTTAACCTTTTTGTGGTAATATTCTACCTCAATCATTTTTTAAAAATCTCTTTGTGGCAAATTTTAAAAATCTTTTTCTGGTAGTTTTATTTATCTTTCCATGTATGTTGTGTATTTTGTGGTGGTTTATTGCCACTTTCCAAATGTTTTTTTTGCCTTTCATTTGTGGTTTTGTGTCTCTTTTAGGTTATTATACACATTTTGTCATGGTTATATGTTTCTTTTTTGTCTTTTTTCATCTTTGATGTGTGGTTTTGTGTCTTCTTTGGGTGATTTTGCATACAGTGGGGAAAATAAGTATTTGATACTCTGCTGATTTTGCAAGTTTTCCCACTTGTAAAGAATGGAGAGGTCTGTAATTTTTATCGTAGGTACACTTTAGTTTGTCTTTAAGGAGCCCTCCTATTCTCCACTCATTACCTGTATTACTTGCATCTGTTTGAACCTGTTACCTGTATAAAAGACACCTGTTCACACACTCAGTCAATCAGACTCCACCATGGGCAAGACCAAAGAGCTGTCTAAGGACACCAGGAAGAAATTGGTACACCTGCACAAGGCTGTGATGGGCTACAGGAAAATAGGCAAGCAGCTTGATGAGGAGGCAGCAACTGTTGGCGCAGTTAATAGAAAATGGAAGACACTCAGGATGACTGTCAGTCGTCCTCGGTCTGGGGCTCCATGCAAGATCTCGCCTCATGAAGTAGATCATGAGAAAGGTGAGGGATCAGCCCAGAACCACATGGGAGGATCTGGTTAATGACCTGAAGAAAACTGGAAAAACAGTCTCAAAGGTTACCATTAGTAACACACTACATCATCATGGATTCAAGGTCCCTCTGCTCACACTAGCACGTCTATGTCCATCTGAAGTTTGCCGACGACCCTCTGGATGATCCAGAGGAGGCATGGGAGAAGGTAATTTGGTCAGGTAAGAACAAAACAGAACTTTTCGGTACAAACTCCACTCGCCATGTTTGGACGGAGAAGAAGGATGAATGCAATCCCAGGAACACCATCCCAACCTTGAAGCACTGGGGTGGAAACATCATGCTTAGGGAGTGCTTTTCTGCAAAGGATACAGGACGACTGCACCGTACGGAGGGAAGGATGGATGGGGCCATGTATCGCAAGATTTTGGGCAGCAACCTCCTTCCCTCAGCATCCAGCATGACAATGACCCAAAACACACAGCCAGGACAACTAAGGAGTGGCTCCATAAGAAGCATTTCAAAGTCCTGGAGTGGCCTAGCCAGTCTCCAGATCTGAACCCAAAAGAGAAACTTAGGAGGGAGCTGAAACTCCGTGTTACCCAGTATTACGATCCAACTTGTAGGGTCATCTGTGTGTAACAAAATAACCAGATGTTATAGGTTCTACGAAAACAGTTTATTGCTGAGTAGCAAATTTAAAAGAACAGTTATCAAATAAAGAAACAAGACTGGTGGGTGTTGCCAAGTCAAAGAACCACACGAAACCAAACGAAGGCTAACAGAGTTCAGAGTATCTAAACACTAACAAAGCAACTAAACTCCTTAGCCAAAACCAAAACACAGTAGCAACACCCACCGCAAGTAACAGAAACTAATACAAACAGTGCACAGAACTAACTAAACAAAACCGGTGTCTCTAAACACACAATACACAAAGACTCAAGTTGCTTCTCAGAATAGCTTCTCACAAAGTTGGCGGACTGCTATCAACAGGAACCGTAGTCTCCACTAAGACTGGAGGCTCCACACTGAATTAGCAGCCAACAACAGACGCTCAACAGACCATAGCAGAATACTAACAAATCAAAGAGGCACCAGGGCGAACTGGTTACATCCAACCAGCCGCCAAGACTGAGAGTTTTGGTTGTGGATACACTCATTTGTGGTGATTTCTGGGGTCTTATCAGAGGAGGAGTTGGGAAGGGTGGAGAACCAGGGCTGGGAGGAGATCTACACTAATCACTCCTCGTGAGTGCCAGGTGACACCCAGAGCTCAGTCTCTGGCCAGCTGTAATCAATCACAGTTCCAAACACACAGCCACCAGCAGTCCTAACGGCCAGCGACAGGCCCGAAACCTGAAAGATCTGGAGAAGATCTGTATGGAGGAGTGGGCCAAAATCCCTGCTGTAGGGTGTGCAAACCTGGTCGAGAACTACAGGAAACATCTGACTTCTGTAATTGTAAGCAAAGGTTTCTGTACCAGTTATCGACCCTTCGCTAAGCCCCGTGGGGCTGATCTATACACTTGATCTCATTAAGGCACAGCAAAGCCCAGCAATATCTTGCACAAGTTTGCCACAACAGTGGCACAAACCAAGGGGTTACAACATTAATGCAGTACCCATCTCATCTGTTGTTGTCGCCAAAGCCAGACGTGAGCATAGGCGGAGACCCGTAGATTGCTGCTACACAAAGAAGCAGGTAGGATCATATTTAGGAAGATGAGGTACTGTACAATGAGCTCTATGTTGCATACAGTCACTATTGTGTAATAAAAGTACATAAAGACCACTATCTATTTGGATTTGACAGGTCTGAGGTGTCACTTTTTTATCACTACTTACTTTTTTATTACCACAAAATGCCTAAAGATACGATGGGGCGGCATAGCTCAGTGGGTAGAGTGGCCGTCTCGCAACCGGAGGGTTGCAGTTTGATCCCTCGGCCTGTTGTGCTCATGTCGAGGTGTCCCTGTGCAAGACACCTAACCCCTAATTGCTCCTGATGGGTCATGGTTAGCACCTTGCATGGCAGCTCCCGCCATCACTGTGTGAATGGGTGAATGTGATGTATCATGTAAAGCGCTTTGGATAAAAGCACTATATAAATACAACCATTTACCATTTTGTCTCTATATATCACCAGTATTTATTTTGCTCAAATAATACACAGTAGCTCAAGTTTTAAGAGAAGTAACCTTCCATTGAGACGTCTTTCTTTGCTAATGTTATCTGACCTAACACACAGAGCTACGGTTAGCTAATGTTAGCTAGCAACTTACCTTAGAACAGAAGTAGGTGTTCTTATTGATTTTGGAGGGATTCAGCTGATCATGCGGTCTCCCACACTACTTAATCCACACGCGGCACCTTTCTTCTTGTGTCTTTGGCTTGGGGAATGCAAAAAAATCAACACCACCCTCCAAGCTTTGCGGATAACGAGTGTCGGACTTGCAAGTACCGTATGCACACCGCTTTGGCATATTTTCTTCTGCTGAAAGCTTGACAGACTTCTCGTGCCTAGTTACAGTTGCTAAGGTAGGATTAGACAGGAGCCATTTGTGAGAGGGGCTTAGCAAAGGGTCAATTAAGCTCTATTCCATTGTGTCAGATACTTATTTAATGCAATGAAATGCAAATTATTATTTAAAACAATAAAAAATGATTTTCTGGATTTTTTTTTTGTTTAAATTCTGTCTTTTACAGTTGAAATGTACCTGCGATAAAAATTACAGACCTCTCCATTCTTTTAAAGTGCAAAAACTTGCAAAATCGGCAGTTTATCAAATACTTATTTTCCCTGGAGTTTTTTTTTTTTCTTTTTGTGGTCATTTTCATCATTTTGTGGTGGTTTACTGTTTCTTATGGTTGATTTTTTTTTTTTTTTTTGGTGTGTTTGTTACCGGCTGTAAGTGAGGCCTGTTTGATAATCCATTTATGATTATCATGCTGTGACGAGAGAAGTGCTGCTCTGCCCCAGCAGCAGCGGAGTTTTGAGTGAATTATGTGTCTTGGAAAGGGCTAAAGTGCTTCAACACTGAATATTAACACTGTAGTTTTAAGCGTGTGCGTGTGTCTGTCGTGTGTGAAATCACCAGTGAAATCGCACCTTCGTCGGCCTCCACTGTTTCATTCCAGCATGCAAACACAACCCGACCGCAAGATGTTACCGGATGATATCATCGTCACCATCATCATATGCACCCACATGACACACACACACACACACACACACAAACAAACACAGGCACTGTGTCTTTACAGTTCCTCCTGCTCACTCACCCACCACCTCTCGATTATTCATAAGAAGATTCACCAAAGTTAAGATATCCGGTGTTTTTTTCGACTGTACAGAAAGTTCATGTTCGCACACTTTCCCCCAACTCTGAGACTCCATCATGATTTTACGCGTCTGTAAAGACATAAGTTCTCTATGTGTCAAAGAAAAATAGGAATCAAAAGTAGATTCAGAAAGTTTCGAGAAAGAAGAACTTTTGATGCTTCATACTGTCTGATTGGAAGAATTTATTGAACTCCGATCCCAACCGCAGAGCTGGAGACTGTGTGGGCAGATAAATGTTAATCATTTCAACATTTTCTGGTGCTGTGAAAAAATCTAAATACATTTCTTTCTTCGGGAGGATATATGTGTAACCCGCTGAGGTACTTGGATTACGAAGAACCAGCAATATGCTGTCATTTCGTGTCTTTTTGTGGTCGTGTTTCTGTTTTCTTCTTTGTCATCCTGTTGAATTTTTGCGTATTTTGGGGGTGGTTTTGTGGCTCTTCGTGGTTATCTCTTTATCTTTCTGTTCTTTTTGTTAATTATGTGGTAATCCTGTACGTTTCTGTGGTTGTATTCTGCCTCTTTTCATTAATTTTATATGTTTTTGTGGTGGTTTTTGTTAGTTTCTAGTCATTCTGTGTATTTTGTGCTGATTTTGTGCCTCTTTTTGTTCTTTTTCCATATTTTAGAGGTGGTTCTGTTCTTTGTGGTGATCTTTTATACTTTCTTTTTTTGTGTCTTTTGTGCTTGTTCCTTGTCATTATTTGGCATCTTTTTCAGTTTTCCGTGACTCTTTGTGGTCATTTTATATATTTTTTTGGCCTTGTCTCTGTGGTGTGTCACTATTTTGGGTCATTTTACTAATTTTGTGGTTATTTTGTACCTTTCTGTGGTCAGCTTGCTCATTTAGTAGTCATAGTTGTGTGTCTTTGCAGTCTATAAGCAATTTTTTATGTTTCTTTCATGCTTCTCTTAGGGCACTTTATATATTTTCGTGGCTTTGTGCCTCTATCTGGCACAAATGTATCTTTTGCGGTGGTTTTGTGTCTCTTTCTTGTTATCCTTTCAAATTTATGCTGATAGTTGCATCTGTTTGTGGCAATTTTATATCATTTTGTAGTTATTTTGTGTCTCTTTCTGATCAATTTGCGTCTTTTGTGGTGTTTTTATGGTCATCTCTTGCTGTTTGTGGTCGTCCTTGTTTGTCTTCTGGTATTTTTTGTGTCTCTGAGGTCATTTTGTCTCTTTTTGTGGTCATTTTGTGACTTTCTGGTCATCCAGGATGTTTGTGTAGTTGAAATGTGTTTCTTTTTGATAATTGTGTGATTGTTATGTCTCTCTTTGTGGTCATTTTGCATTTTTGTGTTGTTTTTGTGGTCATTGCTTTCATTTTGGGGCCATTTTGCATCTTATTGTGGTCATTTTGTGACTTTCTCATCATTGTGTGTCCCTTGTGGACCATTTAGCATCCTTTTGTGGTTGTTCTGTGTTCCTTTGTGGTCATTTTGTGATATTTTCTGATCAGTGTCGATCTGTTTGCCATTGTTCTGTTTCTTTGAGGTAATTTAGTATCTTTGTATGTTTCTTTGTACTCTTTCTTGGTCATTTTGCATATTTCATGATGGTTTTGTGTCTATTTGTGGTCATTCTCTGTCTCTTTCTGGTCATTGGAGACATTTTGCCATTTTGAGTCTTTTTTTGTGGTCATTTTTTCCCCTTTCTGTTCATTTTTGTGCATCTCTGTTGCCATTTCACATATTTGTTGTCATTTTGGTCTTTTTGTGGTCATCTTATTTACTGTGCGGTGTCTCCTTGTAGGGATTTTGCATCTTTTGGTGGTGGTCTTGTCTTTATGTGGTCGTATTCATTTGTCTTCTTGTACCTGATGTTTGCTGTTTCCCAAGCAACATCTAAAAACTGATAAACAGAATCTTTGAGTCGGGATGGATATAAATGTGATGTATCATTTTTCCTGACGAGTAAGAAGGATGCCAACTCCCTAGAAATGGGTCACCTCTGCTAAAAACAAGAAGATAGCTAAACAAAGAATAGTATGATAACAAGAGGAGGAAAAACATATGACACACTTATTTCTGTAGTATGTGCGAATGTCCTCTGCTGCTACCCACCATTCTGTATACTGTGACTTTAATCATGGTGTATAATCTGCAGGGGAAAAAAAACAGTTGTCTCAGTCAGAGGTCATCTGTAATATGTGACTCACACAAACACTTCCTTTCATGGGGCTTGGGAATATAACACTGGAAATGAAACCTCTCCAGGTTGTCATATCTGCGTACCCTTTTCCCTTCCCCTCCCTGCCTTCCTGAATCCTTATCAGTCCGCTCCTAATCATATGGTGACATTTTCCCCACATGTAACTCCCCCTGCGATATCTGCAGTGCTTTGAAAAAGCTCTCTTTTGTTCTTTGCTGATTTTGCTTGAGGATTGCATCATGAAATCGCAGGATTGTGTGGTCATCACGCAGAGGAGCTCAGCCACAGTGCCAACACACATTACCTCAGGGCAGAAAAGGACAGAAGGAAGAGGGGTGGGAGAAGAAGAGGGGGGAGGAAGGAAGGAAGGAAGGACGAAGGGTGTTGTAGGCAAGCAAAATGAGCTTCATATTCAGATCCATCTGGTGACACAGTGGCAGGTGTGACTTTTTGGAAGAAACAAAAAAAATCCACATCACAAAGTTTTTGGTTTGATTCTCATCATTCCAGGGCTGCTGTGTGTGGGCATACAGGGAGCTGCTGATGTGTCAGGGAATAAACCAGGCCCAAACGTGGTGGAACCACAAATGCAAGGTGGCTTCCGCTGCCACGACACTGTATAGTCTGCTGGCCTACAAACCTCTGCCGAGAACTTCTGCTCTACTCACAATCGCAAGTGTTTTCCCACTGCATCTGTGAGGAGCTTATTTTAAAACCAACAGATTAACTTAGATGTTTATCTGAATGTGGAATTTTTACATTATCTTTTAGCCACAACCATGAAATAAGCTGATCCCAGAACTGGGGTGAATATTTGCAGGGTCAGCAAATCAATTTAACTGACTGATAAGAAATAAATTAATTGGGCTTAGTAGAAAAAAATGCCTTCAAGATAAGAGTAATACAGATTAAAGGAGGTTAGAAAGTTGCTGTAAACGATTTATTTTAGTGTTTTAAAATGTAAAATAAGTGCAAATCATTTGGTTAGATCAGGTTCATTGACAGAATTTAAATTACAATTTCACACTAATGACACAACAGTGACTTTGATTCATTCAAAAACATTTTTAAAGGTTAATTCCAATATTACAAATGCAATATCTGTGTTGATATTGCACTCACAAATTTCATTGGATTTACACAATGACATTTAAAAGCCTTTGTTCTACTGAAGGCACCGAGAAGAACTTTAAGTAGTTGGATGTACAGGATTTTAAAGAAACCACACAGGTTAGTCAGACTTATTTGGAAGGTGCCTTTCACTGTAAACATCCGTCATAACTGATATCTTTCGCATACTGACTGATTCAACTCTTACCTCCAGCTGTGGTTTTGTATCATACTGACATTTTAGGCGTTCTCACTTTCGGTTTTACCTCCAAACAAAGTGATAGAGGTAATCTGACTAATCTGTGGGCTCATTGTCTCATCATCTTCCCCCGTTGGCTACGTGCAGGGACGAGACTGACGGCCGAGCTTCTTCGTGAGTACAATGTCATTATCATAATCGAAACTTTCATTGACATTGTCTAAGAACAGAAATGGATTAAAAGCGTAATAAGCAGCAGTTAATTGATTCTGTTTGACCATCTGGGGGCAGTATAACAAGATGCAAATGCGAACAGTTCATGAAAACGACAAAATTCACAAAAACTTCCCCAATTTTGCAAAGTCCCCTTTTTTCTGATAAAGCTTTTCACTTTCTGGTCAATTCTTTGTCACTTTCCGTTCATTTAGCTCCGCTTTGTGGTCGTTTTACGCATCTCTTTGATCATTTTTGCATGTTTGTGCGGTCAGTTTTGCATTTTCATGGTCATTTTGCATCTTTTCGTGTTCGTTTTGGTCATGAGAGGTATAACCAGTGCTACACTTTAATCATGCTTTCTCCACTGGGCTTTGAGTGGTGTAAATTGCATCATGTCCACAAGTCAGCCAGAGTTTGCACAAATCTGTCTATGGGTATTTGAGCACAGCACAAAATTTTGGTCTTTGCGGTCACGAATCTACAAACGCAGTTGTACACATGTTTAGCAGTAGAATACATACGCAAAATACGCCAGTTTATTGTATATATACAGAACATATGATTGAAGCAGACCAGCATAACAACGATGTAGGATCGAGCCTTTACTTGTGTGTGGATGAAAATGCAGGTTATTGGTTTAGACATTAAGCATTTCCTAATGCTACTAGCAAATGTCCATTCCAAGCAGCTACTTTCTGCTTCCTATAAGTCAGACTGAAAACAGATGTTCAAAAAGATATATTTAAAATGTTTTTTGAGAAAGTGTTTTTAGCGTGAAAAGTTCGCATAACCCAAAAAAATAGAATAGCTACAATAATGTAAAATACAGCAGGCTTGAAGAATTTTTCCTCGAATGTACAAGAAGTTTAGCCAGTAAGTTAAAGTAGTTCTGGTTGTGTGGAACCACAAAACATTATTCTTGTAGCATTTGCTTGTGGCCAGTATGTGTTAGCTCATCTTTACAAGAGGAGCAGATTGAGATCAACACAAACCCAGCAGCATCACAACAGTCCACAGAAAGACACCATTGCATAGATGACAATCTTCAAATCAGATCTTTGTGAGACTGTTTCAGTTCAATAAAGTTACTGTGACAAACAGAACTGAGACTTAAGTTTGCTCTCTTTGATGCAGCGCCTCCTCAGTTTCACATCTACAGTTTAGCAGAAGTTGATACTTTGCTAAAGGACATGTAAACAGCATTTTACTTAAAGGACGCAAACAGATTTTTAGGTTTTCCCATTTTGCCATCCAATGTCTACTTCTCTAATCTTTAGGTCATCAGCTTCCACATTTCATGAACGTATTGTTTGCCTGACAGTGCCTCTCCTACGTTGGATTTCTGTGGTCACACTTTGGTCTTTGTTACATTCATTTATAGAAGGAGCTTGAAGGTGACTTTTTCCTCAGTTCTGCTCCTTCATCACACTGGAAACTCAGCGCTGTAGTCCAGCTTTGCTCTAAGAGACCATCATATGATGATTTGACATCTGACTAAAGTCACGGTAAAACAAACCAAAAGTATATAGACAGAAAAATGCAGGTCAGAATACAAGAAGTAAATCCCAGATGTGACTTGAAGTCAGGTGATGGAAACATAAACACTGAGAGCACAGAGGAAGTTATTTTTGATAAAAACTTAGAATCATACCGACTAGTATTATGTAATGGTGGCCTGAATGAAGCAAGACGAAACCCAACAAAACCCATGAATTTTAAACTGCAAAACGTCAATCAGAGGTGGAATGGTTATTCTGGTACATTAACTCATGTCCTGTAATAATTTACAGTTTTGATATACTTGCAGGTAAGGGTTTGACACATAAAATAGGATTAGCTGAAAAAACAGTCATGATCAATAGCAATAATCAACGGCTGCATAACATTAATGCATCCAATATTGTAATAAACATTTTCATTAATTTGTCCAACCCTTTTTTAAGGTCAGACTACAAAGATATATGTAACCAAAAGATGGAGGCCCAAAATCAAGAAACTTGGATAACATACTATAAGGCGAATTTACTAAAATAATAAAGCAATTAGAACATTTAAGATTTAAAATTCAATGAATCAGCCTAAACAATAACAGCTAGAAGTAATGTAACATGAAACTGAAAGCATAATTTGCCTCATGAATAGAAATGAGTCCAGTTTTTGATTGTTTTGCAGGTTTCTCTGTTTTGCAGTTAAAAACTGGATTTTCCGAGCGCAGGTAAGATCCCACCCAGACTATATGAAAGGTAATAAAAGGAGTACAAAAGCAGCAAAGACCTTATAAATAAATAAATAAACCCAGGGTCTGTGAGTCAGCGCTGAGCATTCTAATTAGCACCAGTAGTACATCTCATGGGGCCCATTCTGCCACCTGATGAGAACTTTTTGTTCATGATGATTCTGGTCTTAAATTGTAAGTACATGGCTTTATTTATTTATTCAAGTAACACATGTCTTAATGTCTTTCTGCCCCTGCATATACATGTTCAACATTTGTACCTTTAAGGAATTTTTCACCTTCAGATAAATGTGAAATCTATCAAAATGCAACTGAAGAGCAGGTTTTCAGGAACTGACTGTCTGAAACCTAGAGCCCCAGACATCACAAAATGCTGAGTTTCCTCCACAGACTGAAGACTGACAGACCTTCCATGACGTCACCAATAGCTTTGGTTTTCAAGCTTGGTTTAGTGGCTCTGACAGTCGCAGTGGTAGTGTGGTGGCGCACAGATGTAAAAACTGCCAAACTGTGTTATTATCCAAATGCACCTGACTGCATAGATCTGTGCTACATAGATATGTAGAATTTTTCATGACTCATAGTTTAATGAGGCAACATAAAACAGATTATATGAACTTATGTGAGGAAATTCTGTCACTAAGAGCAGCAGGCATTTTCCACTTTCGCTACAGTGAGCCACATACTGCATCATAAGGGAGGTTGAAGCTTGTATTACTAAAAAGGAGTTGGTTTTCAGGAACAAAAACTGTGTAGGAGTGTGTCCACCAGGAGGACTTAATCATCTTCTGAGGGAGGAAAGACAGAGACGTTACTCTGAGCAGAGCTTCAGCTCAATCAATGAAGTTTGACACCGAAATATGGAACAGCTGTGTTGATCCACATGGCAAAAATGCATTAATTCACCAATAAAAACAGTAAAACAGAGACATTTCTGTTTTATTGGCCCTTTATTTAAAACTGGCCTTCTTCCACATTATGTATGTCAAGAGTTCCTTTCAGTCTATACATAAAAGCACCAACAAAGGAGGTTCACCCAGGAGACTTGGTGAATTTCAAGTTCTGGGAGGTTTGCTTGTTTTATGGTGTTTTCAGGCGCTGCTCGTTATTCTTATGCTACAAAACTACTTGCTCAGGTTAGGCAAGTTGATTTGGCCTAAAATACACGACTTGTACTTGTCAATTTGGACTAAAGTGCTAAACTTAAAGTTTTCGTTATCTTCAGTGTTTGCAATGGTGACGAGTCCTGCCACAAGTTCGCCCCTAAAAGAAGTCACAATCTTACAGCTTTTGGTGAAATATTTTGCACTGTGGACCAACATACCAATCACCCTTTGCTTAAAAATGGACTAGCTCAATGCACAAGAAACAAGTTTAAAAAGCAAATGTATATAATAAAAACAGGAATCAGATTATCAGACTGGATGAACAGGAGAGAGTCGATCAATTGAAAGTTGAAATCGGACACAATTCACGCTGTATGTCAGGACAAAAGCTAAGCTATGAAGTTTAAGGGACTCTCTGTAGACCTCTACGGTTAAAATAGGTGCGACATAGATCAGAATGTAAAATGATTTGAGAGTTTTAAGTGTTCTAGGCACATGGTGGCCTTAATGACTGTGAAATGGCAAAAGATATGAACAATTTGGACTTTTCATGGAGTCGACTGCCCAACCAAACTGAGTGACTAATCAGGAAGGTTCTTGATCAGGGAGGAGACCAAGAACCAAACAGTCTCTCAAACAGAGCTTCCACCCATTCTGGATGTTGCCAGGACATTAAAACGCCATTATCATTGCTTATCATTCCTAAACATTTTGGCTGAAAGGAACCTTGTTTGTCTTCTCAGAAGGCTGTCATGACTCCATTTAATGGAAATGTATCTGCATTGTTTCCCGTACAAAGACAGAGAAAAAAAATCCTCATTGATTCCTGTCTCTGAGCATTTTTATGCTATTATATTTTGAGTAATGTTTGGTTTTGACTTTCCTTCACTGCTTTTTTGCTCTGTTTGAGTTTAGGAACCAAAACTACTTGGTCGGCTTTAAAAAAAAAAGATCTAATTTTGTTTTTTCAAACACATCTTTCTCAGATTATCACCAATGTGAATAGATGATAAAAGCCTACTGAGCCTACTCGGAGGTGGATTATGTCCACACTGGTCTATATGTATAGAATTTATATGACCTGACAATACCAATTTGATGTTGGTGGACCTTCAGGAGTCCTATTCAGAGATGAAGAAAATGCTGGACAGACGACCATCTTAGCAGCTCTGAAGCAATCAGGCCTTTTTGGTAGAGCAGTTTGCATAAAACCAATAAAACGCATACAATACACATGGCAGCCTACTTGGATTTCTTAAAACTGCACTTAAAAGAAAAAGCAGGCCCCTGTCATCACCTGCTAACAGCATCCAAGAAGCATGGTGGTGGCAGCATCATGCTATGATGGTTCTTCTCTGTGACCGGGACAGGGAGGATGGTCAGCACTAAAGAAAGGATGAACAAAATGCGCAGAGGTGATGGAAGGAAACCTGCTGCAGAGAGCAGCAATCAGATACGAAAACAACGGTTCAACTTTTCCACCACAGTGACTCGACACAAACAGCCAAGACAACACTGGAGTGGCTTCAGCACTTGACCCAAAAGAACATTTGTGAGAGACATAAAGATGAGGTTTACATGCTTCTGTCCAATTTGATGGAGCCAGAGAGGATCTGCAGAAAGAGTGAAACAAACTGTCCAAATCCAGGCTGATCAGAGCCAGTAGACACTTAGACAAGAAGACTGGAAACTGCTGCCAAAGAAGTTTCAACAAAGTACTGAATTAATCAAGTAAAACTTGCAGAAATGACTGATTTCAGTTTTTGATAATTACAAATTCTAAATATATGTTTTCACTTCGTCATCCTGAGTTATTGAGTGCCGCTTGGTGGGAGAAAGGCACATTTTTTATTAATTTACAGTTAAATGTACTACATTCTAAAGTGTTCAGCACATGAAAGGGTCTGAATACTTTCTGAAATGACTCATACTGCATAATCAGACTGTTTGAAACACAAAGGGGAAACGGCATAGACAATAAAGTTGTAATATTACCATTATTGTATTTCACTTGTGTGAGCGTAGATGTGGCCATCACAAGGAAGCTTAATGAAAGCATTGTGGCTTTCAACACTCATTAAAGACACTTTGGGAGGAGAACTGGCAGGAAATGTAAAAATGCCTTGAAAATGTCTTATAATGACACACAGATTATACACATTAAAACGCTTTGTATATTAAGCATAATGGCTTACCAAGTGAAATGTATTACCCTTCATCCGAAATTGTTCCTGAACGCCCAGTACAACAAGAACTGATTGAAGAAATGCTTTAATGTGCACCAGTACATGCCATTACTGAAGTCTTAATGCTAATTCTTCTTCTGTTTGTCGTGTTGATTCTACATTTTAATTTGTTTTTAACTGAAGCAGCCACTGTAAAGGCCAATTTAATATTACACACTTCTGCTTCTTTGTGAGTGAATGCCATCAGAGGCCTGACTAAGAAGTCAACAAACAAGCCAGACAGTATTACAAAGGCTCAAGAGAACAAAAGAGCCAGTGTTGTATGAAAGTGTGAGGAAGTGAGGGGCACGAATTACCTGCTGGATGTGATGTCATGCTGCATGCTTTCTCTAAAGCCTGATTTAAACAAGACCAAAGGTTGTGGGAAGGTTTGCCACGTCACAGAGTCAACAAATCATCACGTTCACTGGAAATATTAGGATATGCAGCGAGGCGAGCCGAGAATCAGTTTGAGTCTGAGAGTGAAGACATCTTGGAAAATAAGGACAGTCCTTGGGATCAGGGTTAGAGCAAAGTGGGGCGGTAAAATATTTAATTTCTCTAAAATTCTCTACATACATTCATCATTGCTGGAGGACTGACTTTTTACTTCTTCTGACTTTTCTTGTACGCTATTAGTTAACGCTGGATTTTTAATTCTATATTTCTGGATTAATTTCTACATTGTCTGAAAGCCTCATGATTAAAAAAAATATAAACTACTTTACCTTTTTTCAACCCTCTGAACCCTAAAACCCATTTTCACAACCAGAAACTGTGAAAAAAGCCACAGCTCACCCAGCTTTGGAAAACAGTCACGTGACAAAAATTCAGTTCGTTTGGTTGAGCTGCAGGCTGTGTGTACACAGAGCAGAAGTCTGGAAACAAATAGGAGAGACTTTTGGTTAAATAAAACCTTCTTGATCAATCAAATAAATGCAGCATGTAAGAAGTTGCTGGAAAATGCATTCAGCATTGTGAAATATCTTTCAGTGAAACAAGCAGCGTGTGCTGTCATAATAGTTTGTTCCATTCAACCTTTTTATATCATTTCGAACCTTTGTGAACTCAAACTCCAGCAGTGTCACTTAAATCAGTGATGGTGAAGAGGTTAGACTTTGAGGTGGCGATTAGGCCATACTTGTTGATTCACTATGTGCAAATGTATATTTTTATGGATGTTATTGTGCAATATTTCCAAAAAAACGCTACTCACAGCTGTTACTCATGAGTGAAATAATACTTCAGATGATAGTGAGTTTTTCTTCTTCAGCACTGAGTCTTTTTTTCTTTTGAAATATGAGCTCATACTGGCACTAAAATGCAATTAGATCCACATATAGTCCATTACATTTTACATTTTGTCACCTTGTGCCTGCAATTTTTGTTTTCCTTTATATGAATACAGACTTTTGTACCATAAGTCAATGCATAGAGGGGAGAAAATATTGTTTTAAGATTCAAGAAGTGTTTGACACTCACAGTTTCCTGGGGGAGAACTCCAACATCTGCCCATGATGTGTTACACTCTGAGCAGAGCCCAACCACCATTTAATACTTTTAGTGAGAAAGGGAGTGAATATTAACCCTTTGACTTTTCATATTTGCTATTGAAACTCAACCAGAAGGCCTCCTGCTCTTCCTTCCTGTTGCAGGCTGGTATTTAGTCTCTGATTTAGAGTGAGTTTGACTAGGCAGAAGAAAAAGCATCAACTTTTGCTGGAGCTTGTCACATTTTACTCCCTGGTGATGTGGAGTCTTACGGAGTTTCAAAACTCTCCCAGGTGTCTGTCTCTCATACACAGAAGACACAGTTTTTGGCCTAACAGATGTGAGGCTGCTTCAAACTGAATTTGGGAAATCTGAAGTTGAAATTACAAATAATAGCCTGGGGTTTAAGGGGTTAATTAGTGAATGACTGGAGGATTTCAGAGCTGAGGTCAAACATTATGTCTGTCTCAGTCTGAGATCTCATGTTTCATGCTTCATCTGTTTTCTGCAGAAACAAACGAGACAGAAGTGAAAAATGCAAAAATGAAGACTATGAAAAGTACCGTCAAGGCAAATGTGTTGTATAGTGTTGTAGGTCTGTAATGACACATGAACAGAATCACTGAGTCTGAGTCTGAGAAAGCAAACTGCCTCTGAGCTCGAACATGTCTGTGGATGCTGTGGAGGGGAAACGTGGTGACTGATGTTGCACCAAATATGTGGCTTCCTGCTCTGCACCTGTTGCTCAACACAAAGCCTAATTAAATATCACAGCGGTTACATACAGTATCCGTGTGCAGCCACAGGGCAATGACACGAGTAACGCCGTGTTCTGAGTTGGCAGGGTGATTCAACAATACTTAAAGGTTCCTCAGGCATTACTGGAATGTCTTTGTGGTTTGTGTGGAGCTTTTTTAACTGATAAATGTCCTGTCAGGCTGATTCATGTGAGGTGTGAACCAATACAGATGGGACACATATGTGCAGGGGGGCGCGCTGGGTTTCATGTGATTTGGTGGAAGGTAGCGCCACCGTGTGTCCGCAGCAAAAATGAAAAGTCAGTGGTAATAAAATATTTTATTCCTCTTTCATTTGCTTTTCCTCCTTGTAATCAAACAATATAGTATTCCATTTTATAAATACCCAAGCAGTGAAGAAAAGCATATTCATGCCCCAGACAGACAGTCATAGTTTTTTAAAAAAGCAGTTAACTTAAAAAAAAATTGACACATCACCAAATGTGTCACAATTTCAAGAGTCAGAACCAGCTGGCTTATTTAAAATTCTGCTGAGGTTGGACCGGTTATTTGAAGACGTGGTCTCTTGTGAGGAGTAAAATCTGGATTAGTGTTCCATGTTGGCCACAAATATGATTACAAGACTTTTAATAATGATATTTAGAATTGTTGAATCCATGTGATTTGCAGTAATTTTTTAAAAAATGTATAAAACTGTGAGAATTAAACCTCCATCTCAATATTTCAGAATAATCGCAGCTGATGAAGTTAGTCGAGGCCCACAGTAGCATAGCAGTCCAACCTAATGAAGCTGAAAGGCGCCCCAGACTGTGCTTTCCTTCAGAATAACACCTGAGATGTTTAAGCTGACACTGTCTCCCTCCGTGAGTCTCACGATTCTGGCCACCAACACAGAGACCTTCTCCGGAGGGCACGTCCCCTCAGCCAGTGTGATCATGCTTTTGCCAAACACTGCGTTTCTTTTCAGGACCATGAAGTTGGACTCATTCATCTCTCTGAAGGTGACCTGAGCATAGATGAAGTACAAGCCTTGTTTCTTGAAGTAGATGGAGTTGTCTTGCAGGACCAGGGAGCATGAGTCGCAGGCGAGTGATTCTTCCCAAGACTGATCATTCATAGCTGCAGGAGATCAGGAAACCTTTGTTTAGTCACTCAGCGACTGTAAATCCCAAATAAATTTAGTCCAGAGTCAACACAAATGTTCAAAAATATCAAAAGTACATAAAAACTTTATATTTACATGACACAGAACAAAACATCCCAAGTAATGCTGACACATTTTTATATCAAGTGAACTACTTTGGATTTTTTGAGTTTGGTTGTACTTTCGTAGAGAAGGAGCCACTGTAGCGAAACCCTTTGAGCTCAAAACAACTCCCTGAAGAATCCCTGCAGCAGAGGTGAATTAATTCTGAATTCTTTAGCATTGTTAGCATCGTTGTCATTATAGTTATCCAACAGTATCAAATAGCTCACTAAAAACAATAAATAGCTAGGTACAAGTAACAACAACAAATAGCTAAAGGTAAATGATTAAGCGGTAAACTAAAAATAATAAATAATTAAAAGTTAACAATTATATAATTAGTAAAACAAATAAATAGTTGGCTGAAAGTATGGATAAAAATAATCAATGAAATCATTAGCTTAAAATAAGTAGTTAATCCTTTTAGCTATGGATGACTTTTAGCAAACTGTTACATTTAGCTGACAATTTTTTACTTTTAACCAACTATCTGTTACTTTTAGTGGTTACTTTTGTCTATTTGTTGCCTTTATCTAACAATTTGCTCCTGTTAACTAGCTATTTGTTACCTTCAGCTAACTGTTTGCCACTTTTATCTATTTGTTACTTTCCTCTATTTACTCTTTTTAACTAATTGTTACTTTGAGCTATTTATATACTCGTTACGTTTCTCTGAGTATTTACTCCTTTTAATGATTTGTTACATTTAGCTATATGTTTGCTACCTTTATCTTACCATTTACTCCTTTTGCCTATGTGCTACTTCAAGCTATTTGTTACTTTAGCTAAGTATTTGTTACTTTTAGCTCATTATTCATTACTTTTAGCCAACTAGTTGTTACTTTTATCTGCTTGTTACCTTCATCTTACTATTTACTCCTTTTAACAATTGTTACTTTGACTTATATGTTGCTTTAGCGAACTCTTTGTCACTTTGAATTATCAGTTACTATTAGTTAACTGTTACTTTCATATACTTGGTACTTTTATCTTACTATGTACTCCTTTCAACAATTTGCTACTTTGAGTTATTTATTGCTTTAGCTAACCATTTGTTACTTTTAGCTAACCATTTATTACTTTTAGCTAGGTATTTTTGCAACCTTTATATCAATATTAGTTACTTTTAGTTAAGTAGTTGTTACTCGTTGGATAGCTCTACTTTTTACATAAAGGGCGAAAATTTGCAAAGAAGAGGCCAGCGATTTAAATATTTAAGAAATGTCAAAACAAAGAAAGACAGAAAAGATATCTATTTAAGCTGATGGTCCAGTTAATGTATGATTTCCTTCCAGTTGGTCTGAAAAACTGATGCTGCCTGTGTTGCCGTGGGCTGTAATTACACCTTCAGTAGGTACAGCCCACATTACAACTCTGTTTCAGGTTTGTTGTGGTTTTAGGAAACCCACTTCACACAGGAAAAGAGCAGTGTGGTGGGAGGAACACAAAGGGTGAGACTGGAAACATGACAAGGCTGAACAGTATGTCTCTCTGTGTTAGGATTTTGGAGTGAAGGATGACAAACTGGAGTGTCCTGTGGACTGTGGGCTAATACTATAGGTGTAGGAGCAGATGAGGAAAGCAGCATGACTCATAATCTGTATCACTACAGCTTTTCAGGTAAAGTAGATTTCTCTGTAACAGTAAATATTCATAACTAAATTAGCAAGCTTAGAAAAAAAAACATCTTTAGTTTTTTTTGTGTTTTTTTTAAACAATGCAGCTCCCCTAAAATCAGCTAAACATTAACTCTTCACTAATCTTTCCACCGTGGATTCTCCTACCAGGCCTCATAGTTGTGATGCTTTTATTGACTAATTTTGGGGAAGTTGTTGAGTGTTTAATAATTAGCCATGGACATGAAGTCGTAGAGAAAACAGGGACAATTATAGAAATATAGGACTTTCTAATGTCAAATTTCTCAAACATTTTGCCATTCAAAGAAGGCGAGGACCCTTGAGGAATCTTTTCGGCTTGAAATGATTCCTTCTGGAACCCCTTTGAATGTTTTTCTTTTTTCAACCAGTTATAATTATTTTATTAGTATCACTTTTTGTTTTTTTAAAAAAATCTTACTTAAAATGCATTGGACAACACTGTAGAGATGTACAGCTGTACACAAAGTCAGACAAAATCCAAATATGCCCAAAAATACCAAACTTGCTTTCAGTAATATCGTGAATATTGTTCAAAAGAACTCTATCTGTTTCTACTTGCTGCCTTAAAATAAACCCTAAAATAATATCTGTGTTTTTTATTATTATTATTATAAGCAATGGATAAACTTGCCACTTGTTTTATATTGGACCAAAATAAATATGTTTTATACTGTCCCCATGCTGTTCCTTTATCATTAAATGAAGCAAACTGATCAATTTTTTTATGCATAAATTTTGCAGTGCCTACATAAAATTCATAAAACAGCATGTGAATGTTAAGTTCCTCCCAATTCTAAGAAAGTATGTTGGATTAAAAGAAGTTGATTGAGAAAAGAAGTTTCCAGGGCTTTCAACTCTCATAATGGATCTTCATTGAACCCAGACAGATGCACTTAAATCTGCTTCAGTCAGTTCCAGAACTCAGATGTGGTGGTTTCTTTGCGCCCACTTTTCCTTTAACCTACATCTGCTTCACTTAAAGGCTTCCTACGTTTCTCAGAATGACTCTGAGCTGCTCCCAGACTGCATGTCTGAACTTGTTGCTCCCAGCATCTGTGGGCGTCGAGAGTGACAACACTTTTCATTCAAGCATCATAACAAAAGAGCGATCAGAGACGAGTGAGAGTTGGGTAACAAAAGTGGAATCTCTGTCTGCTTTATGGTTTTCTCTGCATGACAGTTGAAAGTGGGAGTGAATGAAGTTATCAATCTTTGAATCTGACTGTTGTTGGAGTAATGATTAGAAATATCCCAGCTTGACATCTCATTGTAAGCTGTCCAAGGCATAAACAAAATGCAAGATGATTGTTGATGATTTTAAAATGCAACTATAAAGCATTTCTCATTGCTTGACACAAGTTTAGACGCATACATTTTAGATTGACCCTCAAGGTAGAGGCTCTTTAAGAAGTCATAATGAGTTTCCCAAGAAGTGACAGCATGAATCTGAACATTATCTGAACAGGAGGAAATGTACTTACACGTCATTAGCTGGATGTACGAAGGAGACATTTCTGAAAAGCAACATAATTTCAAGGTTTATCTGCTGATGCAATAACTGTGGAAAGGTTCACAGCACAACACAACACATTATCACTTCCCCTTCTCATCCTTCACTTGGTTTCTGATGATTTCCTATTAAAGTGTGGCAAAGAGAATCGATGCACTCAGCCAAATTTCAACATAGAAGCATGCTTGCATTTTGTTGCTTGTGCAAATTTGGCTGCAAGTGCAATACACTATAAAAAAATGTTCAAAAACTGTCAAAATAACATACAAAAAAATCTCTTAAATATTGACATTTGTAGCTTATTTCAATACAGTAAAACGGTACCATTTTAGTCACACATTGTAAGAGAACAAATTACTATTTCTTAAAATACTGATTTTTTTTGACAGATTTACTATTTTTTTACAATTAACATTTTTGTGTGATTTTACAAGATATAATCTGTACTTTAGTGAATAAAAATAACTGTTTAAAAAGATTATTTCACATTTTTCAATCCTTAATATACATAAATTTTGGTCAAATAATGGCAAAAATTGATAAAATAACATTTATTGCTGATTTAAATATAATTTTAAAAAGTATAATTTTACAAAAGATAAAATTACTATTAATTAAAATAACACGCATTTTTGGTGTGGACATTATGGATAATTTTGTCTATTCTGTAGATCTCTATATTTGTGTGTTTTTTATCTGGAAAAATCTGGAAAACAACTACTTTAAAAAATAATTTATCATCTTTTTTAATATTATAGAAATAGATAGAAAATAGAATAAACACAATTTTTCTGTCAAAAAACTGCAAATGTCCATAAAATGATAACAAGCTAAGTTAAATACAGCAAAATCTGCGTGGTAACACAGATACAACATAAATTACATGATAAAAAGTTTTAATAATATCTAAATTGTAAAAGTGTGATTTTCTAAATTAGTATCTGTATTTTAACAAAACATTAAACAACTGTAAAAATCAGTAAATTGTTCAAAATATTACAGTGAAAAAAATTATTAAAACTGATTAATCCTTTAATTATTTTCTTAATTATTCAAGTAGTTGTCAATTATGTGTTAACTCAACAAACTGATTATTTGTTGACTCAAACTGATTAATCAATTAGCACAATAATTGTCGATTAAGTTTAGATTAATCATTGAAGCTTTGGTGCAGCAAATGAATTTACAGGCTGTACAGCTGGAATTATATTCAATAAAATCCTCAAATAAAATCAACTTGAAGCAACCTAGTTAAACCTACTTAAAGCAAAAGAAGCCACTGTGTCTCCCATCCAGTGTAAGAATAAATCAAATTAGGTTAAAGTTTCTCATCAAGACAAGGCAAGTGACATTTTACTTGAATTTAGTCACATGAGAAAACACAAAATAATCTGTATATACTAAAAAATAGACCAACTAGATTATTAATCTAAATATTATCCTATTGTTTTCAATGTATTTGTAATAATAAAAACAAACAAGTATAATATATCTTACCTGTTGACTTCCAAGCGGCTACAGAAGCTTTGTCTGAAAGAGAAAAGCCAAATCAAGCTTTTGTTGTGACATTTTTATGAAAATAAGCTACAGTTAGGACAATAAATTGACCAAGAGCCGATCCAGTATCTGAGCCAAAGTGCAGGTGTCATTATGTTTTAATACTGTTTCCAAATAAAATATGTTAATTAAACATATGAGTGGGTGAGCATCAGGAGTACCAGCCAATCAACACTGAAGTATAAATGTCTAAAAGTTTAAGTACAGACAGAGTTATTCTAACATTTTCCATCAGGATTTTCACTTTTACTGTAAATATTTATCAGTATATCCATTCCAAACGTCAGTTTCTAGTCTTCTTAATTATAATAATCTGCTCAGTTCTGGAAAAAAACAACAACATATTAATCAATCTGAACATGATGTCACTTGAATAAGAATGGGAAATAAAAATGACAAAAATTACCATCCAGTACTTGTGCTGTTGGACTGACATTGGCTGGCTTCAGTGTGGAGACTTCGTCCTTTAAAAGAAAGAAAACGTCATTTGTTTGAGTCAATACAGCTGCCGGACACATTGACAGTTAATTAAGCTGTAAATAATGATGTTTGAAGAATTGCATTCTACAGTACAACTGTTTTGATCCCTTAAGCTCCAGGTTACTTTATGGAATATCCACATGAAAAACATCCTTAAAGTCAATCATTAACACCTGTGACCACAAATCGGCTGAGATCTGAAAAACTCCTGAGAAAATGTACAATCTAACTTTCATTTATCCTGCAGATTAGAGGCCAAAGAGCAACCTTATAGTACTGAGTCAGTGAGTTTACAGTAAATTAGGCTTGCTCTGAGGTTTATAGTTTCAAATGTGTCCTGATGCAGATGCTTGATCCCATTTGTCATGATGCTGCTGCCACCTACAGGCACAAACTGGGAGCGCTGACTTCACTGAAAACAACAAACAACTCAAGAATTTTAGTGGAGCTGATCTCAGACATTACGTCATTACAAAAACGGCTGCAACTAACAACATTTTTTTAAAATAATAAATTAGTTCTTTGCTTTGTAATATGTCAGAAATTGGTGAAAATATGTCAATAAAGCCCAAAATGGCATCCTCAAATGTCTTGTTTTGTCCACAATTCAAATATATTCGGTTTACTGTCATAGAGGAGTGAAACCAGAAAATTTTCACATTTAAGAAGCTTTACTCACAGAATTTTGACCGTTTATAACTTGGAAAATGACTCAAATTGATCCGTATAGGTGCATTACACACAGATGTGGGATTTTACAAGGACACGTGACTCTTAGTTTCACTTTTCATGTGCAGGGCTCTTACATATACACATGAACTTTACATTAAAGCAAAACTTAGTTCACACAACGCTCATTAAGCTAATCGCTTTCAAGTAAATCCCTTTGTATTTTTGAATATGCTGGAGTTTTATGTCTGATTCTGGAGCAGCATGCAGGCTCTGGTGCACAAGTCGTCATTTTTAACCAGAAATGTTTAGTTTTTCAGAAAAGGGAAGCAACTAGCAGTTTAGAGGGGAAATAACCCAGTAAGCATCCAAGAAACGTTTGGGATGCTGCAGATGAAAACAAAACACTTAAGAGGAAGAATTACAGTCTAAAACAGAAAGGAATCGATGTGTCATTAGTGAGTGTCTGCTGTGTTCATGTACTTCTCATTGTCAGAAGGGGGAGACAAACTCTCCACACTTTGATAGTCATTATAATACAATCTGTCAGCCAGCAGGTGACTCTTAGCCAGTGTGAATCTAAATGTGATCCTCTCTGTGTATGTGTCACAGGTGTACTGACCTGTGCTGACTTTGGTTTGATGGAAGCTACAAAAACAGCCATAACCACCATGGACACGGTGAGCAGAGCACACCACACCTGCAGCAACAGGTACCTGTGAGAGGACCTCGACTGACCCTCCATCCTGCCAAACACACACAAAAAAAACATGCATTAAGTTTCTCTAATATCAGAGCACACTTCAGACTTTAAAAGAAACACCAGTTTGATGCTTTTTTCTCATTTTTTTTTGCAGCTTTAATCATAATTTCTGTCTTATTTCCATAGCAGGATACAGATCCAGAGTGGTACTTTTACTTGAGTGCTGCACTTAAGCTTTGAAGTATTTCTATTTTCTGCTGGGAGTACTTTAAACATGGGGATCTGAATATGTATGCACTCATTTATGGCCTTTTCTGCATCAATTTACATTGAAAATTTCCTAATTTATCTAAAGGAACCATTTGATAATTTGAGTACATATAGATATAGTTGCATTTGCACGTGATGTTGATATCAGTGCAGCCATATCCCCTGAATCCCTCATAGATTGTAAACTCATGACTATAAATACAGTGAATATTTAGCATATATAAAACATTGGTTTTTAAATGCATCCCAAGATTAAAGTTTAAACCAGACGAGTCTAGTTGAAA
This sequence comes from Acanthochromis polyacanthus, assembly GCF_021347895.1. NCBI lineage: Eukaryota > Metazoa > Chordata > Actinopteri > Pomacentridae > Acanthochromis > Acanthochromis polyacanthus. The sequence goes on from NC_067124.1 coordinate 28,483,868, forward strand.
GCTTTTGTCGAGTTTCTCACTGCTGCTCCTCGCATTGCTTCATTTAAAGAACTGTTTCAGGTTCCATAAATGTCAAATTATCACATGTTTCATGAAAAAAGCTAAGACTAGATCCATTACTGAACATGTCACGGCCTTTTGGGTGTGGATATTGAACCTTTAATAAACTGTAAAACGCTGTTTAAAGGAAACATTTTTCTGCAGACTTACATTTTGCTGCTGACACTTTAGTAACTCACACATATGGCACAAGCAGTCAGATGGTTAACAGATTAGATTAAATTCCCCACCGTATTAAGAGGGGGAAACTGCGGTCAGCTCATATGACTGCTTGCGTGATGAATTCAAAAATGGAAATTTTAAGCCATGTGTTAATTCTTCTCTAAACTGACTGAATTAATAGTCGACCTGACGTGTATCTAAACCAGACCATGCGGAATAGCTGGCATGTCAAAGGGCACTGTGTTTGTACCACCAAGCTGCTGCCTCGCCGGGATTTCACCTCGTTATTTGGTGAACAGTTTGTGGTCTTGGTTGTTTGTTTGTAATGACAGACTGAAACCTGTGAAATGCCTCTGACCCACCAACCTACACCTGTCTGTCAGTCAAACTCCAGACCTTTGAACAAGAATGTCACGCAGGTAATTTCCGAGTCTGCTTGTTCACATCGGTGCGCTTTGCATTCCAGCACACATGATGTATGGCTTAGAGCAGGTGTAACTTGGCACAGCGTGACTGAGTAAGACAAAGAAAGGACGAGTGGCAGCTTATCTGCTCAGTGTGTCGTAAGCTTGCAGATATGCTCATTAAAATTGAACTATAAAATACAATCGGACCTACAACTGTTGCCATGATCTCATATGAAAGTTCTCTGATTATATTCTGGTATATTTATGCTCAGGCTCATTGTGATAATGGCAGCTAAATTAAAGTACTCTTGACTAAGATATGAGGTTTAATGTTTAATGCTGTGACTACACTTTCCTGTTTAGTAATCCCACTGTGGCATTTAGTAATGTCACTGTCATGAACATCAATTGAAAGTGTAGTTTTGTTCCAATAAATGTGTAAACACTGCTTCGAATTAAAGCATAAATAACCATCTTTAAGGTAAAGAACTGAGCTCTACCAACTGTGTTTAATATTTAAAAATATCTGAAACAATAAAGAATAAAGGATAAGACAAGGTAGATGTATCTATCTCTTTGTCCAGTAAATTAGTTTTAATAAGCAAAGAGCACATCTGACTTAAATTTGTCTGAAAATAACTCATTGTCAGTCACTTCTCTGCAGCCTGAGAAAAATGTCTGTGAAAGTTTGTGTCAACAAACTTTCACAATTTTGGAAATTCAGCATCACAACAGCAGCAAGACCTCAACCACAGAATAGAAACATAAGACAGTCTAAGAGCCCTCAGACAAATTGCAGCAATGAAAAACAATATTTAACCAAGAGGAACCAAATATACCTCGACTCACCCAGAGTGTGTTGAACTCTCAGTGTCCAAACTCACAGACTGCTTCTCTATGAGAGACATGTCAGGCTGACAGGGTTTTCCCTTTTACATGAGCTCGTAGTGAAGATGAGATGCAGTTTTTTTTCTTCTTCTTCTCTCTGCAGACTTAGTTGTGGTTTGGAGGAGGCGGGCTGTGGTGTAGGAGGCTCCAGTAGTGGATGCTACTTTGAAGCGCAGGAAACTCAGAGGCTTTTCAAACACACTGGCTTGAAACTTTCATTAGACCTGTTAAACCAAGATGCAGTTTCATTGCCGCATAACTTGGACGGTCCCCCTGAAAAGGGAGAGTGAAATACTGAAATGGCTCACGAGCTGTAAAATGTACAGTCAGATGTGAAGATATGAGGCCAGTTGCTGACACATTGATGGTTGCTGTGGGCGGTTTGTGATTTCCCACGTCTATAGGTCGCTGTTAGAGTTCAACATCTAAACAAATATGACGGGGACTTTTTCTTCACACCAGACCTCAGATATCAATTGATCTGATATGTGTTGAGGGGATACAATATATAATCCTGATTTGCTGCTGCCTTATTGTGTCCCAGAGTCTCTTTTCTGAGTTTAAAACTCAGTATATGTGATAACAGATAATGAGTTTGAATCTATGTCAAATTTGTCTCATGCTGCTTTGTGGTTTGGCCTTATTTTGTGTGAAAATAAAAACAAGTGTCTCAAGTCTCTTTAAAAGTATGTAGAGTTGCTAAGTGTGAAACATATATTTACTATTAAGTATGAAGAGTTAGAAGAGTCCGTTTTAACTTGAATGTACCCCAGATTTTGATGTTTGAATACAGTAAATTTGAATTTATTTTTTTATTTGTGCACAAAGTTCCATTCATCCATTCTCTATTGACCGCTTTATCCTCACTAGGGTCGCAGGGGGTGCTGGAGCCTATCCCAGCTGACTCGTGTGAAGGCAGGGGACACCCTGGACAGGTCACCAGTCTGTCTCAGTGCTACATATACAGACAAACAATTACTCTCACATTCACACCTACGGGCAATTTAGAGTAATCAATTAACCTCAGAATATTTTTGGACTGTGGGAGGAAGCCGGAGTACCCGGAGAAAACCCATGCATGCACAGGGAGAGCATGCAAACGGCACGAAGAGATCATTTTCATGAAAAAAAAACTTACACAGATATGAGTTTTTAGGGGTTAATTCAGTGGACAGAGAACTTTGATTCTTCTGTTAGGTGTAGTAAAGCTGTAATTTACTCTCTGATTTACAGTTCTGAGTCAAAATGTTCATTTTTGGTGGAGTTCTTCACATCTCATACTGACCTGGTGATGTCGACATCTTTCTGATCTTATTATGCTCAACTATAGGCCTTAGTCCAATTTAAAAAGTTGAGTTTTGCACAAATTCACCTCTTGTACCATTGTCATGAACAGGGAAATCAGCCATAGACACCAAAATGTTTTTGTCCTAGGCTCTTCGATGAAAAGTTACACATTTTAACACGGGGCTCTTTGAAGATCAGGTGTCAACTTTAAGTGGACATTCAATGAACTGCAGTTTTTTTTATGTTGACTTCATTTTTCAGCCTTGGAGGTTGCTGCTTGATTTGTGGATGTTTTCTAAGAGGGTAGCCTGGGACTAAAAATTGTCAGTTGTCATTTGAATAACCTGAGTGTTTCAGCCATATTTCATCAGATAAGATTGACATGAGTAGGTAAGGATGCATTAGCTATTACTTTCAGCTATAAGCACTTACGGGCCTCTGATAACATTTCAGCGATGTATTCTGCGTTTGTCAAACTATAAAGGTTGCAAATGTTACCGTATTTTTCTTTTCCTCAGCTGTTAATGAATATCTTTTGTTGCTGTTTCTTCGTGATTCTTCCAGGTCTGCTATGCCCTCCATGAGCAGCTACGTCACTCCACCTGAACTTTCCTGGATATCAAGCCCCAGAATTAGCCTTCTTTGGCATTTCTGTGCCTTAGCCATTGCATTGATGCTGCTGTTGGGAAGTGTGTAGCTATTATTGCTCTTTTTCTTTTACTTTCTAGTTGCGGTCTTGCTCATCTCTTCTCAATAGTTTTAGGGAAGCCTCGTAGGGGTTCTCTGGTATTTATTTTGCTTCCTTTTTTTCCCTCTGCTTTGTGGTTAGTTGGGCAGCTCAGTATTGTCTTTCTGTTGGAGCTATTACAATGACATACATTTTTAGGCAGAAAAAAGAATCGCACACCTCATTAGGAGGAGATCTTTTAATGCATCCCTGCGTCCCTAAAATTTTATATAGCTAATTTGCAGCGGAGAGTAAGTTTGGAATTTGATTGCTTTAATTAACATAATAAGGAACTGTTCTGAATTAGATGCAAAACTGTCTCCTGAAGATGTGTTTCATTTGCTTTCCAATACTGAAAACAACATCCGCCTCGAGTGACTTTGGCAGTATCATTATTGTGACAAGTTCAGGAAAGATCTTAGATGGGTTTAATAGAGAAAAAGTGACTGACCTGAGCTGGAGACACAATGTTTGACCAAAACTTAAACACACACAGGAGTGTCTGGTGTTTCTCCCCAATTGGAGATTTTATTGGTGAAATGCTATGGCGTGTTGGTGGAAACAAGAGCAAAGTTAAAGTTTTTCCGATGTAAAGGCAGGCGTGAGGATGAGAATTCTTGGTATGGAAACAGTAGTGAAACTTGTATTTTTGGTTTTGAAGGCAGCAGACGGTCAATTTCACTCGAGTGTTGTTAGTTTCGAGGCTCCAAGGGGCATCCCCATGCAGCCAGTAGATTTTCTCCTGGATTATGTAAATGCCACCAACTTTCTCCTACCTAATTTCTACCAAGCACACACACACACACACACACTCACTCACCTACATATGCAACATGAAAAACTAACAGGTTGGATGTGGGCTGCTGGGTGCTGTCCCCTCAAATCAAGGAACAAACATCTTTTCACCTTTGTTTCTTGTGCACATCACCACATAATTCCCCACCAGGTACTACAGGCCAGTCCAAACTTCACCACAGAAACAAAGTTCTTTGGTTTATGTCACTGCATGTCCTACAGAACAAGAACAATAGCTGTGAGTTTCGTCCCACAGTGCTGAGCTGTTAGTTCACTATGACGAGAGCCCATGCTTCTGCTTTGTGCTCCAATACATTAGGTATCACTGGGCTTGAGTCAAAACATAAAAACAAGTCAAGTGAAATAATTTTCATACTTCATAAATTTGTAGCTCAACCACTTATTTAAGAAAATCTGTTGGTGTTTTCTTTATATATCATAAGCAGGCAACCCAGATAAGGATTACATTTCCAAAAATCCAAATACCAGTGCTTTCTCAAGGATAACTGTTTTACATTACCCTAAAGAAAGTTTACTGTGGGGCTGCATAGTGACGTAGTGGTTAGCACTTTCGCCTTGCAGCAAGAAGACCCCTGGTTCAAATCCCGGGGTGGGCCTGGGATCTTTCTGCATGGAGTTTGCATATTCTCCTTGTGCATGCATGGGTTTTCTCCGGGCACTCCGGCTTCCTCCCACAGTCCAAAAATATGCTGAGGTTAATTGGTTACTCTAAATTGCCTGTAGGTATGAATGTGAGAGTGATTGTTTGTCTGTATATGTAGCCCTGCGACAGACTGGCGACCTGTCCAGGGTGTCCCCTGCCTTCGACCGAGTCAGCTGGGATAGACTCCAGCACCCCCCGCGACCCTAGTGAGGATAAAGCGGTGAATAGAGAATGGATGGATGGATGGAAGTTTACTGTGCTGCAATTTCTTGTTCAGATGCATCCAAAATCCTTTCATATTGGCTGATAGATTGGCCAGATCTAGCTGCTTATAAGACGTATGTGGAGCAAATACATCATTCAACCGTTCTGAAAGGCCAAAGTGAATAAACTTTAGGCTCTGTGGATAAACAGAATCAATTTTACGGCCCAAGTATGCTTGAGTGCACAAAGAATTTGTCGTGATCCTGCAGTGCATAAATACACATGCAAACACAAGACTACGGTACTGCACATAAACAACACTTAAAATACTACACAAACCTTGTGAGAGCTATCACATGGCAATTTACTGTTCAAACATACCACAATCTTAATGAGCACAGAACAGCCAACACATTTGCACATGGCAGTAAAGTGATTTTACAGTGCAATGATTGTCTAGTTTCTTTAAAAAAAGCATGTGTGGTTTAGTAAATATATTGTACATGGTGTTGTTTTTGTACAAAATTGGGACAAAATATGAAAAAGGCAGTCTCCACATCACCAGGAGAGTAAATAGCAGCCTTATAACAATGAGTCAGTGACACAGATTTTACTGAATCCGTTCTAAACTCCAACTCTACCAAATTCAATTCAGCAGAAGTGGAACACAACAGTGCTGCATCCGTTTGAGTTACAGTGTCACCAGGCAGCCACCTTCGCAAACAGTTTTAATAACAGACCGTGGCACAAAAGCCTCCAGGGCAGAAGCAATCAACAATCCAGTTTATTTTCACGAAACATTTTCAGTGGTAACAGAAATAAACTGGATTGTTGATGGGATCCAGTGTCAACAAAGTGATGAGAAGTTTGGTTTTTGACCTGCTCGAATTAAATATCATCCATACAGCCCTAATAACTGAGATTAACATTGAGAATTAGCACCAATTAGCACTCAGTTTCTTACCCAGAAAAACAGAGAGAGGGAAAAGTCCAAAACTAAACGCAAAATAGTGTGAATAGAGATATTTTTTTAAATCAGCATCATTTACAACCCGAGATTTACTTGGGAAGCACATTAACACCTTGACCTTCTACAAAAACATTGAGTACATCTTACTTTTAATTTTTCCATGCTTATACTGAAGTAGGAAATATGAGGTCTTTTTTAAAGGATTTTTTTTGTGGTCTTGGTTTTACTTTTGAACTTTCCACCACAGCTGAACCTACAGTGCATTCACTTGTCATGTCACATCAGCAGGTTGTGTGACCTGCTGCCCGGAGAATTTCTAACCGCACACCTTTATTATCTCACAGTTACACCTAATTTGTTCCCATGCAACTGTGCATTGTTTACTGAGAGAAATGTGTTTACCTGTGACGTTGCAGACACTGCTTATACAATGTGAGTTTGTTTGGCCCTGTGGAAAGGTGAAGAACATAGAAGGCGGAACAGAAGTATAAACATTTGAACTTGCCGCCGCTCACGTTTTTATGGTTCTGTTTATTCTGATTAACCTGCTGTGTATTAGAGACGGAATAACAATCATCCCGCCTGTTACCAAGGAAGACTGACTGGGTGCTATTAGCAAAACATGAACTGATGGCATATGTGTTGATTATATCTCATGGCAACCGAAAGTAGCACAAAAAAATCCTTTACAGACTTGTCCTGCCTTCATATAAGTTATGTGAACAGGTGCCTCTGTTCAGTACCATCATGGGAATTCCCCAGGTTGCTACTGGGTGAATGTGGGTGCATTCTCCCCCATAAAGGTGTTTTTGTTTCCTCAAAGTTTCTGCAGTTCTGGTTCTTGGGACTGAAAGTGACAGGTGTAATAAGTGCATGAGCAGCATTACATTTTTCACACACAAATATGAGAGGGAAAAAATAGTTTTATTTTTGCTTTGATTTCTCTTACACAGAGAAAGCATGAATTGATCTTATTGTCATCGAGGCTCCAGCAGCATCCTGTAAGAACCAAGAGATCCCACAGTAATTTCAATCAGCAAGAACAAACCCAGTTAAGTGAAATGTAATATTTGAACCTACCTCTTTGTTAATGACTAGGCACAGAACTCTGCAAACACACAAACAATTGTTACAGTATGCAGAAGAACCATTTTGAGATTCAGAAGCATTAGTTTCTTAAAAAGGACTCACTATACAAACAACAAACCTTTCTCTTGAGGTGGTCTGACGTTCGCCCGCATGTTATGACATGCTGCGTTTTTCAGAAATGCTGTCACCAACTCATCTTTGACGTCACTGTGGCGAGCTTCAGCGAAAAGCAGAAAACAAAAACGTCAGACATACACAATAATCATGTAAAGTGCTTGTTTGAATTGTTTTTTTTCTGGAAGTAGGAGCGATTTAAATTTAATTCACCCCAAAATGGGAAGTAAGTCTTATACAACATAAAGATCTAAACACTCTGTTGGTAAAAAACCAAACCTTAACAGTTTTATCTGTGGCTGCTAATCTTTAAGAGAACTAAACAACTTACAGCTACTCAGTCAGATAACTGACCAAACTACAGCCTAACCATTGGCTAACTGACTAAGCAATGACAATTCAGTTAAGTAACTGACCAAGCTACAGCTAATCCACAAGACATCTGATTAAACTATGGCTAATCAGTTAAATAAATGACCAGATTACCGTTAATCATTTAGATAACTGACCAAACTACAGCTAATCAGTTAGCTATCTGGCTAAACTACGACTATTCAGTTAGATAACCGACCAAAGCTAGTCAGTTAGGCAATCGACCAAACTAGAGTAAAGTACAAGCGGTTGGAAGATATTTGATTGGGATTTAACTGCCGAGGGTAACTAAGGGAAGGCTCAAGTGATTTTCATTGCATCATAGTATTTGGGGTGAACTGCTGCTTTCAGGTGCTGCACAGTGGAGTAGTGGTTAGAACTTTCGCCTTGCAGCAAGAAGATCCCTGGTTCGAATCCTAGCTTGGGCCTGGGATCTTTCTGCATGAAGTTTGCATGTTCTCCCTTTGCATGCGTGGGTTTTCTCCGGGCACTCCGGCTTCCTCCCACAGTCCAAAAACTGAGGTTAATTGATTACTCTAAATTGCCCGTAAGTGTGAATGTAAGTGTGATTGTTTGTCTGTATATGCAGCCCTGCGACAGACTGGCGACCTGTCCAGGGTGTCCTCTGCCTTCTCCCAAGTCAGCTGAGATAGGCCCCAGCACCCCCCATGACCCTAGTGAGGATAAAGCGGCATATAGAGAATGGATGGATGGATGCTCACCATACAGCATGTGTCTGTGCAGGGAGTCCACTGAACCGGTCTCGTTTAAAGGAGGTTCTATTTCCTGGAAAACGATACAGTCCTGACAGTTGGCCCACTTGCCGCTCCAGAGCAGGTTCCTGCGCTGTGGCCTTCCTGTACCAAAACCACAGACACCAGCAAGGCACATTTATGTTCATCCAGCTCTTCAAACTTTGCTTCAAGTCATGTCCTTGTGTTCAAATCTACATCGGAGGACAGTTTTGTGCTTGCATGTTTCAAATTCCAAAATGGACATGCCAAAAAAGAAAAAAGTTTGCAAACTTCACAAATAACATAAGGGTCAACGGTCTGAATACTATTGATGTGAACTGAGGCAAGACAATAGTAACTAACAAATCATGACAGTCATTTAACTTTGGTTCAGCTCAGTTCTGGTTTGTCTGTACATGAGTTATTATAGGAATAGTGCATAACAGGCGCTTTTCCTTTCTTATTACCAAGGGGGTTCATTAGAAAAATACAGTTATTTTACAAAAGTACAATTATTTTAGTGGCTGAATGCGGTACTTTCTCGCTTTGCTCTGCTGGTTTCCACCTGTAACCTCTGACAAGTTGTATCTGTTTATTCTTCTGAGTGAAAGCATAATTCCATTCACACTAATATACCTGCTAGTTATTGCATAATGCATAACACAATAATAAAACAAACACTGGAAACAATAACCTAATAAAAGATAATGAAAAGTTGTCACAGATGTTAGAAAATTACTCAGAATAAGCAACAAAACTTTGATTTAAAAGAAGATGGTGATTCGGTGAGTTTGAGTCTTGAATCTACACCCAGAACAGCCAGAGATTCTTCTCTGAGACATAAATTTACGACAGCAACTATTATATAGTCTGGAGCCTAGTCAATCAATAAAATCTGAAAATCTTAACCCTAAAGCAAGTTTGTAACCAGTGTAGTGATGCAAAAAGTAGCATAATCTCTTAGTAAAGTACAGCTGCACATCTGCTGAACAGAGAGATTAGAAGTAAGTGTGAACACAAGAGTCACTCAAGGGATTTTCATTAGTTCTATTTTCTACATGTTCGAAAACAGTAAATATCAACAAAAGTCCCGATGAAGCAGAATCTGTTTCATATTTAATTCCTCAAAATACCTCTGCTGTACAACATGTATATATTTTTTAAAAAACTGTTATTTTAACAAAGAGCAATTTGTATGTAATTTCAGTGTTTACTATATTTAAAACAACTAAAAATACAATTAATCTCTATTTTACAGATATTTGCTGTTGCTTGTTTGTTTTTTTGTTTGTTTGTTTGTTTTGTTTTTTTGGGGGGGGGGGGGGTTACATGTTACACCTTTTTTTAAATGTATTTTTTCTGACACCAGCTGCCAGATTTTCAGCTTATAAGAAATTAGTTGTGACCCAGACAGTTTCCATGATTTGATTCTTTGCAAAAGCCTGTCTGGAATTTTCCAAATGTACAGCTATCTAAGAGACTGCAAAGTGTTTAAAGCTAAAAACATCATTCAAAAGTAATTTCAGTGTCCAGCTTTAGTTTACTGATGTTCTAACAGAGACATTCAGGGGCTTCCCCAACCTACTAAGAATACAACTCTGGGAAATTGCTTAATCCCTGCATTGTTTTGGTGTCAAGTTGCTTTTTTTCTATTTCTAAACTCCACCACAAAATCCCCATCTTTTTAGCAAAGTAAATAAAATTTAGCCCTCAGAAACTCATTTTTGTGCGGTTACCTTGCAGCACCAGGTCATCCCTCTCAGACTGCAGATGATAGGTCCAGGTCTGTTTTATGCAGGCATCTCCACTAAAAAGAAAACATTATGTTGAACAAAAAACACACACATTAAGTAGCTGAATCTGCAAGTGAACATCACACAAAGAGTTTCATTATTGAAACATGCCTTTACAACTTTTATATTTTCTAAATGTCACTTCCCTAATTCAAGTATCTATTTATGATGTTGGGATTTCTTGTTTCTTGTTTTAACTGCGCTGCACCAGTTTCACACAAGCTTAATGTATGTGAAACTGGATAGGAAAATATGACTTTTTACTTCATTTCTTGTCTGTATATAACTACTTTTCAGATTAAGCTTTTAAATTACACTATATTTGAAAGATTCAGCTATTACATCTGTGAGATTTATTTAATACATGCTAGATGCACCAAGATTAGCACATCCAACCAAATGTGAAATATGGTCACAGTCTCTAATTCTGTTCCTGCTGTTGAGTCCAATGAGAGTTTTTACTGAACATTATGATGTGCCAGTAAAGTTGACCTCTGACCTTTTCACTTAAGCATTGTACCCAGTTAGACATTTCTGTAAAAATTTTCCCATAATTTGCCTGTAAATTCATATCTTCTTCTTCTTCTTTTCCTTTCGGTTTTTTCCTTGAGGGGTTGCCACAGCGAATCAATTGCCTCCATCTAACCCTGTCTTCTGCATCCTCTTCTCTCACACCAACTACCTTCATGTCCTCTTTAACCACATCCATAAACCTCCTCTTTGGTTTTCCTCTAGGCCTCCTGTCTGGCAGTGGGAAACTCAGCATCCTTCTACCAATATATTCACTCTCTCTCCTCTGGACATGTCCGAACCATCTCAGTCTGGCCTCTCTGACTTTATCTCCAAAACCTCTAACATGTGCTGTTCCTCTGATGTACTCATTCCTGATCCTATCCATCCTGGTCACTCCCAAAGAGAACCTCAGTATCTTCAGTTCTGCTACCTCTAGCTTTGCCTCCTGTCTAGAGGTAGCAGAACTGAAGATGCTGAGGTTCTCTTTGGGAGTGACCAGGATGGCTAATTCATATGTTATAGCCAAATGTCTTTGGAGGTCACAGCGACCTTTGATTGCCAAGAGTTAAATCAGCTCATCCTCAAGTTCAAGCCAACAGTTGTGTCAAATTAGAACACATTCCTTCCGGAGATATTGCTTTTGTTTAGCAGGTTTGGTTTCATTTAACTAGAAGTCATAGAGAAAATTATTATTCACTATCAGGTGTTTTTTTTAACCTCCTTTCCTACCGTAATCACCCCATAACACCACCATAGGGTGGCTTTCCACTGCATAAATTCAGAGGAGAGGTTTACAGGATGTACAGTTTCAACCACAAAGTAAACTCTTAATTCGTCAAAACCATGACAAACTGACTAACTGGATGTGACTCCAGTTCTGTGAGCACAAAGGAAATAGAACAATAGAGGTTTGTTGAGTTAGTCTGTCTGGTGAATTTTATGCAAAGTCTTCTGCTGGAACTTGCAGGCTCTTTAGGACCTGAAGCTTCATGCATGTTCCAACCACAAGAACCACCCCTTTGGAACCACTTTTAGGACCACGCTCATTACGGAAAGAGGTATACGGCTGGGTTCAGTTCTAAGAAGACAAACGCTGGCTGGTTAAACTTGAGCAGCACTCCATTTCACTCTAGCATCATCATATTCAACATAAAATCCATATACTAACATAATTGTTGTGCTATTGTGTACTTTTTTTTTTTTTCAGTATCTACCTCTCTTCTCCCCGAAAAGCAACCCTGAAAGAGGTTCTACAAGGACGGTTCTTGTGGTCAGAATATGCACAAACATTCAGGCCGCCCAAAAACATTCTGCAAGTTCCTGCAGTGGAAATCATAATGCTGTTTCATCTAGTGAACGTTTGCAGAGAGCCTGACTCAAGCATTAAGAACCACCAAACTAAACTCTACACAAAGCTGATGAAACTAGCTGCACCTTCATCAGCTCCAACAATAAAGTGAATGGCTGGTGAGGCATTGATAAATCAGCTTTAATAGTCTAATAATGACATTTGTCATCTTAAAATAAAAATACGTTCTCACTTGAGCAAGATTTTAATTGCAGGTTTTGTAGTATTTTTACATGGTGTTACTAAGGTTTTTACTAAACTTAAGGAACTCAGTAGTTTTTCCAACACTAAATATATAAAATAAATACACTTACAAACTTAAACAAGTTAATATGGATTCAATTAATTACATATAAAAGGTTTGTTACAATATCAAACTGACTTTAGTTGTAAACTCATCAATGAAGTCGACATCGGCATCATGTTGAAACCTTATTTCAGAACAGAAATGGCTTCGTATTTTTGCATATTAGAATGTTTTTGCTGCAGATTTTGGATATCATCATTGCTGTGATCATAAAGATAGCAGGATGTGTGTAAATGCACAATTTTAACTTTATTTTACCTCCATTAGTTGTCTTTGGCCTTTCAACCTTTGGGACCTTTTGTCTTTTACAGTTTAAATGTATGTGTTTGAATTTGCTGCCTCACATGCGCATGTGTCCAGTCAGCTTCAGCGTATCATTGGCCATTTCCTCCATGGTGAACAAAGAGTTGTCCAACACTCTGAACTGCTGGATGTCGGCCTCGGTGTGGCTGACTGCCGCTTTAAAGTACCATTTTCCAAGATACTGAAACAGAGACACGAACAGCGTGGGGGTACGGAAAGCTATTTAAATAAGAGCCCACGGCTTGTGACAAAGACCACTCATGGAAAGAACAGAGGGAGTGGAAAGTGCATCAATGTGGTGGCGTCTAATGTTTATCTCGGCAATCTGTTTGCATCAGCAGTAGCTGTGAAGCAACAACGCAGTAAACAGAATGCACACTTAATCAGAGCAAGACCAAATTAAAAATAGCTTGTTTTCCTGCAAAGTCATCCAAAACAAAAGTGCCGTCATCATAAATTATGGTGCATTTTCAGACAACATCAAACCTCCATCGGGTTTAGTTTCTCACCTGCTGACGGTCGACAGTTTTCACAGGCAGCAGCTCTGGATGTATGCAGGGATCAATGAGTTGCTGCAACAAACCACCTAAATACAGAAAACAAGACAAGGCCTCCTTCCACATAACTACAGCTTGAATCAATACTTGGTGATGAACCAGTTCGAAATGCTCCGAATGTGTGTAAAGTCCCAACATGTCATGTAAATACTGTGGGTGTAGGTAAATTATTAACCTGTATACATGGATTACCTATGATTTTTAAAGGAACCATATAACTGGTTGAAAGTGGGGTTCAGGTATCATTTAAATTAAAGACTCAGCTATACAGGGGGAAATATATATATAGTAAAATGAATCATGCTTTCATACAAGAGGCTTGCTCCAAAACCTTGCGAAAGGAGAAAACCCAGTTAGATCTCATTCTTAATGAGTCACCGTGGCATGTAGGAGGTGGTGGTTTTTTAAAATCTCGTCAACAAAGCTGCAGTTAATTATAGAAAGTGTCAGTAAACTAACAAGCTGCAACCTCAAGCTCCCTTTTCGAAGCACTTAAAGAGCAGAGCATTACTAATTTGTTTGCCTTCAACCCCACGCTCTCTGTCAACAGACACGAGGAATCATTAACTACACGTTTGAAGTGCTTTGTATCCTCCCACACTCGCTTTTGGGAGGAACAGCATTAAAGAGCACTGGCAAACACACATTAGTTTATTATCAGTTATTAATCAAGTCATTTCTGTTGAATAAAATGCCATATATCAATAGCAAATGGTTTGTTTTATGTGCAAATTGGTGTCTGTACTTGTCTCTTATGTGCTCCGTGTAAACAGCCTGCAGTTCAGCCAAAAATTCAGTGAATTTTCATCACATGACTGTTGGTCACGGTTGAGTTCTTCATGGCTGCATTGTTGTGCTTAGGAACACTGGCTTATTTATTTATTTGTTTAACTTTTTACAGAATCTGGTTATCACTGAGGATTAATTTTTCACATTTTTAAAAAAAATATTTTATCTAATGTGACAATTTTAAGCTTAGATGTGGTTAAGATTACTGATGTGAGATGAGTAGTTAAAAACTCTCAGAAAGTTGAAAATGTGATGTTTTTCCCTATTTTTGTAGTTTCTGGCTCTGATGTGTGATAGTGTCATTTATGCAGTTTTTAAAAGGTGACATGCCTTTCAAAACTGCTCATAAAACCAACAAATACTCACTTTAGATAAATAGATTAAAAAAATGTAATTATCATAATTGACTGATTAGCCTTTTTAGGTCTCATGTAGATAATTATGAGGCAGTGACGGACTGTAACTACATTCTGTTGAGTTTTGTACTGACATACTTGTACACTACTTCAGTATTTCCATTTTATGCAACTTTCTTCTTGTATTCCACTTTATCTCCATCCATTCTCTATACACCGCTTTATCCTCACTAGGGTTGCGGGGGGTGCTGGAGTCTATCCCAGCTGACTCGGGCGAAGGCAGGGGACACCCAGGACAGGTCGCCAGTCTGTCTCAGGGCTACATAGACAGACGAACACTCTCACATTCATACCTACAGGCAATTTAGAGTAATCAATTACGGTAACCTCAGCATATTTTTGGACTGTGGGAGGAACCCGGAGTGCCCGGAGAAAACCCACACATGCACAGGGAGAACATGCAAACTCCATGCAGAAAGATCCCAGGCCCATCCCGGGATTTGAACCGGGGATCTTCTTGCTACAAGGTAAAAGTTCTAACCACTACCCCATTGTGCAGCCCCACTTCATCTCAGGGGCAAATATTGTACTTGTTACTACATTACATTTGCCTGACAGCTTTAGTTATTTTTTGGATTACAATTTTTCAGAACCTTCCTGCCCAGAAAACCTCACATCTCCAGGTTTGGTGTTTTCTAATGTTTTTTTTTTTTTCTGATAAACTGAAAGTTCAAGTATTTCTTTCTGGCCTGAGAGCATTTCTCACTCTTTAAGACAAGGTCAAGATATAGATGGGTGACAAATTAAAGGAAAACTTACCATAAAGCATTTTTGTAAGGCGTTGGACCTCTATGAGCTTCTTGGCAATGATTCTCCGACGCTCTGGAAACCTACTGGAGGGATGAAACACTGCTGTTCTAAAAGATATTCCCTCCTTTGGTGTTTTGGTGATGACTGTCTAACATGTTTGTCCAAAATCTCCAATAGGTGTTCAGCTGGGTTGAGATCTGCAGACTGTGCAATGTGAAACTGTCAAGAGTTCTGTTTTAATTCTTTGTTGTCACTAGACTCTATATAAATTGTTTTGCATTTCTGTTTCCGATCTCATGAACTAAATGTTTCTCATATGACTAAACTACAAACATATGGTGATCTAACAGAAAGTGATGCATTGCTGCAGACTAAACTGAGCTTATTTCTAAACATCCACAGCAGTAAAATACAACATAAACATCACTGCAGCAGGAATATTATCCCAAGAGCATCATAAATAACAGCAACAAACTGACAGAGAACATATGACTGTGCGATAAGTAGTTTTAATTTTGATAATTTAAGTAGGTTTTGCAGCTAAAACCAACATAAGGTATTCAATGCAGTACTTGTGCATGTTGTGGACTATTTTCAGTGTCCCATTACTACTTTTACTATGGGATCTAGTCTTAATTGTGCTCTACACCAACGTCCACAAGGTGGTGTCAACCAGCCTGTTCTATTTTTATAAGCTCCTTTACATAAATCTCATCTGAAAATGTTTGTTATTGTGCATGTGCATTTTATCCCTACTAATAATATGAAAGAAACTGAAGATTTTTATTTTAGGAAACTGCATTAATGTTACTAACAGACACTTCATCTTTCTTTTTCTCTTCAGCTCTGGGGTCTTTTTCGATGTGGACAATCTGATTGTAAATTATGAGCTTATACAACCACAGGTTGAGAAAACATAATCAGATACCAACATATTCCATTATAATTTGAACTGTCACCTAATGCCTTCATTTTGTGTATGCCTTTGCATGTTTTTTTTTTTTTTTTTACCATAAATTGATGCATAAAAAGGAACAAAGTGTTGCAACGAAATTAACCAGAATGTGGGAAATTAAGTATTAAATAGTCAAAGGTCACACAGCATTCAAATGAAACATGTGACCATTGTTTCATTGCAATCTGTTCCTCCATGAAATACAGTAAATTGTATTTTCCCCTCGAAAATGTCACCAGCAGGGAATTGTATTTTTTCTTTTTGCTTGTAATGTGTGCTGTGACTGTCTTTTAGCTATAGTTTCCATTTTACTATAAAGTGTAGCTGCTAATGTGACCTTTGTCAACATCCCTATTTCATATTCATTACCTCACAGGAACTGCAGTGTTCCTACATAGCACCAAAAAACTGCAACATCTTAAGTTGTTTTATTGATTAATTATAATCTGAACAGTAACTGTCACAGAGAGCTTGCTGTATTGTAAGTGATCCTTTAAATTTTTGTTTGACTTTCAGGTGAAGAACGTGCAGACAGGACGGCATGAAGACGTAGCCACTGGGCCGGTCAGCAAATAAAAATATCTGAAGTGTAAGGTTGTGAATGTTGCAAGGAAAACCCAGATATGTAGACATCAGATCATGTGAACTACAGTCAGCTATTGTCCCAGAAAGCAGACAGCAAGGAGAAGGTGTTTTAACCAGTCACTCAACTGCAGAGTTTAAGAACATCAGGCCAAGGACAGATGCACTTAAACATTTGTTTCAATGCATTTTGAAGAATTACTAACATCTTTGCAGTGAATTCTCACTGCTGACTGCGGTTTTATTTCTGACTTCATTAGAAACTATCCAACAGCTACAACAGATTGGTAAAAAGAGAAAATTCTGGTGATCAGCTATAAGGTCTCTTTCACTTCCTGGCCCCTCTCTTGCATCAGTGACTGGGCATGTGCAGTAGCTTGTTGTTCCCACTCTCTGATGGCGAAAATCCACCTTTTACTCCCCCTTCAGCACCGACACCAGCTCTCCGCTCTCCTTCAGCTCCTTCACTATGTCCAGACCACCGATCAGCTCCCCTTTCACGTAGAGCTGGGGGTATGTGGGCCAGTTGGAATAAGTCTTGAGCCCCTGACGCACCTCCTCGTCCTGCAGAATATCAAAGGTGTCATAATCCACCTCGGTGCCGTTGAGAATCTCCAGAATCTGCCTGCTGAAGCCGCACCTCGCTGCCTCCTTGTTGCCCTTCATGAACAGCATCACCGGGCTCTGGTTGATGACGGTCTTCAGGCGGTGCTCCAGGGTGACGGCCTTCGGGCAGGTGTTTTCCAGCTCCCTGGACTCAGCCAGCTCCTTCACAATATCCAGTCCCCCCACCAGCTCCCCGTTCACATACAGCTGCGGGTAGGTGGGCCAGTTGGAGTAGGTCTTCAGCCCCTGCCGGACCTCGTCGTCGGACAGGATGTCGAAACTGCTGAACTGGATGCTGTGCTCTTTGAGCAGCGCCACTATCTGCCTGCTGAAGCCGCAGCGGGGCTCCTGCGGGGCCCCCTTCATGAACAGCATGCAGGGGGCAGCGTTGATGAGCTTCTTCAGCCGCTGGTTCAGGTCCTCGGTGCTGTTCTCTGCGGCTCCTCCGGGACTCCCGCTGACCGCCAAGCGCTGCACCTTCTTGGTGAGCTCCGGAGCGTGGGCCCCGTCCAGCCGGTCCACCTTCTCACCCGCCTTGAAGAAAAGGAAAGTAGGAACGGAGGCGATCTCATACTTTTCCGACACCTCCGGAACGGATTCCGCCTCCAGCTTCACAAACGTGGTGTGCGGCTGTTCTTTGGCCAGCTCCGCCATCACTTCGTTCATGTGACCGCACTGAGGGGCCCAGGCCGCCTGAAAGTGCACCACGGTGAGGCATTTTCCAGCTTTGGCCAAAAAGTCTTCGAATTGCTGTTGAGACGTCGCCTCCACGAGATTCGCCATTTTTCTTTTGCCCCTGCGCAGCGGTTCCGGTGACGTCACATCCGTGTAGCCTGGTAGCTTCTAGAGAGAGCTGGTACCAGGAAGTGCTCCGCATGCTAACTGATGATAAGAAACAGCTGCAAACACTGGATAAGCTAAAAGGAGAGTGCGACTTTTAAGGTAAACGTCTAACAGAACGCTTTTCGTGTAAACTAAGTGCTCTATTGTATTCGTATCTATTAAGCTAACTGCAACGTTTAGTGTTTGTAGCATTAGCCTAGCCGTGCTACTAGTTAGCTTGTAAAAGTTAGCTTCGTTCCTAACGTTTGCCTGGTTTTCAAGTTAAGCAAAACTAAAATGTGCCAACAAGCCACTGGGGACTGAGTAGGATATTCTTGATTTTACTGATGTTATACTCAGCTGTTTAAAATTGTTTCAAATATTTGAAACAAAGACAAAATACCGATGTTTGGCCCAGCATAATACAGCTGCCGTGACTTAACTTGGCTAATCTCTACACTTACCTAGTTAACGGTACGACGAGACACCTATTAAGTAAACTGAACTGATTAACTACGTTAGCTAATAATAGCTGATCCAAAGGTTCTGTTTTCTTCTGTTATTTCTGTGGTTTGCCTAAACTGGCTTCACTACAACGCTCTATTGTTGTTGTTATTGATATTAGGGAAGCAGCAAAAAGCTTGTTTTGTCGTTATTGTGCTGTTTATGTGAATATGAATATCTTTGTGACTTATGATGCAGACGTTTCTAGAAGTTGTAGTTGTAATCCATATCTTAATTTTAACAACAATTAAAAGTTACTCTTAATTTTTTTTCATATTTGTCTTAGGCAAAAATATGAAATGGACTTGACAATTAATTAGTTTCAAATTGAAACTTCAATTTGAAAAAAATACAATTAACACATCACAAATACTGTAATTGTGGTTATATGACGTGTAGCTTTTAAATAATGAGGCTGCTGTATTTAATTCTATTTATTTTGAGCAAACTGAAACTTTCAGGAGTTGCATATGCCCGCTATTGATTGTATACTCTGTGGTTCAAGCATGCACACTGTAGTTTGACTGACATAAGTCTCATGTAATACTGTGCCATTACATGTTTTAAGTCTGTTACAGTGTAAATATTAGACTGAGGCTTCACTTTTAAAAAATTATGAATGAAACTGAAGTATCTGTCAAAAAAAATTTTACCCTGGATTATTCTGCCCTAATTCAGATTTTCTCATATCACAATTCAAAGTCAAGTAATTAAAAATTATATCAAAGAGAAAAGAAACTAAATCTCACACCCAAGTCACTGGAATCAGTGAATATTAGCAAAATTTCCTCGTTAAGTGACAATTAGCTGATAAGAGACCAAGAAAAATCATTAGCACCGTAACAAAAGAAATAAAACAAAGTAATTAAATCAGGCTCCATTTACATAAGTTCAATATAATTTTTTTGTTATCAAATGGTCAGACGAAAACTGGAAAATGCATGGATTTCTGTCAGGTAATATCACGCAGACTCAATTCCTTAATAGTTTGACTGATCATTCTTATTGTTGCATATCATCATCCTCCAAAGGCTATTTCAGGACCAGGAAAAGGCCTGAGAATTGTCAATACTTTTTCTGTGCATCACATTATTCATTATGAATTAGTTTAAGGCAAATCTGATCTTATTTGAAGACAAATAGAAGATATGTTTGAGATCATTTACCTGAAACATTTCTCCCACTGCATAGTTTGTCCAAAATAAATTGTATTTTTATACTGTGAAATGTCCCAACCAGTGTCAGTCACAGTTATTTTATAACAGATTTTTGGAATTCTTGTTTAAGAAGGGTTGTTTATGTTAAGAAATCAATATGAAGTGAAATAAGGTTATGAAAGGTTTAAACTAGCAAGCCTTTATATTTGCTGTAGACTTAGAGTCCAGTGTCAGTTGGGCTACAATTCAACAAACAAATTAATCATTGTCTCTGTGATACAGGAACATCATGGAAGAACAAACTGGAGACATAGAGGTGACAGTCAAAACTCTTGACTCCCAGAGCAGAACCTACACTGTTGGTGCACAGGTATGTTCTTGCTGCAAGTTGGAAGGTTATTTTCATTTTTATTCACACCTTCTGGTTCTGATTTGTGACTTTGTGTCTTTTTGTAGTTGACTGTGAAAGAGTTCAAGGAACACATTGCCCCTTCAGTGGGTATCCCTGTGGACAAACAGAGGCTGATCTACCAGGGCAGAGTGCTACAGGATGAAAGGACTCTGGCAGATTACAGTAAGTAACTGAGGAGTTAATGATTTTTTTTTTTTTTAAAGAAAAGCAAAACTTGTGTTTTTGTGTGTGTTTTGTTTTGTTCCAGGGGCATTTTAAGATTTGTTTCTACACTCCTTCCTTTTTTGTTTTTCTACTTAAGTTAAAACACTACTATCCGTTTCTAAAACATATAGTAGTGTTTTGGCGTTATCCTTAGATAAAACATTAATTCATGCTATTTGGGCTGTACGTGTTTATAACTAAAAGGGAATTTAATTTGAGATTTGCTGTTCCGTTTGGTCACGCTTTGGTATATCTTTTTTGTTGTTTCACCACAACTATGGGAGAAAACATGAGGTTACTTATCTCATATCCCTGGTTGTCTGATAATGAGTGAGGTGTCTCACTATGGGGTATGCTCTCTCAGTGTTATCCTCAGAAGCATTTACATCGTTACTCAAGCCAGTACTGGTGGCAGTTGTGAAGCTTGCGTCCAGGCAGAGCCACGCCTCTTTCCTATTAAAGGGATCAACACAGCGTCACCTGTCATTCAAGATAAGCTCACCACACAAGGAGGATGATCTAGTGAGACACCTTACTCATGTTAGCAGAGAACTGGTATTATCAGATACGCCACCTCAAGTTCTCTTTCAAACATTCATTTCTGTGTCTCACTATGAAGATATAGTGGGGCAAGAAGTATTTAGTCAGGCACCAATTGTGCAAGTTCTCCCACTTAAAATGATGACAGAGGTCTGTAATTTTCATCATAAGGACACTTCAACTGTGAGAGACAGAATATGGAGAGAAAAAAACCCAGGAAATCACATTGTAGGATTTTTAAAGAATTTATTTGTAAATTATGGTGGAAAATAAGTATTTGGTCACATACAAACAAGCAAGATCTCTGGCTCTCACAGACCTGTAACTTCTTCTTTAAGAAGCTCTTCTGTCCTCCACTCGTTACCTGTATTGATGTCACCTGTTTGAACTCGTTAACTGTATAACAGACACCTGTCCACAGCCTCAAACAGTCAGACTCCAAACTCCACTATGACCAAGACCAAAGAGCTGTCAAAGAACACCAGGAACTCTCTTGGAAAGGTCTGAGGCTGCGGCACATATTTCTTTGATTGTCACCATCATAAATAGGGCTCAGGAGTTTGCCATACCTCTGGTCAAATGGGCATGAAGCCCCATGAGGGTTTGTCATCTCTTGCTGGTGTAGTCTGAGTCGCCTCTACAATCCAATGAGATATAGGTGTTGTTCACTGATGGGCTTGCACATATTGGGACTCCAGGGAGTCCAACACCATTGCTACCTGGACTGGGTTGGAGCTTGAAAAGTGTTTTTCCCTGCAGCATGTGACTTCCTCCATGCACTGAGCGTAAATAGGCCAAAGCTGCTTTATGGTGCATTTTGCTTGGGGAAACCTGTTGCCCTCATATTGTGAGATGGAGGTTTCAGCTGTCCTCACAATCATGGAATGGACAACTTTACGGCTGCATGTTTTTGCAACGTCGAGGAACTCCATGCCACAGGACTGTGTGTCAGCATTTTTTCTATCAGGCCTGTGTGTCCATGCTGCTGTGACAGTTTTGTCTACCGTTTCAGATGTAGCCTGGTGTAGGTATTTCTGTAATCACAAACAAAGCATGAAACTTGTGAATATTTCTGAGTTATAAGGCAGTATAATAATCATCAAAGTAAACAAACTCCCTTCGTAACGGAAGTATTTTGGCTGTGTTTGTCTTTTCCACAGACACAGTGAAAAACCAGGGCTGCATAGATGCTGTGAAATGTAAATTATTTATCCGTTTTCACCTTATTTTTGGTTCTTATTCAAAAAAGAAAAAATATGAATGGGACCACAATGCTATGTTCTTTAAGCAATATGTTATGGGAAATTAATAGATGGCACTTCTCATCTTATGGCAGAGATCATATTCCTTTTTCTTGTTGCTCAACGATTTAGCATTACAGCTTGAATTGAATGCTGTGTAGTGCACTGAACTTGTCTGAGTTTTCCATTTGCCAACATAAAAGCATAATCAGAATGTAATATACATGTTAGTAGTTGGATGGAGAAACCGTTTATTTCTGTAATAAACTTCTAGGCATGCTAGCTTTGCGCGAGGGTGTCAAATATGGTCTGAAAGCAGGGTTCCAGACTGCAACCAAAGCAGTCGTATTTGTGACCTCTTTTTGAGTGTGTTGCAATCGTGTGAATGATGATGATTAACCTGTATTAGTGTTGCTGTATTATTTTGTAACTTCAGTGACTTTGTCAGTCTGTCCCTGCCTGGTGTGTAAAACAAACTGTTTAGTTGATGTGTGTTAAACAGATAAAATGATCTGTCGCTGATTATTCTGGAATAAAGTTGAAATAAAAATAAAATAAATATTTCAAAAGAAAACGAGGGATGAGGAGGCTTACAAAGAGGTCTGACACACCTGATGCTCAGAGTGCATGTGGAAGCAGGAAGATACTGAACTAGTGAAGGAAAAAATGCAATTCACTCACTAACAATGGCTAGCGTAAAGGTAGAGCTGGAAAACTAAATGAACATTGATCACAATAATGATTTTAGCTTCGCACCATTACATGAACTCTATCTTCTGTGGTATTTACGCTCGTGCGGTCTTCTCGTAAAATGTAGAGCACACCTACGTGTGCTGTTTTTTGTGGGGGGAAAAAAAATCACGCAGTTTCGTTTGGGACAAATCTGACATTAAAATGCCCTAGTTTACACTTTTCAAGGTAATTTTTGCTTGCGATGCTGTATGAGCATCGCAGCCACCACAGCCTGTTGTGTGGAGGTGTTTAGGGAGCATATCGGTAAATGTGGTGTCTATTTATTGATAAGCAGATATTCAGCAAGTAATGTGTTTTGCCTGTGACAAGGTGGAAAGTGTGACCAATTGAGAAAGTTGGTCGCACCGGTCCTACCAGTGATAAAGTTAGTCTGGAGCCCTGTCTGAAAGAGACCCAAGAGATGCGTGGTTTAGGCACATCCCACATGGTGCAGTTGTTGTCAGCAGTGAGTCTTGTTCAAATATTGGCCAGCCAAACTTTTACTGCATATCATTCCTCTTTCCTCACTGTCTTCAATGTCTAGATCTAATAAAGGTAAAATATGGAAAAATATTAACAAAACTATGGCAAAACAGAAGGGGTACAGGTGTGACCTTGGTTCTCTGTTGTTGTCCCAGATGTAGGAGGAAAGGTCATCCACCTGGTGGAGCGAGCACCACCTCCACCCTCCCAGCCTGGCTCTGGGTCAGGAGGCACTTCAGCCGACAGCGGACCATCCTCGTCCTCCCAGGGAACATCACAAGTGCCTCCGCATGATCGCAACGCTAACAGCTACGTAATGCTCGGCACATTCAACCTCCCTGTCAACATAATGGACCCCCAGCAGATACAGGTAAGCGCCCATTGTGAAATCCCCCAATTTTACATATCGGTCTGTTTACAGGTGTCTCGGGGCAATTATACTGCATTTGCGAGAATATTTGTGTATGGACATTTGTGGCTCAGAACAGTACACCTTTTAAGGTGGTATTTCCAACGAGACTCAATTGCGTTACTTTCAGTGGTGTACACAGAATGTCCCACATATAGTTCACTAACAACTGAAATTCCAAAAGTAACAAAAAACACGACAGAATTAAAACAGGCAGCACAACCACCTGCTGTTAGTTACGTAAAGGGTGTGGGCAGTGAGGATTTCTAAAACTGTTGACAAGCAGTTAAGAGAGACCATAAATGTGGCACAACACACCAAAATCTGACTAAACTGTTGGAGGTAGAGTTTTATTGCAAGTAATTTAGCCTTAAGATTTCTGACAAAAAGAATTTGTGAAATAAAAAAAGATGTAATCTCTGGTTCTGTTACATTGATTTATGTCTTTGTTCTTTCTCATAAGTCTAACAATAATATTGGAATACGGCACAGAATTTATGGACTATTGTTTTAATGTTAACCCGTCGTGCTTCAGTTGCGCTTCAGTGTCCCGCCCGCGGTACACTTTGAGATCTGCATAAGCAATTTGCTAAATGTCTGAAACTGCAAACACATTATACAAACACTATACGCCGATGGAAAGCTTAGATTCTCATGAATCCGCCGGTATAAACCACTTTCAGATGTGATTACCACAGCGGGTAATATAAACACATTTGTCCGTCAAACAACCAATATCCATCCATCTGTTCTCTATACACGGCTTCAACGTACACAGCACGACTCACATTTCCGGGTTCATTATTACACACAGATGAAAATATTCCACAAAAAAAGGCCATAATTTAACCTTGGACATCCAGACGAAACAAGCCAGTAAACTATTTTGTCCAAAACATGTCTTGAAGTCAGTATATACTCCACGAATAGGTCGCTTTCAAGGAAATGCACCTCACGATACGCGTCCAATATTCCCTGTATTTCTCGTCATATTTTTATTTACAAATAGAATATTAGCGATTTTATTTTTTGTACTGAAAATGGCTGGAATTGACTGCAGCTTAAAGGGTTAACTGTGCATTTTTCACAGTTATTCTGAGCATGCATATATCTAAAGGGTCATAAACAGGAACTTGGAAAGCTGGCATGGTTGTAAAACAACTTCACTATTAACCAGAAAACCAGCTTAAATACAGAGTGGAAAAATGTAGCTGTCTTCAACATCTCCACAGGCACCCACTGCATAGTTAATCATTAAATGAATTAAACAGAATGCTTACATGGCACCAAAGACAAAATCCATGTAATTTCCTCACACAGCTAGCGTAAACGGTAATCATCTACGCTCGCAAGATGGTGGTCTTCTGGACGCTATTCTTCATTCACCATGTTGTCTTTTGTTTTTATAAATAACACCACCAAGTTGTGTTTAGGTGGAAAAGCAAAGTTTAGACAGTTCTGTTATTTAATAGCACAATCTGTATGGCTCCTCTGAAAAGCAGACTATATGCCTCATTAAAATTGTCCACTGCACAAGATGCTGACCATTGTTTCCAAAGGTTTATCAATTTTGTGCTTTACTCTTATTTAGATGTCAGTCCAGCAGATGGTTTCTGGGATGGGAGAAAATGCCAGGAATGCCAGAGTCACAACAAGCACTGGGGTAAGATACTTTTCGTGCTAACTGTACACAGTCCCACTTATCGATAAAGTGTTTTGCTAATTGTCACATTTTGTGTTACAGAGCAATGGATCTGTCAATGTGCACATTGATATGGACCAACCAGTGCAGAGTGAGCCGAGGCTGAGGCTGGTGCTCGCTGAGAACCTGCTGAGGGACATCAATGATGTCATCCACAGAATGGAGGTGAGAACTTCACCTTCAAATGACCCCAACAGCAGAACCGGAGAAATCGGCCAGTCATCAGTAACGAGCTGCCTGCTGTCTCCTGTTTGCTTTCAGAGTCGACCGAGTGACGCAGCCTCCCAGACTGAGACAGCTTCTGCTGCTGCTCCTCCTCCTCCCTCATCTTCGTCTACCACCTCCACTCCCTCTCCCTCTGCTCAGCCCATGGACACCTCCCCACCTCCAACAACTCCCCCACCTCCACCCTCCTCTTCAGCACAGTCTGAGGGACCAACACCACAACCTGGACCCAAGTGAGACAAATTCTCACTCAGTGACTCAGATTGCTACTTATGCCTCATGCTTGATGACTCAACCAAGCAATACAGAAATTAACTTTAAATTATTTAGCATCGAGGCACTGCTGATAATCCCTCAACTTTATGTGTTTATAAAGCAGATTACAGAGGAGTTTATTGTTTTTCTTTAAAGTAATGTGAAAACTAATGTGAGTTGCATTTTCCTGTACTTATACCGGGTGATACTGTGTCTCTGTTTTACCATGATGATCTCGTGTTCAATTGTGACTAGTTTTGCCTTTTTTTCCCCCTTCTTCAGTCACCCCAGTCCGGCTGAGCTAGCAGAGATGCTGTCTGAGCTGCGGAGGGTTGAGGAGAGACTGCAGCCATTCATCCAGAGAGCTCACACCATCCTGGAGACAGCCACCACCGTAGAATACAACAACAATACAGTAAGATTCAAACCGCTAAATTCTAAATTATCTAGTACAAAAAATACGCCTTTTTATTAGAATATTAGGATATTGATTAGGGCTGTCACTTTTTCATGAAGTTAAATTTGAAGTATTACTCATGTAATGTAATGCAGCAGCATTTTATAAACTGAGTAAGCAGTTTTGTAGATACAATAGTTGAAAACCAAAAATACTCCTCCTCTCTGCTGCTCAGATGCTTCTGTTTGAATCATCTGATCAGTACGGCTTTGTTCAGTAATGTCCTTAATGAGCTTTGTGACAAAACAAACCAAGCTTTATAAGTATGAACAAAAATAAGAAAAGAGAAAATAGCCAGTGTGCTGTGCAACTGCGAACAAATCTGTTATCGAGTAAAATTAATAAAAATGTAGTTTAATATTTCAAAAACGTAGATATTACATTTGTTAAATACAAACTTATTCAAGTGCATCAACACCATAAATATCAGATTGGCCTTTACAGTGGAGAATAATTTACTGTAAGGTTTTTAAAAATCTATATTTCATATGTTTTACCATAAATAGATTTCTGTACTCCTGTACGTTTGTAAAGCTAAAATGAAAATAATAAGGTAGTACTCCTGAGTATTCATGTAATGGAGTTAAAGTAGCACTAATAGTGTGGTTTTGGCATTTTACACATAGATATAATGTTGTTGTTCACAAAGTTAGTCTCGGTTCTGTCACAGGAGAGAGAAGAGGACCAGCGAACCCTCATCCTGACATGGGAGTGTCTCCGTCTCCTTGGTAACGCCCTAGTGGCCCTCAGTGACCTGCGACTGAACCTCATGAGCCCCGTGCCCCGCCACCTACATGTGGTCCGGCCTTTTTCCCACTATGCCACCCCAGTCACTCTCCCTGGAGCTGTGCACCACCACATCCCAGTGCCAGTACGTGACTGCAAGCATATTGTAAAAAAAAAAAAGCAAACCTCTCATATAGTCAGACTGACTGTTCCTGCATCTTCACCAACAGATGAACCTGGGTGCCACAGTGACTGTTGCGACTAACAGCACTGAGGGACAAGCTCCGCCCACCCAGCCGGCCAGCCAGTCGGAGCAGGCAGGTCAGGGACAGACCTCCCCACCACAGACTACCCCGTCCAATCAGCAGGCTGGACAGGGACAAGCTGGCCCCCGGGTCATCAGGATCAGCCACCAGGCAGTCCCGGTGGTCATGATGCAGATGAACACGGACGGTGTGTTGTCCCCTACCCGCCACTGATTGAATGCTCCAATACATCAAAGCTCTTTGTGCGTCATAGTGCTGGGCAGCAGTGCATTGTGCATTCTCTATGCACTGCTGCCTCAAGCATTTTTTAAAGAACAGGACTTCTTAACTGACTTACAAAAAAATGTTTTTTCCCTGTGTTTGCTGAATGATGGCTCTGGTGTTGCAAATGGGCTTTTGTGGAGAGTCAAATCTTGGCAGTTACTGTAGAAATGCTTTTATTTCTGTGTCGTTGTGTTTGTATGTGCAGGTCCAGGTCCAAACCCTGCAGCACCTGGACAGCAAATGCCAGGACAACCAGGTAAAAGCCAGGTGATAGCATGGTTAGCAAACTGAGACATTTATTCTCAAATCATGAAATCTGTAGAACAATTTCTGCTTGACCACCTCTGATTTGCCTGAATTTTTTATAGCATAAGATATGGACATTTACGCAGATATTAGTGACATTTTAGCTTTACATAACAATTACCTCCTGAGATAAAATCTTTTAAAAATTGACCGTTGATTCACTTTCAGCATGTTTTCGCACATAGAAATTTGAGGCTGTTTGAACAACAGTATCTGAGGAACTAGTAAAGATAAGACTGAACATTTTCACTATATTTTCTTATCATGGCATTGATTCAAAATTTGCAACATTGGACAACTAGATCAAATCATTGCTAGTTGGGGTGAATTTTTGAAAATTAAACATGTCATTAAAATTCCCATCTTTGAGTACATACTAACAAAAAAGTTGCTAATGCCGAAGTCAACTAGTGGTGTTCTCTAAACCATTTGTAGCTACATGCCAGAGTAATACCTACAAGATGTATAGAATACTTTTTAATATGAAATGCTAGATGATAAATAAATTTTTATATATATATATATATATATATATATACACACACACATAGATATAGTTTGAGTAGGTATAGTTCTGGTGTTTCAAAAATTGTTTTCCCATTTAACTAAGATGTTTTTATAAATATTAGGGTATTTTCAGGTTTTCATCTTTAAATGTTTCTGCTGTTTCTGATATTGTTTCCTGAGAAAAGTGTGTGAAAAAATATGCTGGAAGTGAGTTGATGGACAATTGAAGAAAAAAAATCCCAGACAGTATTTGATGAGTTTAAAATTTCAGCAGTACCGTTTTAAGTATTCATAATTTATGGTTTCAAAGATAACTTCCAGCGAATCAGAGATGGTTGAGCAGAATACTTTTGATTTGAGATGGATTGACCTATAAGTGACATCCCAGCGTCGATGGGGAAAACCTCTTAATTTCCACTTTATTGTTTTCCAACTTACAACAGTTAAATTTAATAACTCCACTGGTCTCCCCTTCCAGGTGCCCTCCCCCCTGACTTCATGCGAAATCTCATGCAGCAAATTAGCCAGTATGCTGCTGCTGTAGCTACTAGTGCTGCCACTGCTGCTGCCACTGGCCAGCCGGTCCCACCACAGCCCACCCCGACTGGTTACAGCTCCACAGCCAACTCCTCCACTACTACCACGGGTCCTAACACACCCACCACCACCCCTACTGCCCCCCCTCCACCTCCCCATGCTGGGCCCCAGCCCCAGGCCAGGGTTGTGTTCAGCCGGCCCCCCTTTGCGCCCAACATGTCCCCTCCAGCATTCAGCACCCGGGGAACCACCATTAACGTGAGAGCTGCCATGCCAGGCCAACAGCCGGGACAGGTGGGAATAATGCTCTATCACTGGGTTCCTGTTTTCTTAATGCTGATTGTCAGTATTCAAAATTTACTGAAAATATGTCACAGGCTTTCAACCCTGCTGCTCTCAACCAGATGATTAGTGGACTCGTTGGACAACTTTTGCTGCCAGGACAGATGGGTAAACTTTTCCAGATGTTAAATTTAGATATAGACCTCAGCTGCAGCGTTCGTCTGTAATTATTATAGTTAAAAAATTGTTTAAATCTTTTTTTTTTTCTCTTCCAGCTGGTCAAACGGTCACATCCTCTTCCTCCTCCACATCCACACCCACATCCTTCTCCTCCTCTTCTTCTTCCACCTCCTCATCCTCATCCTTTTCTTTCTCCACCTCTGGTCCAACACCTCCACCTGCTGCTACCCCAAACCAAACTGAGACCAACACCAATGAGCCCCAGTTTCAGGAGATGCCCCCAGACCTCAGCCAGCTCCTGGGTTCTCTGTTGGGTGTAGCTGGTGGGGCTGGTGCAGGGCCTGTAGGTGCCCCCTCAATAACCGTCACAACATCTGGGGTCCCAGCCTTCATCCAGGGAGTGACTGAATTCATACAGCAGGTCAGAATTTGAATGTTTGACACAAGACAGTCCTCTTTGCTCTCAACCGTATCCACACAGAAAGGATAGCGCGAGTAGCATGTTTAGCAGCAGCAGTGTTCCGTCTGTGTATCCACAGAGGAGGCGTTGAATGAGTCCAATGCGCAATGGCTGTAATTTTGTACACTTTCAACAGACTCCTGCACACAGTCTAACTTGCAAAACATGTTTATTTGCAACATTTCAGTTGTGGACCTTCGTCAAACTGAAACATCCCTCTCTTTACACACTCACAAATGTGGCTGAAATGCTTTCTCTATAAAGACAACGTCACATGGTGTTGTAGAGGACAACTGTATATATCTGTTTAAGGATCATTTCCCTCTGTCTTAAATGAGAGAAATAAAGGGTTTTAGCACCAGCATTGCATTGTGAAACAAGCCCAAACCATCACCATGTCTCCCACTAGAGGGTAGAGAGGCTTGCATTGAGTTAGTTACTTGTGCAAAAACCTGCATTCCCAGTAATGTCAACAGATCCTCACTCTTTGTTTTACTTTATTTTCCAGGCCCAACCCATCTTTTCTCCACCCCCGCCTCCCTCTGGTACCACTCCTGCTCCCGGTGCAGGACCCAACCCAACACCTAACCCCACTGCAGCAGCAGCAGCCGCCGCCGATGCCCTCAACCCAGAGCTGTTCACAGGCATCGTCCGAGGAGTCCTGACCACCATGATGGGCTCTCTGGGCCAAGCTCAGAACGACACAGAGAGCATTGCCCAGTTCATGCAGAGGCTGTCTCAGGCAACCAACATCTTCATCAGTCCTGAGGACCCTACAGGTAAGAAACAAGCTGTCACCTGTGTTTTGCTGTTCACACAGCAAATGATTGTTTTTCAGCTATGGACTGTCAGAAAATGTATAATTAACTTGTGGTTCCCAGGGTTCTTTGGAGAGTTGCTGATGTTGGTGTGCCAGACGTTCACCATGTCAGACCTGGTGATGCTGCTTCATGGCCAGCACCAGCCCCTGGGCCGCATCCAGCCTCAGCTGTCCCAGTTCTTCACCCAGAACTACCTCAACGGCAGAGAGCCCACCGATGAGAACATTGCTGTCAGTACCATTCACCAGAAATTTAATTTTGTTTATGACTTTTGAGGAATTGTCAATCTGCAAACGCTGAAGTGTATTTCAAAGTAGATACTGCTGTTTTACTTTACATTTTTGTTCCTATCCTAGGTAATTTGTCTACTCTATTTTTTGTGTACCTGACCAATAACTGATGCATTCCTTTGTTTTTCTTTTTGTAGGCTGCTGCTGACAGTCTTGTAAATGAACTGGAGGAGTATATCACTGAAAGCTTTGTAAGTCCCTGATGTCCACTGCTTCTGAAGTATTCATGCTTAAAAAACAGTATGTGATTAAATGTTGCAGCATTTATTTACACTATCATAAATGGGGTGGTAAAGCAACAAAGGTCCGTCACAACTTAGGCGGTTCTTAATGTTTCTTAATAATCTGTGAACTATCAGCTGTCTCTGGGAATTTTTACACCTGTCACATTTTCATTCACTGTGGGCTCATTTTTCACTGCAGTATAAAGTTCTGCACCTCTATGGAAACTGCACAACTTTCGCTACAAGCAGAAGTGAACTCAAAAATATCTTCTGTGTGTATGACACATTTATAATGCCATTCATTCATTCAATCTTTTCTTCATAAATGATGAAAAGCAGAAAAAATGAAACCTGAATTTTTCTCTTTAATGTATTTTACAAAAATGTTTCAAGTGCCTGCAGGTGCTACCAATGTTGGGGAAAATTTGGAGGCTCCATATTCTTTAGCTCTGCTGTTTGGCTGGGCCTATTTACATTTTTGCAATCTAAACAACCTCAGCGCTTTTCAAACTGTCAATCACAATCTTCCAACTACTTGCTGAATACCGTTTTTGAGCCATATTGTTTTATTGACCCAGTACATTTTATTTTTTCCTTGTCTCTCTTGCCGTCTCCTCTGTGCTCTGTGGAAACACTGCATGCAGTTTATCAGAAAAGTCAGAGACGTTTCTCACAGCTAGAGCTGTGCAAAACCGCTAGAGCAGCAAATTTTTTTGTTTTTTTACAGGTTTCGTAGCTGGAGCTTTGTTTTTATTTAATCCTGACCGAAACACACAACCATATTACTTAGGTTGCAGTCAAGGATTGTTTGTAAGAGGAAAATCTGACCATTCTCTTTTTTTAAATTTTGGGTTCTAATTTAGTTTTTTTGTTTTTTCAAATAAAATGTTTCAAACCCAGCAGCAGCTTTGAGGTTCAGAGGGTTAATATTATTTAGTAAAATAAAATACATAGTTTCATCTTAGAAGTATTCAATAAAAGTTTACATCAAATCTTTCTTTAAACATTTAGTAAATCCACTTTGAAAGTATTAAATTTGCTCAACATTTGAAAGTTTAGTGAATAATTTGATCCCACCTTGTCAGGTAAATCAGTTGTCAGTAATTCCCAGCAAAATAAGTTATAGTCCTGTAATTAATTTGTACCTGTGAGATTTTCAAGTCAACTCCACATCACCTGATTTTCAGATAATTACAAAGGCACCTTTTGTTCTGAACTCCCAACAGAGAGAGTCTGCAGTGACAGTGCTGGAGGGCGTCGATATCACCCAGACCAACATGTCTTTCTTCAGGCAGCAGCTGATGCAGATTGCTACACACATTCTGCGCTGCACTGGTAAACTTGAGTTTATTCCACTAGCGTTAAACTGTATTTTGTTAGTGTTCCTAGTAATAATCAAAATATGACTACTGCTGTTTTTTTAAATAAGAAAAATTTAAAATTTGTGGCGCTTAATTGATATTTTTTCTCATCCAGATGATACATTTGGGCTCCGCTTGCTACAGATGTGTAACCAAGCATTGTTTGAGTGTCTTGCCCTGAACCTGCATTGCTTGAGAGGAGACCAGAGAGCTCTAACTGCAGTCATCAACCACAGAATAGTGAGTGTACAGTTTCTGTTCATCAGCCCATATACTGAAGGTGACACTAAAATTTGCTGTATTAACTAACGATCTGTCATTACAATACCAACCAGTTTAGAGCGACAAACTCAATATGTTCACCTTCAAAAACAGCACATTTTATTTCTCTTTGGAGATTATAGCTTGAGTTAAACCAGTTTTCTGTCATAGATCTATATAAAAGACAGTTTCAGAGTCTGAAAAGTGAAGCAATGCATTCTTTCTGACAGCCAGCAGAGGGAGACTCCTGGTTTGAAAAAATCTGACTTTATAGAAGTTTAATGAGAAAATAAGTGGACTTCTTCCACGATTTGTTACCTCAGTAATTTTTCTAATGAGTTTATAGCCGCAGTTGTGTAATTTATGGTCCCATTTAGAGGACAATAAAAGATTAAGCAAGGTGTGTTTTCTTTAAATACAAGACTACCTTGTGGCTGATAGATTATTGTTGTTTGGCCAAAGTAAAAACCTTAGACTTCAGAGCTATAGTCGATGGACCATCCCACCTTTAAATAGTTTATGGTCTCTGCTCAATGTTTCTATACTTGCATTTAATTCACCTATTCCTGTCATAAATTACATGATGTAGCTGGAATGCTTGTGTAGGGAAAAAATCCACATCCTTGGGCATTAGTCTGAATCAAGTCTCTTTACATAGACTTTAGAACCAGTGTTAATTCAGCATCAGATTTTGATTTAGTTTTAGTACTATTACAAATGTGTTGTAGTTTTTGTCAATTTTTTTTTGTTTTACGCAAAAAAAACTAAAAAACATTCCGGTTTTGTTTTTTGTCAGTGATTTTTTTGTTTTGTTTCATTTTTCTATTTTGTGTCATTGAAGTATTATCAAGCCACTACTGTTGCCATCTTTGTGTTTCCTAAGAGGTGCTAAATAGTTGAACAAGATACAATTATGCAGCAATACTTGATTAGTGATCATCTGCAAAAAGCTTTAGATGGAGCACCATAGTTACTCTTGGAACTGACTTGATCCTTCTGACATTAAGATGTGCTCTACTCACGTAAAAATAATGTTTCTGTTACGTCTGCATCAGCTTTGTTGCATTAGTAGTGTTACATGAACATTCTTACCTTTTCGTAAATGTTAGCTCCTGCCTGCATTTTCGGAATTGGTCTCAGCTGTTGTTGTAGTTTTTCAGTTTGAAAACCAGTATTTTCTTTTGCTGCTCCAGCGGAGGATGTCCAGTGACATCAGCCCCAGCCTGGTCAACTGGATGACCAGCATGATGACGATGAGGCTGCAGGTCATTCTGGATCACATCCCCATCACACAGGAGCAGATCCAGAGCTACATCGTTCACACTCAGGTGACGAACCACAGCTCTACATACGCTGTATATTTTCCCCTTTTCAGAATAAAGGTGGACCAACATAGTGTCATGGCAGTTTCTGAAATAGTCACAACATTAGGTTGATTGATTCATGTACATGGATGTACATCCATTTCCGTATAAAGTTATCCAAGTCGTCTGTGAAAATTCCTACATTTTTT
The DNA here is from genome assembly GCF_021347895.1 of Acanthochromis polyacanthus. Taxonomy (NCBI): domain Eukaryota; kingdom Metazoa; phylum Chordata; class Actinopteri; family Pomacentridae; genus Acanthochromis; species Acanthochromis polyacanthus. The sequence goes on from NC_067124.1 coordinate 28,518,401, forward strand.
TCATACCACAGAAAATCTAAATTTCACAGGGTCAGTTTTTTTCCAATAAAAAAATTCAACTTTGGTCAGAGTAGGTTGACAAATAAAGTTCAGGTGTGAGAGGTATTTCCAACTCATAACACATCTGTTTGAAATTTGTACAGTGTCAGAAAATAAATTAAAAAAATCTTGTTCATCTACCTAAAAAACAAAATCATATTTCATGACTATCTCACAAATTGCAGTGAGACCTGTGTGGTTGGACACATGTTGGATGAAATCGGAGCTCACCCTGATGATGTGGCCTTTCAATTACACTCAGATTTAAAATCAGTTATTTACCTTCATTTACTTTTGGTATTTGCCCCAAACATACTTCTTTAACCGATGTCTATTTTAGTTTCTGCATCAGTTTCCTGCAGAACACCATGTACATGTATGTAACATGCAGATGGAGCAGTCCATCTTATCTGATGGCTGTTGCATATTATGTTACTCTGGCCAACGCGTCTGAAATGGCTAATAAATATTAGATGGCTTTCTTTCACAGAGAGATCAGTCTTCTGCAACTTGCACCCAAGAGACTGATCGAGCCCAAAGTACAACGGTAAGTGTGACGTGCGTGAGAGTTCACATGGACTCCGTTTGACATTTCAGCTCCTGCATTCATTTGGAGTTCCCTCATTTTCCTGCTCTCCTCCTCCAAAGATCGGGGACACCCTCTCACCGGCTGCAGCCACTACAGCAGAGGAGGCCATGTCGGTGTCACACGACACACGAGCGCCGTCACGGGAGACAAGGGTGTTGCCAGGAGACCTGGGAGCCTCAGGAGGAGCCGCACCGTTAGGTGGCGACATGGCAGGAGCTGAGGGAGGGAGTGAGGAGTCTGGTGGAGAGTCTGAGGCCTGGGCCACTGCTGTTCCTCCTGTAAGAGCCCCACAGCTTGTTTTAACATGAATCTTTTTGTTTGTTTGCTCAGGGAAGAGTAGTAGTTTTCATGTAGCTGTCACTGGAGCTGCAACTGTTAGTTTAGAAGTTTGTCAAAAACAAAATTTTGCGGCGACCAACGTCGAAGACACTGAACTTTTTTTGGTTACATTCCTCTAACAGCAAACTGAGCATCTTTAGGTTGTGGACAAAACAATACATTTAAGGACATCATGCGGGGCTTTAGAAAGCACTAATCAACATTTTTCACAATTTTTTGACAACTAATAAAACAATTTATGTAGAAAATAATTGTTAGTTGCAGCCCTAGCTGTTAAAATTGATTTAATCAAGACAGTTTCATCCAGCAGTTTTTATGAAGATGAATGGAAGGGATTTTTCAGAGGGTCGGCTAAAATAAGTGTGGCGGGCCTATTCGTGACTACATGTCCTTCGTTTCACTGCTTTGCTTTACATTTATGTCATCCTGTTACTATCAATGGAATTACTCAGGGTTTGTGGAAAGACAGACTAATGTTTATGATCCACAAATTACATCTTTCATCAGCCTTATTTTGTGTAGAATTTAAAGGACAAATTGTGTTTTTGGATGCTGTAGTTGTGCCCATATTGGCCACCAAGAGATTCCTTTCTAAAATAATACTACTACAGGAAATTGGTGCAAAAAAGCATATTAAACTTAATGAAGCAAAAACCTATTATTAGTCTTTATTTACAGAAATCCCTTTGTCTCTTGCTGAGCTGCACTGGAGGGTTATATGAGCCTTTCATTTAAAAGATACTCCTGATAAATCGGATCAACTCTTGTTTACGTACTGTATGTGTTGTAGGAATGGGTGCCCATCATCAGGTGTGATATGATGACTCAGAGGAAAATGAAGGCTCAGCCTCCGCTGTCCGACGCCTATTTACACGGCATGCCAGCAAAACGCAGAAAGGTAAAGTGATCAGTTGTAACTCTTATTTTTATTATTAAACGTAAGTGTCACGTTTCTTATTCGTCTTCGCGCTGTTTGTTTTCAGACGGGACAGGGTGGTGGAAGCCTCCTGTCCATCTCTGACGCAGTGAGCCAAGCAGCCAGGACGGCCGGAGTGAAGCCCATCACGTCTGGGGAGCGGTTACAAGATGATCTGGAGACCCAGGAGCTGAAGGAAGCATATGCAGAGCAGGTAGCTCAATCTTACACACTGCAAATCATTTAAGCTCATGACCCAGTTTGGCCCCTTTACTTTCATAGGTTTAGCCATTATTTGTATTAGTTATTTGTAGCATTTACCAAATCTTTTATCAAATTTCAAAGTGAAGATAGATGTCTTTACATTTTACTGACCGTTGATCAGACTGTCTCGTGAGTACCACGTAATACAAGGAAGTGTTGTAAATGTAAACATATGTATTTATTTCTACCTACGGTGCAGTTCAGAAACATCAACTAAAAATAGATAAAAATTCGACTGTTCTGGGCCTTCCTGTTGCTTAGTTACAGGCTTTTGGAATGTCTGATTACTAATCAAGTTGACTTTCTTGTCAGTGTTGCAGTGTCTAACATTTGAGCTAGCTTTTGCAAACTAAGTTCATTCTGGTCAGACTGTTTATAATCAATAACCATTTAAATCGTTGCACGTTTGGATTAATAGAAATACTTTCAAATGATGTAAAATAACATTTTAATTGTATTATTTACCAAGAAAACCTTTAATGAAGGTGTAGTCAGTGTCATGTACCACTACAGATCTAACAGCATTCTGCTTACTGATACCATGTAGACTAAAGTGTGCTGTTTCTCTAATATCAGGACACTAATACTGAGGCGAGCTCTAACAGAAACTCATTGCAATGCCAGCAATCAGAGCAGTTTCATGCATTTCAAGCACATTTTCATGCACTATATTATCTGTACTGGTAGAAATAAAAGTAGATAAGTATACAGTTATAATAGCACTTGTCATAAAGGTAGATAATTAATATCAATTGCACCTACTACATGGTACTGATGGGACAGTCTGATCAACAGCCAAATGTGACCAACCACTATCACACAGCACCTGTGCTTGGAAGGTGACATGTCGTTGCTGGTATTTAGAGCACGCTAAATATGCCACCTGACAGCACTTTTGTTTAGGACTACGTTATAACAAACCTAGAAATACAATACTTCAACAGTTCTACAGTGAGGAAATTCTCTTAACAAAATCCAGCTTGTTTGAGAGCCGTGGTTGGCCACTCCAAGGCGCCCATGGAACAGATAGGATTATAGCATACGCTAAAATACATTTTGCTACTAAACCCATTTACAGCAGCTAATAGGTTGTTTCTCTGCCAGCAGTCCTTTCTGCTTCTTCTAACTGAAGACATGCCCACTGTCATCTACTGTAGATACCTCACTGACTATATGGATAAGTACATCATAGAGCAACACTTAAACAAACCAATACTGCCTTTAATGTGCCTTTAATGACACAAACCACTTTCGACCTTGAAATCAGAAGGCCCTTGTTACTAATCCAATTGCATTTAATTATTGCCACATTGTTCACCTCATAACAGACTGTCACATCTGTATGCAAATTTAATACCACTGTCATAATTGTGTATACAGTATAATATATTTCTTTACTGATGAATCAAATAGTTATAACTAAGAACTGTTACTCTTGTTTTTTCTGTTGGGGTTTATGCTTCAGAAATATCTGACTGTAAAAATAATTTTGAATGTCAGTGTTGGTGCCACAAAAACTCACTGTACGTTAACCAGTCACGTTTGTAAGTCTGCCTAATCAATAGCAGAGAGCTGGAGCATTTTAACCAAAGTTACAAACCTGTTTTCTGAATTTATGGAACAAGAAGTAGTAACAGTATTGGTATTCTAAGCATTCCTTGTGAATAAGTGATGCAAATGCCATATTAAGATCGATATGATTGAATGTATAATCAATCTTCGAGCCCTCTCATTGGTTAGCAGTATGACATGTCTTAGAATTCAAGCTTGTGTTATATTGCCACTAAAGTTTAACAATAAATCTAAATAACTTCACTTCAGTATTTATCTTGAAGTTATGGATGTGACATTTTAATAACCAGCCAAGAAAATTGTCCATTAAACTCACCATGACCCTCCACCTCTGAAGGGTTTTCTTCCTGGTTGTACCACAGTCGTGATGGAGACAGGACATTCAGCCTGTTAATACCTTGGGGTTATTGGAAATTGTCTGTTTAAACCTGATTAAATAAATGTAGATATGGAATAAATGACTAACATAAAGCTACCATTCTTATCTAAATGTATGAAGCAGGGCAACATTGCGAAACTTTTTTGCTGGTTTTTAGTCACTTCTGTTGATTAAACTGATATTTTTTTCTTAACAAAACTCATAAGTTCAAATTTAATCTTCTGACACAAGTGTTGCATGTCTCACCATGATCATAATCACACTTGTTCTTCTCTCCTCAGGTTAAATCAGACATTAAGAAACGAGTGAGGGAAGACCCGGATTTCAACTCACAGCAGTTCCCTAATGCACACAGAGCTTTCTCATCAGACTCATAATCACAGTCATGCAGCGTGAAAGCTGTTTTCTTCTCCATCTGCATTATATTGGATCTTCATTTGACGAGCAGTCGGTGCAGCTTCACCCCAAATCCATCTGTCGACCATTTTAAGTAGCTCTCTTAAAACATGCTAATGTGACTACTCCCCCAGTGCCTATTTATTGCTTTGCATTTATTTTGGTCCAACGTTTGCAGAGAGAATGTTCCTTATTTACAAGGTATTATACCACATATAAGTTTGACTAAATCAGTTCACTTAAATTCTGTTTGAATTTGTGTGTTTTGTCTGTTTCTTTTGCCTTGCTGTCCTCATGTTGCTTTGTTAGTATGGAGCCTAAATTGTCATTATTTAGTGGACTTTTCCCTTCCTCTCATTACTCGTGAGCACAAGAGAAGACTTTCATGTGATGCTGTTGGGTACATGAATGTACAGTAAGCTTAATAAAAGTCTTGATAAGTATAAGAGTGTGGTTGTTGTTTTTTTGGTGACATTCAATTTGACACCAGTTTAAAGCACAATGATTACTTAATACATATCAGTACTTTGTTTAATGGCAATACAGAATCAAGAAATGTAGCTATAAGATTTGAGATTAAAAACCAAAAGTCCAGCATTAAAAATTTATGCAGACTCAGAAAAATACATACTATTACATTATTGTACAACATTGATAAAGTATTTAGCTGTTTTTTATTTTATTAAAGGCTTCAAATCAATGTAATTATGAACGACATACTAAATTATGATGCTTTTTTGTCTATTTTCTGATGGCATAAACTATGACGTTTTTGTCCATTTTCGGACAAAAAATTACGTTTTTTCCCCATTTTCGGACGACAAACTAAAGTATGACATTTTTTGTCCATGTTCGGACGACATACTAAACTATGACGTTTTTTTGTCCATTTTCAGACCAAAAATGGTGTTTTTTTGTCCATTTTCAGACGACATACCAAACTATGACGTTTTTTGTCCATTTTTAGACCAAAAATGGTGTTTTTTTGTCCATGTTCGGACGACATACTAAACTATGACGTTTTTTTTGTCCATTTTCAGACCAAAAATGGTGTTTTTTTGTCCATTTTCAGACGACATACCAAACTATGACGTTTTTTGTCCATTTTTGGACAACATACTAAAGTATGACGTTTTTGTCCCTTTTCAGACGACATAATAAACTATGACTTTTTTGTCCATTTTCGGACGACTTACTAAACTATGACGTTTTTTGCCCATTTTCGGACGACATAATAAACTAGGACGTTTTTTGTCCAGTTTCAGATGACATACTAAAGTATGACGTTTTATGTCCATTTTTGGACGACGGACTGACCTATAAAGTTTTTTGTCCGTTTTTGGACGACTTACTGACCTGTAAAGTTTTATGTCTGTTTCCGGACGATGTACGAAACTCAGACTTCTTTCCCACACTAAATTCTGACTGTTTACTAAGAGGCTATGAGCAGGATTTGAACCAGGGTCTCTGAGCACATGCAGTTTATGAACCACCTTCTCAACCAGTTGAGCTACACAGACACCTAGGCTGCATTATGTTGGACGACATACTAAACTATGACATCTTTTTGTCCATGTTCGGACGAGATACTAAAGTATGAAATTTTTTCTTCATGTTCGGACGACATACTAAACTGTGACATCTTTTTGTCCATGTTCGGACGAGATACTAAAGTATGAAATTTTTTCTCCATGTTCGGACGACATACTAAACTACGGCATTTTTCGCCCAACATATTAACCTATTAAGTTTTTTGTCCGTTTTCAGATGACATACCAAACTCAGACTTCTTTCCCACACTAAATTCTGACTGTTTACTAAGAGGGCATAAGCAGGATTTGAACCAGGGTCTCTGAGCACACCCAGTTTATGAAGCACCTTCTCAACCAGTTGAGCTACATGGACAGCTGGGGTTCGTTGTGTTGGACGACATACTAAACTATGACATTTTTTTGTCCATTGCCAGACGAGATACGAAAGTATGACATTTTTTCTCCATGTTCGGACGAGATACTCAAGTATGAAATTTTTTCTCCATGTTCGGACGACATACTAAACTCTAACTTTTTTTGTCCATTTTCAGACGGCATACTAAACTAGGACGTTTTTAGTCCATTTTCGGACAAAAAAATGACTTTTTTTTCCATTTTCAGACGACATACCAAAACTATGACGTTTTTTGTACATTTTTGGACAACGTACTAAACTATGACGTTTTTTTGTCCCTTTTCAGACGACATAATAAACTATGACTTTTGTGTCCATTTTCGGACAAAAAATCGTTTTTTGCCCAGTTTCGGATGACATGCTAAACTATGACGTTTTTTGCCCATTTTCGGACGACATGCTAAGCTATGACTTTTTTGTCCATTTTCGGATGACATACCAACCTATTACGTTTTTGTCCATTTTCGGACGACATACTAAACTATGATGTTTTTTGTCCATTTTCGGACAACATACTAATCTATGGCATTTTTTTGCCCATTTTCGGACGATATATTAACCTATTATGTTTTTTGTCCATTTTCAGACGACTTACTAAACTATGACGTTTTTTGTCCATTTTTGGACAACATACTAAACTATGACGTTATTTGTCCATTTTCAGACGGCATACTAAACTAGGACGTTTTTAGTCCATTTTCGGACAAAAAAATGACTTTTTTTTCCATTTTCAGACGACATACCAAAACTATGACGTTTTTTGTACATTTTTGGACAACGTACTAAACTATGACGTTTTTTTGTCCCTTTTCAGACGACATAATAAACTATGACTTTTGTGTCCATTTTCGGACAAAAAATCGTTTTTTGCCCATTTTCGGATGACATACTAAACTATGACGTTTTTTGCCCATTTTCGGACGACATGCTAAGCTATGACTTTTTTGTCCATTTTCGGATGACATACCAACCTATTACGTTTTTTGTCCATTTTCGGACGACATACTAAACTATGATGTTTTTGTCCATTTTCGGACAACATACTAATCTATGGCATTTTTTGCCCATTTTCGGACGATATATTAACCTATTATGTTTTTTGTCCATTTTCAGACGACTTACTGAACTATGACGTTTTTTGTCCATTTTTGGACAACATACTAAACTATGACGTTATTTGTCCATTTTCAGACGGCATACTAAACTAGGACGTTTTTAGTCCATTTTCGGACAAAAAAATGACTTTTTTTTCCATTTTCAGACGACATACCAAAACTATGACGTTTTTTGTACATTTTTGGACAACGTACTAAACTATGACGTTTTTTTGTCCCTTTTCAGACGACATAATAAACTATGACTTTTGTGTCCATTTTCGGACAAAAAATCGTTTTTTGCCCATTTTCGGATGACATACCAACCTATTACGTTTTTTGTCCATTTTCGGACGACATACTAAACTATGATGTTTTTTGTCCATTTTCGGACAACATACTAATCTATGGCATTTTTTGCCCATTTTCGGACGATATATTAACCTATTATGTTTTTTGTCCATTTTCAGACGACTTACTAAACTATGACGTTTTTTGTCCATTTTTGGACAACATACTAAACTATGACGTTATTTGTCCATTTTCAGACGGCATACTAAACTAGGACGTTTTTAGTCCATTTTCGGACAAAAAAATGACTTTTTTTTCCATTTTCAGACGACATACCAAAACTATGACGTTTTTTGTACATTTTTGGACAACGTACTAAACTATGACGTTTTTTTGTCCCTTTTCAGACGACATAATAAACTATGACTTTTGTGTCCATTTTCGGACAAAAAATCGTTTTTTGCCCAGTTTCGGATGACATACCAACCTATTACGTTTTTTGTCCATTTTCGGACGACATACTAAACTATGATGTTTTTTGTCCATTTTCGGACAACATACTAATCTATGGCATTTTTTGCCCATTTTCGGACGATATATTAACCTATTATGTTTTTTGTCCATTTTCAGACGACTTACTAAACTATGACGTTTTTTGTCCATTTTTGGACAACATACTAAACTATGACGTTATTTGTCCATTTTCAGACGGCATACTAAACTAGGACGTTTTTAGTCCATTTTCGGACAAAAAAATGACTTTTTTTTCCATTTTCAGACGACATACCAAAACTATGACATTTTTTGTCCCTTTTCAGACGACATAATAAACTATGACTTTTGTGTCCATTTTCGGACAAAAAATCGTTTTTTGCCCAGTTTCGGATGACATGCTAAACTATGACGTTTTTTGCCCATTTTCGGACGACATGCTAAGCTATGACTTTTTTGTCCATTTTCGGATGACATACCAACCTATTACGTTTTTTGTCCATTTTCGGACGACATACTAAACTATGATGTTTTTTGTCCATTTTCGGACAACATACTAATCTATGGCATTTTTTGCCCATTTTCGGACGATATATTAACCTATTATGTTTTTTGTCCATTTTCAGACGACTTACTAAACTATGACGTTTTTTGTCCATTTTTGGACAACATACTAAACTATGACGTTATTTGTCCATTTTCAGACGGCATACTAAACTGGGACGTTTTTAGTCCATTTTCGGACAAAAAAATGACTTTTTTTTCCATTTTCAGACGACATACCAAAACTATGACGTTTTTTGTACATTTTTGGACAACGTACTAAACTATGACGTTTTTTTGTCCCTTTTCAGACGACATAATAAACTATGACTTTTGTGTCCATTTTCGGACAAAAAATCGTTTTTTGCCCAGTTTCGGATGACATACCAACCTATTACGTTTTTTGTCCATTTTCGGACGACATACTAAACTATGATGTTTTTTGTCCATTTTCGGACAACATACTAATCTATGGCATTTTTTGCCCATTTTCGGACGATATATTAACCTATTATGTTTTTTGTCCATTTTCAGACGACTTACTAAACTATGACGTTTTTTGTCCATTTTTGGACAACATACTAAACTATGACGTTATTTGTCCATTTTCAGACGGCATACTAAACTAGGACGTTTTTAGTCCATTTTCGGACAAAAAAATGACTTTTTTTCCATTTTCAGACGACATACCAAAACTATGACATTTTTTTGTCCCTTTTCAGACGACATAATAAACTATGACTTTTGTGTCCATTTTCGGACAAAAAATCGTTTTTTGCCCAGTTTCGGATGACATACTAAGCTATGACTTTTTTGTCCATTTTCGGATGACATACTAACCTATTACGTTTTTTGTCCATTTTCGGACAACATACTAATCTATGGCATTTTTTGCCCATTTTCGGACGATATATTAACCTATTATGTTTTTTGTCCATTTTCGGACGACTTACTAAACTATGACGTTTTTTGTCCATTTTTGGACAACATACTAAACTATGACGTTATTTGTCCCTTTTCAGACGACATAATAAACTATGACGTTTTTTGCCCATTTTCGGACGACATGCTAAGCTATGACTTTTTTGTCCATTTTCAGACGACATAATAAACTATGACGTTTTTTGTCCATTTTCGGATGACATACTAAAGTATGACGTTTTATGTCCGTTTTTGGACGACTTACTGACCTATAAAGTTTTATGTCTGTTTCCGGACGATGTACGAAACTCAGACTTCTTTCCCACACTGAATTCTGACTGTTTACTAAGAGGCTATGAGCAGGATTTGAATCAGGGTCTCTGAGCACATGCAGTTTATGAACCACCTTCTCAACCAGTTGAGCTACACGGACACCTAGGCTGCATTATGTTGGACGACATACTAAACTATGACATCTTTTTGTCCATGTTCGGACGAGATACTAAAGTATGAAATTTTTTCTTCATGTTCGGACGACATACTAAACTGTGACATCTTTTTGTCCATGTTCGGACGACATACTAAAGTATGACGTTTTTTTGTCCATTTTCGGACGACATACTAAACTACGGCATTTTTTGCCCATTTTCGGACAACATATTAACCTATTAAGTTTTTTGTCCGTTTTCAGATGACATACCAAACTCAGACTTCTTTCCCACACTAAATTCTGACTGTTTACTAAGAGGCCATGCCTAGGATTTGAACCAGGGTCTCTGAGCACACCCAGTTTATGAAGCACCTTCTCAACCAGTTGAGCTACATGGACAGCTGGAGTTCATTGTGTTGGACGACATACTAAACTATGACATTTTTTTGTCCATTGCCAGACGAGATACGAAAGTATGACATTTTTTCTCCATGTTCGGACGAGATACTCAAGTATGAAATTTTTTCTCCATGTTCGGACGACATACTAAACTCTAACTTTTTTTGTCCATTTTCAGACGGCATACTAAACTAGGACGTTTTTAGTCCATTTTCGGACAAAAAAATGACTTTTTTTTCCATTTTCAGACGACATACCAAAACTATGACGTTTTTTGTACATTTTTGGACAACGTACTAAACTATGACGTTTTTTTGTCCCTTTTCAGACGACATAATAAACTATGACGTTTTTTGCCCATTTTCGGACGACATGCTAAGCTATGACTTTTTTGTCCATTTTCAGACGACATAATAAACTATGACGTTTTTTGTCCATTTTCGGATGACATACTAAAGTATGACGTTTTATGTCCGTTTTTGGACGACTTACTGACCTATAAAGTTTTATGTCTGTTTCCGGACGATGTACGAAACTCAGACTTCTTTCCCACACTGAATTCTGACTGTTTACTAAGAGGCTATGAGCAGGATTTGAATCAGGGTCTCTGAGCACATGCAGTTTATGAACCACCTTCTCAACCAGTTGAGCTACACGGACACCTAGGCTGCATTATGTTGGACGACATACTAAACTATGACATCTTTTTGTCCATGTTCGGACGAGATACTAAAGTATGAAATTTTTTCTTCATGTTCGGACGACATACTAAACTGTGACATCTTTTTGTCCATGTTCGGACGACATACTAAAGTATGACGTTTTTTTGTCCATTTTCGGACGACATACTAAACTACGGCATTTTTTGCCCATTTTCGGACAACATATTAACCTATTAAGTTTTTTGTCCATTTTCAGATGACATACCAAACTCAGACTTCTTTCCCACACTAAATTCTGACTGTTTACTAAGAGGCCATGCCTAGGATTTGAACCAGGGTCTCTGAGCACACCCAGTTTATGAAGCACCTTCTCAACCAGTTGAGCTACATGGACAGCTGGAGTTCATTGTGTTGGACGACATACTAAACTATGACATTTTTTTGTCCATTGCCAGACGAGATACGAAAGTATGACATTTTTTCTCCATGTTCGGACGAGATACTCAAGTATGAAATTTTTTCTCCATGTTCGGACGACATACTAAACTCTAACTTTTTTTGTCCATTTTCAGACGGCATACTAAACTAGGACGTTTTTAGTCCATTTTCGGACAAAAAAATGACTTTTTTTTCCATTTTCAGACGACATACCAAAACTATGACGTTTTTTGTACATTTTTGGACAACGTACTAAACTATGACGTTTTTTTGTCCCTTTTCAGACGACATAATAAACTATGACTTTTGTGTCCATTTTCGGACAAAAAATCATGTTTTTTGCCCAGTTTCGGATGACATACTAAACTATGACGTTTTTTGCCCATTTTCGGACGACATGCTAAGCTATGACTTTTTTGTCCATTTTCGGATGACATACTAACCTATTACGTTTTTTGTCCATTTTCGGACGACATACTAAACTATGATGTTTTTTGTCCATTTTCGGACAACATACTAATCTATGGCATTTTTTGCCCATTTTCGGATGACATACTAAAGTATGACGTTTTATGTCCGTTTTTGTATGACTTACTGACCTATAAAGTTTTTTGTCCATTTCCGGACAACGTACAAAACTCAGACTTCTTTCCCACACTGAATTCTGACTGTTTACTAAGAGGACAGGAGCAGGATTTGAACCAGGGTCTTTGAGCACATCCAGTTTATAAACCACCTTCTCAACCAGTTGAGCTACAAGGGCACCTGGGCTTCAGCATGTTGGACGACATACTAAACTATGACATTTTTTTGTCCATTGTCGGACGAGATACTAAAGTATGACATTTTTTCTCCATGTTCGGACGAGATACTCAAGTATGAAATTTTTTCTCCATGTTCGGACGACATACTAAACTATGACATTTTTTTGTCCATTGCCGGACGAGATACTAAAGTATGACATTTTTTCTCCATGTTCGGACGAGATACTCAAGTATGAAATTTTTTCTCCATGTTCGGACGACATACTAAACTCTAACTTTTTTTGTCCATTTTCAGACGGCATACTAAACTAGGATGTTTTTAGTCCATTTTCGGACAAAAAAAATGACTTTTTTTTCCATTTTCAGACGACATACCAAACTATGACATTTTTTGTCCATTTTTGGACAACGTACTAAACTATGACGTTTTTTGTCCCTTTTCAGACGACATAATAAACTATGACTTTTTTGTCCATTTTCAGACAAAAAATCATGTTTTTTGCCCAGTTTCGGACGACATACTAAACTATGACGTTTTTTGCCCATTTACGGACGACATACTAACCTATTACGTTTTATGTCCATTTTCGGACAACATACTAAACTATGGCGTTTTTTGCCCATTTTCGGACAACATATTAACCTATTATGTTTTTTGTCCATTTTTGGACGACATACTAAACTATGGCGTTTTTTGCCCATTTTCGGATGACATACTAAAGTATGACGTTTTTTGCCCATTTTCAGACGACTTACTAAACTATGACTTTTTTGTCCATTTTTGGACAACATACTAAAGTATGACGTTATTTGTCCCTTTTCAGACGACATAATAAACTATGATGTTTTTTGTCCATTTTCGGACGACATACTAAAGTATGATGTTTTTTTTCCATTTTCGGACGACATACTAAACTATGACGTTTTTTTGCCCATTTTCAGATGACTTACTAAACTAACTGTGTGCTGTAGATATGTTGGAACTAAATGCTGTAGCCTAGAGCACACAGTCTGACCAATGACCTGTCTGGAGACTGAGATCGGTTGATTAAATGAGCCAGGTCTGGTGTGATGCTGCTTAGTTGGAACAAAAACCTGCAGCCACGCTGGCCCTTTGTGGGTTTGACATCTCTGTACTAAACTATGACGTTTTTTTGTCCATTTTTGGACAAAAGGTGACGTTTTTTTGCCCATTTTTGGACAACATACTAAACTATGATTTTTTTTGCCCATTTTCGGACGACATACTCAATTATGACGTTTTTTGTCCATTTTTGGACAAAAAAATGATGTTTTTGTCCATTTTCGGACGACATGCTAAACTCTGACGTTTTACGTCCATTTTTAGACTACATACTAAACTGACGTTTTTTGTCCATTTTCGGATGAAAAACTACTTTTTTGTCCATTTTTGGACAACATACTGGACTATGAAGTTTTTTGTCCATTTTTGAGCAAAAAATGATTTTTGTCCATTTTCGGATGACATATTAAACTATGACGTTTTACGTCCATTTTCGGACAACATACTAAACTATGACTTTTTTTGTTCACTTTTGGACCTCATACTAAACGTTTCGTGTCCATTATCGCACGGTATGCTAAACTATGGCGTTTTATTTGTACATTTTCAGATGACATGCTGAACTTCTTTTCCTTTTGGCTTTTCCCTTCAGGGGTCGCCACAGCGAATCAATTGCCTCTATCTAACCCTGTCTTCTGCATCCTCTTCTCTCATACCAACTACCTTCATGTCCTCTTTAAACTTAGAACACAAACTAACAGAAAACTTTGATACATTTTTGTTTTTTTATAGATGTTAAGTTAAAGGAGTTTTATTCATGACGTATAACCAGTCAAATCACTCCAGAAGACCACAGGTAGATAAAGGGTCGGAGCCAAAATAGCATTATTCTTGAATGTATTTATTATCGTAAATCAGTAAAAATTAAAATACTGATAATCCCTAAGTCAGTCAGCCCACAGCTACTGCAATGTATATCTCTTTCCTTTGACTTATTTAGCAGCTGTAGCAGCTTGTAAACGTGTTTTTATTCTTTATATTTCTGTGTTTAAATGAGGTCATAGACTTCCCCTGTTAAACCCTGTCATGTGATGACAAAATAAACTGGCTCTGCATTGTAAAGGTGAATATAAAGACAGAGTGCAGGTGATTGTACGATTTGCACAGGGCAGAGGCATCTCGGTGAACCAGTCGGGCTGCCTGAGTGCACTTCCTGGTTGGCATCCTGTTTGGAGCGAGGAATGTGAGCAGGTCCTGTGGCACAAAGCGAATTCTCCACAGCTCCACATCTAACAAGCAAAACATAAATACAAGAGCTTCCTTCTTGATGAAGGGAAACTTCGAGAGCAGAGGTGCTGTGAGCAGCTCAGCCCAGCACAGAAATCTTCAGATTTTTACACCATTTTTAAAGTTTTTCAGGATAAAATTTATATAAAACGAGACACTTTACCTACCAGCTCTCGCCAGATTGATACTCATTTTAATTTTCAACAATACGTTTATTTAATAATAATTTGGGTGACCAACACTTTAAAAAGTCCAGCAGAAGAGAAGCAGCTGTTGCCGACGAAAGACAGTTTACCCATGAAGTCCCAGAACACAATAACCTAAATAATTAACTAATAATACTCAGAGAAAATCTGCTGTTTGTGAAAATTATGTCCTCTTTTATCTTCATGATAACTTATCTAAGTAGAGCAACCCACAATAAAACAATAAAATCTGTTTTCATTGGCTCTCAGTTACCTGCTGCCACATTCATGTCAGTTAATGATTAATGAGGCCACATGCTGCGTGTAGATATGAGAAAATTCAGCAGTGAAAATATTTTCACTTTAGCAAACACACCAGGCTTTTACAGTAAAATGAAGAGATCCTGGCAGCTGTAATGGAGCTTAGGGAAAATAATATTTCATGTGCAGCTGATAAACCGTTCACCTGTGTGAGGTTAAGAAGGAACAATTATATTGCAATCAAGATTAGGTGCATTTAAGGCATAATCTGAAGGTCATACTTCAGTCTTGCAAAATAATTTATTTATTTTTTTTTACTGTTAACAAAAAAGAGATAGATTTGGGGCTGTTCGTAGAACTTTTGATGCTCAGACACCACCCTGTAAAAGAATTATAATGACACATTGTGACGTAGTCAGAAATTAGATTAGCTGTATGAGAAAGCAGTAAATACAGATGTAAAACGAAACCAAGATGTGACAGGTTTTACTGTATTTGGTCACCTGTGAATACTGAGTGTGGGAGCAGTGAGCACTATTTACTTAAGGTGTGTGTTTGGTGAGCACACACAGTGCGAGTCGGGCTTAAATGTGTCACCAGGTTTCTTTAGAGTAAATGTGAGACTGCAGCCAGCGACCGCTTAGCTTAACTTAGCTTAGCTGAAAGACTGGAAACAGATGGGAGGCTGGCCACCTGATGAATCTTTTTCCACAGCTTACTGGGACACAAGGAAAAACTTGTGTCTCAGACCAATTTTCTCCCATAAGTATGACATCTAAGAGTTAATTTCTCCTTAGCTGAGGGATTTATTTCAGGGTGTTGAACAGAATCCTTTAAAAGGAAACCAAAGGGGCCAGAGGAGGAATAAATAAAAGAAAGCACAATGCTAAGTTTATTTAATTACATTATTTCTAAGGATTTCAAAGAATTTTTAAAGTATAAACTCAAGAATATTGATCTCACCTTTAATACTTAATGGAATATTTCATGGAAACATCCAGGAGAAGACTTAAGGGTGTTTTGTGCATCTGATTCGATAACCTTAACTCAGACTTAAACATCTTAACTTGAGGCATTTTGTTCCAGACAATGAGAACCGTCTAATGCCTGCAAACTTAAGAGGAGGCTTAAGACGCAAACAGAGTTTTTACATGTAGTGGTCAATTTTGAGATTTTGGGATATTTCGCAAAGAATACAAGAAAAATACAAATTCATGTGTCTATTTTCTTGCATTTTTCAGCTGAAATACACATCATTAATGACTGTTTTCATAAAATTTGTTTTGTCCTACTTCTGTTCCAACACATCTGCACTTCAGCAGCAATAACATTCATTTTTTTACTATTCTATATTCTGAAGGTTTTAATAAAAGTGTTTGTTCAGATACTATTCACATACCTATTTACAGAACATTTTATTCTCAACAACTAATGTTCTGCCTGGTGAGGATATACTTTGTGTTTTTAACCAAAATTTCAGAAAAAAATGCAAAACAAAAAAAAATACTGTCTTCAACTAGAGAGGTTTCACATCGATATCTGACTTTATTCATCTGTAGTGGTGACAGATATCAATCTAACTGATTTTACTGAGTCAGTTTGCTCAAGTTTGACTCTCACCACTGTTCTGTAAGTCTACCATAAACCCTGCACAACAGCACATTTTAAAGCTAAAAAAAAGCTAAATGCTTAATGCTTAATATTTTGTTTTATTAGACTCCTACAGTGA
This sequence comes from Acanthochromis polyacanthus, assembly GCF_021347895.1. Taxonomy (NCBI): domain Eukaryota; kingdom Metazoa; phylum Chordata; class Actinopteri; family Pomacentridae; genus Acanthochromis; species Acanthochromis polyacanthus. Next base: position 28,535,362 of record NC_067124.1, read on the forward strand.
AAACAACATACAGCACATAGTGATTTTAAGAGTATATGCTTCGATAGACAACAAAAAACGTAAGAAACTAATGTTTTGCAGTGCACACACTAAATACAAAGAGCTGTTGCTGCTTTGATGTTGGTATCTAAAAAAGTTTAAACATGTATAATTTGATTCCAAATCTTTTCATTTGAGTGCAAGTTACTCTTTAGACATTACAGACAGACTATGGTTAATAAAGTTACAGGGAAAACAGTTACTGAGCAGTGAAGTTTTTCATTTATTTTAATGTTAGTGCCTAAAGAAAGGCCCCAGGATTGGATCGAGGATCTTTGGTGTTTCTGTATCTGTGGGTGAGCCAAACTCCCAGGATCTGAAATGAACCATAAACGAGCAGGTGTCAGTCTTAATCCCAGCACTTCTGTACCCACCTCACATTTGTCAGATGTTCATTTCCCTGATGCTCAACTGACCTCCGTGAAGCTGAAGAAGAGGCCGATGCCGCCCACGAACCGCAGCACCTGTCCGGCATACTGCTGGATCAGGTCTGAGCAGGTCACGCAGGACGGTGGTGACTGTTTGAAGCAGCTCTGAAAGGCGAGAGCGGAGTAAAATCTGTAAAAATCAAGTCGTTGCCGAGGGGAAAATAAAGGAAAATTCAGGATGCTTTACTCACAGCAGCACATGAGCCGTTGTAGTTGACATGAGAGAAGCCACAGCAGTCTAGCGTCTTCTCAACGTCCTTCTGAGTGGCCTCGGAGTTATTCCATCCGGCCTCCAGCAGGTGGTTCTGTAGATGGAAATCACAGCTGTCTGTGTCTCAGTTCTCAGATCTTTTTACTTAAAGGTCCCATATGGTGGAAATCCGTTCTTTTCTGTGTTTTGTTGTAAACTTTGAGGTGTCAAATAAAAGCTGTTAAGATATAAAGACTTTCCTCAAACTCCTTGACAACTAACTAGCCTCTCCGCTTTACAAGTCAGTCAGAAACAAACAAACCAATAGTTGTCAAGATCAAACTTTGCACAGTAAAATAAATTCCATGAGCTGCTTCTGCCATCTCTGAAACGCCATGAGTAAAGCTCGTCAAATGTTCTGCCGTTGCCTGTAAGAGCTAACAGCAGTTGTCATGCACTCCCAGCATCTGAGGAACACGGGATTACTTTTATGTTTAATAGCAATGTCACCACAACAATAGGAAAACCCTTTACATCAACACAATGTGCAGCTAATGTGGCTAACATTAGCTTTTATGGTAAGGTGGAAACTTTTATTTAAACCAGTAAACAAGGACTAGGTGGGTTACTGTGTTTTTATTCGCCCGTTGTGCTTTAGTTCAACCTAATTCATCTGCTGCTTCTCTCCTGCTCTCTGTGTTCACATACCGCATTTTAATACAGCTGGATTCTTTATATAGCTGTTCTCATTTACAGATTTTTTTGTGTCTGTTCTGAGACAGCAGAATAACCATGAAATAGTGACTGAAGCATATCCCATATGGACTATATATTATTAAAATCCAGATTTTACAGTCGCTATGTCATCTGAAACTCGCCAAACGCAGGAGTCAAAACAATGGCTGTGCTGAGAATTGAAAAATATTTTTATGTAAAATTATGCTTAGACAGATGCATAATTCACAGCTGTTGGTGAGAAATACAGAGAGAGTCTTCTTCCTGAAGTGGGCGGGGACAGCAGCAACTCAGCTGCATTTTAAGCTACAGACCCTGGAACAGTCCATTTAGAACAGAACTAAAACAAGGAGATAAACAGCTGTGGTGAAATGTACTATCTTGCTGGTATTTGGGACTGAAAAATTTAAACACACATCCTAGAAACATGTCAGACTTTCATTCAATTGCAGAAAATGCCTACAATATGGGACCTGTAAAAATATTAGGATTTTGTATGTGTAGAAATAAAGAATTGAATAAAATCCACAGTTAGAAAACAAACGTGTGAATTCATGTTCATTTGGGAATAAATACGAGGAATTTATTGCCAAACTAACTTCATTATTCACATGTATATATTTGAGCACAGAGAAATAAACAAACCTGTTGGTCTTTGTTGAGAGCCAGACACGCACAGGACACTGAAAACTGCAAGACAAACACTGCAAAGAGAATGATCATGTACTGGACCGAGTTGAGGAAGCTCACCAAGATGCTACCGTCGCTGCGTAAGAACCAGTAAATCACTTGCTACATGTTCGACGAAGATCTGGACAAAGGATACAAAGAAGAGCAGGACCTGGTGGTGCTTCAGAGCACCGCACAGCCCCACAAAGGCGACCAGGAACAGGAAGATTCCCACGCTGATGACCACCGCCACCACTCTGATGCTGGACACCAGGCCGAACCATTTCCCCCAAGCCGCCACGCCGATAAGCAGCAGACTCACCAGCTGAGGAACAGATGTCAGTGTGAAGGAAGGAAGGAGAGGAAAACATCCTTTCTAATTAAGCTGGGCAAGAAACTGTGTTTGAGGGAGGGGCAGTATTGTAAATGTTAATTTGGGGAAAATAAATCTGGTTAGTTTGGCTCTTTAAAAGCCATGACTGTAAATAAATATACATACTGACATTTGCAGACAGTTTAGACTTCAGTGAGTTTCAGCTGGATTTTTTTCTTGCCATTTGAAACAGACAGTGCTATATGACAACATGTTTTTGTTTGCATTTGTTGTACCGCACCTTGTAACTCTGCTTTTGAACAGTTCAATGGAAATAAAGTTTATTATAATATATAACAGTAGTAGTGGGTAGCTAAACATATGAACATGTAGAGGAATAATTTCATTGGCAAGAATGAAGATTTTCATTAAATCAATAGCTAAGAAAACAAACCATACAGGGCTGCCACCAGCAGTTCAATTATTTCCACATATTTTGGTTGTAAATAAACTAACGTAACACATTTCATGAGTCTACGTTACATTATCTACAGCAGATATTCTAATCCTGCAGGCATTAATTTGGGTAAATTATCTTCTTATTTTTGGCTGTTCAAAGCCAATACCTGCTGATAACAGACTGAAACTCAGGTTAAGATTTTTTTTTTTTCAGATGCAGAAGAAAAAACAAAGCCAACACATCTCAGCTTGCTTATCATAAGCTGGGGTCGCTTTGGGTGACTGCAAAATGTAAGTGCTTTTTTTAAAACAATTTTTAATTTAATTTTTAATTTCCATATTTTGTTAATTTACAGATAACTTGTCAAACTACATACAAACATGTTTATTTACATGTTAAGTTAACCCTTTTTTTAAGTAATTAGTTCTTTTACATCATTGGATCAAAAATCACCAACTTTTTTACTCAAACTATTTTACACATATTGTTGAAATACATGTATAACAAGGATTGTAAAATGGTCATTTATATTTAACCACTATTGAACACATTCTTCATTTAATTTCTAGTATATGTAGGAATTATTCTGTAAAGCAGAAAAAGCCTAAGTTGTTAAACTTCAGCATGAAGACAGCGTAGATGCAACTTGTAACTTTGCACGTATAATGATAATATATAGACCCCAACTACAGCAGTTTTTGTGGTCCTACAAACGTTTACATCAACATTTTAACATGTCAAAACAGCAACAAACTGAAACCTCTGCTTGCAAAATTTGACACACAAGAAATTCTACCAATGTTGGCGCAATCAAAACTAAAGATGGTATTTATACGACACAGGGACTTTCTGGGGCCCCAGTACCACCCTTGGTTAAAGATTTTGCATGTTTTTCTCATTTTCAATGACCATTAGTTAAAAATGCACCACTGATGCAGCCGTTCCATCATTTCGATCTGCTGGAAACTACTTTGTCTGTGTAAGCTCCAAATTCAGTGTCTGTGGGAGTTGAATTTCTGCAGATACTAGACTCTGCAAATGGCTTCCCTAGTTATTTTGTTTTTTGAGAGTAATAATACAAAAATTCACAGGACTGAAAACACCAAACTCTCAAAATTCAGCCAAAATATTTTACGTCGCTTAGTTTTAAATATCAAAGAACAAATAAGTGAACTTTAATCCCAAAATTGGAGACAGATTCGCCTGCTTTAACAATTTCAAAGCCTTTTCCTGCTTGACATGAGTAAAACTCTAAAGAAGGAAGTAAATATATGCCAGTTTGGAGGTAAAAATAATAAACGCAAATATACACAAGAAGTTTTACCAAACTTGGACCCGGTGACAAAGATGACCCCTGTGACCTTAAAAATGACGTCACGGTCACCAAATGCGAACTTGACCTGTGTCTTATTATGGTACACCTGTGTACCAAATATGGTGAGGCTACATCAATATTTTATGGAGTTATCGCGCGGAAACCAAATTGTTACAGGCAAACAAGCAAGACCATGCAGCTGAAAACAATACCTTCCGGAAAACGCACGCAGTTTTGCCGGGCGGTAATAACATATGACATTTTATAGTTTCTACTGGATGAACCTGCAGACAGTTAAAACGTTGGTGATCACCTGTTGAACTTTTTCTCGACAATGCTGCATGATAATGTCTTATTGTCTTTATAGTGTTTTACAATCGAAGAGAACATTCTTTATTGCCATTATACGACACAGTGTTAGTCTTTCTTTACATTTTATTGTCTTTCTTAAACCATTTATGGCTGCTTTTGTTGTAAAGCACCTTGTAACTCTTGTTTTGAACGGTTCTATGGAATTAAAGTTTATTATGACGACATTAGTTGTGGATAGATAATCATATCTATGTGTAGAGGACTATTTTATTGATGATAATAATTAGTGGAGGGTTTTTTTTGTTGTTGAAAACGTGGCAACAATATCAGCACTGGCCATCAACAGTTAATCATTTGCACCTGCCCACTGCAGCTCCACAGGAAGGAAACCTGTTTATCTATTTTAGTTGTAAATTAACCAGCACGACACGTTTCATAAATGTAAGCTACATCTTCTTCTTCTTTTTTTTTTTTTTTTTACAACAGATATTCTAACCTTCCACCAACGTTAAATTAACAGTTAAACAGCAGTCAACAGCTACTCACAACATAAAGGATGTTGAGGGCGCACAGTGCGTTCTTGGTACAAACGAATCCGCCGCAAACCATCGCTGTTTCTGCGCACAGTTAGTTGAGATGAAGATGAAGATGAAGCTGTTTGTGCTCCGTCAATCCCTCGAGGATCTCTGGCTGCTTGTGGCCGCAGGTGAGCAGCTGGAGACCCGGCAGTGTTTCCTGGAGAGACGCTGCTCGCTGATTTGCCAGCCGCCTCATATGACTCACTTCTTATTGTTCCTCATGAACCCGGAGTCGGATCTGAGTTTCCGTTTTATATGTGACTGTAAATAACTAAATATGATCACACAATGAAGCAGAAGTAAAAACACGGAGAGAAAACCAATTATTTCACACAATAACATCCGTTTACTTCACCTGTATGACAGGTGGAAGTTAGTAATGTTTGTACTGAGCTACTCTCTAGTTCCCTCCTGTGGCTACAAACACACACTACAGAAATATGTGAGGGAAACGCATTGTGTGCAATGCTTATGCTCAGCCTGTGCGTATTTACAGTCATTTTGTGGCTTTGTGTGGTTGTTTGTAGTTGTTTTATGTCTCTGCAGCCATGTTGTGTCTCTTTGTGTTTGTTTTTGTCTGTTTGTAGTCAGTTTTCCTCTTTTTCCAGTTGTTTTTTTTTTTTAGATTTTTGTAGTTGTTTTGTGTCGATTTTATGGGATTTCTGTGTCTTTTGTAGCATTTTTGTCCATTTGTAGTCACTTTGTGTTGTGCGTTGTCGTTTTCAGAGTCAGTTTGCATCTCTTAACGGTAGTTTTCTGTCTTTTGCAGTCACTTTGTGTTTCTCTGTAGCCAGTTTGCATCTGTGATCATCCTGTGTGCATTTCTTTGTGGTTGCTTCTAGTGTATTGCAACAGTTGTAGTTTTCTGTCTTGTTTTAATTATTTTGCATCTCTTTGTGACTATTTTCTGTGTCTTTGTAATCGTTTTGCATTTCTGTTTTTATGTCTTTTGGCGTTGTTTTGCATTTTATTGCGGTCACTATGCATCTCTTTGTAGTCATTTTGGGCACATTTGCAATCATTTTTTTCAGATTATATCCCTGCCATTTTGTTATATATATATATATATATATATATATATACAGTATATTTGTGCTAAATAAAGGTCTTGAAGCTTGGTTTATGTCTTTTGCATCACTTTGTGTCTCTATTCACAGCTGTTTTATCTCTCTTTGTGGTCATTTTGTGTCATGTTGTGACTTTTTGTTGTCGGTTTGTCTTCAAACAAGTGACTGCTACTGAAGTTATATCGGCCTTCATTACAACCAAATTTACCAATAAAACCCTAAAAATGTCTTTCGTGGTCTTCAATGTTGCAAAATATGCTGTGAAGTGGGGAAAAATAGTTGCTGTCACTTTACACATACTGTGCATTCATCCACTGTCCTGACCTGTTCTTTGTAAAATGAAAGCTGACGTGTTTCCGTCCTCACTGCTATAAAATCTCATTCCAGAAACCACCATTTTCTTGTATTACAACATTCAGCCAAAAAGAAGAAGTGCAGAACTCGTAACTTGTATCTGCGTTGACAGTCTATCTGCGTCTGACACCAAACTGGTCTGCCTCAAAGCCACTGCTGCAGTTTGACTTCAAGTTTCTGCCTCTGAGACTGTTAGTTATAAATCAGTAAATCATGGAGGAAGAAGTAAATTACACGACGGTGATTTTCAACACTAATGAAACAACAACAACACTTGGTGAGTGATAGAACTCTTTTTTCAACCGACTCTACAATACTGACTGTTTTTGAATACAAAGTTCTTGTCATCTACTTAAGCATTATACATTTGGAAATTAGGTACTTTCTGTAACTGCTTCCATTTCCTGTCACTATAAATGTCTGAATTCAATCAATCTACTTTTAAGGGAGAAAAATTGTACCTTCCACTCTTCATTTGCTCGATAAATAACAGTTACTATTTGCAGATTAATAGATTTTGCATATAAAACATGCAGTGCGTGGCTTATTTCACATACAACTACCAAGTTAACTGAAATAAAAATCATGTAAAGGCAGAATATACAATTCAAATTTGTCAAGTTTACTGAATATCTTCTCTCAGTGTTGGTACACAGCCACAGTGTGCTCTGCAAATAGGAAACGAAGAAAGCGTCTCACGCAACATTATTAAAGTGTGTCATGCGCAGGTACTTGCTCATGCACAGAACAGTAGGGTATGGGTGACGAGGTATGATGTGCAATAGAAGTGAAAGGTTAGTAAATCTGCGACAAACTATCGAATTTTCAATTCAAAAACCTTTCTGTCCCATGGGGGCAATTTAAGGCATGTAGAGCAGTTGGACACAGAATGGTAGCAACAGCTGTACAATAGTAATAGCAGTTATGTAGTGCTTAAAATAGGATAAACAAAATATATATTTGTTTAAGTTTAAAATGGAATATGCTGAGATAATAATAATGTATAAATATATTATTGTATTAACAAGGAATGTATATAAGATGCTAAAATGGTTCAGAGATGCAAAGTGACTACTTGAATAGCAGCATGGTTAAATATGTAACAGAATTACAGTATTTACGTGACGTGTAATTTAAGGTCCAGGACGACTGAATATAAATAAGTTCAGTGCAAGTCTGTGATGTATGGAATATGTGACAGATGGATGGAATATGCAACGTCCCAATGCAAATCTAAAGTCCCTTTTAGACATGTATTTGTTACATCAGTCTTAAAGTATCTGAACAAGCACACTGCTCAGTTTTCTGTAAAAGTCTCAACAGCAACCTAATGAGGTTGAACCTTGTTAACCTTCTATATCACTTTCAACTTGGTACAAGTCTAAACTGCAGTCTCACTAACAAATATATACATATACATATATATATATATATATATATATATATATATATATATATATATATTTGTTAGTGAGACTGCAGTTTAGACTTGTACCAAGTTGAAAGTGATATAGAAGGTTAACAAGGTTCAACCTCATTAGGTTGCTGTTGCAACTTTTACAGAAAACTGAGCAGTGTGCTTGTTCATATATATATATATATATATATATATATATATATATATATATATATACCAGGCATAGCATTATGACCACCTGCCTAATATTGTACTGTTCCCCCTTTTACTTCCAAAACTGCCCTGACCCATTGAGGCATGGACTCCACTAGACTCCTGAAGGCGTGCTGCAGTATCTGGCACCAAGATGTTAGCAGCAGAGCTTGAGATCAGTCCTGTAGGGTGCGAGGTGGGGCCTCCATATATCAGACTTGTTTGTCCAGCACATCTCACAGATGCTCGATTGAATTGAGATCTGGGGAATTTGGACACCAAGTCAACATCTCAAACTCGTTGTTGTGTCCCTCAAGCCATTCCTGAGCCATTTTTGTTATGTGGTACGATACATTATTCCGCTGAAAGAGGCCACAGCCATCAGGGAATACCGTTTCCATGAAAGAGCATACATGGTCTGCAGCAATGCTTAGATCGGTACTACATGTCAAAGTAACATCTACATGGATGACAGGACCCAAGATTTCCCAGCAGAACATTGCTCAAAGCATCACACTGCCTCCGCCAGCTTGCCTTCTTCCCATAGTACATCCTGGTTCCATGTGTTCTCCAGGTAAGCAACACACATGAACCTGATGTACATCCACGTGATGTAAAAGAAAACGTGATTCATCAGACCAGGCCACCTTCTTCCATTGCTCTGCGGTTCTGATGCTCATGTGCCCATTGCCCGACAGCAATCTGCATGTAATTAAAATCAATAAATAGCATGTTTGCTAACAACAAAACAACTGTATAATACGATACAACAAAGGTCAAAAATTTCACGCCTCCTCCAGTAAATGATACACCAGATCTACATACCAGTTGCAAAAAGGGAAATTACCACAAATGACACTCGCTGCTTCATACTTCAAACAAGTCAGTGTCTTGAAATGGCAGCAGTACAAATATAGACATATCAAGTCAGCAATTTTTTTTATTTCACTTAAAGTCTTTTGCTTTTTGCAGATAAACCGAACAACATGGAAGTAGTCTATGAGGAGGTGAAGACTCAGGAGCAGGAGCTACATCCTGTCAGAACAGGTTATTAGTGGTTTCCAGGACAAAAACAAAACAAAAAAAAACAACCCAGAAACATTTGCTGTAAATTATCGCAAAAATGTATTGTTTTTTTTTCATTCTTGTAGAGAATAAAAAGGAAACTCCCTTCTGCATTCTGCCCACATTGGTTGTAGCAGGTTTTGGGATGATTTGTATCATCTTGATGTCAGTTGTCATCGCCCTCGGTATCCACTGTAAGTCCATCTGTCTATGCATTCATGCAATTTAAACGCTGCTGGAGAGTAACGGCAGTAATACTTTCATCCCTGACTGCAGTCACATGGGAGTACAGAGAAAACGTCAATTTACAATCACAGAATTGGCAGCTGAAGGCAGAGAAGGCCGCCTTACAGAGACGAACTGAAGAGCTGGCCAGAGAGCGAGACCGACTCAACTGGACCATCGGATTCATACTGGAATATGAGGACTTTCCAGTGAAGACACGCTGCCCACAGAAAGGTGAGAAAAAAACACAGATTCTTTATGTCATGTTGATGTTATTTTCTAGAATGTGTTTGGCCAAAAACATATGCATCACATTCTTGACTCAAAATTGGATGTATTTCAAATCGAAATAGATTATGACTTTGTTGTCTTGCTCTTTTCTAAACAGTTTGCAAACCTTGCCTGGACGGCTGGGTGTGGTTTCAGTCAAGCTGTTACTGGTTTTCCACCGCCTGGCGGTTCTGGGAGTCAAGTCGTGATGACTGTAGAAAAAATAAGGCCTATCTGGTGGTGATTGGAAGCCAGGAAGAGCAGGCAAGACTGATTTTATTTGTAATTTTGATTTTAGGTTCAAAGAAAGCCATAGGGCATTTTCATTCATTGACAATTCATTCAAGCAGTAAAGGGTCAGTAATTGAGACACAAATGAGAGAACAATGGCATCCCTACAGTGAAGCATGTGAATGGGCAGAAGAAGGGACAGGGAGACAGCCAGAACTGAGAAAAGAATGAATGAAATATACGGATGTCCTTCAACAAAAGTCTCTTCAAAGTACAGAGACCTGAGACTGGGAAGATGACTTACGTTTCAGCATCACAGTGACTTGAAGAAAACAGCCAAGACAACACTGGAGTGGCTTCGGGATTATTACCCAACAGAACATCTGTGGACCTATTCAAGAAGACTAGAAGTTGTTGCTGCCAAAGGAGCTAATACAAAATCCTGAATTATGACTCTTAATACCAACTGAGAGACTTAAAAAAACAACATGCTCTTACTTTGTCAATCTGGGTTTATGAGGGTAGACCAATAGGGGAAAACTGGCAGTTTTAAATTAAAATCTACAACATAGTGTGCCAAAGTGACGGTGTCTGAATATTTTCTTAAGCAATTTCAAGCTTTATAGCTACTTAAAATCCACATTTATTATTTTCTAAACCTCTTTTAAGTATCTCTTACCCTTTCTGGTGTCTTATTTCTAACTATTTTGTATTTGATGTTGTAGGAATTCATCAGTAACCACACAGACCAATACTATGACAAAACACGTGGCTACTGGCTTGGCTTGAAATACAAAGACAAGATGAATACATGGACGTGGGTCGATGGAAGTAATTCCACAGTGATGTAAGCAAACACAAACGAACACAGGATAACTCCATAGTTTCCACATAATGCCTTTTTAACCTCTATGAGTCATGACCACAGTAACTGAGACACATTATCATTGCCCCTGACTGAACTCATGTCAGATGGTGAAATGGATAAAAGGCAGATGGAGGAAGCACTTTCAACTCGTCCATCTCTTTCAGTAACAAAGCCAAAAACAGCAAAGAGAACAAGCTAGTGGGTTCATTTATTAACTTTAACTATGAAATTAGTCCCACAGAGATGCTGACATTTTTACACGACAACAGCTCTCTCTGTGATACAACACTCACACATCTCCCAGCTATCAGTCATTTCAAGCTGTAGGTTCCACTGTCGCCTTCATAATGTGACGTAGCTCTGCTTATGTTGAAGACAGCAAGTAACTGAACAAGAGAAAACTAATTCAAGAATCCTGAAGTATTATGTGGGCTGCGCAGTGATGTAGTGGTTAGCACTGTCACCTTGCAGCAAGAAGATCCCCGGTTTAAATCCCAGGGTGGCCTGGGATCTTTCTGCATGGAGTTTGCATGTTCTCCCTGTGCATGCGTGGGTTTTCTCCGGGCACTCCGGCTTCCTCCCACAGTCCAAAAATATGCTGAGGTTAATTGGTTACTCTAAATTGCCCGTAGGTGCGAATGTGAGTGTGATTGTTTGTCTGTATATGTAGCCCTGTGACATACTGGCGACCTGTCCAGGGTGTCCCCTGCCTTCGCCCGAGTCAGCTGGGATAGGCTCCAGCACCCCCCGCGACCCTAGTGAGGATAAAGCGGTGTATAGAGAATGGATGGATGGATAAAGTATTATGTTATTGAAAATCTTTGTTTTCTATATACATTTTCTCACCTTAAAGAGTCTTATTTGTCATGAAAAGTCTTTTTGCACCAGTAACAGAACAAAGACAACACGCAAAGTCACTTGCAGTAATAACAAAGGCAAGTCTAAGACATTTTAGTATTTAACTTATTATATATGCAAAACCTATATACGTACATTTCCGTTTTGATTCCTGTATATTTTGCAGCGCAAAGAACATGCAACTCAAGCAGAGGCTAATGTGTTGCTAACACAACCTTCTGTTAATTCAGCTATTAAGTATTTTCTGTTTCGTTTATGTGGACAAAACTGTGGTTCTAGTCAAATGTAATAACCTGAAAGTTAGTTTTAATATCAACTTAGTCTTGTTTTTTGTCCATCATCTAGAACATTCTAAGGAAGATCGTTTGACTTAATTCCTTTACAATAAACATGCATGCAGCATCTCAAAAATGAAGCTGTAAACCTACAGTGTTTCTAACAACCAGCAGGGGGCGGCTCATCTGGTTGAACAAAGACATCTGATTCTTTAGAAGTGTATGAGAAAACGACCATCGTTCTAATTTGCTCTGTTACCAGTATGCCATTCACAAGTTAGCCCCGTCCTAAAAGATATTCTGCATGAATGAGACCATATTTTCTTAAATAAACCTTGGGGTCCTTCTTATTCTGAGAAAGTCAGGTTAATATTGGCTGTCTTTGAGCTCCTTAGATTATTTTGTAGAGTGTCCTTTAAATGCTCTCTGACACTGTTTGCATTCTGGCTTTTGGTCATCAAATACTAAATATCTATAACACAACTGCACCTGCATTGGATTTTGACCTTCCACATGGCTTTAATGTCTAATATCTCTAGTAACTATGACAACTAAACTATCATTGCTACTTATGGCACCAAACTACATACTGAGATGAAACTATTGGTCCTCCAGACATCCCTTCTCTAACATGAAATCAAGTATAGTCTACTTCCCAAAAGACTGATCTTACCTGATGTTTTTCCTCCTCAGGTACTGGATACCAGAACAAGACGATTTAAGGGAATCTTGTGCTTTAAATCTGAAACGTGTGAATCCCCTGGAGAGCTGGCAAAAAACGACTTGCACCATAAAGAACCGTTGGATCTGTGAAACAAAAGCCTTGATCAGATCAGACTAAGAGTCAGTTTCAATATCAAAAACAAGCAATTTACCATTTCTGCTCATTTCATTTTATCTGTGAGTCTATCATCACAGTTATCCTTTATCAAACATTATTCCTGATATTTAAAAAAGTCAGAACAGAATTGTTTTTCATGATTTTTTGGGAAGCTTCATTTATACAAACCTTGCAGTCTACACCACGGTGGAGTTGTCTATAGCCACTATGACTGTACTTTAGCGTTTAAACCTAAAGCACCTAAAGGGAATAAATAAATAATATGTAACAAAAAAATAAATTAATAAAGAAGGAAAATAGAACATAAATGTCACTTCATGTCACATTCTTTAAATGAATTAAAGGCCACATATACCTTCAGTGCTATTTTTAGTGCATTTAATGACATTAATTTATGCATTGTGCCATTTATTTATTTTAGATTCTTGCATTTTCTGACCTCTATACTGTCCTCTGTGTTTACCCTGACCATATACTGCAACCTCAGTAATAAACATAAAGAAGAAAGACGAAGAAAGAAGAAGAACTTCTGAAAATATAAAAGTTACAATTTCAGATTAAGACTTAAGCCAGGATTGTTGCATGTAGATTACTTTAGCTTTGCAGGTGTACTGTAAAAAAATTTTCCTGTAAAATGAATTAATTATTAGTAAATTATATTTTACTGTACTTTCACAGTGTTGATATTGTAATTTAAATTAACAGTTAATTACCTCTACATTGTAACTAGACTTAAAAATAATATACTGTTCATATATCATGTTGCCACTGTAATCGACAACAACAGTAGCTGCAGTTTTGCGTATCCTTTTTGTAATGTTTTTTCTGTTATTTATCATCTTGTGTCTGGTTTGTGTGATTTCGTCTCGATTTGTGTCTTATTTTTGTCATTTTGTTTCAGTTTTTTGTTGTTTTTTGCCTCATTTGTGTCTTATTTTTGTCATTTTGTTTTAGTTTTTTGTTGTTTTTTGCCTCATTTGTGTTATTTTGTGTCAGGTTTTTGCTGTTTTGTGTCTGGTTTGTGTTCTTTCGTGTATCGATTTGTGGCTCATTTTTGTTGTTTTGTCTCGTGCTGTCTTTTTGTGTCTAGTTATGTTGATCTTTTAATCCAATTTTTTGTCATTTTGGATCTCATTTATGTTGTTTTGTGTTGATTTATGTCTCGTTTGTGACATTTTGTGTTGTTTTCTATGTCTTTTTGTATCTTGTTTTGTGTCAGACTTTTGTTGTTTTGCATCTCATTTGTGTCACATGTCTCAAATGTGTTTTGTGTCTTGTTTTTGCTATTTTGAGTCAAATTTTTTAACTGGACAATGTCAGTCTTTACAGTAGCCTGCTGTTAACGATCTTTTCTGTTTTGACTCCAAAAATGCATCTTATTTTACAGTTTTAACAGTATTTTTGGTGCAGTAAACTGATGTTAGAATTCATCTGTATTTTTATAGTAAATTATTGTATATCTCCACATATGTTGGAATACAGTAGGAGTATGAATATACTTGTGCATATTTGACTATTTGTTCAGTGCAGTTTTCCACAATAAAGTCCATCTGTTGTGTATTTACTGTGTGTTAACTGGTACAACCTGTTATAATTTAGTGGCATAATGATTAAATAATCTGTTTTCAACAAAAGATGCTGACTGCTTTAAAGTAATTTTGCCGACATTTTCAGTTTCTTTTGTCATCAAAAAATACCAAAAAACAAAAATTAACAGCAAGCTGGTCCCACAAACAACCATTTTTTCCAAATGCAAAGGCCCTGATGCTGTCAAAAACTAATCGCTGAGCTGCACTGTTGCACGAGATGACATGTTCCTTCATTATGAGGAACAAGGGCACTGTAGTTTATTTGTGTTTAATCCTACATGTACCATTGTGCTACAGTCGACGCATAAAATGGTTAACACTCAGTAGTTGAAAATGGTCAGCTGGAAGGGAAGAAATTTGCTTATTTCATTAACATTCACAAAAACAAAAACTAGAGTGCCCAGCTGCTTGAAGAAATGACTTGGCTTTTTGAAATCATAAAATGATTTATGTGACTTAATTTCAAATAATAAAATCAAACTTGGGCATCATTGCAATTCAGTCTTTTCATGGTTGTCACAGTGACACTAGACTGGAGACTTATTAAGAAATCCAGATAACGGTTAAGCAACCAGGCATAAACACGACGTGTCGGAAGGTTCAGTCTATGTTGAAATGCATCAGCTCCTTGAATCACAAAATGTTTGTGTGTTACAACAGCAGACGTCCTTGTGATAACATGCCAAACAGGCGACTTACACAATCCAGAGCCATACAGGAACGTCACATCCAGCACTGAAGCGTAAAACGGAAGAGGAACTTTTAGTTTGCACTCTAAGGTGTGATCTGTTGTTCAGTTACACTTTTCAAGCATCAGTTTCTGTTGAAGCCTTTTGTCATCCTCTGCACCAGCAGTGTGCAACTTTTGAAGATGGAAGAAGAAGAAGTCAATTACTCTACAGTGACTTTCAAAGATGGTCCTCCTAAAGGTAAGCAGCTCCTGTGTTCATAACCTGAAGCACAGTTTTTACTGGTATTCTGGAGCATTTACCATCTTTTAAAGGTATTGTGGAGAAGAAATATAGTGTTGTCCGCGTAGTCACAGAAAATGCACAACAATAAGTTGTTTTTACGTGTTTGCAAAGATGCCATGATGACATTCTGTATGCAACGGATTTACTGCTTTTTTCACATCACCATTTCCAGTGCTTCTCCAGAAAACAATCATTTTTCAGTTGATATGTGCATGTTCCAAGAAGGGCTATGCTTTAATCTCCTCAATCATCAATCTCTACAATCAACAAAATCACAAACTACACACACAAAAAGACAAATGATCATCTTTTCTACGCAGTGAGCAAATCACGAGCTCAAACCTGCAGCCATTCTGTGTCAATAAACAAAGCTATAGATGTCAGCATCACCACTGCTGTGATATTTACTCACATCAGACACCTTGGGCAGAAAAGCTTTGTGTGACTCTAAAATCTCAGTAAAATGATCAAACCTACAGCAGCCATGAGCAAACAAGTTAATTGTTGTGTGGAGATAACAAGAGAATGTTTTGTAGAAATAAGCTTGTTTTCTGGTGATCATAATTTCATGCATATTGTTATTCTGAAAAAGCAAACGGGAAATTTCGTAAGATAACAAATTCATTTATCATGTAAAAACAACTTTCTTCTTAAAAAATCAAGGCATAAACATGGAGAATGCAAACTCTGGACTTGCAGAAAAATATCTTGGTTTTATTAAATAAGAAAGATGGGTTTATATTTCAGAATACTTCTGTAAAGACTGACCAGACAGTCAACACAACAGGAACTTTCAGGGGAAATCTGCACTCAGACCACAATTGTTGCAGTCAACACACTTCCCCAAAAGCATAAAATATGTTTAAATATTCGGTAATCTCTTCCTTTCCTCATATTGTTATTGCTGTTACGCAGAGAAAAAAGAGGAGGCGACCATTTACTCTGAAGTAAAACCTGAAGCGCCGGCTGCTGTTCCTGCACCAAGTAAGTTATAAAATCTTATTAAAGCATCAATCTGCAGCTGCAGAACATCTGATAAACATCAGAACTGTTCCTCCTTCTGCTTTATGATCATACGATTTATCTTCTCTTTGTAGCTTTTTGACAACTAACAATCAGCAAACAAAGAAATGAGCTTCATGTTTTGTTGAATTGCTTTTGATTTGTGTGTTTGCGTGTGTCCTGCTTTCCAGGCCACTAAGGGCACAAGATTTTGTGCAAAAACACACACAAAAAAACACCTCACTAATAAATTGTTACAAAAATGATGATGCAATTTTGAATATATGTATTTGTCAAAAGGAATAACGTCCCATAAAATCTTCCATGTGACCTTAGTAATGTTGGTATTGACTGTATCAGTTTTGTCATCAGAAGGTGAAGCAGCTGCACAGTCTAACTCCCGCCTGCTGTTGGTGTGTTTGGGGATACTTTGTGCTCTCCTGGTGGTGAGCATCATCGCCATCATCTACAGTGAGTTTCATCTCAACCACTGGATTTTAATAAACAAATTACAGCAGCTTACATCACATTTCTACCAACCAAGTCGATCTGAGAGGCCTTCAGCCAAACCAAAACAACAAAGCCAGTCTGTATTTCACTCTTTAGCTTAGGTTTGATGATTTTTTGTAAAAAAAATGCAGGGTAATGTGGCAGTGAACAGAAAGTTAGTTTGAGTCACTGATACTACTGGTAGTAATTCACCAGCAGCAAGAAATACAGAACAAATTTTTTTAAAAAATCGCCATGATGTGACCAATGAAATGGTAACGGTTTGATTAGGTTTAGGCCCGAAAACAACTTGGTTAAGTTTTGAGAAATGTTGAGGGTTCAGTTAAAAAATACTTTGTTAAGGTCAGAGGATCCTCATCATCATGGTTAAGTTTATAACTGGTCAATGTAATGGACTGGAAACAGGAAACAAACAGCCATCTCCTGTGATAAAGTCTAGATTTTGTTGACCCATCTATCTGCCCCAACCTCCTCCCTATGTGAATTATGGGTGAAAAATCCCCCCTTCATGAATAAAGTATGATGAATAAAGTGATTCTATTCTATTCTATTCTATTCTATTCTATTCTATTCTATTCTATTCTATTCATAATGTCACACTACAATGGTACAGTTTTGGTTAGCTTATGGCACAAAAACAACTTGGCGAGGTCTAGATAAAGACCGAGTTTTGGTTAAAGGAAACACTTTGTTAAAGTTAGAGACCTTCATTGCCATGCTTATGTTTAATGTTACCAACAGGGATGTCCCAATCAAGTTTTTTTTGCGCCGAATCCAATCTGAGTCATGTAATATTCAGTATTTGTTATTACTTGATGCCATTTTCCCAGATTGTACACATAAATATTGTAGATTAGCTGTAGGACCTGGTTGTCCACCAGTTGAAGCCTCATTTTGTTTGTACTGTAGTAACCAGAGGAGCCTGGTAAGCAGAGAGTATTTTGGGGGTTTAGCTAGGGGCACCATGACAAAGTCCTCTGTAACACTTATCAACTCTGGCCAGCACTCACATTTAATTAAAGTGGTGATCAACTTGAATAGTATATCTTTATAACGGTGGCATATGAAATTGGCAGCTTTGGGGCACAAATCACATGCAGCTAAACACAGCAGCATCAGTGCAGGGTAAAAATCTGTAGTGCTTAATTTGTATTAGTTGACAACACTGTATTTATTGAAGAAATGACGCCAATGTATAACACCAAGACGAAATACAGTATAAATAAAGGATCAAGCTTAGATTTGTACTGATACCAATCAGTTAAAAGAATGCTTCGATTGCTGTGATAATCTGAATAACATTGATTTGAAACAGTAAAAGCACAGCTGTCTTCTATGGTAAACCCATCCATCCCACCCAACCTCCTCCCTATGTGAACTTTGTAGCTCCATAACAGCATCAATTGACTCCTCCTTTGTTCTCCTTGTAAATATTACTACTATTTAAACATAAACATAACATATTTAAACATTAACCTAACATATAACCATATGCAATTTTGAGACACTTATTTAAACAACTGATTTCACATATTTATGAGAGGGAACTCAACATTAGGAGGGTAGAAACAGCAGCTGGCAAGTGTTTGTTATTGGAGGACTGATCTCTATAAATAAAGATTAGTCACATATTAGAGCATGAGTGTTTTTAAAATGTGAAGGTGAGAACGCTGATATCACCATAGATCCATTATTTAACTGACAGGCTGATGTGTTTCCTGTCACTCACAGTCGGTGTGATAATGACCAAACAGAAAGCCAACCTCAGTGAGCTGATGGAGGGGATGAGAGTCTTGGAGAATAAAACTGCAAAGCTGAGCAGAGACAGACACGATCTCAACTACACGCTGGGAGTCATCCTGAATTTCAGCAGCTTTCCAGTTACAGAGTACTGCCCTGACAAAAGTGAGTATTCTACTATGTTTCCCTCGCAATATGAACTTATAATGTCAGAATAAATTGTATTTTATTAGCAGTGCCTACAGATGATTACCAGTTTGGTAAATCCTGCATGAATTATTGCTTTACACTCTAAAGAGCAATTCAGGGGACCTATTCCCACTGCTTATTCAAATGCATTGGTGCAAGATAGAAATTCAGATGTTTGTTTGGTTTAGACAATTTTTTAAAGTTTCAACACTATTTTGCTGGGTTGGTTGGGTTGACATGATAATATTTGTAATTAAATTAAACTAATACTGAGTGTGATGTAAACTAAAAAGTGTTGTCATATCACCAAATGATAGTAAGCTTTTTTTTGCTCATTAAAAAAAAAAAAAGACTCTTTAAGTATAACAGCAATGCTAACATCTCAAACATTGTTAGAATGTTATTGGTGTTTCTGATACTGCGACATTTTTTATCCAATATTTTAAGACATTTTATAGTGTTTTTACAAGAATATTTTAGAGTATTTAACAAGAGAATCTCGTTTTATTTGTCTGTGTATTTCATGACTACAGAGTGCCAGCCTTGTCGGAGTGACTGGATTCTGTTCCAGGAAAAGTGCTACCTGTTTTATGAAGAAGATCCTTGGAAGACGTGGGAAGAAAGCCGAAAGTACTGCCGAAGCAAAACTGCAGATCTGGTTGTTATTAATGGTCTGCAAGAACAGGTGAGCTCCAGCAGCATCGCCACGCCACCTTCACAAGACTAAAGAAAAAAAACAAAAGGTCTGGTCAGAATGAGTTGCTGAAAGTGTGAATGTTGATGATCTGTCATTTAATGCCTCACAGGAATTCATCAGTAATCACACCAACTCGTACTACGATGATTCCCACGGATACTGGATTGGTCTATATGAAAAGAATGGAACCTGGGTGTGGGTTGATGGACGTAATGACACTCTCAGGTGAGGAAGCCTTTACATGTGTGGATCAATAACTGAACAGGGGCTCTGCTGGGTACAGAGCTTCAGTTTGAAGTGATGGTTAGCATGTCTCATAGTCAAGTCAAAGAATCACAGATAGTCACAAACTTATGCAAAGCACTCACAAAAAGTCAGAAAACAGCAAAGAGAGACAAACAACAAAGAGAATCAAAAATACCAGAAACACATGCAAACCACTGAAAACATAACATGAAAACAATATACATAAAAAACACAGAAGTCCAGAAAAAGATGCAAACATTTCAAAAGAGATGAAAAATGAACAAAAATAGATGTAAAATGACTGCAAAGAAACACAAAAACACCAGCAAGAGATGCAACCTACTATTGAAAGATGCCAGAAGAACACAAACAGATGTAAAACAACAGCAAAAGCATACATAGCAGCAATAAAGGGATGCAAACTAACCAAAAGATATCCCAAATGAGCACAAATGAATGTAGATCATGTGCAAAGGCACTCAAAATGACCAGAACAGCTTTAAAACTAAATCAAAGAGAGGCAAAATTAACATAAAGAGATGTGAAACAACAGTTAAAACACACAAAAGACCAAAAAGAGATGGAAAATAATGAAGAGCGGCAAAATTAACACAAACAGATGTAAAAAAAAAACTGTAAAGGCACAGAAAAAGACCAGAAAGAGATGGAAAATAATGAAAAAGAACGCAAAATTAACACAAATAGGTGTAAAAAGACTGTAAAGACACAGAAAAAGACCAGAAAGAGATTAAAACTAATTATAAGAGAAGCAAACTGAATACAAATAGATATAAAATGACAACAAGGAGAGATTAAAATCAGCTAAAAGAAAAAAATTAACAAATAGACATAAACAACAGCAAATACAGACAAAATGCACAGAAAATGTCTCAAATGAAAGGAGATGTAAATGAACACAAATGGATGTAAAAAAAAAAAACAACAAACAAACTGCAAGGACACAAAAAGACAAGAACACGATTAAC
The DNA here is from genome assembly GCF_021347895.1 of Acanthochromis polyacanthus. Classification (NCBI taxonomy): domain Eukaryota; kingdom Metazoa; phylum Chordata; class Actinopteri; family Pomacentridae; genus Acanthochromis; species Acanthochromis polyacanthus. Next base: position 28,555,997 of record NC_067124.1, read on the forward strand.
TTTAACTCGAAGAGATGCAGAATGAGCACAAAAAGACAGAAAAACATGCCACGGCACACAAAAAGACCAGAGATCTTTTTAAAATGACTCAAAGAGATACAAACTATTCTAAAAGAGATGCAAAATGAACACAAAGAGATGGAAAATGACTGAAAAGAAACCTGAAAAAAAAAGATCTGAAAGAGATATGAATTGAAACAGATGCAAAATAAACACAAGCAGATGCAAAACCATCACAAACAGCAACAAAACAACAGCACAGAGACACAAAACACATCAGACATCTGGGGGTGGTGGGGGTGCCTGGTTGGGGTGATCAGGTACAATCAGATAAAGAATGTATTGCAAGACGGAAGTGGAAATTAGACTTCAGCTGTAAATTAATGCAAAACAAAAATCCTTTACTTTGCAAATGAGAGCTATGTAGGTCAGATATTTAACTGAAATGACAAATGCTTTACTGTCAGCCTTTGTATGTTTTGGTTACTCTCTTTTGTTGATGAAGGTTCTGGATAGACCGGCAGCTCGGCACATCGGGTATATATGCCCTGATGATCCCTGGGAGCGATCCTACACACAGCTGGGACCCGGCAGATGACATGTTCTTAAACAAATTCATCTGTGAGAGTGAAGTTCTGATAAGGTCCAAATAGTTCAGCACTGTGTAAGTGTCCTTTGTCTTCATGTTGCATGAAAAAAACACCAAGAAAATCTAAAGAAATATGCATCAGTACTGTTTATATGCTACATAATTTAGAATGCGAGGATTCATTTCATCGTCCACGTTGTTTTCATAGAGATATGGTGTTTGCGACTGATTTTCATGATAGGATTCTTTTTATGGTGCAAAATGGAAAATACAAAGGTAAAGAAAGACCAGAAATAGATGCAAGTCACTGGAAAAAAGATGCAAAATGAACACAAATAGATGTAAAAGAACACACGGAGATGCAATACAATGAAAGCTAAATGAACACAAACGGGCATAAACAACCACAAAGACATAAAATGACCAGAAAGGGAAGCAAATCATTGCAAAAGAGATGCAAAACTAACAAAAACAGACAAGTAAAAGATACACAAAAAGACAGAAAAGTGAAGAGAACTAACTAAAAGAGAAGCAAACTGAACATAGACAAACAAAAACAGACAAGTAAAAGATACACAAAAAGACAGAAAAGTGAAGAGAACTAACTAAAAGAGAAGCAAACTGAACATAGACATAAAATGATTATAAAGACACAGAAAAGACCAGAGGAAAATGCAAACCTTTAAAAAGGGATGCGAATCGATGGTGAATCGGCATAAACACCTACAAAAACAAATAGACCAGAAAAAGATGTAACATTTTTAAAAAAAAGAGACCAAAAACAAACACAGGAAGGCATAAACAACAGCAAAGACAGTGAAAATGACCAGAAAGGCGAAAAAAATTAATTTAAGAAGACGCAAAATGAAGATAAATAAATGTAAAATTATGGGAAAGACACACAAAAAAAAGGGACTAGAAATAGAAGCAATCCATTGGAAAAGAGATATGAAATAAATACAAATAGATATAACGATAGACACACAAAAAGACTAGAAAATGCAAAATGAACAAAAGTAGTTTTCAGTCCATGCGGTTATCTTTGAATTAGCTCTAGTAGCATGGTGTAGTATCTAATACTGTAGGATCATAACCTTAACTTGAAACTTGTTAAGAAAAACAGATAGAACCAAGAATTCCCTTTAGGTATTAATAAAGTTTTATCTTATCTTTTAATATTTAGGTACATTTGTATTGCTACTTTTATTTTTCTGTTGTAAAGTTCTTTGGATCAACACCTTTCGTTTTAAATGTGCCCTAAAAAGAACTGTGGCTTCACTTAAACTTTATACCTTTAACCTTTCTAGATGTTAATTTTACAATAATTCTTCCACAGCAGGCTGGAAGTCTTTGTGTTGCCAGAAGGCTAAAAGCTAAGTGTAATAAGGTGGTTTTACATCCAGTAACACTGCAGGTTTCTTACAACATTCATGTCACATCTGTCATAAGCTGTCGAGACAAACGGTTGGCAAAGGATCTTGTGTTCTTGCTGTGAAAAACTCCAAGATTTCTCCATTTACGTCACATCTCAGCAGGAGATTTCTGTTTGCTAAGTTCAAAGTTATTTTTTGTGCAAGAGCTGAGAAACAGATTCAAACTGGTGAAACTACTATTATCGATCTCTTTGTGCTGTGTATGTTCATACTGTTACTGTAGAGAATTCTTAATATTTTTGCCATATGTTGGGATATTAAAAACTATGTAAAAAGAAAATAAGTAAAACCCCAAAAATGCCTTCCATCACAGAGCATTCTGATGTCATTTTATTTGCATATAAAATTCTGCTTAACTTGTGTACAAAGAAGTGCTGCGTCTTTATTATAAAAACACAGAGTACAGGTGTGAGGTTCCTCAAAGAGGCTTTGACAAAGTTCTCTACATTTCATACTGGCTGCCCAGTAACTTACAAGACATTTCATATAAAGTTGGAAACACAGGCAAATCAAAAGGTCACCATCAGCTGCTTTAAACTGGCTGGTAAGGCTGTTCAACAGGCAGAAGAGGCACTACTGCTGGATGTCAGTCTGTAGTTACTGGTCTGAAATGCTAACACATGGTGCAATCAAAAAGTATTGCATCTGTCACGTCTGCACCAAATGCGTCACCATGATGCATAATCAACGTGTGAACAGTAGCAGTCACAAGTCTGGGGCAGCTGCACATCAATGCAATATAAACATTTATGAATCGAGCTCAAATTGTCCCACTTAGTCTGCAGCTGGAGGACCATCCCTGGTGATGAGAGGTGGGTCTGCAGCTACCACCAAGAGAAGAACCAGCAGTTTAATGGAGATGATAATTTAACCAATAAAAAATAACGTAGCAGAAGGTGAAAGACATGCATCTCCAACAACAAATTTTAGATTAGCTGTAGTACTTAGTTGTTCCACCAGGTTGAGTGTGCTACTGTTTGTGAAGGCAGCGACCTGAGGAGATGGTCACCCAGACCACTGGCAAGCAGAAAGCATTCTGGTCATTCAGCTAGTCAAGTGTCACCATATCTCCTGTGACGCTTAATGGCTACTGGCCAGACCTGTTGCTCTGAAGGCCACTGGAGCAGCTTATGTCATGTGACCGCATTCAATACAGCTGGATCAGGAAAAGGAACGATGTCCGCCAAGATCATTTTGTGTTACTGATTATTCAAATATTAACAAAGTTGCTAAAATTTGCTTAAGAAAAAAGTTCAAAGTCTGCAACCCTCATCCTAAAGCTTCTAAGGAGTAAAATGCAGTGCAAGTAACACAAACTGTCTAAAGATAGCATGTAGGAGCTCCAACACCAAACACACATCGTGCTAAAAACTCACAAACCTTTTAGACACAACACCACAACTGTCACTCTCCACCTGCCGTACTTTCCAGATTTAGCCTCCTACAACTTCTTCCTCTTTCCCAAAATAAAATCCAAGTCAGAGGTCGCCATTTTTAGGAGACTCAGAACAGAACTTACAGGAAGCATTCATTGCAGGAGCACTAGGAGCAGAGTATCACTGCACAGGGACGCTACTTTGACAGGAAGGGTGGCAAAATTTAAATCCATATGGTTTGTCATTGGCACAGTCTGAATTTTTTAATCACACCTCACAGCCAGAACAGGCACAACTTCTAGATGTCTCTGGATTATCTTGTTACTGGTATGAATTAATAGTTGAATTTAAAAAAAATCTACTGAGTTGAAGAACATCTAAAATCCATTTAAAATCAGAGTCCATGATCAGCACACAGCTGATGTGAGCTTACAATGAGTTCCTCAATCAGCCAACATAAATCAGTCTATCACTGTGCAGCAGCTTGTTCATGCTAATCTTTGGACTTCTTTTTCTTCTTCTTTGGTGGAGCCACCTCTTCGTCTATATTCTTGTCCATAAGTGATTTGTCCTCTTTACATTTTTCTTTTTCTGCTTCACTGCTGGCTCCTCGAGCACTAGATCATCTGACTGGCTGGAGTCCTTGTCTTTACTCGCCTCTTCTTCTGCAGGTTCACTGCGGCTTTTGGATGATTTCTTCTTCTTCTTCTTCTTGACCTTAGTGTCCATGTGCAGCTCGGCAGTTTCGTCTCCATTCTGCTCTGTGTTTTGTTTCTTTTTCTTATGTTTCCTCTTTGTTTTGTGAGAGTCGTCCACTTCACTGTTTTCTGTACAGTTCAAATCTCCCTCAGTGGAAACAGCATCAGATGTTTCCTCAGATTTCTTTTTCTTCTTCTTGGGTTGTACTTCAGTTTCAGGACTTTCAGATACTTTGTCATCATTTAGCTCAGTAATTCTCTCAGCAGATCTCTTCTTTTTCATCTTTTTTCTGCGGCAGCCCTCGGTCGTCTCCTCCAGTTTCTCTAACTGGGAGGTCGGTGTGACACAAACTGGCGCAGGACTTGCTGGTTGGCTCTTCTTGCCATATTTGGCCATGAACTCCGCTTCCTGCTGCTCCAGCCTGGCTAACTTAGCGCTCATGGTCAAGCCGTGCCTGGCTCCTCTAAAAAATACAACAGTAGCAAACAAAATGAGGACAGTCTCGCTTAACTCGAGCAGTTATGAAATATTCCACAAATTTATAGAGTTTACTGCTCAGGTTTGCTGAATTTTATGAGCTTACTTGTGAGCCGTGCGTCCTCCACAAGCCTTCATTAGATCCACGTCAGAAAGCCTGTCGAGAATCAATGAATAACTTCACTTTTATGACACGATTAAATCAGATAAGTAAACTTAACGTAAATAATCAACAAAGAATAAAGAATAAATACATAAGAAGAATAAATAGTAAAGTGAAATCTAACACAAAAATTAGTAAATAAAAGATAATGACAGGGTAGGAAATTAAAAATTACTTTGCAGCTTGTGGGAAAACATTTAATTTAAAACCAACATAAAAACAGTCTAAAAACAAACTTAAAATATGTCTAAAATCGGAGTCCTGATTTCAACATCATGGAGTGAAAAATCAGTCTACAACAAAGTCCATGACCAGTCTTAAATCAGTCTAAAGCCAAGTCCAAAATCAGAAGACAAAGAGACAGACTGAACCCACAGAAGAATTGTGGCAAAACATTAAATAAAAACTGAGCTGATATACCTGTGTAAATAGATTGACAATATAAACCTTGGTCCAAAAGTCAGACAGCAAATGTAAAATCTGACATATTTTCATGTCAACCTGGAAATAATCAGAAAGCTCAGAAACATTTACAAAACACAAGACGTTTTGACATAAATCTTTCAGATATTGCTCCGTTTCTTGGTCATCATTCAAACTGATGAGATTAACGGGAGAAACTGTTTTTTGGACAAAAGGTCAGATTAAGTGTCAGAAATCAGATTGTTATTCTTAAGCTTCCTCAGCGTCACATCACGGCTGGACTGAAGGTTTCTGAGGGGCAGAGCATCTAAAACTCTTTTAGAAGCTGGATCAGTTGTATCCAAAGCACAAAGTGAGAACACCATCAGCAGATCAATACATCAAGCTCTCTTTACCGACAGATTAAAAAAAAAAAACATCATCACAAATACAGAATTTACTAAATAAAGAACACAAGAATCATATCAGCACACGTCCTGTCAAAGGAAGGCTTTCTAGTCTCAGAGGATGAGGAGCATCTTTAAACCTGTTCTCAGGAGGAGAAATGGGACAAAAGCTTGTGGTGGGCCGAGATAAAGCAACATTCAAAGTGGATGATGTAAGAAGCCCTGTACTAGACTTGACCGTGCATAATAAAGCACAGCGGTGCACATTGATCGCACTGTTATAATAGTATAAAATGTCTATGAGCTAATAAATGTTGAATAGAGGGACGTAAAATACTTAATCTGAGGTGAAGGTCTTACTTTGTGGTGCTGGAGAGATCCAGTTTCTGGTCGTCCTCCTCATCCGAGCTGCTGCTGTCAGTCGAGTCGCAGGACTTCGGCTCTGGTTGTTCCTGACCAGACCGCAGTGTAGCAGACTGAAAGAGGAGTCAGTCATTGTTGAATATTAGTCAAATCTGAAGCTAGAGAAACATCAGTGTCATTCACATCACTGCATATAAGAAACTAGGGGTGTAACAGTACAGAAAATCTGATATCACCTCAGTTTTGGGGTCTTAATTCAGTACAAAGAAAATAAACACGTAAAACTCCCGCCTCCACCAACCAGTTAAGTACAGTTTGCATACATGTCAGTCAGGTGATTTCAGCCTTGCCTGTTTATAACAGTGATATCAGACAACCTGAAGGGGAAAAAAAAACTATTAACAAAATTCTAATTAAAATATTTTGAAGAAAACAAGTTACTGACAATCTTGAATCACAAAAACAAAAACAACTATCCATTTTCATTCAGGGCAGATTAATACATACTGTACCCAAAAAAGGTGTGGGGAGGTGCTACCAGTGAAAAAGTTCATCTGGAGCCCTGAGCAGCCAAGATTACTGTCACCAATTTAGCATCTGATGAAATATGAAATATTATATCCTGTTCTTCAGTTATGGCGCTGAATACTGACCAGAAAGAAACTACAAGTTTGACCACTGTTCTGTAGGTTAAATTAAGAACTGAACTGTCTAGTATAAGAGACAAATTACCTTGACAAAGCATCCATAAAGTCTGGCTTTAGCCAGTGCAGCTTTTCGTGGCTTTTTGTTTGAGATCATCTCATCTTCTTCCACCGTCTTCTTCAGCTTCATACCATTCTGCATTCAGAAAATCAGAAAACACTTTGAACCTCTGTCAGACACTAAACCGGCTGATTACACTGGAAAACAACAATTGATATAAAAAATAACTACTGAGTGGCATGAGTCTGTAGTTCAACAGTACAAAAATACAACCTTTATGTTAACTTTGGATCTAAATACAGCTTTCATCATTAACACTTCAAAACTGATGCTTCAACACCTCAAGTTACACTTTTACACTGACTCAACTTAGAATTCTACAATTCTACAATTTCATTTAGCAGACGCTTTTGTCCAAAGCGATAGAAATTGTATGCAACTACGTTCAGGTACAGCAAGCAAACCAGTTTTTCCATTCATGAATTAGCTGCTAAATAAATGAAGCAAGCATGACATGTTTTAACTTCTTTATTCTGAAATAAGTCATGACATTACTGCTGAAAAACTTTTTAAGACATTATAATTGCATCAAGAACTTAAAATAAAAACATCCACTGATAATGTGGTTTGACTGCAGGTCAATTTACAATTCAACAAAGTTGCTTCATTCTGCAAATGCGCTCCTCTGTCCTTACATGTAAACAATAGTTTTCAGTTATTGGCTAATACTCATGTCACATAACAGCCGATCAGATAGCAGTGTAGAGAGGACACCACTTGAGGCCATACTATTTACCAATAATTGGTCAATAAAGACACAAGCAGCAATGTGAAAAATACCAAATATCAGCCTAAATAATCAGCCGGCCGACAATCAGTTGAATCCCACCAGAAAATTAGAAATAATTGTCAAAGTTAACACCTGCTATCTGATGTTAGAAAGGTGGAGGGTGGTTCTGATGGTATCTGACAAGCAGTTCGGATGAATCACAAAGCTAGCTCACCTGATCAGACTCCACCTGCAAACTAGAAGAGGCCTTATTGAAGACATGATCCCACCAGTGGAAGGTGAACTGTTCCCCTTCCTTATGACCAACCTGCCAGAGAAAAGTACAGAAAACAAGCTCATCTCAGGCCTGTTTTGACACAAATAGAAAATCTATTAAATCTGAAATCAAATGTCACTCACTCCTCCTTTGTTGCATTTCACTTTGACCTTGATCGCCTCCGTAATGCCATTTTCAGCTCGGCCCAGTCCTTTACCTGAGGAGAGAGTGGCCTGATAAAGATGCAGCTGATGTTGGATTGTTGCATGATGAAGATCAAATTACTAACCGTGTTCCCAGCCGTGACGCAGAAGCTGCTGCTCTGCAAACTTCAAGCCTCGACTTTTCTGTTGCACTACTTCTGCCATCTGTACAAAAAGACAGTTGGCAGGATTTTAAGCAAATTAAAAAGTCTATTTTCTATTTCTCTTGTGCTACCTGCCAATGTGTTGCCACCCAAACAGCCATTTTGGTCATACACTGAACTAAATTTCACAGTATTTTTTACTGATACAACAAGGACAGTAGCACGCAAAATACAGTACGCACTAAGATAAGACTACCTGTGTGGACAGTGATTCAAAGTCTGGGTTCAAGACTTAACAAATATGAGGGGTTTATAAAGATAAGAATATAGGATCTATCAAGGTGGTATGTTGGGCATCAAAAACTGGTTTCAAAGTTCCAATTCCAAAATAATCATTGAGAAAGTTTAATTTTGATTCTGCTTATTAGTTCTTCACTCATGCTTGTTTATAAACACCACACTACTGGTTTTCCATAGTTACCTCCGCCAAGGAGCTTATGTGACACCCGGCGTTTGTGTGTCTGTCTGTCTGTTAGCAAGATAACTCAAAAACGCCTGGGCAGATTCACATGAAATTTTGAGGGGATGTAGACTATGGTAAGAGGAAGAGCTGATTTAATTTAGGTGGCAATCCGGAAAGGATCCTGGATTCTGGATCACTTTGAATTTTTTAGTATGTTTTAGTATGTGGTCCAAAATATGACAAAAACATCATAGGTTAGTATGTCGTCCAACAAATTGGAGCAAGGTGCTCAGATAGCTCAACTGGTTAAGAAGGCAATTCGTAAACAGAACTGTGTCAGAGACGCAGATTCGATTCCGGCTCATGATCCTTTACTGCATGGGTTTCCTGTTTTCCTCTCTATCCTAGGCGGAGGTCTGCACTCTCTTAGTGTTTTTCTAGTTATTCATCTGTGTCATGCAATTTCAATTGTAAGACCTGTATTATTCTCACTTAGTTGTTGCTCAGATGCTTGGCAAGCAGGTGAGCAACATAAATTGTGTAGTAATAATCACCTTTAGTAAATGCTGCTACAAACCACAAAAAGAACTGAACCAATCATGTTGGTAATCCATTCTCTGATCAATACGACGACAATTCCAATAATGTTTAAAGTCAAGAGAAAAAAAATCATGTAACAGTAGTTGTGTAGTTGATGGTAACACTAAGCTAAAAGCTAAATGTTGAACGCATCTGTTTGACAGCCTTAATTCAGGGAAGGTTTATCAAAATTACGAGACCACGACATAAATAAATACTACATTTACCTTTCAACGTCTTGTTTTATTATAATTTCCTCAATGAAAACGGCAGGAATGTAACACACCAGCAGTATCAGAAACTAGCCATGCGGCTCCAGCAGCAGGCTGACATGACACCGGAATTACATCACCGCCTTCTTCTTCTGTGGCCGATTTTGCAGCAGCGCTCAGCTGGATAAAGTCTATGAGCTGGGGGCTACAAAATAAAAGCGCATCTTAAAAAAAGTAACCTGTCTCTCCTTACACTGTGATAACATTTGTGTACAGCACGACTGTCGGACTCTGTTTGTAATCAACTTCTACATAGAGTCTGAAGCATTATTTTATGCTTGAAGGGAAGTTAATCTCACTAAACTTTACAAACAAACGTCACAGATGTTGGCTTAAAACTAAAAATCATTCTTAGATGCTCTTTTGTTTTCATATGTAATATACTGAGTGAATAAAGCTTCAATGTATTTGTAAAGTTAATTTTTAAAAAATCGTTGACATCTAATTTCTCTCCATTTCATGTCGAGGTTTTACACTATGAACACCAATGGAGAAAAACTCTATTACATAAAAGTCACACATTTAGATTTATATTTTAGTAAACGTATTTGCAAAGTATTTGCATCAAAATATGCTTAAAGTATCAAAAATGAAAGTACTCATTATGCAGAGTGAAACATTTCAGAATAATGTGTTAGATTATAAATGATAGATGAATGTGTTCTGAATTTTAATACTGGAGCCTTTAAAGGAGATTTAACTACTTTTTATAGTTAACCTAAAGTTATTTGATCTTTGATTGCTAATAATTGGTATCTTGATCAACTCTGATATTTATATGTTTTGTATAATTAAACATAGTATTTAATGAAAGGTATCATTTTATTTAATATCATTAAAAGTGTAATATTTAGTCTGGACTAAAAGCATAAAGCAGCAGAAAATGGAAATAATCAAGTAAATCGCAAATACCATGTAAATGTACTTAATACAGTACATAGTTACTTTCCCCTACTGCTTTTAAGCAGATTTAAGGTTTGAAAAATTTTCTTTTTCACAGTTAAAGGCAAAACTGTGTTTTTTGAAATGGAAATATTCTGCAACACTTGAATTGGTACACATAATTTCCCCTAAAGTTCAACCCAATCTATTAGTTTTCTGTGAGAATATCTGGATCGATGAAGTAATGCAATTTTGAAATGGTTTGGCTGCCCTGCGTGGATTTTAATGGCTGCCCTAGTGGTGAATCACAGGATTTAAACTACAGCATGCCACCAGATGGCAGTGTTTCACACCAGAAAAATAAGATACATACAGTATTCAAGTGTCGTGTATCAGAGTGCCAACCTGTAATTATATTTACATCAAAACAAATCAGCCATACTGAAAAGTTAGTGTCAATGAGCAACTTTTTTTATTCGTGGACTTGCAAGCAGAGGAAAAACCTGATCTCCACTCCTCTCTGATCAAAAAATAAATAAATCTGACAGACATATTATTTTATTATGTGTAATATATTTTAAATGAAAGACAGTGGCTCAAAGTGCTTTCCAATGAAGAAATAAATTTGAATATTACGACCAAAACACATTATATACTTTATATATAATTTCTTTCTTTTATAAGAGTCCTGGTTAAAAAATCAAGACACGGGCATTAAACTGTTTTATTGCTTGTTTCAGGTCAACCTTGTCGTTAAAATGTTTACAGAATATGAAACATAGCAAATTTGTACAGTTTAAGCAGTTTTTTGTTTTTGTTTTTTTTAGCACATCTCTCCGGTTAACACAGTAACTCTGGATCTGATCATTTAACCACTAGAAACCAGCTGTTTTTGTTGTATTTCACCATAAAACTGAACTATAAAACTAGCAGAGATCCTCATTGCAGATGCCAGTGGCATGTTTCCAGGATGAAGAAATCAAATTGACTTGAATGCTCGGAATGATGTCTGCTGGGTGTGACAGACAGTTACACCCAGGATTGCTCAGCAAAGGCAGATGTGGAAGCTCTTCAGATACCTTTTCCGACTTTTACCAGGACAAAAGCAGCACTAAAATGATGGCAACCCCCCTCAGTGTCCTCAGTGTGGGACTGCAGGAAACTATTTTACTTCCCCCTGCACTGATTTCCGTGCAGCGAGGATGTTTGCTCCACCAGGTCTCAGTCCACAAGCTGTTTATCTGTGTCAGTACTCAGCAGGAGGGTGGGACACCCGTCCTGAGCAGGCTGGTCATCATGGCTGTTTGGGAAGAGGAGGCTATTACACAGCTGTCAATAAAACCTGCAAGAGACAAATAGAGCCGGCTTGAGACAAAACATGAACAAAGAAAAAATATACAATATACAGCTAAAAATATGTGGACACTCATGTTTTTTTTTTGCAATTTGGGCAGCACTTCCCTCTGCCAATTGAGGAAAACCTTCATGTTGTAGCAAACAGTGATGTCAGACAACATTGGCAGCGGTTTGGATGAGGCTTTTTCCTGTTTCAGTACCTCTGTGCTCATCCTCTGGGAAAGCTTCCCCACAGGATGGAGGCTGTTACACCAGCAGATTTACGAGATGCTCAACTATCACAAAAGGTCAGGTGTCCACATACTTTTGGGCATTTACAAAAGACGACTTTCACATTCACAAGTATGTTAAAGTTATTTCAACCCCTATTTGCAATAAAGAAAAAACCCTGACATCCTGGAAAATATGGAGTTTGAGGCAGTATCCATTTTGGACCTCTTTCCAAAAACCCCCTGTATATAAAGCTTAATTGTTTATCTGAGCTGAGGTTAATGGCTTCAACTGGTGAAGACACGTGTGTGTTAGCAAGCAAATAATGTCAAATTTTAAATCATGAAAAGAGCGTAAAGCTTAATGTTTTGATAATAACCTGACATTTCTTAAGGCAACATGGTCATAAGTACCTAGCAATCATTTATCTATCTACTTGCCTTTTCTAACATACCTCAATTATCTATCCTATCTGTCTTTTTCTCGTCACCAGCTTACTTATCTGTCGATCTTACCAATCTATCACATTCACCTACCTACTTATCTATTTACAAATCTTTCTTACTTACCTACCTTACTTAATGTACAAGTCTATCTTACCTATGTACCTACCTACCCTATCTGTTTACCTAACTACTTGTCCACCAACCTATCTTACCTACCTAACCGAGGATCTAACTCCTTACCTACCTACCAACCAACCTACTTTTCTACCTACGTAAGGAACTACCTTACCTACCTACCAAATATACCTGTCTATCCTACCTACATACCTACCTATCTGTGTGTCACCTACATACCTAATCTACCTACCTATCCATCAACCTTCCTCCCTAGCTACACTACTAGTCAAATTTTGGACACACCTTCTCATTTAATGGTTTTTCTTTATTTTCATGACTATTTACATTGTAGATTCTCACTGAAGGCATCAGAACTATGAATGAACACATATAGAATTCTGTACTAAAGAAAAAAGTGTGAAATAAGTCAAAACGTGTTTTATATTTGAGATTCTTCAAGATAGCCACCCCTTTGCTTTGATTACAGCTTTGCACACTCTTGACATTCTCGCTATGAGCTTCATGAGCTTCATTTCAGTCACCTGAAATGGCTTTCCAACAGTCATGAAGGAGTTCCCAGACATGCTGAACACTTGTTGGCCCTTATGCCTTCGCTCTGCGGTCCATCTCATCCCAAACCACCTCGACTGGGTTTACGTCAGGTGACTGTGGAGGCCAGGTCATCTGACGCAGCACTCCATCACTGTCCTTGGTCAAACAGCCCTTACACAGCCTAGGATCTGTGTTTGAGGTCATTGTCCTGTTGAAAAATAAATAGATGAAGATCCAACTAAATGCAAACCGGATGGGATGACATGTTTCTGCAGGATGCTGTGGTGGCCATGCTGGTTCAGTGTGCCTTCAGTTTTGAATAAATCTCCAACAGTGTCACCAGCAAAGCAGCCCTACACCATCACACCTCCTCCTCCATGCTTCACGGTGGGAACCATGCATGGAGAGACCATCCATTCACGTTTTCTGTGTCGCACAAAAACATGGTCCAAATTTGGACTCATCAGAACAAAGCACAGATTTCCACTGGTCTAATGTCCATTTCTTGTGTTTCTTGGCCCAAACAAATCTCTTCTGCTTGTTGCTCTTCCTTAGTAGTGGTTTCTTAGCAGCTATTTGACCATGAAGGCCTGACTCAAGCAGTCTCCTCTGAACAGTTGATGTAGAGATGAGTCTGCTACTAGAACTCTGTGTGGCATTTATCTGGGCTCTAATCTGAGGTGCTGTTAACTTTCCATTTCTGAGGCTGGAGACTCGGATGAACTTATCCTCAGCAGCAGAGGTGACACTTGTTCGTCCTTTCCTGGAGTGGTCCTCATGTGAGCCAGTTTCGTCATAGTGCGTGATAGTTTTTGCGACTGCACTTGGGGATACATTCAAAATTCTTACAATTTTCCAGACTGACTGACCTTCTCTTCTTAAAGTAACGATAGACTGTCATTTCTCTTTTCTTAACTGATTCTGGTTCTTGCCATAATATAGATTCTATTAGTTGTCAAATAGAGCTGTAAACTGTGTACCAACCTGACTTCTGTACAACACAACTGATGTCCCAACCCCATAAAGAAGACAAGAAATTCCACAAATGAACCTTGACAAGGCACACCTGTGAAGTGAAAACCATTTCAGGTGACTACCTCATGAAGCTCATTCAGAGAAGGCCAAGAGTGTGCAAAGCAGTAATAAAAGCAAAGAGTGGCTACTTCGAGGAATCTAAAACAAAAAACATAATTAGAGTTATTTCACAATTGTTTGTTTGCTACATAATTACATATATTTTGCTTCATAGTTTTGATATCTTCATTATGTATCTACAATGTAGAAACTAGTGAAAAAAATAAAGAAAAAACACTGAGAAGATGTGTCCAAAGTTTTGACTGGTAGTGTAGGTAAGACAGATGGGTCAGTAGGAAGGTTGATGGATAGGTAGGTAGGTTAGATATGTAGGTAAAAGACAGATCTTACCTACCTATGTTACCTACACTATGTTGCATACCAATCTCTCTACCTCTCTCTGTCTATATATGTAACTGCAGTGTATTTTTCCACCTTGGCATTCAGAATACAGCTGCTCTGTTTTCCGTCAGGTATCATCTCACTGCACCATCTATTCTCTAAACTCTCCTGAACACTCTCACAGTGAGACATCAAGGTCTGGAGGCCCACTGAAGACAAAAACAACCGTCAGCCTCCCCCTGGACCTCCCAAACCTCCTCTCTGCCCCATCCCTCCTTCTCCTCCTCCTCCTCCAGCTCCAGTCCCCTCTCTGTCACAGTTTTTCCACTTTCTTTGGCTGCACTTCAGGACCCTCCCCCGTTTGGATGCGGCGCTGCGCTTTTTCTTTCCTCCTCGCACTCTTCTGAATGTTTACTCGGCTTCAAGATCTTTACAAGTGTGTGAACTATTATCAACAAACGACCCTTTTCTTCTGGGGAGGCTGTTATTAAGTGAAACATCGAAGCGGACCGAGGATTCGGGTATTTCTCCGCCGGCAAGGTCAGTAACAATGATGTCAGTGAAATGTGGGGGAAAAAAATCCGAAATTGAAGACATTTTAATGGAAACTGTGTCACTGGACAGAGTTTGCACATTTTTAAATTGTGACTACTCACTCGTGCTGTATGGGAATGCGCTGTTATGTGGAGCATTTACGCAGCGCAAAACCCATCAAAACCGCTGATAAACGCAATTTAGCGCTTGAAATGATGAGATAAGGAGGGCAAAGCATTAAAACAGTGATATTGGATAAGGACATTGTTTCTGGATCAGGAGAACTTTTACTTTTTTCTCTTAATCCTGCAACACTGTACTTGTACTGAATTAGAATTTCAGTGGACCTTTTTTTTTAAACTGCTTTTTATAATTCCCCTGCTGCTTTTATCAGCAAAATACACTGAAAGCATCAACAGTAAAATCTCTTATTCAGAATAACTTCTTTCAGCCTGTTACATGACATAATGACCAATAGATTACTGTTTCATTGCCCTATTGTGCAAGAAGCCTCTCCTTTCTGCAGATTTTGCATGCATTTTACTTGAAAAAACAACAGTAACTCCATCTGTCAAATAAATCTAGTGGAGCTGAGGGAGCATGAAATGACACAAACACCCATGGGTGTAGATTTCACGACGGGACACACAGGGGTCTGTGTGTCCTCCCTCAGGAAATCTGGAGCAGTAATCACTTAATTTCATGCATTTTGGTGAATTTTTATGCACCAATTTGTGCTTTTTCTGCATCAAATGTCTTAACAAGCATGAAGGAAAGCACCCAGTTAAGGAAGATTGAGTCAACATTAACACAATTTTTGATCATCTGCATCTCCCCGATATCTATGCCCATGTTGGACCATAACCAAGTACTGTACTTGAGTATAACTCTTTCTTTTCTTCTGTTATCTAGTCAACCACAGACCAGAGGCAAATATTGTACTTTTTACTCCACTGCATTTATATGATTATTTGCAGATTTAGTGTAATAACACAAAATATAATGACAATGATTAAATATTGATTTACATTAAAGTATATTGATCCCTTGAAGGAAACTTCACTAGCTGCCCACCTTCACCAGGTATTAATGCCTCAATAGGTACATGTATAGTGGAATATCATTATCTACATCCAGGTGGGTCTGTGCAATATCTCAGTTTCTACTTACAGAAGAATATGCATATCGACAGTGTTTATGTATATTTGTTTCTTATTTTTCAATTTTCTACTGATGTTCCCTAATTTTTGCACTACCCCCTCTGCTAATGGACTAAATGCATATCCTATCTTAACATTTTAAAATAGGGCATTCTGCACAATGATACTTTTGCCTAATTAAAAGTATTTTTATTGTTTTGTGTTTTTTTGGGGGGAGGTCAAATGCACATATTCCCTGCATCCCCCTGTTGCACAAATGAAAGTGTCTCAAATTTTTGTGCAGTTCTAGACAGATTTTCTCAGACTGGTCAACTACAGTTTGGTGTTTTGTTCTTTTTTCGTATGCTGCATGTTGACCTCCACACATTCTAACAATGAAGCCGTGTCATTCTATGTTTGTTCATCTACACGGACTAAATTTGTCCAACTTCTTCAAATGTGCTTCCACCACTTTATGCACTTGCTGTGTTATTTCTGCGAGTCAGAGATTTTTTCTTTTTTTCTGCTTTTGGCATCCCTGCCTGCTTTTAAAAAGGTCTTTAGCTGCTATCAGGAGAGTCAAAAGCATCTTATCCAGTGAATTACA
The DNA here is from genome assembly GCF_021347895.1 of Acanthochromis polyacanthus. Lineage (NCBI taxonomy): Eukaryota > Metazoa > Chordata > Actinopteri > Pomacentridae > Acanthochromis > Acanthochromis polyacanthus. Next base: position 28,572,537 of record NC_067124.1, read on the forward strand.
GATGAAGCTGCTGGAAGCAGGTCTGCGGTTTCCTCTTTGTTTTCTGTCTTTGATTTTTGATTTTCATCAGCTTGTTCAGATTTAATCTGAGTCCTGGTGCACCTCGGGGTCACTCAGGCCACTGGAACGTGGCGGCTGTGATTTCCTGTGTGTGATGGTGTGACTCCTTCATCCCATGTTAGTGGAATTAATCAGATGGAGATGGGATTTGTGTTTTCTCTGAGGATGTGAGTGGCTGCAGTGAATGTTTGTTTTGGGCATGTAGGACACAAGAGCAGCTGTGTGCAGCGTTCTGATATGAATAAGTCCATCACGAGTGATTTCATGCACTGATTGTGTCCTCATTGTTTGGGAGTTTTCAGGGAAACAGATTCTGAGGAGTTTTGGAAACAGACCAAACACTGTAAACAGGTTATTCATAGTCACTTGCTGACAAATTGATGCATTTATAGCTGGATCTGTGAACTGATGAACTCCTGTACATGGAAGCATGCTGTTTTGGACAGAAAATCCTCATTTGTTTTCCTCAGCGGAGCTGTAAAATCACCATCAATCACCGTAAATTCAGCATTGTTGCACTTGTGAATGAAAAGCCTTTTGATTAAGGAGGGTCTGGCACCATTTCACTCAGAAAAACATCTGTGAGGAAGGCAAGACGTGATTAACTATCAAAGTAAATCTCAGCCACTTGCTTTGGACTCCTGACCTCGCATCTGCGCTGGCAACCAAAAATCTCCAGGAAATCTTTCTGCCTGCAGACTGAACTTTCTTTTGTGCTTTCTGAGTATTTTTAAAAGCTCAGTTCAGTTTCTACATGTGCCATTGTTTGCAGATATCGAGTTCATGATTCTAAATGTGAAAAAGGGGCTCAAGTGTCCTCGTATGAGATCCTCATTAGCTGGTCTGCCCTCTACCAGACGGTTTCAGCTGTCAGCGGTGAAATGGTGACCCATTTTTTTGTTTTTGTGTCTGGTCAAGCAACAGAAAATTGTCTCTTGTCTGACAGCTGGAGGTCTGGCTGACTTACCGTCTGTTTGTCCGGGAGAGGGCTCGATCTGAGGCAGGCTATTGGATATGTTTTGCTTGGAGATGACAGTGGCCAGAGGCACAGAGAGATGAGGCAGATTTAGAAGAAAGGAGGCGAGAGTCATCAGCTTCATTTGATCCTCCAGTGCCTGGACTTTGCTAAAATTTATGGTAACACCACACAGGGCAGCCAGAGTGTCTGCATGTCTTTACACAGGCACAGCTTTTCTTGACATGAATATACCCACCGGCCACACACCATGTCTGCAGTGAGGTCTTTGTTTGTAGGATCTATCGGCTCCAGTAGAATTACCTGTGTACTTAAATATGGTAAACAGCACCTTCATGGTTGCTTCCATCTTACTTAATGAATCAGGTTGTTTCTGATTTGGTCAAGTCGCTCCTTACCAACTATTATTAGGCACAGCAGTTCTTTCCTGTATCCTGAATCCTAGAAACACCTCACTAAAAGAATCTACTCACTGAACTCAAACACAGCAGAATGGTGTTTAATCAAACACACCGATAAGATCCGCCTGCCACCTTCCGCGTAACTTTTAGTCTTAATACAGTTTACACAGGTGAGTTATAAATAAATTTGTCCCCTGCACAGTTGTTATGAAGGAGGAATTTAGCTATAGAAACCAAAGCTGTTTTCATATCAGGCCGTAAGCAGGTTTATTTCTGAGGTAAAGTTGGACATTTTAACATTGTGGTCTATGAAGATTGAGTCATTTTTGGAGCCTCAAGTGGATATTTGAGGGACTTCTGTTTGTGACACTTCCACGTTGGCTTCATATTTTAGACTTGAAGGTTGTTTAGGATTCATGTTCAAGGAACACAATCTGCTTTACACATGACTGCAAAAAACAGAGCAGAAGAAGCTGGAAACAGGACTAGATGTTTGCCGATCATTAAAAAAAAGGGGGAAAAAAAACAGAAGAAGAAACAAATGAACTTTTGTCCATCTTATGAAATTAATTGTTTTAAGTTGGGAAAGTTCTAATTATTCTTTCATGTCAGCTGGTGTTGGTCATGCTTTCATGCTGTCTGGACAAGAAGACAACAAAAATATCAGCCCATCAGGAAATGTTCATTGGATACCAAAGATACCAAATAAACAATATATATATATATATATATATATATATATATATATATATATACAAAAAAGGGCACACAAGGGTATTAGAACTTATTCTCAAACGTTGTTTAAATCTCACATGAAGTAAATTAGTCAAATCAAAAAACATCTCAAGTGAGCTTGAAAGCTTTTCCGCAAAATTGTGGTAATTTTAATTGTTCCATGAACCTTTTTTAATGCAGTATCTAAGAATGTACATAAAAAATACATTATACTGTAGTTAGTATTAGCCTTTAGCTCAAATGATAGCCTAACTTCTAGCAGTTCAGTAGACTCGTTTTCTTCTAGTTTTGATGACTTTTGGTCTATTTCGGTGATCATGCTACATTTCACTTTAAAGTCAAGCAACAGAAGCGGCACTGGTTTTTCTGAGGTTGTCTGTTGACTATATTTTTAACATTAAAATGTACTTTAAAGAGCATAATGTTATTGGAAAGTGTGTTTATTCAACCCGTGCTCTCACTCTTCTGCATCAGTGACAGTTTTCTTTTAAAGATGTGAAAATAATGAGCTACACTGACTTGACAAACTCCTCTTTTTGGTGTAAAAATAGTCCTGATGAAAATGACGAGGAGCTCAGGGGATTCAAACGAAGGTGACGCTGGCTGAGTATTCCTTCTACAGGCTTATATAAGCCTTTCAACCCCATGTGCTCTGCAGCCGTGCAAATAATTTGGAGCAGATTGGACTGCAGCCCTGCAGCTCAGGGGCTTTGGGTCGCTCACTCTGCCCTGGCTGTGGAACATGCACAGTTTCATTGGGCTCTGGCTCAAATAACCGATCATAAAAAGCAGAGGTCGGGGGGTTTGGGGCTGGAGGAGGAGCCGGCAGCGGGCTGATGGACTGACCACAGACTACTTGTACTGTGGTGAGGGTCTTTCCTGAAGCTGCTTATGTTGGTGGTTGGTGGGTGGTGTTCTGGGTGGTGGGTGGAGCAGCAGTGGAGACATTGTTCATTAAGATTTGAGGGGCTTTCGCTGGTGTCTCGCTGTGGTGTCTCTGCAGGATGACTGGAACCGAGTGAAACCTGAGACGTAGAATTAGTGGAAATACAGCACCGAGTTCGAGGCCCGGGGGGCTTCTCGCTTGTTGTTTCCATCTCTGTGATGAAGTTGGGGTTATGTTTGTGTTGTTGTTTGCTTTTAATGCTAGTGAAAAGGGTTGTGCAGAGATGAATTATCATGAGTTTACCATACAGAGGTTTGCATGTGAAAAACAAATGGCCTTTATGTCATGCTTGGCACCACGAGGACACAAACTGCTAGAACTCTTGATGTTTTTCTTGAGCTCAAACCCAGATCCACTCCACCAGCTGTGTGCAGCTCGCAGTCGTCCATCTTGCATTTTATGAGAGACTTATTTTCTTTCTTTCCTTTTTTCTGTTCCATTTTCCAGGCCACTTCTGAAAAACAAACGTAGGCCTAGGAAAGGCAAGATGACAGATTATCAGCATTTGTCAGCGTCCCCATTACTCAAAACAACACAAGCTCTGTGTGGAAAAAAGAACTCTTTGTAGAGAAATGACACTCTGAAGCCAGAGATGGTTTGCTGTTGGAAAATGTGGGAGTAGCAGGTCTGATGGCATCATCCAAGGACTCCTCCTTTTTTAGCTCCTGACTTTGTGTTTTTTACTCCCAGCTCTCTTTTGTTTACATGTCGGAGGAAGACAGCGTTGAGATGCAGAGCTGGATGTACATGCAAGATGTTTCCTATCGACTTCCTATTGTTTGTCCCAGTTTTCATTCCCTCTGTGCTGCTCTGCAGTGATGAGTGAAAGAGAGAGGGGGACAGAGCGGGACACTTTAAAACACGTAGAGGAAAATCTGAAAGAGCTGAAGAGATGAAATTATTAGTTGGAGACAGACGATAGTGAACTGGAGCGTTGCAGCCAATTAGAAAGTAATCGGGAAGGCATGTTATCTACAAAGACAGCGTAACAAAAAAAGTGCTGACAAGATGCTCGCCGGAGCTTCTGCTCTTTGCACCATGTTAACAGCAGAATTGGCTGCTTGCTCATTAATTGGTAAATAGTTGAAAGTAATTTGCAGCAGTGGTTGCAAAGCCTGGAGAAGCCTCGCTGCGATAAAAAAGGAATATATTCCTGCATGACTCAGTGGCGACCTGCTGGGTTTTCTGCTGCTTCTGTTTGGGCATCCAGAAAAAGAAAAGTTAACAGTTTCCCCTCTACTTGCTTTCCTTGAACATCATTCCCAAATGAGACGACAGGCCTCCACTGTGTCTCGCCCTCCCATGGTGTTGTTTGCCCAGGATGTCCTGTGTGGTGGCTTCTATCTGCCTCTTACCTCCTCTTTGCCCTCCTCGTCTTCCTGTTGTGTTGGACAGATTTGCAGGTGTCATACTGAAAAGCCCCCTGAGGCCCCTGTGTTGCACAATTCCAGAGTTTTCAATTAAGTGCAGCTCATTCTGCAGAGCCTACTTTCATCTTTCATTAGCCACGAGACGGCCAAACACGGCGAGGTAATGGCACCACCTGTGGGGGTTGAAACAGTTTCAGTCCAGTGACACTGCTGGGAAATGCACAGAGTCAGACTAAGTAAAGGAACATCTTGGAGAGTTCACCTTCAGGGTAGCACACGTGGCTCAAGTTTTTGAGTGAAGAAAATAAGGCTTTAACTTCCAGATGCTTGCAGGATGAGGCCCATCTGGAGAGAGAGGGAGCTTTTAGGGCTATATGTGAAAAAAAAAGGCTCTAAAATGATCACTTTAATAAGTTGCAGGTTTCCACGTCGTCCTCCAGAAAAGCAGCACAACATCTGCCAGAGGTAGGCCTGTAAATCAATGGGGTTTAGCTTTTAGGAATTTACTCTCTCAGGCTGGACTTCCTGGAGAAACAGATAGCAGGAAAGCCAGTGGAGATAATAACTGATAACTACTAGGGTCAACTCTACCTATCTTGGTTTGCTGCTGCTGCCAATATTTAAGAGCCCATATTGTGCATATTAACAGATTCCTAACTGTATTTCTGGGGTCTGTTAGAAGATATTTTCATGCTTCAATATTCAAAAAACAAATTATTCTTGTCATACCATACATCACTGCAGCACTTCTGTGAGAGAAAATAACTCTGATGTGAACTTTGGGCTTCGTAATTGGGCAACATAATATCAGAAAAAAATATGTTTTTCTGTGATATGAAAAAAACAAGGAATTTTCACCAGATGACTTGCTATAGTCAGAAAGAATGAATCATTCTAGAATGATTAGAGACATTTTGTTTTGGAGTGCATCTGCCTAGAAAATAAAAAAGCAGAAAAAAATCATTTGGAACCACTCTCATATGGTGATGTGGTTTTTTTTGTATTGGATGGCATTCAGATCTGGCCTTACACTCGCCAAACAAAGCTTTCTGGTCAAACACATCAGCCGTGTTGCCTCTTGTGGTGTCAACAACTGCAAGACACTGCTGACAGAAAACCTATTTTTAGTCAACATCATCCTTTCTGTAGCCAAAATATTTGCATACAACTGATGTTGTGTTTCTTTTTGCAAATAAATCTTCCTTTTTAGTGTTTTTCTCCCTTTTATCGCACATGCAGAGTGTGCATGTCAACAAACTCTGTGTCTTGTAAATACAGTGAAGAAGCAACTCAGTGTACCCGAGAACATTTCAGTCTGAGTAGATCAAGGTTAATCAGACCTATGTCAACATTATGACAATGCTAATATCATCGATTGTCAAAAACAGTCCAGAACACCCCATCAGACAGGGAAAAAGCCTAAAACACAGAATATCGTTATCTGGGTGTCTAGCTACGGCAAACTCTTGTCCACATGGAATCCATTGAGATGCACATCTGTCATCCGGCATGCACCTCCCACTCTCCCTGCAATAATGACCCAATCACCCTGCAGGCACCAGCACACCGGTATTCGGTAAATCACCCAGGTGTCACACTAGTTTTCTTTGCAAAGTAAAAGGTGGTAGAGGTTAACGCTGCAAACAAACGGCAGACAAACACAGTCAACAACAACAGAACGCGGCGGCTGCAACGGTTTAAATGGCTTCCAGCTTGTAGCAGTTGCTGTGAGAGGAAAAAAAACAAAAAAAGAAGCTGCCATCCGGTCACATAAGAAGTGTTGTCCTAATGAAAACCAGATGCAGTGTGGTTGAAGGCTGTTACTGTAAATCGTTCTCTCTTTCATACAGTCATGACTTAAAGACACATATTATAAAGCTGCTGCATGGGAGCGTTATGAAATACGCTGGTCCTAAACTTTGTGTAACAGTAAAGGATGATGCTTCCCATCGTATTAGTCAGACACCGCAGACGTTCAGGGGATCAGTATAATGCTGTTGGTCGCCATGGACCCCCCAAGAAGCCCATATTTAACCAACACACTGTATACCCACAAAAACACTGTATTACAAACTGTTTTTACACAGTAGGCAGCTCAGTTCAAGCTTTCATATTAAGTGTAGGCTTGAATAAGTTTTTTTTTCATTCTGCTCCTCTGTTTGGCAAACACATGGAGCCTGATTTCACACCTCTGCGACAGAGTTTGGAGCGACCACAAGGGTCAAGACCACAAAAATAAGCAATCTGAGCGTTCCGCAGCCAAAACAAAGGTCCTAATGGAAAGACAGCAGCACCTGTGTGCCGAGGTCCAGGCCTGTGTGAGCACATCTGTGTTTGTGACGACGTTCGACGCAGAGTTTTGTGATGACTTGGCAGTTCTGGCTGCCTGCAGTGGTTCAGAGTTTCCCGTTAGTGTGATCGCCTGTTTCCCCTCGTAACAAACTACAAGTCAAAGGAGCTATTGGAGAACTGCACGCCACTGATCAGCCAGCAGACTGCAAGATACTGTTTTCACATGTGTAACCAGATTGTTTAATCAAGCCCGCTCCCTGTAGTTCAGTTCACCCACTAACTGGGATATAATGATGTAAATATGACAAACACTACATGCAGCAACACAAACAACACCTCCATAGAATCCATGTGCAATAACATGACCATATTCTTATTTTTTTATTTTTCTATATTTAATAATATAAACATTTACATTTCTTCTCTTAAAGGAGGAAGCATCTATTTATATCTGTGCACTGTGTGCTCCTCTTTTTTGTGCTGTTTTTTCTGTTTTTGCTGCTGTAGCACGGCAAATTTCCCCGCTGCAGGATCAACAAATGTTTAATCGATCTATCTAATCTATAAAAACGTCCAGATATGCACAGACAGACACCTTGCAGCTGATGTCAACTAGATTACAGTGACAGTAAATATGAAAGAAAGACTAATGGATCAGTTTTTGATGAGTTGATAAAACACTTGCTGTATTTCTCTTACTATTAACAGAAAAAGACTGAAACCAACAATGGACTCGTTCATCTGGTCTGTGTGTGGCTGCTGTACTCCTAATATCTTTAACAAAGGCTCTCCGATAGAGAGCGTTTTTGGGTGAGAAAATTGAATCAAAAATGACTGAATTGATGATGTTTAAATTTAGCTGAAATAGAATCTCTCAGTTTTGCTTTAATGACAGCAGCTGCAGGGACTTCAGCAACCTGATGGTCATGTTTTCCCAGCAGGATGGGACAGAATTCCAAAAAGCATCTTGTCATGTCAGGAATGTTTGGATTCCTCATAAATGTCAGGATCAGGTGGCTGTGGAGGAAAGTCCATGACAGGTCTAAGCTTTGAGGTGTGTTTGGGCTTTTTTTCCTGTAAGAATCCTCCAAATCAGAAGATGGATGATGTCTCTGGAGAATGGACCTCTCCTCAGTCAGGGTGGAGGTGATTCTCTGTCAGTGTCCTTGAATAATCCCTGCGGATGTTTTATTGTAGGTTTGATCCGCTCTGGTGTCATTCTCTCTCCTGTTGGTCTCATTTCTGCAACCTAAAACCAGAATTCAAAGAGTCTGTTCCCACCAGTTCACTAAATGCATAATTGCAAGATGAAAAAAAAATCTAATTTATTGATGTACACAAACTATTTAGGATGCAAAAATTTTGATGAGTTGGGTTGACATAATGATGTTGCATCAACTTAATATTGTGTGTAATTTTAACTCACATTTCTGTGTTAGTTGACTTAAAATTAAATCCAAGATGTGGTAACTGAATGAAAAGGGTTCGATGAGTGAGTTTAGGATTTCATGTCCCCTCCTCTATCTTAACATGCCTTCAGACTGTTCAGATTGATAATTAAAGACAATTTAACTAATTCCACTAACACAGTGTAGTTTGCTGGCTGAACATTATTTCATTAGAAGTTGTCTTAACTCAAAAAATAGATGCAAACTTTTGTGTAACTTTGTTGATTTGTTAGCAAAAAGACTAGTCTGTTGTCTTCTGACAGGAGTTTTGTGTTTTTTATCTAATAAATTCTGCATCTGTTCCATAGAAAACTGACAAAGCTCCTCTTTTCTCAGAATAACAATCTGACTTCAGACCGTTTGCCACAACGTGTGCGCAACTTTCTGCTGGAAACTGGAGGAAGAGACTTATTTGTGACATCTGAACAATGGCTGCAGATTGGTTCTGATGAGTCGTTCAAATCCGGTTAAATGTCATCTGTTTCAGTGGAAGGATACACCCCAGAAAATCTGAGTTTCTGTACACACTGTCACTAATCTGATAAGTCTGACAGATGACCGAGAAACAGCAGAATCTGAATCTTCTTTGGTTTACATGTCAAAACCTCTTGTGTTTTTAAATGTTTCTAAACTTTCTGATTATTTCCAGGTTCACATAAAAACATGTCAGATTTTACATCAACTGTCACACTTTTGGATCCAGCTGTGTCCAATTTATAAAAAGATGAAGGTCCAGTTTCTTTGTAAAACAGACTGTTTTTAAGGGTGTTGGGACTTTTAGCAAATGCTTGCATTTGTTGGGGACTATTTTTTAGTGGATTTGGACGCAAATGGTGCTTTTTTAAAAGCATTTATTGCAGCACGATGGTGTAAATAAACTGCAGCGCCTACGTTCTTCATTGGGATTTGGTGACACAGACAACACTTGGTAGTAGGATCAGTTTATTGTTGGTTTTGGACGTTTCATGGGGTTGAAAAATCCAGTTTCATCAGACCTAAACTTGGAAGAGATATAATTAAAAACCACTTGGCTGATAAGAATTAAGTTCCCCTACTTGTGTTTGTTTGCATTAATAAGCAAAAACTAAGTCAAACATCAGTCAATAGTGACCAAGATCAATGTGTGTGGAAATAAGCTTTAAAGAGCGTTGCTTGTTTGTCTGTTTAATCTAATTAGTGACTTTGTTGTTCTGCAGAGACAACAGTGAAACAGTTTGGGATTGTTGCACCAGTTCACGGGAGGTTTAATCTGAAGATTTAAAAGGCTCATGACCCCGTGGCTTGTTCCGTATACATTACTGGAACTCTGCGCTCCAATAAAAGTGGATGAAAAAGTGTTGATCTTTGCATAGTTTTATCATGGGAAGATCAGCTTTTTATAGTCGTGTTTCCCACAACTTTGTGACCCTGAAAGAGGAGGACAGAAAAGATTTGTTTCTGAGGCAACACAAGGAAAGGCATTTTGATCAAAGAAATCAAATTTAATGAGAAGATTATTATAAAGACGAGGCTGCAGTCTTTGAAAATAATCAAAGCATCAGAGGAGCCGATGGTTTAATTAAATGTCACTGATTTTGTTAAAGGACACTCTGCAGTATCTGGAGAATGTCGCTGTGCAGCTGCAGCTCCTTTTGAGACTTTGTCGAGGTAGTTTAAATAAAATCACAAATTACTCTGTAAAAATCACTTTTTTTAATGAGTGCACATTCCTAGTAGAGCAAGCTCAAACTTTAATTTCAGTTTTTGCTTTGGAAATCAGCTGCTGTTTCTCAGCTCAATTAAACTTCAACTTTTTGTAATAATGAAAAATGCCAACTTCAGAGTGTGCACTACACAAAATGTTTGTTAGCCAGTCAGATATACATGCTGTATTCTGTGTTTTTTGTTAGATAGTTTTTTCAGAACATTCTAGGCTATCCAGATAATCTATCGTTTGCAGATTTTTTTGTATTATTCAAAGGTAAAATTTGAAATAAAATAAAAGCGACAATACAGCTGAAACATTTAATTAAGTAAATCAAAAACAGAACAGAATAATTGAATAAATTACTCATAAATTTTATAAAATAGTTAAAACGGACTCAAACAGCGGTTAAAAAAAAAGATCATAAAAGCTCATGCACATAAAAGCTAAAGTATGCAATAAAATACTAAACAAGTGAAAAAAAATTAAGTAAATAAAAGCACAGACAAGTTTAATAAAAGTACAGGCAGTTTAGATTAGACATTATAATATATAACACTGATCAATTGAAAAGAGAACTGTCTCTCGCTTCCACTTAAAATGACTATAGTTTGGGTAAATCAAAGCTCCAATTCTGAATTCCTATTTTACTATGTTTGGTCTGAACTCTGGAATCTACACTCTAGAATCTGGAAATATTTGAACCATGATGCTATATGAAGTTTAACTAATTATGTGCTTGGTGTCTGAATAAATGGAAATATTTTATTCACTGAAGTGTAGAAGTCTGTGAACAAGAAATAGAAAAACTTAAATTTTAAAGCTGAATCAACGGTTTAGTTACATGGACAATTGGTTTTCTTAGTTTAAAGACTTAGTTCCTCCACTAACAGCTGTACTACTGTTAAATAAATTTGAAGTTCTTCTTACATTCTAAATGTTTTCTTCATCTTCGTTCTGCTTCTTCTTCCGTATTTACAAAGATGAGTCAATAGGACTACATTCCTGCATGTCTCATAGTATTGAAGTAATTTAGATGACTGTTATCTTATTTTGTAGTAATATCCGTAGTAAAACAGCAGCACACGAGTATTTCAGCCACATCACCAGCATCGTGTCGTATCGTTCAGAGCTTCCTGATGCGGGTCGGTCAGACAGCGAAACACTGGAAGAGATGTGGAGGAAGTGTGTGTCTGAATCAACAATCTGACTCACTCTGAAACAATGGCTAAAAGGACATTCCAGCAAATCAATCAAGTGCCACAACCGCTGCAAATATCCTGCTCAGTGAATCATTAGGGTTTGAAATAGCTGCAGCATGATCCAGTCAAGTCTGAGATTCTTGTGCCGTTATGAGGCCCAGGTGGGGCTGCAGAATTGATCCAAGATTCATTTTTATCATGATTTTAACTTCCTGGAATTAGATGAGTTTGATTGAGTGGAGATTTCCTGGATGTCGCTGCTGCACAATTGAAATAAAATGTGTGGAGCAGAAGGTAAATAGCCAGTCCCTCCAAATTGATCATTATCTGTCAGCAGGTGATGTTGAGTAACAACAAATCACAAGCAAAAAAAAAGCTGAGATATGTGTCTCATAGAGATGTGTGTGTGAGATATCTGTAGAGCAACATAACTCAGGACATCCACAAGTAATGGTGACTCTATATACTAGAGATATTTCATTAATTGCACTTTTTTTAAATTAGTTTTTTAAGAAGTGTCTCTATACTCAGCCAGCAGTTCAGCCTAAAAGTCCCAATTTTTTTTGTCACCTGACTTTTGGTCATAACTGAATCACTAATGGAATCACTGTTACGATGAGGAGCGCAGAGTTTTTTGTTTTTTACAGAATCTTGTTGGAGCAAATGGATTATTTATGGCAAATATTTAAATAAGACAAGTAAAACTAATTAATTTTGAAGAAATATGAGTTTAAGCTTTGATTTGGTTCATTTTCCCGATGTAGCAAGAACTGTTGCTGGTGTCATTTCGGTGACTCTTCAAAAAAAATAAAATGCCCTTCAAACCAGCTGTGGGGTTTTAGGGTTAACTCAAACATCAAAAACAGAAAGCCAAGAGGAAAAAAAAGACTTTCTCAATGCCAGCTTCCATAAAACAAACCAGAAGAACAAAGCTAAACCTCAGTGGTGCTGAAAACAGGCAGCAGCAGCAACTTTTCATCTATTTTCTAAGTTTTATGATCTTATTATTTGAATAATGATAAATAAAACACTTTATTAAATGTTCTGTCGTTTTGGGGGGGAAAAAGTGAAAAAAAATTGATCTCTCTCTAAACCCTCGATGCAGTTCACACTCTTGGTTTTACTAAAAACAGTAAGTGCAACCACTCCATGTTAAAAACAGCTCTGAATCAGAAGCTGCTAATCGGAGTATAAATTATATTCACACATTTAAATATGTGATAAAGCCGCACAGTGTTTGATTCAAGCAACAAGCAAGTGCAACATCATGTTTTCCTGCATAAACCAGAACTTTTTTCTGCTGATTGCACATGCAGTGGATGTTGATGTTTCTTACGAGCTGCAGCCTTGTAATGTTGAGGCTTCTCGCCTCCGTTCTTACAGCGAGACTTTACAATGCAAAGTTGTGTGTTTTGGTCACACTTCATGGAAAAGCTGTGTGTTTTTTTCATTTTCACAAGGACTCTATGTGTCTTTGTGGCAGCATGATCCACAGAGCATTAGAGCACATATAATTACAGCACTGTATGGTCATGTCCTCTGAAACCTCAGCCAGGGCCTCCATTTTGGGTTTTCCACCATTCCACTCACTAAAGTTTGGGTAAAACTCTTGTTTAAAGAGGCCAGACATGACTTCAGCCCAAGGTGTGCAGGTCTGTGTTTGCGTTTGCTTCACAGAGGTGAGTTGGAGTGTTTGTCACACTGTTTAAGTTGATTTTGTGGAGCCCTGTGCTTTCTCTGACCGTCGAAGCCGCAGCCATCCTGCCTGTGGTTTTGGTCTGCAGTGTGGAGGGCCGAGCGGGCACTTTGCACTGTGGCTCCGAGAAGCACGAGCAGAAAACGTGTCGGAGCAATGCAGCAGGGAGAGCTAAAAGGGCCTCCGACTGGCAAGAAGCCCAGCTCGACGAAAAAACTGAATTTCAGTGCAGACCACATCAGATCGCACACATCTGCACAAAGTAAACAGTCTGCAAATGAAGAAAGCAGAAATTATTTATTTGTTTTCTCATCTGTGTCCTCAAAGACTGCAGCTACAACATTTGTTTTATATATCTTTTGTTTATATGAAACACATTTTATTCCTCATGCATAAATGTTGTAATACTTGGCCATAGGCATCTGTGCATTTGATTAGAGAAGTATTGAAAAGTATTTCTGCTGCACGGAGCAGGCTTGTGTATCTGATTGGGAGGTTATATGTGGGCCTTTTTAGGTCATGTTTTTTCATTTGCATGGCTAATGTTAACAGGTGTTTCAGTGCTCAGTGGGTGTTTGTTGAGGTTTGGGTCATTTTTCATAGTGTTGACCTGAATCACAAGCAAAAAAAAAAAAAAAAAAAACTCAACATGAGTCAAAAAGACCAACACCTTCACTTAAATGAATCTAACAAAACTGTTTCTGTACAACCCGGGCTGAAAAAACAAACAACAGCATCACTTGTTTATGTTCAAATATTGAGGCTTTCAAACAGTTAGCTGGTGCAAATGAAGTCTGGTAGCTTTATTGCAGGCTGACAAAAACTGTAGAGAGAGGAGGTCGGAGTGGATGGATGGGTCAACAAAACATTAAACTTCAACAAAAGAGCAACTTTTTACTGTCAAAAGTCACATTTTTTTTCTTAAACTAACTTTAACCCAAACTAGTGTCCAAAACACATATAGTAGAGATACTGTTTTTAAACCAAACTATTACTTTGGTTTAAAAAAGTAATAGTTGATATCAGCAGCATATCAACTATGGTGCTGATATGCCTAAATGAAACAGTGTTCAGATCAGAAAAGTCTATTTGTTTAATTAGACATGTAAAACACAAATAATAAATGCATTTCAATGAAACTTTGTGTTGTTTTGTGTTTTTCTAAATTTTGACACTAAGATTTTCATTTTTACTGCAAATGGCTGTCAGATCTGATTAATTACTAATAATCAGTATTGGCCCTAAAAAATAAGTTATGTAGCATGCCTTTCCATCAGGAAATTAACTCTCAGCTTAAAATCATGATAATTCGTCAATGTCACTTCATTGCTTTCTTTAACTGAGGGGTACCAACAATTTTGTCCACGTGTGTATGACAACAAGTGAACACTAAGTCAGCTGCCTGCTGATGATCACATGATCCTAATGCAAAATGACCGCTGCGGAGTTCTAACTGTTTAAAGATTTCATCCATCAGAAATCGTGCACCAACTTGGTGGAGTACTGTGCTATGCTTTTCTTGTTCTACTTATTTAATAATTTGGCAAAAAGGAACCATTTGCACTAATTGGATTCTATTAAAAACAGAAAATTCTAAGCTCCTTTACCTATTTGGGAAACCATTCATGACTCAGCTCTGACCAACAGTCATGTGACAAAAATTCTAGGATTTTTCAGCTGAACAGCAGACAGTGCTACAGAGAGCAGGGAGCTGACGAGTGTGGAAACAAACTCAAAATGTAAGTAGTTAAATATTTACTGTATGTAGAATTGCTACTTATTTTTCCAGTTTTGTTAAAACCTGTAGGTACTTGGAAAAATATGTTCCACTGTGATTCCAGGTTATTTTCCATTTTTGGAAAACTAAAAAGTCAAAAAAATTTACACTTTCCTTTTTGTGATTTAACACATTCTAGCTTCGTCAGATCGCACAGAAGACATTTCACAGTTCTCTGTCCTTCTAGCCATCTTTGTGCTTTTCCATGGAGTTGCGGGACTCGATATTATTGTGGGAGATGAGGCTGCAGTGACGAGCAGAAAACACCCAGAATCTGCTTGGGATTCAGAGGGATAATCAACAGGAAAACTGTATTTTGTGGCAGCCACAGCATCAGAATGTAGACCGACTATAGAATTAAGAGCTTCACTTGGCAGCAAGCCGGTTCAGTCGATCTCTCATACCTCATGTCTCGCCTCGTTTGTCAATGAAATGCTTTAACTCTTTCAAAGCAACAACTATATTTTCTCTGCAGGAGTTGCTTCACTGATTCCCGGTTCTTGGCGGTGCCGATTCTGCCTTTCCTTGCTTCACACTCGGCTGGCTGATGAGTAAATACAATATACAGCGCTACTTGTTGCTTACTGATGGGGAATATCATCCAGCTCAGTTAAATCTTTATTTTGCCCACAAATTCCTCACATAAAAACCGTGTTCCCACTCAAGCTCCCACCTTGTTTCTAATCCAGACAGTATTTTGCAACAGAAATCAGTTCATAAGTGTTGTTGTAGTTCCTGCCGTTTGCCCACAGAAGTCGATACAAAACCATCCTGGCTTCTGTTCTCAGTTGAACTTATGTTGATGTTTGCCAGTGGGCCAAAACAACAGCGTTACCATAGCGACCTTATCACTCCAACCACTGTTATCCACAGGCTCTGTTCTCCATCACCGTGGGGACAGAAGCTGTGACATCAGCTGCAGTAGCTCCTGACCTCACTCATAATGCCGCTTTCCAACATAAACACACTCAAATGAACACACACACGCACACCTTATCTAACAAGCTCTGTAGCAGTATGGGAAAAGGTGTGGTCACCGCATTGCATCCTCTTGGATCCCATCATGCTAATTCTCTAAACTCTCATCAGTGTCTGGGCGTTTTGTTTCCCGTCACATTTTTGCTCACTGTTGGCTCATTTTTCTCTGCAATATAAAGTCCTGCACCTCTATGGAAGCAGCACAACCACGGCTAGAAGGAGAGAGATCCCAAAAATGTGTTTTCTACAAAACTGGAAAAAGTAGTGACTCTACATACAATATATATTCTATATTTGTTTTGGTTTACATATGAATCACCTTCCAGTTTTTTGGACACACAAAAAGCCCTATTCTATCAAAAACACTGAATTTTTGTCACATGACTGTTGGTTGAAGCCGAGTCATTATCAGCTCCACTGTTGTGCCAAGCAGCTCAGAATTTTTAGTTTTTCTCAAAGTTTGGTTAGTGCAAATGGTTTATTTTTGGTGACCTGTAGAATAAGAACTTTTTTTTTTTTAAATTAAATATCATGATTTTAGGATTAGATTTGTTATTCAATGGAACTGCAAGTTGCTGATAAATAATTCATGTGGAAAATTCAACATTTTTTTTTCCTGTTATTACAGCTTCAGGCTTTGATAAAAAGGTGTTATTTTGGCATTTTTGTTTAAAGATAACACGGTAGTTAAACTCAGCTTTTTGGGTTCTGAGGTTTAAATCTGCTTCTGCTTTTGCCACATTTTAAATGTTTAAGTTGTTGAAGCCTCAAGGTGCCTAATTTGCTAGTTTTTCATTATCGCTACACATTTGGTATACCTTATATGTTCTGCTTTGAGGTGAGGTTCTCTTGAATAACAACAGTTAATAATAAACTTGACTAAATACAACTGGGGACCAAGAAGAGGGAACGCATATTATATTTTGTTTTTCTCAGTTACATAAAGCCTCACAGACCACAAAGCCTGAGTTTGCCAAATAAAAGTTGGCGTGATGTTGCCACAGAGATGACACAGAGTTGACATGGCTTCATTAGACTTTCCATTGCAGCTCTGCTAATTAACAGAGTTTCAGAATGACTCAGACCAGAGGACAGATTGGCAGGCTGCACCGGGCATCTGTCGCTGTATTTAAGAGCCTGTTGGTACCGAGTGCTTTGTTGAGGAGGATCCAAATTATTTATTCCCATGTTATTACTGGAAACTGTGTGGAAGATCTGCTGTTACAATTATAAGACACAGTCGCAGAGTAAACAGCCAAATAAAGACAATGCAACTGTGTGAAAAGGGAGACAAGAAGAAACAGACTTTGCAAAGGTGTTCAAGTTCAAAAGGTCAAAAGTTCAAGAACTCGCATCAATCTTGCAGAAAGGTAGATAGAGCGCGGAGCTCACTCAGCGAAACTCAGTCTTCCAAGCTCTCTGCAGGGCCTCCCCCTCCTCTTTCCCTCGCTAGATCATCCTTTTGTCATGCAACTCCCCCGAGAAGCGTCAACTGCATTCGAGCTGCCAAGAGTTTTCCACTCAAGAGCTTTTTTTTCCCCCTGAATGTACGGGGATTCTGCAGCTTATTGCAACAGGGTACCACCTTTTACCGTATACCAAGTCTTTACTGTAAACACAGCAGACGTGTTCATGTAGGCGTAGAGATTTCTCACTTAATAATGTGGCAAATTTGACGAATGCCATGAAATCTGTGGGTGTGTGGCATATCACCATTTCTCCAGTGTGCCGTTATGGATCTCTGACATCCCCTCCTCAAAATAAAGAAAAAATAAAAATCACACCCACCACTCACCCAACATGAGGTATGGCAGCAACTGCAGAGTGTATGCCAGCCCTCGCTGCGGTCGAGCTGCCAAACCCGTCCTGTGCGCCAAGACGATAACCCAGATGCAAAGGATTATGGGTTTTATATTCAGTTTACAGTAACTCTGGTTTAATTTGAGGGTGGGATGGAGAGGAGGGGGACTGTGGCTGTGGTCGATGTGTCACATGGAAGACTTTGGCTAATATATTCCAGTTTCTGTCAGTTTTCGCCTTCGAGCAGTTTTTATAGATTTGTTATTCTAAGAGCTGAACTGCAAATTCGCCACATGAACCTCCGGCTGCAGCCGCCTGCAGAGGACACTTCTTGATACCCGTAACGATCCCTATCAAAGGGTGATCATTTCAATCTCCTCAAGGCTGCGATACACACCGCAACTTTATAGGCCAACTTTTAAGTGTAATGGTGCACAGCAGGGCTTTAATCATGAGCAGTGTGACCGACGTGTTCCCAGGAAACATATGAGCGGATTTTTATCCTTTGGTCTCCAATTTCTTTGTCTTTCGCAGGAGGTTTTGCAAATTTTTAATGCTCAAAATACTGCAGAGTGAGTTGATTTTTAATGTGCTATTTTACATCAGGGGACTCCTAAAGGGCCTGCATGAAGCCACAGATTCCTGTAACTCTGATTTTGTCTCCAGGAGCTCAATTTGAGGAGATTTTGCTTTGAGTTCAGTTTGGGTGGGCAGAACTGGGGAGTAAAGTCAGATACAAGAATGATGATTGTTCATTGCTGCTCTCTCGTTCTAATGGCATTATAATGGAGTTTAACCACTCCTTATCCCTCCCTTTGGGAACCACTGCTTGATTAAATCACTCTGAAAGTTCAGCTGTGTGCTGATGCACTGAGCAGCCGACTCTCATTCTTAAGCCGTCCGCCACTAAAACTGTAATCCAAGAGATTAGAAAACCTCAAAAACATTCAGATTTCTGTCATTAAACTCTCGAGGTTCTAATGTCTTTGTTTATACCACATTGACAGTGATCAGGAAATCATGTTAGAACCACCTGCCTCCATTTAAGCAGCCTTCCAAGTTCCTCGATTTTATTTTTAAAAATATTCCCACATGTAATCCTCTCATGTTTTCCAAAATATGTATAATTGAGTGCATCTCATTTTGATTAATTCAACAATATCCCGTTACAGTTGTGCTTTCTATTAAAGTAATCCCAGTAGAAAACAGGCTTTCTACTCCACTGTTGCAGCGCTGCTTTATCAGTAACCTTTTATAAATGCTTTTATGCCAAACATAAAACTCTTAGTGGGAATCTGGCTCTAATATTAGAGTTACTTATTACCAGGTTAGCACGAAACAAGGCATAAATTACCAGCTTATGGATTCATACCCAAATAAATGCAGTGCACCTGCAGGACATGTGTCATACCTCAGAGAGTCTGCAAGACAACCTGCAGTATTTCACCGTGTTGCTTTTCTTTTGTAGCCTCATTGAGTTTTTTTTTTTTTTTTTTTTTGAGAATAAAGGCATTTTAAATTTTTATGCTATTGATTCTGGAAGAACATGATGGAGCCTGAAAGATGGAAGCATATTTTGCAGTTCTTTGGTCTGACTGACACCACAGCACGCCGACATTAAAATGAACTTGCATTTGGCAGCGCTATCTCTCCGTTCTTCTCACTGTCTCTCTGAACATCCCAACCAATGCGTTATTCCGTCTATTTTATTTTTCTTTCCTCCACTTTCCCTTCCAGCGGGTGACTAATATTTTCTGCCTCAATTAGTGCTGCAGCTGCATCGAAATAAATACAGAGACAGAAATCTGAGGTTAGATGGAAAGGAAACAGGGGAGCAAACAGTTTGATCAGTGCCATGTGCTTCGCCTCAAATGTCACCAGAATGAAAAGAGGCTCTTTTATAGGTAACCTAGTTTTAATCCTTCTCGAGAGGATGGAATCAAAAAACTGAATTCAATTGCAAATATTTGATCACTTATTTTATTTCCTCTTGTTCATATGTTACAGTCTCTGGGGAGGAAACTGAACCACAAATGCCTTCCGAAGGTCAAAGCAGCCTCTTTACGGGGCTTTAGCCTGCGACCAAAAACCTGTCGAATGCGACTAAATATTTTCACTGGTCGCACCGGTGTGTCTGACATTTAGCAGGTCTGTCTGTGTGTCTCTTGGCATCCACTTGGTTTCAACTTGAATAAATCTGACATTAGAACGCCTCATTTCACTCTTTTCATACTCGTTTTTGTCGCACACTTGACTGGGCTGCTGCACTGCAGGAACTGATGGAGACTAGAGGCTTCTCTGTCCACAGCTAGTAAACTGCATGAGTTTTTGCATGCACTTTGGTCACAGCCACTGCTCCACAATAACTCTCAATATGCTGGAAACACTGAGACATGATAGACAGCCAACAGCAACCATTACATTAGCATGGCTGGGAACAATGCGTTTGCTGTCAGAGCCGCTCTCTCCGGCCAGGCAGCGGCAAAACGAAGCAGCGAGGAGTCAGAAATGAAAATAAACTTTGACACAGCTAATGATATGGCTAGAGAAGAGAAGAGGTCCCAGATCATCCTTATGAAAAAGAACGAAACATTTGCAACTTCATGGCCATTCTTGCTTGCAATCAACTACGTAATAGAAGTTACCAGTGTGACAAAGAACAAAAACAAAGAAGTAGAGATGTCCTGAACTGATTTTAAATAACGGGGTTGCAGCCAATAGAATCTATTAGCTTACTGGTATCAGCACAAACCTAAACTCAGCCCTTCATTTACATCCACTGTCACACGGGTGTCGTAAAAGGAAAGCAGAATTTGTGACAAAATGACAGTGATGCAAATTCTGAATGATTTAACCAATATATATTAATATTAAAATGATGCAACCATGCCTTGAGGTAGAGAGAATTCAAAAACGTCCTCTGTACAGTAAGACACAGTTGTGATAACATAAACAAAATAAAAAAAATTAAGTAGAGTTTCTTATGATTATTTAGTTTGCAAATTCTAAAAATCTGGAATCAACCTGTACAACAGTTTTCAAGTGTCCACAATAGTTACAAACACTAAACAAAGAGATGGATCCAAACACTATAGATATTTAACTACACACATTTTTAATTTGCTTCGATACTTGTCTTCTCTTTGCGTTGTGTAAACACAACCTGCAGTTCCGCTGGAAACTCCATGAATTTGAATCACGTGGTTGTTTGTCACAGCTGCTGAGATGCACAGAATTTTTTGCTTGTACAGAATCTGGTTTGTGCAAACACTTTCAAATGAGACCCGTAAAGTTATTTTAATATCTTGTGATTTTATGCTTGGATTTGGTTATTCCACCCGTAGTAATGGTGCATCAGTTAAGATGAGTTCAAGGACCGTTGGAAAGTCTGACAGTTCCTTCCTGTGTTTGTTGCTAAAATAATTGACCTAATTTTGGAAGTTTTTAAAGATGTCTTTCAATCCTGCTGGCATGTTTTGGGGTACAGAGGATCAAGTCAATTTTTACTGATCAGGAGCAGCAGGTTAACTTTTTGTTACTTTTGGTTCAGTTTTGTAAAAAAAAAAAAAAAGAAGCCTAACAACACTGCCTTCAATTGAATGCTTTAAAAGAGAATTATTTTAGGCGTAAAAGTGTGCAGACTTTCTGACTTACATTTTGCATTAACAAAATGACCAATGGTTGGACACAAGTCACTGGGCCTGCATATAACCCACATAATATCCTAATATTTGCACACTGTGGTTTTTGTATAGATTAACAATTAAGCTGTCATAATGAGTTAATTAGATGTGCTGGTAGATGGATTTTGGTAGCTTGGGAAAGAGCAAGGTTAGCCGTTTCCCCTGAATATCCATTATTTAAGCTAAGCTAAGATAAGCATCTCCTAGAAATAATTGTTGAATGTTCCTTTAACAGGTTGCTGTTACTTGGTGTTATTGATAATCACGTTAGAGATGAAAGTCTGTATCCACTGTCCTGACTGTTTAACTAATATATGTCCGATGGGAAAACTCATCTGTCAAGAAAATGTCTCTATTGCATAAAATCGAATCAAGATAATTTTTTAGTTGTCAGCACTTACGCATCCTTTAGGGCCTGTAATTGAAACGGAATATGGTAATAACACGAGCGCGAGTGTCTGGTGAGATTAATATAAAACGAGCGCATCTGTTTTCATTTGGGCTTTGTTTTCCCTTGAGACCCCTGTGCGGTTCTGGAAACAGCATTGCGGGGCCCTTAAACAGCTCACAGCATTCCTCAGTTGGTACGACGAGCGTTCGCGTGGGCCGCTGCTTGGGCCTCGACGGCGAATCCGCGAAATGTCCTCAGATACTAAAAATAGCTTCTCTCTGAACTGGCTGCAACGTATGGGACTCATTTGATGTCTGCAGAACATGAAAACACACGATCAGTCAATGAAAGAGTTCGAAACAGAGCAGTGGGTGTTGAATTTTGTGAGTGTGTGCATGTGGAGGTTGTGTCTGTGCACGTACGCCTGTGTGTGTGTTGTATTTTGCCTATTTTCTATTGGTTTATAGAGCCACATCAAAGTTTCACTGCGCTGAATGAGATTGTCTGCTTTTTTCATTACAAATAAGACCAAAAATATGTTGGCGTAACCTCCACTATTGTGGTTTTTTACTGATCCCGGTCCAGACTTTACGTTGTACGACCAGTGAATGTGAAATGTGTAGGTGTGCTTACATTACGGCCAGCTAGCTGTTCGCTAAGTGCATCTAATAGGATTGGAAAAACTTCAACAACACATCATTTCTTTGCTGCGACCAAACTCGTCCAAATGAAAAGGTTCAGAGCTGCTGTCTGGACGAAGCTCAAAGGAAATAATGGCAGCTTACGGGCTGAATGTAATGGAGTAGAAGGTTATTATGTGAAAAGGAGGAGAGAGGAAGAGCTAATCAGTCCCCAGTTGTGGTGGAATACCTGCCACGAACAAACAGGGCGTCCTCCCTGAAGACTTCCACTTCCAGATGATGATAGAACCACCTGGAGCTCCAGACGCCTACCTGCCCCTCTGTTCCCCCTGTAGGTAACCCCAACGCAAGCAACCGCCAGCTTCAAAACAACTCCGCCTGCACTCATTAAGCTCTCGTTCTCAGCGTTTAAGAATTCCCATGCGGTTTGAAGCCTTTCTCTAATGAAGCACAATTAAAATGAAAAGAAGGTAATGAAAAATATTTACCCCCAGTCCAATGAAGTGGCTGGTGAAGTTGATGACTCCTCTTAATAAAAGCCATATGCCTCATAAAATGCTGTTTTTGTGGCACAGATTTCTTAGGCGTTAGCGTTTGTGCCAGCGAGTGAATTAACTCCTGACGCTGGGAAGGAGAGCAGCAAGAGGCAGTTTATCAGAAACACAAGATCTGTTCACTCATACTGATTTATGCTGCTCTCTTCACCATGTCAGATCTCCAGCGGTGATAACCAGCCACTGGATAGAGATAATGGAGATGTAAATCTGCTCAATGAGCATCTGACTGATTGCAGAGATGTTTAAGGCGAATATATTCTACAAACACGAGACAGTCCTCTGTACCATGAAGAACAAGTTCTGTAAACACATTCGGGGCGTCTCTGATGGGAGCTGAACTGCTGACCTTGGCAGTATTAGAGGAATGCATTATTCATCAAGCCACAGGCTAATCTTCTTCTCATTTCAGGAGATTTCCCAAAATTTCCCGAGCACAGTAACTTAAAATGCAAATATGCACATGAAAAGTGAGGAACTTTCTCCACCCCAAACAGACGACACGAAGGAGATGGAGCTCAGCAGTGGAAACTACAGCCAGCACCAGGGTCAAACCTCCAAATTATGTTTTTTCCACTGATTTACATAACCAACTTTACTTTTCATGTGTCAACAGGTAAATTTGTTCCAAAACTACAGGCCACAGAAGGCACAATCTGTGCTTAAAAGTCAGAACTCCCTTTTAGGCTGCATCTGCTAAAAAATACAACCTGCTGCTACTTTTTGAAGGTTTGCAGAGTGTGACATTCAATGACGAGGCCTTCTGGTGCTACTGTGATTAAAATGGATGCATTTCTGTTGCATCAGATTTGACGGAATAATAGCACGACTCACTCATCGTCAGAAGATTTATGTAGTGTCTGATTTACAATTTTGATCAGGAAGCAATATAAATGTTAAAGTTTGCTGAGCTGGAGATGAGGATAAGGAGGCTTGTTTTATCTTAAATTTGTCTCCAGTGTCTTATCCACTGGCCCAACATTGTTGATTTTTACTTCAGTTAACAAATTTGAGAATGCATATCAGGTGGAAATTTCAAAGAATAGGTGCTTCAGGGGACAATAAAGTCCATATCAGGAAAGCTCTTGATTTGAGCACAGTGGCTTCAGATGCAAACACAAGTATGAAAAGTGACAGACAAAACCACAAATAAACTGAAAGAGACAGGCAAGGTTGGAGCAGTGAAGTGATGCAATGGAAATTACTCCCAGCAAAGCCAAAACTCACAGTGTTTTTAGTCAAAGTAACAAAGATGCTCGTGTGTTTATTCTCAGTTGGCTCTGGTCAGCCCACCACTAGACCAAAATATCTCAAGAGAGAGTGATGAATTAAACTTAGGATGAGCATTCATTATCCCCTGAGGATGAATCCCAATGACTTTGGTGACTTGTCTTTCACTCTAACCCCACCATGAGCTTGACACCTTTGGTTTAGAGTGAAATTTTGCACCCACTTTGCTTCTTCCTTCAGGTTGAACCATCAAGATCAATTGAAAGCTGCCTGCAGACAGTTGCAGGTGAATGTGGACACATTACGTGCACGAAACTAATGTGTGGTTCACTTTTCCAGCACACATGCAGTCATCCTGCATGTTGTCAAATTTTGGTTTGCATTCCGACATCTGCAGAAGAGTCTGCCTGGATGACAGTTTATGTCATGTTAGCCTTTCCTGCCACTGGTGCGTGTTACCATTTTCTTCACTACAGGAAACTCGGGGCAGCGACCTACCACACTGAAAGTTTCAGGTTTTGCCGAGGATTTGGATTGTGCTTTTGCAGCAAGTTAGTTTTTTTTGCAGTGGATTATATTCCAAATGTTCCACCAAAACATTTCCACTATCACCGTTTTGAGGTAATGCTGAAGCTGCATCCTTTGCTTAGCTCCACCCAAGACAACTGTAATTTGTTTAAAGAAATGCAAACAAGCCAGAGCGTTTAGCCCCTGTAGCGTAAGATGCTGAGGTGCTTCCAGACAATTATGCACTGCAGAATCAACTGAATGAATGTCCCCTCACACAGAAGGCACTGTCAGACTCTGAAACTCAGTCACTTTAATTGCTTGCAATGCACAGCGATGGTTTGAGCCAAGGAAAGGGTAGTGGCCCAGTTGGCAAGCAATGCATGCTGTAATGTATGCGTGTGCGGCCAATAGGAACAAGGCACCTTTCTTGGTGTTTGTGACAAACCAGTAGCTGCCTGCAAAGGATGAGGTGACGTCCTGCTGGAAGGTTTGATAACCTGTAAATCTGCCCAGTGGCCAGTCCAGTATCTAAAAGGGTGACAAGGTAAATTAGCATTACTGGCTTAATTTTGTTATTAACCTTGATTCTCACAAAAGTCTCTTCAACATTTTTACACAGTGATGAACTTTGTTCAAACCCGAAAGATACAATCTGTGAAGTTCCTTCAAACTTTCTTGATTGAAGCTCTAACAAAGACAGTTTAACAGCAAGAGGCTGATTTATTGTGACTCTTTCGGAGATCTGAGATGTTTGTCCATGACCAAAGATAATCCTGATCTGAGGCTGCAGTGTCACGATGACATGTGAAGCCGTGGTACAGCAATTCTGTCAGAGGGGCTTTGTTGAGAAAACATTAAGAAACAGGCTTGACTGAACCGATGTCAACATGACGTCCCTGTTTTCAAAAAATGCCATCACATTCCCACGACACTTTTAGCAGAAGGCTCGCATGACTGGCCTGCTGAACTTGTGTTCATTTCCATGGGATATTTTTAAGGAGAAAAGCGGGAAAAATGGTTTCCCTCCTGCTCCCTGAGAGCCTGACAGGGTTCCCGTGCCGAGACGCTCTGATGGGATCCAGATGCTGCTGAAGTGTGGAAGGGGACAGCAGAGTGTGGAGGCTTCACTGCACCACTGATTGATAGGGGTCAGGATGAATTTGAGAGTCACATTTCTTGACTCTGATCCCTCTTTCTTGGTCTCATTTTCCCTCCGATGCTCCCTACCCCTGCTATCCTGTCTGCTGCCTCCTGATGCCTGAGTTTCATGTTTTCCATCGAGGCAGCGTGGAGCTCAGCGGGGAGCAGACGGCGTTACGCTCAAGTCTGGCAGTTTGCCTCACCTCTGCTGAGCGTTTAATGAACTCTTTTACAGTCAGAGGGTAAATCTTAACTGCAATTTATAGGTGCCCAGAACCAGTTCTCAATGAACGTTTCCATGCAGCACGCTGTGAAATCTTTATTACAGTAAATAAAAACAAAAACAATGAATGTAAACCTCCAGTTAGATAACATTTTCCGCCGCTGTGTTTCAGAGCAGCACAGATTAATTCCTAACTGAATATGTTGCTATTCTGTGGATGCTCAAAACATTCTTCTGTGAGAAACAAAACTTTATGAGCTCGCATATTTGTTTGCAGTTGATTTGTGTCAGTCTGCTGTATTTCTTTCTCTGAAAAAAAGGAATATTTTTGGCCTTGTGCCATCATTGCTAAAATGTTTAATCTTTTTTTTTAAAAAGTCCGTCTTTTTGTTTCCCCTCAGGACCATGCCGACTCTGCAGAGCTCTGCGGTCCTGCTGCTTTTCTGCTTCCTGATTGGTCTGAGCTGCTCCCTGAACCCAAGAGACCCCAATGTGTGCAGCCTGTGGGAGAGGTGAGGCCTGTTTGAGTAGAACCAAACAAACAGTATCTGCTGTTAATGACATCAAATGAATCATATCTTCTCCTACACTGCATGCATACATGTTGAGGAAAGCTTGAAGTTTACAGGATTGAAGAAGGTCAGTGGTGAGACAAGAACATCAGCACAGGGAACAGAAGACACCACTATTATATACTTCTGTACATTGGAAGGATTTAAGTTGTTTTTTGTTGTTTTTTTAAAACAAAAAACTCTAAACTCAACAGCTGGTTTCTGCTCCTTTACTTTTGCAATCAAATTAGCCAAAACAGTCTTTTTAAACCAGATTCTGTCTTTGTTTTACTGTCATTTGTAATATTTTATCTGTGCCGTGTGGCAATTTTTCCTCCCATTTTGTCTTGTCCTGTAATTGTATATTGTTTGTGTTAGATACCATGCAATCATGGTTATGAAATAGGTGAACCAGAAATAGATGGTTGGTTATTTTGGTTTTTTTATTTTTAATATTCGGTTTTGGGCTTTTCATACTCAATTTGTTTGGATAGTAAAGAGAGTGTTGGGGAATGACTTTAAGAAAATCTGACTCCTGGATGTAGACTTTGCATATAAGTCTGCCATTTTCTCTGCACGTTTCACAAAGCATTCTCCTGTTACGATTTTCAAACTTCCAACAACAGCAACAACCACCGAGCAGCAAAAAGCGTGATGGAAATTGCAAGCTTTGTGGAAAAACAAAGGAGACAAAACGACCGATTAGGGAGCCGTTTCTGTAAATGTTTGCAACATCTTGCACATGCCCGCAGTGCTTGCAGTGAAAAATCACCTAGTTACAACCATAGCTTTTACAATTTACTGGAAAAAAACTGTTAGCTGTCTAGCTAGCTATATATCAACAGCTTTTCCACATGGATTGCTTGTGCTCTTAGTTAGCTGATGTAACATCAGAGTAAACTTAGTAATACAAACACAAATATTAAATTGTTGACTAAAGTGCAATGACCCCACAGAGACCACTAAATATCAGTCGATTTTACTGCACAATAATTCATTTAATGTAAGTAAAAGTAATTTAGTTTGAAACAGACAATGAGTCACATTGTTCAGGACAAACACAGGTTTTCCATGTTTTATGTACAGTTCTTAACAGAAGTCTGCCTCCATTTTACTCAGAACACCTGTCAATCATGATGACATTCATCTGTTACAGCATCAAATAACTGATTAATAACAAAATGAAATTAAGTGAAAGTAAGAAGTTGAACACACAGTAAAGCAGCATGATGTGACAGAAACTGATGTGGGAAAAATTTATTTCAGCAACTTTGAATTTTTGAAGAATGAGGGGCGGGGCTTAGGATTGATACTGAAACCAGCCACCAGGGGGCGATGGGGATAATTTATGTTGTCAACAATCTGTATTTGCAGTCTCTCGTACATTAATAAATTGCTGTCAAATGGAGACAATGACTTGCAAATATTAAAATCAAACAACAGGTGTTGTGATGCCAGAGTTTATAGTTCACGTTCAACAATTTTTATCATGTTTTTTCATTTATTGAGCAGAATTTTATGAAGTGGCATTTGGTAAGTAGCACTATCTACAAAACCAATGCTATTTTTCTAGCGGGTGATAACCTCCAGTACTGGACAAACTATTGACCTGATGAGGGCACTAATAAATGTACCACATTTAATAACAGTCCATCCAATCGCTGCTGAAGCATTTTACTCAAAACCACAAATGTAAGTCAACAAAGTCATTAGGCTTCATCCTCTGGGAACCACAAATGTCTGCACATTTTTTCACCACAATCTATCCAACAGATGTCGAGATATTTCACAGAAGAAGCGAAAACCTGCTGGTGGCATTACCAGAAAGGTCAGCACAGGATCGCCAAAGTTAGGATTACAATTCAGTCTGGTAGGATTCATCCTGAGGGAGTGTTGGATATCTGAGCCACACTTCGCAATCCATCCAAAAGTTAAACATTTCTCTGAAACTTGAGGTCAAAAGTCAGTGAATCATTCAGGTGAGTTGGCTTTAAAATATCTACACAGCTGGTCCTCAAAAGACAGTTTGGACCAAAGTAGGAGTATGACCAACACTAATCTTAAACTTATCTTTAAGGTAATCGTGCCTTCTTTAAGGTGAAACTAACCTTTTTGATGATGTGTGAAGTACCTCTTGTTTGCTCTGTTTTTCAGCTTCACCACCTCAGTCAAAGAGTCCTACTCGCATCCGTATGACCATGTGACCGAGGAGCCCTGCTCGGACCCTCGGACCTCCTACAGATGTCTGCGTCACAGGTAGCAGCAGCACGATTCATTTCCTGCTGGCGGAGGGTCGAAGCATCGTGTCTGACTGTGTTATTCTTTCAGGATCACCTACAAAACAGCCTACAGGCAGGCGGTGAAAACGGACTACCGCAAGAGGTACCAGTGCTGTCCAGGCTACTACGAGAGCGGAGACAAATGTGTCCGTAAGTACCGACCACTATCTTTCCTGCCCATTAGTGTTTGGCTGCAGAGATTCTCAATCATCCAGGTCGTTATACATTGTAGTGCTTCAGTAGAAGGAAACTGGACTTCCTTTTGGCACTTGAAGGTGTTCTTCAGTTCTAACTGACTGGTGAGGAGTCCAAGCTGTTTATTCACACCCTCTCTTGGATGAAGGTTAAATGTCTTTAAGAAGTCACGTTTCCTTCAACTGAAACACTTAAAAACAAAGCTTGTTCGAGGGGGAACCAAAGAATTGCTGGATTTGGGTTTTTCTTTGATGCCTGCTTTTTGTAGGGTCAAAAGTCAGATTATTCTTAATAACTGATGATGCTGCAGATACTTATATTACTTAAGTAATTTAGCCATAGATTCTTAGCTAGGTTACTACATTTGTGGGGTTAATCTCCAAATGTAATAACACTGTAGAGTCTCAGCCTTAATATGGTTTGTAATCACTTAAAACAATATTTTAAATCATTCTTGTTGGGTTTTAATTCAAAATATATAAATAACTCAGGTAAAAATCACACAGGACTCTACAGGGTCTTAACCCAATACACAAACTGTTATTTTACTTTTGGAACAGCAATCATAATCCTTTTTTTTTTTTTTTTTTTAACAGAAAGCATTTCTTGTTTTAAATATGTTGTATAAAAACACTGACATGATTTAACTATTCTATCTTTTTCTTTTGCATGTTTAGGATCTTATTTGTTTCAATTAGTTTGCATTTTGTCTAATTTGATTCATTATAAAACACTCTGTAACTTAGTTATAATATAAAATAAGTTATTAATATTATTACTCATAGCAGTAGTTGCAGTAGTAGCAGCATTCAGGAGACAGACAACACTTAAGCTAAGGTGCAAAAAGTGGAGGAGAATCTTTAGCAAGGACCAAATAAACTTTAAACTAGAGTGAAATAACAAAGATATGAACGATGATTATGTGGTGCCCATTTGTTACATTTATGCTTAAACATAATATGAAATATAATTATGTCTGCCCGGTACACGTTTTGCTTCGCCAAGACATGAAAAACAGACAACCTTTAAAGAAATCTGAAGTTGTACAACTTGTTATGTCACCCAGGTCAAAGGATGTTCAACAAGCAACGGCTTTCCCAGCTTATAAACTAAAACTAGTCAATAACTGTGGTACGAACTGTAATCATTTCTTGAATTTTAACGCGGTACTTCTTCAGGGACCATATAAATGGACCATAGCTGTGAATTAGACAATCAACCGTGCATTAATTGCTCCCTTTGGGTTTCTGCATGCAGACCAAACAATGAACAAAATTGTCAAATCTCAGAGAAAATATAATTTTTAAAAACTGGTGGAATACTATAGCTTTCAAAAGTTATTAAAATGGTGAAAATAACAGCAAATGTCTGTCAAATTATTATATTTTAGCAGATTCATACACAGGAAAACTGTAGCTTTACAATCACACATTATTACTACCATTTCTGTAAAACAACTACATTGTTCAGATGACAAAACTGCAAAAAAAAAGAACTTTACAGTAATCACAGCTCAGTTTGCATGTTTATACAAACAGTAGCGACTTTCATTCACTTAAACCCGATCCTTCATCAGAATTTTCTTTGTTATTTTTTATAAAATAATCCATCAAACAACCTAGAACTGTGATGCATGTTGGGAAATCAAAGTCTGCAGTGTTTAAACAAAGCAACGTGATGCTGAATTTGTTGATGCTGGAGGAACTCTATCAGCAATAATTGAGTGCAACAGCAGAAATCTTGCCAGAATTGTGGTTTGTGAGAAAACAATGACACACACTAACTCATGCTCATTACTTACAGTGAGTAGCTGGGGGTTTCTTCAGTTCCAGTGGGCTTCGTCAATATGAGCAGCACGTGGCACATGAATAACCAAAATTATGGGTTCAGTTCCCACTGGAGCTTCTCCTGCTGCTGGCAGTCATTTCTGGAATTTTAAAGCAAAACATATTAAAGATATTCTCATTTCAGGATTTCACATCCTTTCAGCAACTTTTATTTCATCAGCGAAGCATCTGCTGAGTTCAGAGTTGTGGCACCTCAAGGCAAAACCTGCATCATATGAATATTATTATTAGTGCGAATTCTGGTCCAAACTCAGTGTGTTTATGAAAATAAAGTAGTCAAAGCTCTTTTTTCAGCCATAGTTAAGTCTTGCATTAAATATCAGATAGTCAGAAGGATGACAGATTTACAAAACATCATGTCAGGGCTTCGTTTTAGAGTCAGCTGACAGATTAATGAAGCTTGTTACTTTTTATTTTTACCAATTCCATCAATTTGTGGCATTTTTAAATGATTTAATGTGGACATTTAAACAATTTTGGTTTAGTTTTTCCATGACAGACATTTTTTAGTCTGCATTTCAAATGTTGTCACTTTAGTGATGTATTAGGTAATCTATGGAATTAATATGTTTTACTGATCCACAAGCCTCAATCCTGATTGCTTTCTAACAGGAAGTGACTCCTCTGCTTACAAAAAGAAGTCAGATTCTATGAGGAAAGGATCCTACTTCTCACTTGATCCGTTACTGCAGTAAACAGTTTCCGGTCTCAGTCTCCAGTTTCAAATCCTCTCCAATAAACTATGGTGTTTATTTAGGTAATTATGGTCCCATTTAGAGTAAAACAGACAACAGATCAAGGTGTATTTTGGTGTAGTTCTCGGTCAGATCCACCTCTTACTTTTTACATTTGGTTCTAAACAGTAGTCCACAATGACTACATCCATCTTTTATACATAATCTATGAATGCCCTGAATAAACCGAGCTTTATAGGAGCTCCTTTGTAGGAGTTATCTAAACCTTAATCTACTTTAAGCATTACGATATGTTTATACAGTCCATATTTTGCACATTTGCATGTTTACAAATCAATTTTGTGGAATCTACTAGAATATGTTTACATGCTTTAACGTAAGCACATAATTTTTCTTTAATTTTTAGGATATCTTATTGAAAACAAATCAGGATCGTTATATCCGTCCTGACATGAGAAAACAACCACTTGGCCTAATCGGATTTTATTTAAGAATTGTGGAACTGTGAAAACTCAGGTACCTGATTGTAGTGATTAAAAATCCCAACTGATATGTTACGCTGATCAAAAAACAAGCCATTAATGGGCTACAATTTGTCACAGTTACGTTTAACAAAAGGTTAGACTGAACTATTTAATTTAGCCTTTATTTTTCACAAATACATCACAGCACTGTGAAATGTTGCTTTTTTTGCTTATCCCAGCCATGAGTCAGTCATAGTACAGCACCCCTGGAACTGGAAGGGTTAAGGGCCTAGCTCAAGGACATTGGCCACATTGGGGTTTGAACCACTGACCTTCTGATCAGTAGTCTAGAGACTTAACCATTGTGCCACCAATGCCCCTTATTACTGAACTTATTGCCAACTATGAGGAATGTAAAACTAACAAAGACTGTAAATTACAAAAGACAAATGAAGGAGGTGTTTTTAACTGAGAATCAATGTCTATGTTCTTAAACCAGCCTCAGTTTGCTGGACTTTAGTGAATTATCAAAGATTTGTACCCGACTCTGCCTGACTTCCAATTTGACTTGTGGTCAAGAGTAGTCTAAGTGTTGTTGAAGTTTCTCTGCAACGTAGCACACTGAAGGAATGGGAGAAACCCCAAAAAGCAGAATATGGGCTCTTTGCTGCAGTTTTACAGGCCAACAATGTGCAGAAGTTAAAATAGATAACAGTTGGTTGAAAATTGTAGTCATTTGGTGCAGCAGTTTGCTCACACGCTGTTATTGACAACAATCAGCGGTGACATACATAAATAAAGTGAAACCAAACTTTAGTTAGAACAGGGTGAGTAAATTCTACCTTCGCCATCAGTGGATGATCTCAGAATCGCAGCATGTTAATAACAAGGTTTCTGTGCTTTGTGCTTGAAAAACTGACATTTTGGAGGTAAATGTTCGCCTCTCAGCTGAGATACCGTACATTTATGGTCACTTATTATGAGAGGAAACACTGCCTCTTTGTGTACACGTTTTCTTTTGTAGCCAAACACAAAAGCCTCTGATTTTACTGACTCACACCAGAGAAGCCCAAATGGAGCCGACTGGTCGCTGTTCTCCGTTTTATAATTGAAATATATCATCAGTGTGTCAACTGTGACTCCAAACCCACTTTCTGTGCTATGTAGTGTTTTTTTTTTCATCCTCCTAAATACATATAATTACACTTACCTCCTTCATTTGATGGTGTGCTAGATCCCCTCAATCTCCCTCCTCCAGTATCCACATGCCTGCAAGTAAACAGGAGAAAATAATCAGTGAAATGATTGTTTATTGTGCTTGAATGGAAAGTAACAAACATGTGGTTGTCAGCAGAAAATAACTTGTCTTTTGTGAGGAAAAAAAAGAAGAGACTTGAGGCGAAATGATTAGTCTCCACTCATAAATGTGAGTTTGAATTAAGTTAATTATTAGCAGAACTATTGGAGATGTTGGCACACACACAACCCTTTAAAAAGGAAGCTTCTTGTCAGTATGAATGGCATCTTAACACTGCAGCTTTCAATTGCACGGTTGAGCCCAGCTGCTGGGTTGGCAGCTCATACGCCGCTTACGATGGGTGGAATTAATTTAGAGGGAAAGAATGCAATTCAGCTGAATAGATTTGTGATTCAGTGAACAACTCAAAAGTGCATCTTTGAAACAGATTTAACAGCCACACAATCTTTGATATCTATATTTTTTTCTTAGTAAAAACATGACATGTGGGTCTTACAAAAGAAGAGACAAAAATTCATCAGTTAATCAATTAGTCAAGCAAAAGAACACTAACTGGCTGCTATACGGATGGATTTGTTGCGTTTCTCGGTTTCCTTTGGGTTTTGCTTCAACAAAGAAAAGAATTGAAGACGTCATCCTGACTCTTGGAAACAGATCTCCGTTTTAATGTTTCCCTTGTTAGGCATTTCACAGAAACTAAACTATGAACAATGGAGTGATTTGCACAAATTGTTGCCGTTTTATTGCCATTTTGTGAACAGATTATAAGGTACCTTTAAAAATGAAAACTTCCCATTTTTCTCAGTCATGGTTGATTTTGAGTTATCGTTCATTAAATGTAGAGAAGTTAGACCTAGCAGACTGCATTAGGTTGAAGACATCGTAGGGTTCACAGGTGATGCCATGAAGAGTGGATTAATCATGGAAACTTGTTGATCCAACACTTATGATCAAAGTAACACCATTGATTGTTCTACCAATGAAAATTTGGTCGATCGAGACCCGATTTGGGCACTACGGCCCAGGATAAATATAAACCTGACGTATTACATGACTAACATGGTCCCGAAATGCCGATAAAAATTTTAAAAAACTAGTACAAAAGGTAAGTAAAGTCCAGATGAATAATAATAACAAAAAAAAAGATATAAATCAAAAATATCTAAAAGCACAGAATCACACAGAAACAAGGAATAAAATAATCCGTCAGAGTTCAAAAACCAAAATCAGTCAAGGAGCATGAGGAAAACCAGACAGGTCAACAAGAGGGAAACAAATTGAAGATGAAAACAGGACCAAATGGCAAAGACCAGACTATTTATACACTAAAGACGCAGGTGAACACACCAAAAGAGAAGGGAAACATACAAAGGAAGGAAGTAAAAGAAAAACGCATAGAAAGACGAAATCGAAATTAAAATAAAATAAAATCCAAAGACGACTACAAGTTTTCTTACTGAAAACCTTTGAAGAACTTTTGATTCAAGCTGTAGTTTCCATTTAAAGACAATTCCTACTTTTCTCCGAAAGTCACAGAAGAACTGTTTGATTCTACCTTTTTAACACAGACTGATTATGGCAGCCTGCTATACATTAATGCACCAACACATGAAGCTGAAACTGCAGCTCTTCCCTGTTCTCTGTAATCCAAAGTTGGCTGGTCATCGTCTCTTGAGTCAGTGTATTTATATTTATGAAAGCGTTCTGGACAAACTACCCTCATATCTGTGCAAACTGATTTCACGGAGCCCTTCCTCCAGTCATTGTCTCATAGGACAGATATCGGTCTCTCAGTTCAGACAGAGACAGGAAACAAAGCCTTCATGCTTCTTGGAGTTTTCAGAAAAACATTTGGAAAAACAACTGATTATTTTTTTTCTTTTTAACACTTGTATACCATCACTTGGTTCTGAGGGTTGTTCTATTTGTGAGCCTGATGCTGTATTTTACTGTCCTGGCCAAAGTTCTGCACTATGAAGCAGGATTAGAGGTAATTGAGGCAATTTTAGGTTTAATTCTGGGTTTTCAGGAATGCAACGGTGGTTCACTTTTTATCTGGTACATCTTATTCTGAACACATAACCAGCTTTAAAGCAAGTTACGTTAGAGATAACTGATCAACACATGTAAAACACAAATCAGTTTGCTTGAAAAATAGCATCATTTGCAGTTATAATGGCTCAGAACTGTTCCAATTTACTACTGTCCTATAGGCAGTTGTAAACTGATATAATCCTATAACAGACACTGATAAACACATAGTCCTTGTATTTCTTGACTTTATAGGGATTTCAGTATGTCTATTTATTGGTATGAAATTAGCGATTTTATATTCATTTTTTGTTTTTAATGCCAAAAGGAGGCTGAAAGAAAAAGCCTGAAACCGACTTACACACTAAGAATAACACATTAAATGGGAGTTTACAAAATGTATCCTCTACATCACCAGAAAAACAGCATTATTTTAATTACTTGATGATTTTTCCTTTACATTATTTGTCTTCTTTGTGAGTATAGCATAGAAGGGCAACATCTGTAATTGTTATTCAATCTTGTGTTGCCTACTGACATTTGAACTACATGTTAAATAAGAAACCAGCATCATAATTACACTTTACTCAGATTTTAAACAAGACAGTGACATTGAAAAGCTTGTTTACTCACGTTCACACAGTTGGCAGTTTTTTTTTTTGTCAGCTTTGATTCCAGGTTTTGTCTGCACAAATTTGGCTGTAATATACTATGAAATTCTTGTATTCTTGTTTGTTCGTGTAAGACATTTGTGAACACATAAAGAACTAGAAACCCTGATTGGACTGAGATGGCTTAGCCTGACAGCAGTTGTGAGGTTCAGTGACGCCAGATGCATAAAAGATGCCTCGTGTATGTTGAAAATGGCACTACCATGGTTATTTCTGCTGCTGCTGCTGCTTTTCCGTGTCTCGTGCAGTTTTCTGTTAAAAAGCTTCAGATTGCCTTTAGGTTAACAAAACTTTGACCAATTGTGTTTCTCGTCAACAGCTCGCTGCACCAAGGAGTGTGTCCACGGCCGGTGTGTCGCTCCAGATCGCTGCCAGTGCGAAGGCGGCTGGCGAGGCGACGACTGTTCCAGCGGTATGAATCAGCCTTTTCCTCTCCATCTCAGACATTTCCTCACTTTCTCTCCCTTTCTGCCTCTCCTCGCACAAACACACTTCTCATACACAACAGGAAAAGACAGCTGGCCGTTAGTCAAGTGGCTGATCTTCACATGCACCACTCCATCACACACACCGAAGGCCTTTCCAATGGAAACGGCAAGGGAGCATTACCGCATGCACAGCGATGAGTCAGTGATGTGAGCCTCGGTCCAGAAAGCAGTTTACTGGTCCAGGAGGACGCCGAGCAGAACCTCCACCCCTCACTCACAGTTACTACGCAAAATTAATAACAATAATAGTCATAATTTCATAACAGCTTTTCCTGATACTGACAAGTGCACTTAAGAAAAACTAATAAAACCATCAAGCCGAATGAAAATAAAACATTGAATGTGCAAAATGTAACAAAAAAGCATGAGAGCAGTAAATTAAGTGTAGTACAAAATACTGAAATAAGTCCAGAAAGCAGCAGCAGTAGTAGTTTCTGTTTGCTCATTGTGAGATCATTTTTAACCTAAATATAAAAACCTCTACAGAAACAGCAGAAACAGTTGAGTTTCTTTCATTATTTATTTTACAAAAAATATATATAATTAACACATACAACATTTTTCCAATTCCAACAGGTACTACCAATATTAGGAAATAAGCTCTAAGTACAATGGATATGTTACTACATTAATATGCTGCCATACATGTCTCCTGTCTGTGTAAACACTGCCTGCCTGTCAGTCGCATCTGAGTCACCAGTGGATTCACTGATGCATCAAAAAGTGCAGATTTTTAAAAAATTTTGTACAGGAACTGGTACGTTTTGACGAAGTATCATGTTTTTAGGATGAGATTTGGTTTCACAATGGAAAGGCACATCACAGATGATTAGTCCAAGGACGGCTGGAAAGCTAAAAACCCAATGACTCCATCTGTTTTTACAGTTTCTGGCTCTGATAAATGGTGTGACTTTGGCTAGGTTTTTAAGATAAAACATGCCGTTCAAACCCAGTGGCAGGTGTGGCGATCCAGAGGGTTCATGCAGACATTAAACCTGCCCCTCCTGCTCTTTTTGTCTGTTTTTTACCAAACTGAAGTCAGCAGAAATGGTTATATAACAGTTCAGAGTGAGTCTAACCGCATTTGTCTTCTCTGAAATCTCTTTAAACCCGATCGTCCAAACAGCGAGGAGTGTGAACCCAGAACCGCATTTCATGGGGCTGCTGTTCCCCTCATTGAAATGAAGTTTTCCACTGCTTTCATGGCACTCAGTTGGGTCAATAGTACACAGCCCTCCTCCTTCATTTTCCTCTGCGCAGAGAAGGAATTAGCTTTAACTGGTAGCGGTTGATGTCCTGACAGGGGGATGACGGGAAGGGGAAATGGAAAATGTTACCCCACTCTCCTCCTCTTGCATGACCCGCTTCTCCCCGTCTCTTGTTACACTCCCTCTCCAGTCTAACCCTCACTTAAATCTGTTTTCACTCCTTCTCTTTGCTCTCCTCTTTCTGCTCAGCTCCACTGTATCGTCCTATAATGGAGTCTTTTTGGCAGAATAAGGCCCTTCCTGGACGCCTGTGTGTTGAGATATTTAACTGTGGGAAATGTGAGAGGGGCCCGATGTTTTCGTACTCTTAGAATTGTTTGCTCATGAATATGGAGACTATAAGAGAGGAGGGAGGGAAAAAAATGAAGGAAATAGAGGATGGGGTATAAATGGGAGGTGGTGATAGTAATGTTTGAGCTAAGAGAACGCTGGGATCACTGGGAGCTTGGAAACATCATGTCAAAGTATTTTTTCTTAAATATTTTAAAGAGCTGGAATCCAAACCAGCAGTGAGAGCATCTTGTTAGATGTCCAGGAGATTATGTGGACTTTGGATGTACACAGCTTCCAAACCACTGCTTGGACAATACACACGGGAAAAGGAGGAATTTTCCCACCATATCAGCAAGCATTCCTTGTAAAGGACAGCAAAGAGCTGCCAGCTCTGAACCGTGCGTCACTTAGTGGCTTTACGTGTGTGCAGTAATGCAGATTCAGGTTCTGATCACTGCTGTTCATCTGTGGATACACGTTCACTTTTCCATCACAGAAAGCCTGTTTGCTTCTATTTATTTATTCAGTCTTATTGCGACCAAGATCGGGTTTTCAAGATAAATCAGAGTACATTTTCACAGTGCAAACACAAACTTACATCAAGACACAAAGCAATAACCAAACACATACTGGGAAATATCAGAACTCAAATATACGTCTGACTTCAGTTTGTTTCTGCAGTAAGCTGCAAAGTAGTGCACTGTAAATCATATTAAGTTCATTCATCTTAGAAACATAAGCTCCCCTGCAGTCTTACAAATCTAAATTCACTACACTTCAGTTGATTAGTCAGTTTAAAATAATGAAAGTGTAAAACTAGCTGAGCTCATCAAGTAAACCAGTCCCCTTAACAGTGGCTGCGCTGACTCGATCTCCTCTACAAACATTAAAGTTTCTTTTTCTTTTTAAATTAAGAACCTACAGCCTACATCTGAGGCTGCCTCTGGTTACAGATAAATTATAAGTCTTTGTGTGTAGAAACTGAATTCAGTACAAAACTTTATCATAATTAGAATTCAGAATTTATTAAAGACGAGTTTCCACCATGTTTGTTTTCTCAAACTGCTAAAAACTCAAAAAGTCCTATTTGCATGAAGGAAATGAGAAAATATAAGTTGACTTCATTTAATTAGGATGTTTAACACTGTGGAAAACAGTCGTCTGAGTTGTTTGAGATAAGGAACATTAAAGCCACCAAGCCGAGTGTCACAGTATCAGTTAATTATCTCAGCAACTTTGACAGCAAAAGACCACCAGCCCTTTTTTTTTTTTTTTTTTTTTTTTTTTTTTTAAAGTAGGACCACCAACCCTAATATTTTACATAGATGGTAGTCATTACAGCTGTTGTTTTTAGCTGGTTTTAAATACAGTAAAATAATGTTATTTTATTGTCACATGTTGGATATGGACATTATTTACAGTTTTGGCCTATTTTTTTATCAACATGTAAACATGTACATTAGAATTAGCTTGTGGTCCTTTGCTGCTATCAGCAGCTACTTTAGTTACACAGCTCTGAAATAAGTCCTGCTAGACATCTAGTATGAGGAGATGAAGCCTCAACAGTTAAATATGGTCTGTAAAACAAAAAAGCAGCAACATGTTTAGACTGTTAATTTCTTTATCTTACATACAATGTTGGTTAGCTAGCAGAAGAAAGCTTTATCAAACATTTAAATGCAATAGCAGAATCTTTTAGGATTTGTTTTTATATCTGGGTCAATAATGGATTTTTTTTAAAACTGGAAAATAATAGAACTCAGCTACCGTCACCTTTCACATGAACACATTAAACACAAAACACACGATCAGTTTGCAAATAACACTATCAGGGCTAATTCTTCTGTACTTTCACTGCAGGACTTTTACTTTGAAAAGAGTCTTGACTAGTTCATGATCTGAATATTCCTGCATTACACAGTTTTCTTTTTTAATTCTTCTTGTTTCATCAGTGTGAATTGTTGTGTTTCCAGTATTTTATGACTTGTTTTAGCAGAGGTCAGGTTTGCACCGCGGGGCCTTTGTTACTTATTGTGTCACAAATAATCAAACACGCTGTAGATCACTGAACTATCAGACACAAGACACAAACACAAGGAAAATTTTGGCCACGGATGCTCCCAAACTTCTGGCAACTCTGACTGTACATTATAAAGATAAAATCAGAGTTCGACATAATTTGGACCAAGTAAGTGCAGTTGATGAAGGTAAATAAACGGTGTCAGCGAATGTCAAGCACTTGATGATGCATTGTTTGCTTGCAGATAAACAGATAAGAATAGTTTTGATATTGGCCAGTGAAAAGTTCAGAGTCAACTCACAAATCCCATGTGCTGTAGCCATGTAGTCATTGTCAGCACATATCTGCAGGACAGATGTGGATATCTATGCAGTTGTATTGTTCTAGTGATAATTCTGATTATAGATACCCAAAATGGAATTCTTACAAGTCACAATATACATCCTTAGATCTCTAGAATACATAAATACCTGAAATGTCTAAATTTAATTTTGTTAGTGTGCATTAGATGTGCAAGTTTCACTTGTTTCAAATGCAGTTCCAAGCCTTTTACTAATGTGTGTTTTGTAAAGCTTTTTAATGTTTAATGAATGAGATTGATTTGCATTTACTTTATTTTATGTGTTAAAACAATAAAATTACCTATAAACACAGTTGAACTAGGCCTAATACTGCAGAAAACTATCGTTATTAGCTGGGTTTGGACATACAATTTCATGTAAAGAAAAGTCTGAAGAAACGTCAGAATACTCTTTTTGATTGTAAGTATCTGTTGTTAGTTTTAGATCATGTGACATATAATGAGGTTTTTACTCCACCAAGGAGTACGGCGAAGTTGTAAGAATCAGTGTGCGTTTGTCTGTTAGCAACATTACTCAAAAATAGAACAACAGATTTGGATGAAATTTTCAGGGAAGGTCAGAAATGACACAAAGACCACCTCATTAGATTTTGCCAGTGATGCGGCTTATAGTCTGGATCTATGGATTTGTTAAAGATGTCTGTGTCATTGTGAAATAGCAGCATAGCGTCACTGTAACTATGACAAGAGGTGAAAGCTGTGTCAGTTGCCTGCTGGCGATCACATGGTTGCGATCCTGCTACAAATCCACCGCTGCAGATTTATCGGGACTTTTCCGTCGGAAATCACACAACCACTGAGCAGAGTACTGCGCTCTCTGACTGCTTTTCTTGTTCTATATTTGACAGATCTTTAATGCTGAAAATATGGCCTTTGTAGATTTGGCAGATTGGAAGAAAGTAAAACCAGTTATGAAAGAAAGAAGTAGATCATATCTAGCATAATAGAGTTTTACATGTAACTTAACACAGAAATACAATTTTTATGTTATTTTATACTAGACATCTAAATCCATTGTCTATTTTATTGTTATTCATGTATTTCAGAAATGTGGGAAAAAATGCATAATACATATTTCTACTGTTAATTTTACATAATATCAATTAAAATGTTGTATATTTGACATATTTAATGCTAAAAATGTATATGTTGCTATAGATTTGATAGATTTACTTCAGAAAAAAGTGAAAGCACAGTTAATAAACAAATACTTATGATTATAATTACAATTAGGGATGTCCCGATCAGGTTTTTTTGCCACCGAGTCCGAGTCCGAGTCCTATCATTTTGAGTATCTGCCGATTCCGAGTCCCGATCCGATTCTTTTCTAATATAGTAAAATATGTATATTGTCTATTAAAAAAATAACAAAAAAACTTATGAAAAGTTTTCCTTTTTTATTTTCTTAACGTCAATTCAAAACAACACTTAGAACAGTACATTTCTGTGACTAAAAATAACAATCAGAAAATAAATAAATTTCCCTTTTAGCTTAGGTACAAAAGTAAAAATAAATAATAAATTTCCCTTTTGGCTTAGGTACAACAGCAAAAATAAATAAATAATAAACTTCTATAAAATAAACAGCAGGTCAGCTCAACTCAAAGGCATGTAAACAATAGGGAACAAAGTTAACAAAGAGCCACTTTATAATACCGTAAGGCCAGTAGTAGTAATGTGCTCTTATGAATGGCACATATTTGTCTAGAGTTTCACTGAAGGACATGTATGTTTTTCTTGATGAAAACCAACATTTCCACCTTGTCAGGTTTGAGGCTATTCCTGTTTTCATCTATATACATCTCATTTAAAAAGGAAATTGAATAAAAAATAAACATATATATCCAACCAAGTCCAAATCGGGAGGTCACTTCCGATCCCGATCAAGTCTGTAATCACGTGATCGGGCCCGATTTCCGATCATGTGATCGGATCGGGACATCCCTAATTACAATAATAATCTGATAATCCTGAATCATATCAAGTATAGTATGATTTTTTTAATGCAACTTTGCATAAAAATATCTTTTTAAGTTATTTTACATTCGAAATTTTACGTATTTTTGTAATATTTCTGATACTGTCGTGTATTTCAAAAATGTAAGGAAAACCGATAAAATAAATAGAAAAAATACCACAATATTATTGTTTTTCAGTTTTCCAGCCGCTCATTGACTGTGTGCTTGTATCGGGAGTGGGTTCTTGCAGCGCTGCTTCAGTAAATCTCCCCTGCTGCCCCAGAGAACGTCTGTGTAAACATAATCGCTGCTCCAGCTGAGTTTCTCATTACTCAGCGAGACACACTCCGGGTGATGCCCACACAGAGAACAAGACAACTTATGATTCCGTTAAACAAAGGAGGCAAAGGGGTCCTGCTCCGAGTTAGTGCAATAAACACTGGCAGTGCCGCTGGCTCCCAGGCCAAATTTGGCTCTGCTCTTGTGAAAGCAGTTCCCTGTGTTTTTCAAAGCCGTGGCGGGGCATGTGTGCAGCAGACACCGAGAACATGGCCGCAATAACAAAGGATGATTCCCAGCAGGTCTGCATGAAATCACTTTTAGCTGCACAGAAGATAAGTGACGCCCATCCATCAGCTACGTCAGTCTGATTGGCTATCACGTTTTCTGCACGACGTCTCAGTAACTGATGAGAAATCTGAAGAATGCGCCCATGACCAATCTGAGTTCTCGGGGAGATCTCTTCATCGTGAATTGAAACCCAAACCTTGTGTGAATCTCAGCTGAACGCTTAAACCCCTCGGAGCCAATCGTCGGGCTTCTGTATTATCAACCATTAAAAACTTGTCCGTCTTGTGAGCTCCATGCAAATCTCCCTGCCATTGTGAAATTATTTGTTGGCAATCCAACACTCCTGTATCTGGATGAGGGGGATGATGGCACCAGACGCTCTTCCTCCCGTTGTTTCTGTTCTGTTGTTCGTCTGAAGGCAGTATTGAATTTAATTTGTTTCTGTTTGTTTTGCATGACATCATAGCTTTAAGTAAAATCTAGGCTGTGTGGGGAAGAAAATCAAATTAGGGTGAAACAGAATGCAAAAAAATATACTTGCACCATATGAGAGTTACAAAAATCATGTGTAATCTTGTTTTGCTTTGGTGTTTTTATTTCATTTCCAGCTTTGCCGAGCTGGTTTGACTCAGTGTTTAGAGAAGCAGGACATTACTGGAAGGCGACTGGTTTAAATCGTAGGAAAATGTGGGCAATGAGACCGAGTGTGAATGTGTGCAGTTGTTTAACTGCAGGAGCAAAACTGGCACTGGAAGAAAACCTTCTCTGGAT
Organism: Acanthochromis polyacanthus; assembly: GCF_021347895.1. Taxonomy (NCBI): domain Eukaryota; kingdom Metazoa; phylum Chordata; class Actinopteri; family Pomacentridae; genus Acanthochromis; species Acanthochromis polyacanthus. Next base: position 28,615,974 of record NC_067124.1, read on the forward strand.
AAGTAAGTTTGAAAAAGTGGCATGTCCAACATAAACTGAGGCTGTGTGTAGGCGCGATTAGACTCTGAGCACCCAGCAGTTTCTGCCCGTTGTTTCTCCGTCACATTTTTTTTTGCACATTAATGGAAACAGCACAACCATGTCGACAAGAGCTACAGAGAAGTCACTGCAGTATGACACAGTTATCATGCCATAAATCAGAAAAGCTAAGAAACAGAACTGATAATTTACAAGAAGTTTAATAAATAAGAATCAAAATGCACAACATTTTTCCAAGTGCCCACAAGTGTTGCTCATACTGGAAAAAATGGATATTGAACATTCTTACTTTGTTTTTGTGGTTGTCTCATCTTTGCTCTGCATAAACACTGCCTGCAGTTCAGTCGAAAAGTATTTTATTAAGTAAATATTGGTCACAGTTAAGTCTCTAGTGGTGTTTTTGTTGCACTAAGGAATGCAGATTTTTCTTTTCCCAGAATCTGGTACAAACGCTTTGGATCACGTTGCAAATTTTAAAATGAGGATTTAGATGAAGTCTCACGATTTAAACCTTGGTCAATTTCCCTCCCCAAATGTGATGAGTTGTTTGTGTTTTTATAATTCAAGATTCAGATATTTTTTAGCTATTTTATAAAAATTTTTTTTAGATACGTCTTTAAAAACCCACGTCCAGGTTTTAGGGTTCCAAGGGTTAAGCCAGTTAAATGGAATCATTGCATACGTAAAAGATGAAGTTTAAGATAAAATAAAAATGAACCTATTCCGTCTAAATCCATCCTGAGTCAGGTTTGTCCTTTTACCTTTCAGCCTGTGACGACAAACACTGGGGCCTCGGCTGCAGCCAGCAGTGTAAGTGTGAGAACGGAGCTCTGTGCGAGCCGGTGAAGGGAGCATGTCAGTGTCCTCCAGGCTTCATAGGACGCCACTGCGAAGACGCCTGTCCAGCAGGAACCTTTGGGAAGGGCTGCCTGCAGAGGTGCAAGTGTGGGACCGGAGGATCCTGCGACAAAGCAACAGGAGAGTGTGTTTGTCGGGACGGATTCAGTGGGACTTTGTAAGTGCGCAAAAATAGAATAATACAAGTAATTTTGCAAATGAAGGAGAACCTTTCAGCATGCTTTTTTCATGGTTGAAGGAGAGATTTCAGCTTTAAGGCCAAAAATCTTTCATCCAAGAAGCATTCGACAGAGTTAAAAGTTATCTAGCAGCTCCGGGTTTCCAGATGTTTTTGGGGAAAAATCAGCATCTTAACTGCAGCTTCAACGATTAATCAGTTAGCTGTTAACTAATCAATTAATCGCAAACTGTTTTGCGAATCAAATTATTTAGTTTGTCATTTTTAAAGACAAAAATGTCTAAATTCTACAATAGCATCATCTTAAATGTGAATAATTTTTGCCTTATTTCCTTCTCAGTGACAGTGAACTCAATATCTTTGTCATCTTGAGCTTTGGGAAACGCTGATAGACCTTTATTATTATTATTATTATCAATACCTTTTTCTGACTTTTTATAGTCTCAGCAACTAATCTATCAATCAAGAAAATACTTAACAGCTGAGGCTGATGGAAATGTCTGTGATAGTTTTGCAGGTATTTAGTCATAAACCAGCCACATGATGGCTTTGAAGGTAAAGTCAGATCATCACCACATATTTTTACCACTCATACCGAAGGGAACATGAAAATCTGAAGCAAATCTGACACAAATCTCTGTAATCATCATTGGTCAGGAAGGAGCAGTGCAATGAACAAGTTGTGGAAGGAATCTGCAGGTAAAATACAGTCAGATCCTTCTTTACTACTCAGACCAACAGATGCTCATGTTCAACACACTGCAGCGTGTGTGGTCAGAAAACACACTCGAAACACTCGGATGATGTCATGAATTAGCTCAGACGTGCGGTGATGTGTTAAGACAACCTGACACAGGAAAAATCCATTAAGAGGAGGGATGCTTTGGTAAAGGTCTTTTAGAGCAGGAAGGCAATCATAAGGAAATAATGTTTAGAAGTGGTGTTTAACTATGAGGCATAGTTGAAGAGATAGAGGGAAACCTTTCAGATAAAACCTGTTCAGAATTACCACTAAAATCTATATTACTGACTGACTGAATTTGGGGCTGGTTTTCAGTTTGGATTTAAAAAAAATATCCCACCACTATAAAAGGTTAAGTGTTGGCTCCATAGACGGACATTAACTTTCCTGGAGTCACTTTCATAGCCAGAAACTGACATAATGCGTTTCCTTTTTAGGTATGAAACATTTTTAGAATCATGTATGTAGTTTATTTCTGCTGGGAGACATCTGATATCGCACTTCATTACACGCCACTTTATTATCTGAATTTTCTCTGGAGTCACGGCAGATCTTTCTTGGCCAACTCTCCTTCATTTCCACGACTTAATTTGAAGTCGGTGAAGAGACCCCGATGATGCTCTCTGCGCTCCGTGACTCATCCGTTACACCCTGTTTTTTAGTTGCCCCTGAGGATGAGTAAGCAATGAAAACTCTTCACCACATCAGTGGAAAGTCTCGCGCTGCCAATGTGAAAGCACAACACTCCACGTCGAGCCACATAAAAGAAATCAGGGCTTGGCATCGGTGATTATGGGGTAAATCTCCATGATTAATTGTGTGTATTTGTTCATGTTATTTCACCTCTAGGGTGTTTTAAAAAATCTAATATTCCTGCTCTGAATGTGCAGCAGGTAGTTCAGGCCAAGTCATCTCTGATGTGATTGGTCAAAGACACGTTCCAACTGTGCTAATGATTCCCACAAAGCTGCGTTTTGTAGTGTTGAGAAAGCTACCGTTGGATTTCTGCTTCTTTTAGACAGCATAATATCCGTTTGAGTTTCCTTTTTTGTAGTGACCTCAATACCTCAAGATTTGTCCTGAAACTTCAGTAACTGAATTCATGAAAACACTTCTTTTTGTGCACAAAACATTTACCTAACTCCTCAGGAATGTCCCGGGACACATGGAGTGTTTTTGAGTAATTTCAGTAAGTAGTCATTAAACCATCTCCTCCGTTTCTCTCCTACAGCTGTGAAAAGGCCTGTTCGAGGAAGTGCCAGGCGAGGTGCCCCTGTCAGAATGGTGGCATCTGTAGGGGCAAAGGGATCTGCGCCTGCCCCCCCGGCTGGATGGTACGTTTTCAAGTCGAAGCTTTTCTGCTATCCCTTGAGGTTGTCTGACTTTACACTGGCCCCAGATCTCATTTTTTTGTAACAGTCATTTCCAAACTCATTTTGAAGGCAGCCTGTCATCTCTGGAGTAGCAAATTATCGTCTGAGCGACTGCAGAAATTGGAAACGTCTCCTTTCAGTTTGTGCAATTCTACTTTTAGTCTTTGGCCTCTAATGATTTTCCCATGATGCTCTGCAGGGTGCAGTCTGCACAGAGCGATGCCCAGAGGGAAGGTTCGGGCCCAACTGTGCTGAGGAGTGCGTCTGCCACAACAGGGGAAAATGTGACCCTGAAACCGGACAGTGCAAGTGTGCTAAAGGTTTCACTGGGAACAGGTACGCATGCCAAAGTGCACCTTTGTTTATGGGAAAACGTATATTACCTGCCTCTATATTTATTTGCCTTTTTTCTTGCATGATGGTTTTGCCAGAACTGCAAATGAAGAAGTAAAACAAACTCAATACAGGAAACCTGTTGCTCCACCATCTCTGTTCATTTTTGCGACCCAAAACTTAATTCTGATGAATATTTAAGCTGGGAATTGTTTGATTTTCACTTTCAAAAAACATCTTAGCTGTGAAACCATTGTCAAGGTTCAATATCTGCAGAAACAAAACTGCTGCAGCCATGGAATTTGGTGAGGTGCTGTCTCCAGCAGATCCAAGTGAATGAATGGCTCCAGGAGAGGTCACGTTATTAGTCGAGTGTTAAAAGTGCAACATTTTCAAAGAAGGGTGGTATTGTGGCTCCAGAAAATGTATATTTAGATGGATGTATCCATATTTCTGACTAAAATTACAATCTTTGATCAACATTTCATTAACTTTTGAGGCTGATCATTGGTCGAAATTGATATATGGCAAGTTAGGCAAGCCAGCCTTTCAGTTTTTTTGGCGTTTTAAAACTTAATGGTCTAAATTACACAAAATTATCTAAAATTACTTCAAATGTGTCCAAAATTAATTTAAAAAATGTCCAGAATAACATAAATTGTTAAAAATGGCTCAAAATTCTGACCTTTGGCCAACATTTCACTAACTTTTGAGGTCTGTAACAGGAGAATTGAAGGGTTTGGAGGCAGAGTGGTCTAACCCACTTTCTGTTGATTTTGAGAAAAATGGCTTCAAAGTTTTGTGTTTTCAAGAATGGTCTAACATTCAAAGCACCACTATAACGCTGTATTTGCGTTGTTGGTTAGACCACTTGCCACTAAAATCTAAACCATAAAATATTACAGAAATTATATAAAGCTCAGCTCAGGTTTTTTGTGGGTTAGACCACTCTGCTTCAAACCCCTTCAATATGATACGTGGCAAGTATGACAAGACATAGCTTGTTTTTCTTTTTGCCATTTTGACTTGAACTGTCTTCACAATGACTCAAAATTTATCCAAAATATGATACGGATGTTCAAAAATGACTTAAAATTGTGCTAACTGATCATAGGGAATAATTATTGGCTATTGGAAGTACAATCAAAGTGAAGGTTTTCAAAACTGAGTGGGACTAAGACCGCAGAAAGTTTTTTTTAAGCGTGTTAAATATGTATCCATATTTCCAACCAAAAATATGCTCTTTGGGCAACATTTCACCAACTTTTGAAACCTCTAACAGCAATAGGACTTGATGTGTGGCAAGAATGATGAGACAAAATGGCCAAATTGGGGGTAATTCTACACAGGTCACAGTAAATCTAATGCTTATTAAAACAAATAAGTAAACTCAGACACGGTGCAGCGACATAGGATCGTCATGGACTGACCCTGAAAGTTTAGTTGAATCCATCATCTATGTTTTGGCTCTATCATCAGTTTCCATTGACTATGACAGCCTGTTTTTTGTGATTTGTGTTGTTTTTCCATTAAAATCTGCCAACTTAACAAACATCAGAGACAGACAGTACTCAACCGCAACACAGAACAGAAGTTTGGGTTTGTTTCTTTACTTCATGCGAGATCAACAACAGATTTGTCCTCTTTGTGTAGCTTCTTTGCAACTTTGCGTTGCTCCCTGCAGGTGTAATGAAGAGTGTGCTGCAGGAACTTATGGTCAGGACTGTAAAGGTGTGTGCGACTGTGCTAACGGCGCTCGCTGCTACAACATCGACGGAGGCTGCCTGTGTGAGCCGGGCTTCAGCGGGCCACACTGCAGGGATCGCATGTGTTCACCCGGAAAATACGGCATGCACTGTGAACGCACATGTCTCTGCCAGGACAAACACACACTCAGGTGAGCAGAGAAGAAGAAGACAATGAGGTTTGGGCAGTAGGAGGAAGGTTTAATCCTGGTTTGGGTGCTAATCCTCTGAGAAGAACCAAAGAGACTCACATACTGATGTCAGCTCATCCACTGCTTAGAAGCTCACCAAAGACATTGGCAAGTATTACCAAGGGCTGAACAATTAATCAAAAAAATATTGAAATATGGTCTAGTGCAATATCCAAATCACAGGGGCGGCAGTTTCTCGATAAATGTGTCACAACAGACTATTACAAATGAAACATGGCGGTGCTACAGAGATGCAGCGGATTACAAATCATGTTCTCCAGACATTAGGAAACTGTAGAAGTGAAGAGTTTAGTGTATGGAAGGGCTGCTGAAGTGGAAACTTCTGCTCAGATTGGAGGAAAACTGGCCATTAAAGGTCCCATATTGTGTATTTTAAAACAGCAAGCTAATCCAAATGTCATATGTCTGCACGGTTTTAGTTTTTCAGGCTAAAAAACAAGAAGATGGATGTTTTCCATATGGGTCCTTTAAAGATATGTTGTAGACTTCCATAAATTATTGAAAAATACTATTTTAGCTCAAATAAATTAAAACAAAACTTCACCAGTTATTTAAGACAATTATTATGTGTATGAACATGTGTATTAAATTTTATGTTTACATTTGTAGATGAGAGATTGTCTTACTCCTTGTGCACTAATTTGCATAAATGAAATAAAAATCCAAGTGTGTATTTTAGATGGCTAGTTTAAAAAGAAGATAAGTTATGGAAAATAATTCACCACTTCATGCTTGGATTTTTAAACTGTCCTCTCTCAATCGCTCAAAAGCAGGCTACTCGCAACTGCAGTTGGAACTGAATGTAAATTTAATTTAAATCAGTTACAACAGTCATAATTATGATTTGACAAATATAAAGGCAAAAGCTGTTGGCCAAATATCACCATAAATCATCAGGTATGCAGGTAAAATAAAGTTTGGTTCATGAAGCTTAATTCAAGGCAGCACTAAACCTGCTACTAAACATTTTTCACACATTAAATGTTCTCCTGAGCTGCAGCGGTTGTCGTCCCCATTGTGAAACCTGCAGTTCGCTGCTTTACAACTTCTCGGCACAATGATGATGAAAAAACACTGCATTTCTGGCCAGCATTAGTTTCAATGTGAGTGCACAAAAATACCTTCCATACCTGCAATAAAGCATGATGCTCACCTTTTTATTCTTGTCCAAGTACAGTAGTTTTGAAGTCCTCATGCTGTGTCCTCACTGCTACTTGAGTCCATAAAGAACAAGCTTCTCTATCTGGCTGGTTGTCCTACTTCACAGAGGCCTCAACTTTAGCTAGCTGGAAAAGAGTGAAAATCTTGCTCTTTTTAACAGATTTTTTCATGCAATCATGATACCTGCAAAGGTTAGCTCACTAAACTGGATTCTGGAAGTTCTTTACAGTTAATTGCAGTTCAAGTAAGCTCACCAAGTGTTGTTTTACTGAACTGAAGCCGCACACAGACACACACACAGGTGTCTTTACCTGACCAGACTCCTCAGTGCTGTGTGGGCGTGGCTGACTGACACTTTCTATTGGCTAAGAGTTTGGTGACCTAATTTCAACCTAGTCTGACAGAATAGTTAAACTCACCCTTGAGTTTGAAAAATACTAATACTACTAATAATAATAACTTTTTTTATATGTCATCCTTTAAAAACAAAATTTACCAAGTGCTGCACAGACAGCCCCCAAAAATAAAAGTATACTCAGGCAGGTCAGCCTAAAGAGAAGAATGAAAGACCAAGGGGGAAAAAGCATTTTAAAAAATTATAGCAAAACATAGGGAAAGGTTTTTAAAATGAATTGATACAACACCAGATAAAATATAAAAAATACCACATCCAAATAAATAAAAGAGCAAGTGTAATAAAAGAAAATAGAGTATAAAAGAATAAAAACAAGGCTGAGAATATTAGTAGTAGCAGTAACAGTTAAAAAATGCAGAAATAATTAATAAAGTCAACAATAAAATAAATAGTTAAAAAATAAATAGACAATAAAAATAGACAATACAAAATTCTATCAGTTATGGATAAAAAAATACTATGAGCTCAGCAAATTGTCTTGTGAACAAATTAGATAAAAAAAACACATTTTTTGTGAATATGCATGCCTTGAAATAAGACAAGGACACATAAAGTACATGTACGCTGGCACATGGATGTAAGTTTTATTTTAGTATTGGGATTGGAATATAATTTGAAGGTCTAGAAGTTCTTCCTAAAATGATTTTTAGCTTCAAAAACTTAATTTCCTGCTTTTTGGTGAATCGTTGTGCACTAAATCAGGCCTTTTCTGCATTAATTTATAGAGGAAATTAAGATTACAGATGACAAATCATTATATAATGGAACATATATGGATCTAATTACATTTTCCAGCATAGAAATGGTGGCTTTGGAAGCTCATATTTTATATTTTACCTGTAGGAAATAATTTCCTCTCAGTGCTTCCTTCATATTAATGTCTAATTCTGTTGTCCAGCTGCCACCCAATGAAAGGAGAGTGCACGTGCCAGCCGGGGTGGGCGGGGCTTTACTGCAATGAGACCTGCGCTCACGGTTTCTACGGTCACGGCTGTCTGGAGCCTTGCCTTTGTGTGAACGGAGGCGTGTGCGACAGTGCCACCGGGCGATGCCAGTGCGCTCCAGGCTTCACGGTGAGCAGCAGATCGATTCAGCTCTCAATCAGTGGCTAAATTAAAGAAAGCAGGCTTATAAAATTCCTGTAGCACCTCTCAGGTTTGATTATGTTCCACATTTTCTGCACTGAATATGTCACCTAACCTGTGGAATCTGGGGTTTGTTGTTTTTGCCTGCAGGGCGTTCACTGTGAGAATCCCTGTAAAAGTGGCACCTATGGAAAGAACTGCTCCCTGGAGTGCTCCTGTAAGAACTTTGTCGACTGCTCACCGGTCGACGGGACCTGTTTCTGCAAAGAAGGTAAAAAAATTCAGTTCGAGGAGCATTTAAAGAAGATCACAAACTGAGCAGCTTAGACTAGTGGAAGCATCACTGGAGGAAACTGGTGAAATTCAGGCTCTCTGTGCTTTGTGTGTGCAGGCTGGCGAGGCCTCGACTGCTCCACCCCCTGCTCCGAGGGAACCTGGGGCCCAGGGTGCAACGCCACCTGCCACTGCTCCAACGGGGCAAAATGCAACCCTGCAGATGGATCCTGCAGCTGCACGGCCGGCTGGCAGGGGGCGCACTGCGACCAACCATGCCCGGTGAGTCGAAGATCCACCACAGACCAGACGATAAACAGTCAAGAGTGCTTTGTGGTGCTGTGTCAGATCTTTGCGCAGCAGTTTTTTCAATCCAGGACATTTTTCTCCTGCAACATTGAATGCAGATGGAAAAAACTTATGATACCATAATCTTATTTTACACACATCACTCTGTACACACAATGCTTTTAGTGATGCTTTATGACTGTTTTGGATGATACAATAATCTCCAACAGGGATCTTAACAAAAATCTGTTACATTCCTTACATCACTGTGAGTGTAGTTTAGTGTATGGAACAAAACAACAACAACAACAAAAAGTGTCAGTCCATACAATAAATAAAAGGTCAAATTAGCTCTTGACTGGGCAATTTTTGTGCTCAAGATGCTTGAGAATATACAAGATAAGGCAAAATACGACAAAAACTTTATTAATCTTGAAGGAAATTCTTGTGCCAAATGTTAGTGAGACAAAAAAACAGAACATGAGAATGAATGCAGTGTCTAATAAAAAAGCTGTAACATTTACGTATATTATGGAAAGTGAAATATTGCACAGACATTGAAATATTACTATATTATGAAACAATTAAATGAAATATTGCACATTAGAATGAAATATTCCATCTGAAATTAAAATATTGCACATGAATTTGAAAACAATATCATGAAAACATTCTACATATACTGAAATATTACATATTTAAATAAAATGTAGCATTCACATGAAAATTTTATTTTCTACATGGAAATGAAATATTGCACATTATAAGTAAACATTGCACATATAAATAGAATGTTGCACATATATTGAAATATTTCCTATTTAAATAAAATATTGCAAGTGAAAATACAATTTTGCACTTATATTAAAACATTGCACAGGGAAATGAAATATTGCACCTGGAAATACAATATTACACATGAATGTAAGCAGGAAACTATATATAGATTGGATATAATATGCTACATATAAATTTACAGTGTAAAATATGATAAACATAATGCAAAATAGCCGTTTTATGTGTTAATCTGCTCTCACTTTAACTGCTGGACTGCAGCCACTGCACTGCATGGAAACAGATGTCACCTTGTAAAAGAAGTAAATACAAACATCACTATCTTTAGAAGATTAGACAAATGCACTATTGTTGTTTTTGTTTCATATCAAGTTGAGGAGACAAATGAAATGTGAAGCTACAACACAAATCACGATGTGATAAATTTACAGGACGTCAGCTCTGACTGCAGCTTCTCTTCCGTCACCTCAAACTCTGTATGTTTTAATCTGCGTTTTGGATCCGTCGCCCTCTTGTCCTCGTCCACGCCAACACACCAGGCTGTCCACACAGCAACACGCTGCCAGTGTAGTATTTTGTCAGACTCTGACCGAGCTGGCCGAGCACTGAAGAGATTCCCCTGACGATTCTTTGCTCGTTGGCTCTTGTTCACTGTGCAGATGGGCACGTTTGGGCCTGGCTGCCTGAAGAGGTGCGACTGTGTTCATGCCGACGGCTGCCAAGCTGCCACCGGGGAGTGTCGCTGTCTGCCAGGCTGGTGGGGTAAGTGATGACGTCCTGCTGCTGTCGCTGCCAGCTTGGCTTGGGTATCACAGATAAGTCTGGTCCAGCAGGACTGAGGGAGCCACAGGTTTTAAAGCATCCTCCTTCGCTTTTATTCTCGCTGCACCGCGCTGTGACTGAAAGAACCACCTGTGAGGTTGTGTTGTTTTGCCTGTTAACATTACCGTCTACCATTTTTCTACCAGCACTCAACACACACACTAAAACATCCTAACAGCTATTGAATGACTCGCACAGACACTCATGATGCCCAGTGGATAAATCCTACACACCTCTGTGGTCCCCTTATTTTGCCTCAAGCACCACCATGAAGTTCACGTTTTGGGTTCTTAGTGAATTATTTCGCATAGTTCTCATCTTGATACGTGGTCGTATCAAAAAGATGCATTTAAATTTCATATTGACACAAACGTTGGATATTTGTGGAGATAGTTTCCCTCATGTTGAGACCATCTTCCTGCCTGTATTTGATCATCGAAACATCGTCTACGGTTATTTAAAAGCTGCCTGGTCATGTCAAGTAGTAACAGGTGACAGATGTTGGTTTCTTTTCATTTCTAAGGCCCTTAACAACAAAACGTCACCAAACGTAATGTTTTTAGTCATGACTCAACTTACTCAAGCAATGAAATGACATTCAACTGAACCTGTAGGTTCATTTAAAACCATGACTATAAACCTCTCCACTACTGAATGTAGAATTATTGTCCTTTTTGTTCCCCTTGTGCTCTTGACATCATTGAAAACAAGAAAATATCTGACTCCACAAAGATTTTAATGAAGTTTGATGAACAATACTGGACATAAAGGATGGAAGTAGCCACTGAGACATTAGCTGTTGGTTTGTGGACTGATTTTTGGAAAAGTCTGGAATTTTTCCATCCCTGACTCAAAACATTTTTCATCTTTATTCCTTTGAATGGGACCATAATTTAATAAATGAACACCATAATGTATTGAGGAAGCCTTGAAAAGAGCAACTGAGACCATAAACTCAGTAGGAAAATATTTATTGAGGTAACAAATCAATTGAGAAGGAGGATCATTTTTTTATGGACTTCTTTACAATCTGACTTCATTGTCCAACCAGAGGAGTCGCCCCCTGCTGGCTGATAGTAATAGTGCAGGTTTAAAGATTGGCTTAAGACTCTGTGATTCCATTTTTCTTTTATTTGCAGTCTAGTGCAGCCTAATAAAGTTGTTGTAGCTCAAAGTAATGATGGTAATAAAAACTCTCCTTTGTGGTTTGTCCAAGATCACTAATTTACCAAATATTTTTGCAACATTTTTACACCATAAAAATATCCCATTATCTCTTTCTTTCCATCCATTTCCTGATCATCTGTGTTTCTCTAATTCGTATTGGACTCTGGGTTTTATTTATTTACAATGCTCTTAGTGTTTTTTACCCAGTATTTAATTACCGTTTTGTTTAATGCAGGCCTTTAACCAACACACTCAGATGATAGGGTTAGATAATTGGATTTCCTTGCAGGTTCTGATTTTACTTTTTCTGAACTTGGGAAGCCCAGTTTTACCCGCAGAGCAATGTAAAGCTGGACATATTTTTAGATTTTTTTTTGTTACATCTTGTTTCACAGTTGTTTGAGTCATATATTTGAAAATTTTAATAGCTCAAATTATTATTTATGCTTTATTCTTTTACTAATTTGGACTTTTAGCATCATATTTTTTGTTCCTCAGCTATGTTTTACAGGAGCCCTCCTCAGGGTACTTTAAGTGTAAATAAAGGTTGAAGAAGTTTTAGGTTTTGGCTACTTTTGCTTTTGATAATTTAACGCATTCTGCTGCTTTTTTTTTTTTTTTTTTACTGTAACTGTAGTAAATTTCTGAATGCAGGCAGTAAAGATTCACCAGTAAAGGTTTACTTACTGCTTCTTTGGGTCCAGGTCCGCGCTGCAGCGAGCCGTGTTCGGACGGCCTGTGGGGGCGCCACTGTAACCAGACCTGCTTCAAGCATTGCCCCAACAGCGACACGTGTCTGAGGGAAACTGGAGCTTGTGTTTGTCGTCCAGGTTTCTGGGGAGTCACCTGTCAGAACAGTGAGTGAGCAGCTGAGAAAGCAACTCTTCAAAACCACAGATGGGTTTAGTGTGTAATACTGGCGATTCTGTCCCTTCCCAGAATGCAGAGCGGGTATGTACGGCGACCAGTGCAGCTCGTCCTGCGCCTCCTGCAGTCAGTCATACCGCTGCCACCATGTGACAGGAGAGTGTGACTGCCTGCCCGGATACACCGGACCCAACTGTGACCAAGGTTCTCATCAGTGGTTGTCTCTGAGCTTCTATTTGACGTGCAGAAGCGAAGCTCTTGCAGCTGATTTGACGGGTTTCTCTGTGTGTCTGCAGTTTGTCCTGCTGGCTACTACGGCAAACAGTGCTCTGAAGTGTGTGTAAAATGTGCCAACAATTCCACATGCAACCACCGGGACGGTCACTGTGAATGTTTGGCCGGCTGGACGGCGACCGACTGCTCCATACGTGAGGGATTTCATGTTGATTTGCTCCAAATATGAGCTGCAACTGACAATTATGTGCATGATCAGTAGATGTGTTCATAATATTCTCACTTCATTAATTTCTAATACGCTTTATAGTAAAAGTTGCAAAAAAACAGAAAATTTCCAATTTTCATTTACAATAGGATAGTTCTATCTTTGCAAATATTGAATATGCTAATATTTTCCAACTAGTTTTGGCAAATTGTCTACAAATGTAAGTATTTTTTCCAACCTAACTGCAGAGAAAATCAGGTTTCTCATATTATTGTGCCAATTCTTATCATGATAGCTGATGCAGATATAGAATACAGTACTGTTTACGCGTTACCACACTCTGAATGAAATAAAAAATGACTCCAATTTACTTTCAAACTGTAAATATTTATACATTTTGTTGTATTACAATGTTTGAAAAAAAGTCTTATTACGAGATTGAAAATCAAATTTGTTACTATTGTTTTTACATATTTTTTCTGTTAAATTACAGATAATAACTACTGAAATCCCAGAAAAAAAAATACTGATATGCAGGTTAACTGTAAAACAAACAAACAACAAACAAAAAACAGGCCAAAAGTATATATAATATAATCTCTTCTTTATAAAATGGACATTTTTTTCTAAGATTTGACTGTAAAATTTGACGTTTTTACTGTATTTAAAATTGCAAACATGTCATCATTTTATTGCTGTTCTTTATGAACTTTTACTAATTTTCCCTGTTTCGCCAAACAACAGATAATAACAGTAAAACCACAGGAAAAAATATTAATTTGCATGTTTTGTTTTTATAAACAAACAAAAAATTGCTCAAAACTGTAATAATATATGTAACAATGTCCATATCAAAAATCTAGATCTAGATCTTTTACATGCACAAAAAGCAGCTTTATAACACACTGAAGGACAGGGAGAAACACAAAAAGCAGAATATGAGCTCTTTAATATTTACCTGCACAGATGTGATTTATACGTTGTGTTTTCCAGCCTGCGGTCCAGGACGCTTTGGTCCGTTCTGTGCTCAGACCTGCTCCTGTCCAGCCAACGCCCTTTGTGACCGATTTACTGGAGACTGTTTGTGTGAAAGTGGAGGAGACGACTGCAAGCAAGGTACATAAATAAGGGAGCAACAACACTGACTTCACTGACTTTCATTGCAATCTCTCTTAGTAGTAATAGGAGTAATTTTCATGTCAATCATTAAAAAAACAGATTAAAACTGTAAATATGGTTCACATCAAAAGTCTGCATTGATGCAAATAGAAAATAGTTCTTTTAGAAGGTTTGGCAGTAAAATTACACTATTTCTTTTATTGTGTTTATTGTGTTTTTTAACTGTTATTTTACAGATGTTCCCTGTTTTGTTAAATTACACATATCTAGTTTGAAAAACTGTTATCATTTACATGTTAACCATAAAAAACAGGCCAAAACTAAAGATAAGATCACATCAAAAATATGCATTTTTACAAATGCAAATTTGTTCTTTTAAAACTATTTTTACTGTATTTTAATCAGCATGATCATTAGCGTCATTACTTTAGACATTTGTCATTTTGTTATATGACAAGTAATGTATTTTCAGAATTAAAAAATGTTGAAATTTTACATTTTCAATTCCTATTTTACAGTTTTAGCTCAATTTTGCAAACCAACAGATCATAGAAAAGTTTTAATTTACACATTAACTGTAAAACAGGTAGCACAAAAAATAAATGTAAATGATGTCCATATTAACCACGCCCCCAAAATATTTTCCTTTACAATGCTCGACTGAAAAATGATTAGAATTTTACTGTATTTATGTCAGTAAAACTTAAGAATGAAAATTTAACTCAATTAAATGTAAATAACTGTTGGATTTTCTCTGTTTTGTTAACTTGATCATAACTAGTAGAATCACAGAAAAACGGGATTATTTACACAATTGAAAATACAGATTTTTTTGGTGTGAACATTACAGATAGTTTTCTCCATTTTCTGTTACTCTATTCTACACTTTTTTTTCTGGCGCTCCTGCTGTCAGGTTGTTACATTTTTGAACAGGACTGTTTTTACAGTGTATATTTACCTGCTGTGATTAAAATCGGGCTTTTTCATGATAAAAACCTGCCTCAGTGTGCATCAGAGCTGCTCTGGTTGCTGTTCTTGACTTCTCTTTCCACCTCCTTCTTGTCAGACTCCGCGGAGCAGGCGGGGAGCGTCATGGTTCCTCTTCCTCCCGGGGAGAGGGAGTCGTGGGGGGCCATCAGCGGCATCGTGGTGCTGGTCATCCTGGTGGTCCTGCTGCTGGCTCTGCTGCTGCTCTATCGCCGCCGGCAGAAGGACAAACAGAACAACACGCCCACCGTCTCCTTCTCCACCAGCCGCACAGTCAACTCTGAATACGCCGTGCCAGGTACAGTGGGTTTCAGATGAGACAGTCAGGTTGGAAAAGCATCACACAGACCCTCACATGTACCACTGCTGCAGCACGTTAAGCTGCACTGCTGCTCAGTTTTGATGCTGTTTTACTCTTCATTTTACCTGTTAACACCACAACTGGCAGCGCACTGTGTTTCTGTGGCTTCAAGCTACAGCTGGAGTTTGTTCACTTCCTGCCAGAGCTGAGCCGAGAGCAAGACGCCTCCTACAGGCACTGAGGTGAAAAGCAGGATTTGAAGTGAGGGAAGAAGCCATTAGTTACATAAAATACAGCAAAATGAAAATACTCCATTACAAGTAAGAGTCTTCCATGAATAATAAAAGCACTCAGCAGCAAAATGTAGTTCAAGTGTTGCAGTGGAAGTCTTGGTTTGGTCCCTCTGACTGATATTTTATTAGATTATTACCAGTGAAGCTTCGGTGTGTCAGCAGCTTGTTACTATCAGAGCTGCTGCAGGTTTGAACCACTTTATATCCAGTTTTATGTACAGACACAGCAGATAAATCTGACACATGAAAGAAAACAAAACGCAGTCTGATCCACAAATCTGTTTTTAGTTTTTCTTTAATCTTCATTTTTTTTTTGGATCATTTTACTGAATTGAAACCATGTGAGAAGTTTAAAGGGAAAAGTAACTATTTGATGGAGCTCATAGTGAAACGTGAGCCAGACTACTCGCTGATTTTTGGAAGAAAACACAAAGATTGGAAACCTCTGTGTTGTATTTTAAAAGCCTGTTTTATTATCCACCGTATTAAATCTTGGTCTTTAAAAAGCTGTCAGATAAATGAAGTGAAGCAGAAAGTGCAACGAGAGGAAAGTGGCAGAAAAGTAGCACAACTTCAAAATATCCCTAAGTTATACTATTTGAGTTAATGTACTTAGTTACTTTCCACCACTGAGGACTTGTGACATTCTTTCAAAATAGTTTTTTTCCTTTGATGATTAAAAAAACTGCACTGACATCACTTTTGAGTGCAAAAAACTTGTGAAAAATGTAATTCCAGCTGGCTTTAAATGCCAAAATATGCTATATTTAGAACAAATGCATCAATTAAAGGCATCTACATTCAGGAGGTTGAGATTTTAAAACTGCCATGTTATCAAATGTTGGTGTTCCTACAGCTTTATGAGGCATTTTGTTCTACTTCAAAACTAGACTTTAGAGACACTAGAGAGCTCAAATATTCATTTCATGAGTATTTATTTAATATATTAATGAGAAATTAGATGATATAACAAGTGGGACTGCGCAAATATTGTGCGATAATTTCATAGTTATTAATTTAAACCGCTTTAACTGTCGATAAAGAGTAAAATATGACAGCATGAACATCTTTAAATGTTAGATAACAGTTTTAAAATGAAAGCATCATCGTATCTGAATGTCTTTTTAGTTGTCTTTGTGCTCAGCGTGGTTTCAGTCGTGTCTCACTGTTGTTGTTTTTGTAATGAGACGCGTTTTATTGACCTTGAGCTAATTTAACAGCAGCAGACGTGATGCCATGTGTTTGTTTTGGGCCTGCAGATGTTCCTCACAGTTACCACCACTACTACTCCAACCCCAGCTACCACACGCTGAGCCAGAACAGGCCTCCGCTGCCGCACCTCCCCAACAACCACGACCGCACCATCAAGGTGAATGCCGTCTGACGGGCTGGGCTGACGTGCAGCACAGCAACAGCTGGCTGTTTGTTCAGGGCTGTGAAATCATACAATAAGTGTAAAAACAGTCTGTAGTGCTTCATTAGGTGTTTTTTTTTTCCCACTTTCCTGTCATACAGAACACCAACAACCAGCTGTTCTGCAGCGTCAAGAACGCCGAGCGGGAGCGTCGAGGTCTGTTCGGAGTGGAGACCAACGCCACGCTGCCTGCAGACTGGAAGCACCACGAGCCCCGCAAAGACTCCGGTACGTTCACTGACTTTACTTCGGATCCGTGCAGAGGAAACACGTGCAGCTGTGGAGTGGAATGAAATGAGTGAATTAATGTTTACAGGCTAATAAAAGTAAAGCGTTGGTTTCCTGACCTCCTGACCACAGCAGCAGTAAAGTGATCAGTGGAACTGGCTGCTGATGGCACACCTCAGTGGACTTTCTCACTCTGCGAATCACCTCGGAATAATCTGAATAGCTTGAAAGAAAACACTGAAAACCCACATAAAATACCAGCTATCATCAGCTTCAGGGCTAAACTACTTGTATTAATAACAACATTCAAAGCCGAACATTCTTCGTGGTGCAAATGTGGAGTAATTCAGCTCTTTCTGAGAACAAAGCTTCAAAATTTCTCTTTTTATGAAGTCTGCAGCAAAGTTTATCGAGCGTTAACTCGTGGGCAGTGCACCTCTGATATGAGGCTATAAACACAAGGACTCCACAACAAGATGGAGTTGCGTTGCCAGCAGATATCACTCACCTGGTGTTGATTCTGCATGTTTCCAAAGCAACTTATCTGCTTCTGATTAGCTCGCTGTGAGTGAAAATAAAGACGGCACATTTCTCTTTTGTTGTTTACAGGAGCGTTTGGCATCGATAGGAGCTACAGCTACAGCGCCAGCCTTGGAAAATATTACAACAAAGGTAGCCGTTTTTTCTAATTGTCTTGTTCTGCTGCCCACTGTTGAAGAGCAGGGAGATGAAATTATTCTTATACTTGAGTACTGGCTGCATAAATGTCCAAAAAGTAAAATTTTAGGCTTTGTTATGTATCTGCAAACTGTAACCTAGTATTGTTTTAAACCCAAACATCCAAATCTCTACTCCTGTTGGCCAACATGTTAATGTGCTGTGCACTGGTACAACTTGGCCACACGAACCCAAAACTGGCATCTTATCTGAGGTTTCAGTTGAATAAACACAAAGTTCCACATAGCTGTTACTGTAAACATTGTTCACTAATCGAATTTAACCTCAATCCATGAAAATGAAGGAAGAAATCTTTAAAATGCTCAGGAAAAAAAGCTTCAACTTACACGGGTTTTAACTTCTTCGGGCAGAGCTGAAGGACTCGGTGGCGGTGAGCAGCAGCTCTCTGAACAGCGAGAACCCTTACGCCACCATCAAAGACCTGCCCGGCCTGCCCTTCTGCCCCCCAGAGAGCAGCTACATGGAGATGAAGTCGGCCGTGCCCAGAGAGCGAGCGTACACCGAGATCAGCTCACCGCCGCCGTTCAACACCGGCACCTTACGCAGAGGTGAGCAGCACCCCCGACCTCCCATAGCAAGGGTTTTACTTTTCCTCAACCAAAAATGTTAATAGAATGTTTGATAATTTGCCAGAGTAGAGCCAAATGTTAAAATGCAGGAGTTCACATAATTCTGAATAACTCTGTCTGAACCCAGCAGCATTTTCTGTGTGTTTTTTTTTTTTTTTTTTTTTTTTTTTTGCTCCTTTCACGTTTTTCCTCACTGTGGCCTCATTTTTCTCCTGCTCCTCTATGGACACAACACAACCATGACTAGAAGGAGGGAGAACTCAGAAATGTCCTCTGTGCAGAATGACACAGTTTAAATGGCAGAAATAACAGGAAGAAAAGAGCAAAGTTGAATTTCTTTGATTATTTATTTACAGAAATGCACGAAAAGCTGGAATCAACACGTGCACACCACTATAAGGATAAATAATGGCTCTACAGGGTAAAGATATTTTGCGATTTAAGTTTGGATTACTTGCGTTTGATAGCTTTTCCATGTAAGCACAGCCTGCAGTTCAGCCAAAAAGTTCCTCAACTTTTATCTCAAAGTCAGACTTTTTGGTTGTGCTGAGGAGTGCAGAATTTTTAGTTTTTTACAGAACATGGCTAGAGTGAACATTTAAAAAAAACAGCTGTAGATTAAATTGATTCTGATTAAATCGGATTTTAAGCTTCGATTTGGTTCATTTTCCCACAAAACTGTAACACAAGATTAGTTCACAGACCGTCCAAAAGTTGAAAATTGTACAGTGCTTTCTGTTTTCTCACTGTCTGGTTCTGATAAATGGTGGATTTTTGTTGATTTTTTTTTTTTTTTTGCCTTTCAAACCCAACAGTGGGGAAACCTACAGCTCCAGGTAAATCTCTGTATTTCGCAGTACGGATGAAAAGAGGAGCAACTCAGGTGACAGAGGAGGCCTCAGCAGGAAGGAAATGTAAAGGAAAAACTGTGGAAGCATCCATGAAAAGTGTGTGATGCTGCAGATAAAAGAGAAACTTCAGAGGAAAGATTACAGTTCAACAAACAGTGAATACATCAGAGCCTGCATACACAAAAAGGGGCAGAGAGAAGCTCTGTACTGGAGGTTGAAAACTGAGTTTCAGCAAAATAAAAAACCTTGAAATCGGTGGTGTAAATGATTGCACAGCTGCAGAGCTAAAATGAATGAAATGGATTGATCTGCTCATTCCTTTGTTGATGAATGATTTTACCTAAAAAACATCAGAAAAGAGTAAAATGCTGTTGCATCAAAGTCTAAATCTGTCCAGTACACTGTCAAATCATTAGTTTAGAAGAAGGACTTCAACTAGTAATATCAATAAGAAGATTCATTGTTTTAGTTCCACACTTTTGTCGGGTTGTTTGTTTTGCACAGCAGAATATTGTAGAAAATGAAAGCCAAATGAGAAACGGAACACAGTGACTCTCGTACTGATTATAATATAGACACCAGGAACACATCAGTGCACTAATAAACTGTTAAAGTAGAGTTATTGGAGGTTAGATTAGTCAATAAAGGAAATATCCGCCTGATATCAGTCTATTTATTTTAATTAAACCTTAGATTGGAGGAAATCGGCGCCTTCTTCCATCAGTGGTTGTTATTTACTGTTGGGACAAACTAGACTGTGTTTCATTACTGAATCGGCTTCGCCTGTTTAATTAAAAGTGCAGAAAGCAACATGAGCTCCAGCAGACGAACTGCACTGAAGTATTGATGCTGGAGTTAAATGTGATGTTTTCCGTGAGCCTGCGTGGTTTGTAGCAGCTTGTTAAGAATTTAGTGTTTGGAGATTGTCTGACTGCTAAACACCACAAAACCTTGGTTTTAGTGCAGACAAGTGGAGAATAAGCTGCTTAAACTACAGCTGATGTTAGTTTGGAGGGACCACTGTGGGCCTGCACATATTGCAGGTCTGTGAACCTGATTGAAATGATTAAAATAACATCAGGCAGTAAAGATGGATCCTGCTGTTGTTTTTCCTCCCAGAGCGTCAGAGTTCCCTCGGCCACGCTCCCCACGACGACCCCCAGAGCCACTACGACCTCCCCGTCAACAGCCACATCCCAGGACACTACGACCTGCCGCCGGTCCGCCGCCCCCCTCCCCCAGGAGAGCTCCTCAGTGACAGTCACAGCAGACTTTACCCTCCTCTTCGCTTCGGAGGTGATGAAGAAAGACTCCTCTCTGACAGCAGGAGCTGCAGACCACCTGCAGAGCAGCGGCGAGGTGTCCAAACTGGTGTTTACTGTGGACGCCCTCCTTTTAACTCGACACTGCCCCCCTGAGGGCCTAAAGTGGTACTTCCTTCACCGTGGCAGACCTGCCATCCAGACAGAGGAGCCAGCAGGCTGCAGGGCTTCAGCTGCTTCCCCCTCCCATGGGAAAAACACACCAGAAGACTTCACAAGCAGTGACTTTGATCAGCTGGTATTGCTGTTTAAAGGGCCCTTTTTGTCAGAATTCAAATTTTCTTCTGTCCTCATCACCAGCGATGAGTAATGCAGGAATTATTTTGTTTAATTTTGCATTTCAAATTCAGGTAAATGACATTTTCAAATCTATTTCTTACCAGGCAGCTTTGGATGAACTGATCACAGCTGGACGTCCCTGTGATTAGCTGCTAGAGAACGTAACATTGTATCCCTTGGTGCATTTTATGTCTTACATAGTGCAAAAAGTGCCTTTAAGTCTGTTTTTTTGTAAACATCTGAAGCTAAAATGTGCAGCATTTTACAATAATTCATGCCTTTGTTGTTTCCAAATGTGGCATTTAGGGAATGAAACATCTTCCTTATTTACTTAAAGAAACGCAACTTGTTGCCGCTGTCAGAAGAAACTTTGTAAATATAGAAATAAATATATTGTTAGCCTCACAATAATGTAGAAGGACAGCCCTACTTTCAGATGAACATGTTGTTAAGGGGTTTATGGGACTGAAGATAATTTACGTTTGCATATTAATAGATGTACACGGGTCAGCGTGAGTACAAACACTGACCCTGCTGTGAATAAGCCATCAACAAGCCAAATCAAAGCAGCGTTATGAATGTCAGCACAGCGTCCTACAGCTTTTTAAAAACTTTGTGTGATATTTTAAGGGCCACTTCACCCAAAACATGTAAAACTGAATTTTCACATCACAGGGAGCTCCACTAATCTGGCGTCACAACTCTAGTGAGAAAGAAAGGTGTCATCTTCCTTAACCCTCCTGTCGTCCTCATTTACCAAGAAATATTGTTTCCTTGTCTGAAAAAAAATCCAAAAATTCAGCAAAAAATTCCCCAAATTTCTGAAAATTTGCAAAACCTTAAGGAAGAAAATTCCAATAATTCCTTAAAAGTTTTATTTAAAAAAAAATCACCCAAATCTGTAGTGATTTTATATATATATATATATATATATATATATCAGTAAAACTTTTTTCCCACCAAAACATGTTCGAAAATTTCCCAAAAATGTTAAAAATGTAGACACTTTCTTTATTTTTCCCACATTTTCAAGCTTTAAAATCGTGAAATTGACCCCCAGGACAACATGAGGGTTAACACTGGTGCCTACATTACCCATAATGCACCTTTATGTGTCAGACAGATGAATTTTGCAGCAAGGCAAAGGTGTGACCTGCCTGACATCCCTGGCCAATCAGCTAGCATTATTCTCAGAATTATTACTTTATCTCCAACAGTCCTGTAAAGAAAATCTGTCAGCTACAGACTGGATATAAAGATAATGAGCAGAAAACAAGACAAATTATCTGAGAAATGTGCTGGTAACGTCGTTTCTAAATAGAGTCTGCACAGTCGTACCTGCCCACCATCGAACCAAACAATCCAAAAGGCATCCTTTCTATTTTATTTTGAGATATACTACTTCGTCATAATCTTGCGCCTTAATCTTTGACTGTCTTGCTCATATATCCATTGTAGACTGTAGTGCAAAATGTGCTGTTATCTATCAGTGCACTCTCCGCTGCTCAGTATTATTTATACTCATTATGATGTATCTGCACAGAGGACTGTGGCTCAGAATGGCCAGAATAGCATGCTGGCTGGCCAAACTGCAAAATGCAACTGGATATAGTCAGACATCTTGGTATTTTTGGTTCACTGAGCTGGAATTCAGAGCCACCGTGCCTGAAACCATGCCCAACATTAACCCTTAAAACAGTTTAAACAGGTGAGTTATAAAAACATTCACCACCTGTATACTTGTCATGAATGAGGAAAATAGCTACAGACACCAAAACTTTTATTTTTTAACAGAGCTCTAAACATGTTTAATTTTGCTGTAAAATTAGTCATTTTTACATGGAGGTTTATGGGGGTGGACTAACTTTTGGAATCAGCCTCAAGTGGTCATTTGAGGAACTGCCTTTTTAAAATTTTTCTGCCCCTGGTGTTGATGCTTTGGCATCACCAGTCTATGAGGGAAAGCTTGCAATTACAAACCATTATTATCTAAGAAATGATAAACATGCAGTAAGCGTTGGCTTTGAGCTGCTGGTGGATGTATTCAAGTAGGAACAATACAGTTCCTGCGTCATACTGCTCAAAACAACATTTGTAGATTTGAGTAACCGGCTCATGAGTTTCTGAAATGTCCACTTTTTTTTTTTTTTTTGCCACTTTGAGCACTCCAAGCCAAATGCCAACTAGTTCAATTATGAAGTGTTATCAAAAAGTCTGTGTCCTTACTTAAATTTGGACACCATCTCTGTTGGGACCAGTCTCCTTGTGTAGTGACACACTGCTCCACGTGCTCCTGCAACACTTGCAGGACTCCGGTTGGTACAAGATGGTAGCGTCCATTTCTATCATAATTTGACTTCACTTTTGGACAACAGGATCTTTATATAGTCTGATGTGTCTACAGTTCTGACAGAGATTCAAACGTCACATTATTACTGAAATACTCAGTGCAATATTCCAGTTGCAGAAGGTGCAGTTTTCTTTGATGAAGGTAAAATGTATCACATACTGTTATAAATGAAGCAGTTACGGTGCTACAGAAATGCCCTGACTTACCAATTTAAACATAGGGGAACATGCAGCAACAATCATACTTTGTTTCAATGAGGGGAAAATGGAAATACTAGCATTCCCATTCAAATTGTGACTCATATTGCCTGATTTTTTGTGCCTATTATTCACATTCCATGTGTTTTTACACAGCGTTTTTATACACATGCAGTCATACCTTCCAGTTTTTTTCCTCCGCCTTGATTCACCAGTTCTAATTGAAACCATTGAATGCCTTTTGGGTAAGTCAGACACCGTTTCCATTAACAGATGTTTTTTGTAATGTGGCTAAACTGAGTTTTTAATTGGCTGATAGGTAATTTTGTAAAGTATCAGTCAGTTTCATTTGCTGCGAAAAGTCTGGGAGGAGAAAACCAAAGTTGAGTGTTTGCTTTACATAATTTTAGAAATGCTGTAAGAAATGTTTGGTTAAAAAAAAAAAAAATCAACCAGTGAAGCTGTTGAACCTGCCAATTAGATAACAGAAACCAGACTGAATGTACATTGTGCTTTAAGTGCTTTTTTGCTTTTTTTTTAACATATGTCCATATATTTTTGAATGTAACCGTGGAAACGTGTATATAATGTAAATAAAAATGTCTGCACCTTTTCATCCTTCATCTGTAAATAATTACAACAAGCAATCATTGGAAAAAATATGTTTTACTCAGCATTATTTTAGAAAAAGAACTAGTACATTAAATCAATGCATGGCTTGTTTCATAATGTGAATAATATAATTTGACCAAAAAAAAATATATTTTTTTTACAGCTTTGGATGACATCCTTCAAATGCTTCATGAGACCTCTACCAAGACTAAAAACAGAGATGGCTTAGGAGTATACAAAGGCCTTAAACAGTCTGCATATCTGTAGTTTTAGCAGGAGTTTGTGAGCATTTTCTGCAGCATGGTATAGTTTATAATAAGTCAGAAAGGCATCTGAAACACCCCGCACACACCCTGTAACCGTCTGTTCTGAGTGGGAGGATTCAGTTGTGCATATATTGCACATATTGCAATGAAGATATTAGATAAATCAGTGTCACAGAGGCCAAATAGAGGCCACTTCTCTCCTGATTGTCACTGACTTTTAAAGGCACTTTGGGATCATCATGTCAAAACTGCTCAAGACAAAAACATCCAATCTAATTTGGCCAGAATGCCATATATTAGGTATAACAGAAACAAACAATAAAATTAAAAAAAAACACACAACAGCTATCAAGTATTTCAGTAAATGCTTTGATATGCGTTTCACTGGAGTATAAATGACTGAAGCTGCCAGACTACAGTACAAATCTACCGGCTGTGCATAGCTGGTGAGGCCCTCCATAAAAGCAGCGCGTGAAGCCGAAATCACAAAGTCGTACAAACCCCATAGTCCTGCTTAGACCCCAAAATAAAGGCAGAAAAGCTGAGCGGAAAGAAAGACAGAAGCCTTTATGACCAGTTTCTAGGAGCAACACAAGTCAAAGGACGGCGATTTGAGGCATGTGATGCTTTCTCGGTCCTCTGAAGGCACATTTGTAAATTTAACCCGTAAAAAGCTGTTTTCCTTATTGTAGCGATAACGCGTCTCTATTAGAATAGTCTTGAATTAGAGGAATTAGATGAGAAAACCTGCAAATTCAACATCCATATATGCATCATATTTATCAGCAAAAACATATTCCTGATACATCCTCAGCTACAAAACAAATTCTATAAAGAAGCACTTCGTTAATTATGATTATCCAGCACACAATAATTCCATTTGCATATATTCTCGAAAAGATAACCAAATACATGACTCTGGGTCGAGCTGCGAATATATTCATCTAAATAATTATTTTCTCTGAGTGTGTCATAGCTGCCTGACAGCAGCATTGAAATCCCACAAAACAAGAAGTTTAAGGCTACGGTAAGAAAAAAACCTGAGATTTCATTCTTTGGGTTTTCTTTGGACACTTTGCCGCAGAATGTAAATACTGTTCCTCTTTCTATTCTAATTGTAAACCCTACTTGTGAGGAGAAGCGTCTGATTATCGAGCCCTGCAGGATTCCTCCTCTGCTCTCGCCTGTATGGCTGTGTTCCTGACAGGGTTCACTAGGTGTGCGTGTTGAGTGTTGACAGCCAGGCCATTAAATGTGAAACCCCGGCTCGGTTAAAGCACGAGCGCTGGTCAATGTGTTTGTGAGAGAGCGCAAGCAGAGCGGCGTACAGTACGAGCATCAGCGCGCATGCAATAACACAAGTCGGATATACGAAAGCTGAATATGAAAATCCTGGGCCCTCTGCCAAAACCTGGAAGCAAATCTAACCTACACATTGAATACAAAACAAGACACTGTCGTATAAAAAAGTATCGGTGGTAGAAAAGTGTTTCTCCTGTGTGGGAGACAGGAGGAGGTGGGTTCGGGTGAAGAGGTGCTTTTTGGTTTTTACATGATGGAGCAGTTCTCCGGCTTCATACGGCCCTGAGGAGGAGACAAGAGGAAGCAGCATGAAACACAACTTTCATCTTTTACAGTGAACAAAGGTGGGTATGCTGTTTACTGTGTAGCTCAGCAAAATCTAGAGCTGTAGTGAGCCAAAGAAAATCTGAAATGATATCTACAAAACCTGCATGTTACATATTTCCACATCCAGAAAAAAAAATCATACTGTATCAATGTGTATATTTTACGTGTTTCTGTCTTTATCGAGGTTTAAAATTGAAATCTCTACAAATTGTGTTTTGTGGATGAATTACCAATGTTTTTAGTTATTGGGTGTTTCTTTAGCTTTAAATGCTTCTCCGTACATCATGTTGTGTGATTCAAACATTTACAGCACGAGTGTTTGTCATACAATTAGAGGAAGTATCTGTGTTCTTGGATCAGATGTTGACCTTTTTTTTGGCTGGTAATTAAATTAACTGCAGACATCTTGTGCTCAAAGTCTGTTTCAAATCCTCTAACAATCTACACTACGGAAGTACAACACATCTGGAACATCTGTGATGCAGGAAACTGTTGTGAAACTCTTCGCTGTCGATTCTAAAATACTCTCAATTTCAATCAGCAATAAAATCACACTATGATATTTGTTTCACCCTAATATAAAGCTGTTAATAATGCTGTAGATTGCAGTTGTGATGCTGTACATGTGAAGCACCTTTCTGGGTTCGTTGGTGCCCATGAAGGAGCAATGTCCCATGAGGCCTTCAGGTAAACCACCGGCGCGCTCCGGCTGCCCGCAGTGGTCGCAGATCACCGTGCGGCTGCGCAGGTTGTACTCGTTCTCTACGCCGCTGGTGCTGTGAGCTCCCTGCAGGGGGCGACACACAACACTTACTGATCAGCTGCTGCTCCACTGGGAGAGCTCCTGCAGGATTCTTATGGGGCAACAGAAGACAAATTTACCGTGTCTTCATCGTCTTCGTCGTCTTGGAACAGGGTACGCGTCACTTTCCTCATGGCCATTTCCTGGTGGCGAAGTAACAAACTGTTCATTCACTGCAGTCAAATGGAAAAGCATTTATTTATAACGTAAAGTTGGTCCCACCTCTCCGCTGGCGCTGATGAGGATGGTCTGCACTTGGTCGCCGGTGCCCCAGGAGTTCTGGCTCTTCCATACCAGGTCAGTGGGAGGGTTGTGGGTTCCACCGCCAGAAGCAGCCCAGATCTGAAAAGGAGAACCCCCGTTATATGAAGCACACCATCCCCTCCAACATCTGGACAAAACATCGAGAACATGCTGAAGCTGCACTTTCCAGTTTGGTTCTGGGGCTCATTTCAGTTCCAGTTTATGCCTATGAGATTCAACGGTTACCTTCACGCTACATGTGTCATTCTGTTTGTATATTGCTATTGGGAACCTGTGCATCATTGACTTTATTTGCATCAAAGGTCACAGAGTTAGTAACTAAACCATCTGAACTCACAGGCAGGTTAATGAGGCATCATTCAATAAAAAATAAACGGTCACATTTAAAACATTTATCAGAGCCAGAAACTCTTTTCATTTTTCCACCAGTCTGTCAATACATCATGTGTAATACATCAAGAAGAATACCCAAAATAAGCTCAAAATTGTGATGTCTTGTCCAAAATCGCCTTCTTCTACATGTCTGGTTAATAAAGGTGTCTTAGCTCAACAGTTGAAAATTCAGAGCTATCGTTTTTTTCACAGCTGTTGACACTTGTAAAAATATTGTATATTGAAATACATTTCTGTGCAACAACAACTTTTAGAACCTAAACTCTTAGGATTTATAAAATTATAACTGTGTGATAATTTTACACATTTCTGAGTTCTTCTAGTCATGCTTGTTCTGTTTCCAAAGAGATTCAGGACTTTATACAGTATAAAATGAAGCCACAGTGAGTAAAAATTGGACAAGAGAAAAAAAATGCCCAAAAACTACTTGGAGTTTAAAGGGTGAGCTAACATTAACTTGAAGTTGCCACTAAATAAAAACACTGGATTTACACTCTTTACCTCACAGTATACTGACACGGTGCATTATCATGTAGAAAAGACTGAGATGGACATTTTTTTAAAACACAACATCATTCCGCTCATCAAAAACAAAGAAAATCACTGACTGTCTTTAAAAACGAGTCATCATTAGTAAAATTAAAAACAGGAGGATGAACAGAACTCGGTGTAACGTACAGTCACAGTGCCTCCAGCCTTCAGAGTGAACTTCGGGGGAAACTTGTAGACAATGGGGGTGGCATTCCCGACCTGTTTCTTCACCTGCCAGTTACTCAGCAGTTGGTCCTATATGACAGAAATGTGAAGAGGGACATGTGATCGGAGAGAAAACTGAAAATTATTTCATTCCACACAAAATAAGACACAACAGAACACAAAGATTTGTTCAAGACTAATGAAGTAAAAGCTGAAGCTACAAATAGCTGTTGAATATAATTTTTTGTTTTCACACGTGCTTGTGTGGGTAAGAACTGGTGCAAATGTTTGCAGTCAGTGTCAGAAGACTAAAAGCATCTCATCGTGCATCTTCACAAGGGTATGAAATGGGTTACCTCGTCAGCCTTGTTGCTCAGACGGATGTACTTTCCCTCCATGTCGATCTCATCCACGGTGATTCGCCCGCTGGCCGAGGCCTGCTGGCTGATACGAGTCTTGGTCACGGTGCCCCCCGCCATGCTGGACGTCTCGCTGTCGTTGTCATTGAGACGCCGCTTCTTGCTCACGCTCTTGCCGGAGGAGTTGCGGCTGCTGGAGGCGGTGGCGGTGGACTGCACCTGGCGGCTGGTTTGGCCGTTGGTCGAGCCGGCGCCGGAGGACTGCAGCAGGCGACTTGTGTGGCCGACAGTCGAGCCAGAGGTCCGAGTCACAGTGACTTTGACGGGCGTCGGGCTGGGAGTCAGGTGCAGCCTGGGGAGATGAGGAGGAAGAGGTTTAGACCCACTGAGATGCATGTGCTGCTTAAGATGCCAGCCTTACTGAGTCCTGAACAGAGCCTGATGAAGCTGAAGTCAGGTGAAGTTACTGTTGCAAAGAATGAACTGCTTTCCGTTTTCTGCAAAGCCTCACAAATACCATAAGAATCCCAATTTGAAGTGGAAACCCTGATCACAGTGCTGGGATAAATTCTAACAAGAGTGTTTTTAAGAATTTTTTGGGAAGATTTTACTGTTGACAGATTTGCCCTATTTTGTTAAGTTACAGATAATAACTTATAAAATGTATTTATTTATTTGATCAGGGACCATGCAATTAACATAGAAAACATCTGATGTATTGCATACAGAGTGTATAGCATTAAGCTAATTTTCAATTCCCTGGTTGGAATTTTTTAGTAATTTGCATATCAACTATATAAAAAATGCAAACAATAATGTGCATTTGTCATTCTTTTACAACATGTGACTGTAAAACTGACACTTTATTTTACAGATATTTGTTATTTGAAAGAAAACTTGGTATAATAAATTTATAAATTTATTTCACTTTTTCCCGTTTTGTTAAATTACAGACCAAAACTGTAAATCACATCCATGTCGAAAATATGTATTTTTTTTACAAATATTTTTTTTTCTTTTTACAATGGTTGACCATAGCATTACACAATTTTAAATCAGATGTAAATATTATTTTACATTTTTTGAAAGAAAAAGTACATGTATTAAAGATAGAAAAACAGTAAATAACTTCTTAAACTGCTATTTGCCAGATAGTTTTTTCAAATTACAGATAATTATGCACTAAAATCCCAGAAAACAGTATTTATTTACATGCTGACAGTAAAAAACAAATACATTGATCAAAAATAAGCCAAAACAGTGCAATGATGTCAGCATCAAAAATCAGCATTTTACAAACAGTAGTTTGTTATTTTACATCTGACCATTAAAGGACACTATTTTTACTGTATTTCATTAATCAAAAAAAATAATTATTTTCCAGAAATTTTCCGTTATTTCAAATAAAAAAAAAAAGTATGATTGAAAAATGTGAATAACTTTTTAAACAGTTACTTAAAGCTCCTCTTTGCCATCTTTGCCCAGAGTTCCCATAATTTCCCAGGTGAAAACAAAAGCTCCTCTTTTGCAGACATACTCTCTTTATAATAATAGTACAATATATACATCAAGTCTTTATTTTCCCATAATGTCAGACAGCAGATGGAGTTGCTTTGTGATAACAAGACTTAAAGGGAACCAATTTAACTGCTAATGGTGTCATTACTATATAGGTGTTACACTGGCAAGTAACATTTTCCTCACAGTGATAAATGTGTTTTGCCACTGTAAATTACGAAGCCTTTCTCTGCCTGCATATGACTGTTCAGTGTCAGCTTTACGTATTTCTGTGAAGTTGTGTTTGTATTTAGCTGCTAAACTGTGAACAAGGTGTCAAAGAACTCAGTTAATTTGCTGTGTACAATTAACAAAGGTTGAAGCAGGATTTACATAGATGAACGTCTGTTATGTTCAAGCTCAGTAAGTTCACACAATGTGATTAAGCCTGTCAGCTTTACGTAAATCTCTCTGTATTTCACAGTGCTGGAGAAATCTACAGCACCTAGGTGTATGGTGGTGTTATTTTCTTAAGCATCGTCAGATATTTTATAATTATTCACACTCAGGACTTTAAAGACAAAACTATGTTATATATATTATTATCAATTTCCACAATTAATGACATATTTTACTGGCATTAACTGCAATCATTGGAGATCATGGAGGAGGGCAGAATTTCATGTTTTTGTGTTTCTGAATGAGACATGTTGAAAAAAGTGATTTTAATGAAATATCACAATTTTAAACCTAGATTTAGTTTATTTTACAGGTGGAACTATATGTCAGATGGCTAGTTCAAAGACCATCAGAAATAGGAAAATCTGGTGATTCTTTCTGTTCTGCTCTGATAAAAGACGTAATTTGGCATCAAAATGGTTTTAAAACCCTTGTTTTGGGGTTCAGAGGGTTAAAACAGAAACTTTTTTCACAAAGCATGTACGCTGTAGCATTAAGATGCACTTTAACGGGAACTGAAGGACCCAACAACTACAATTTCTGCTGTGTTTCAGTCATAACTCTCTGCCTGCAGGGTAGCAGGGATTCTAAAATATCATTGATGAAACTGTTTGCTAATTGTACCTGATCTGTGCATGACTGGTAGAGTAAATAAAGTAACGATTTCTATTCCTGAAACTAATTCGTCACTGACTTGTTAGTCTTTTCTCAGAGTGGCTGTATTTTTTGAGGACTTCTTTACAGACAGCCTCACCTCTCCTCCTCGCCCTCGAGCAGCTTCCTGTAAGCGCTGATCTCCATGTCCAGAGCCAGTTTGATGTCAAGCAGCTCCTGGTACTCGTCCAGCTGCTGCTGCATGCGGGCTCGGATCTCGGCCATCTCCCGCTCTTTAGCCTCCAGCCGTCGCCACATCGTGTCCCGCTCCCGCGACATCGTCTCCTCCAGCTCCCGAACCTTGGCCTCGCTGGCCGACAGCTGATTTACAGACAAACAAAGGCGGATCAGTCACACTACAAGCGCTGGTTGATGAGGCGGGCGGAGCGGAAATCAATTAGCGGTGCTCAGAGGTGGAGAAAACAGATGTGGAGCATTTGTGCCAGAATGAGTGGGTCATACAGCAGCGTGGCCTGATAGATGGTGTCACTGCTGGTGCTTACTTGTTTCTGCAGCTGGCTGAGCTGGGCCGACATGCCCTCCAGTCGAACCCGGCTCTGATGCAGCTCTTCATGGGCAGCTCCCACCAGGCTGCTGTTCCTGTCGGCAGACTTACGGGCGTCTTCCAGCTGATGGACAAAGAACAGCAGTGGCTTAGTAACAGAGAAAAACCTTCACTGGGGTCTTTCAGTATTTTGACAGCAAAAGCTACATGTTACAAGTAATTATAAATGATTTATACTGAAAAATATTTGTTCTAGACTAACATCTTTCATTTTTACTTACTGTAAATGCTCTGTTTCTGAATCAGCTCATGTAATCATTTCTTTTTCATCTCTGTGCGATTGTTGTTTTAAATCATTTTATTACTCTACCAAGGAATGCAGCAGAGTTATGTGACGATCAGCGTACATTTGTCTGTTAGTGTTTCTGTGCACAACATTACTCAAAAATAGAACAACAGATTTGGATGAAATTTTCTGGGAAGGTCAGAATTGACACAAGGACCACCTCATTAGATGTTGGCAGTGATGCGGCTTACAGTCTGTATCCACAGATTTGTTGAAGATTGCGAGATAGTGGCACAGCATCACTGTAACTATGACAAGTGAACGCTATGCCAGCTGCCTGCATTAATTCACGCCACCTGCTACATATTTCAGTCACACAATTCGGTATCTGTACATAACAGACGCATGCATAACACACACCTGTGCTCACTGCAAGGCAAGCATTTAGTTTGTGGGTAGATCTATATTAAATGGCCAGATTCTATGTTGCAGTGAATTCCGAAAACACAAATTGAGAAATGAACAGCTTTGACGGAGTACTGCGCTTTCTGTGTGTATTTATTTATATAATATTATACACAGTACCAGTCAAAAGCTTGACTGGTACTGTGAAAAACACACCTTTTGAGTCAATGCTTTTTATTTATTTGTATTATTTTCTACATTGTAGATTAATAGTGAAGATTACTTTTTTGTTTAACACAATTCTATATGCATTCTTTTATAGTTTTGATGTCTTCAGTATTAATCTACAATGCATAAAATAATTAAATAAAAACCAAGGAATGAGAAGGTGCATCCAGACTTATGACTACATGCATTCATTCTTGGTGCTTTTTCTCAAGGGGTGCTAAACAAAGAAGATTTCACGGTTTCATTTACAATTAAATTTAAAATTGGTACCGTTATGCTTTTCACCGCTGTTTTAATTAATATTCCTCCTACATGTACAGGTAAAAAGGTTTTGTTTTTTGGTTTTTTTTGCACCCTGACACAATCTGAAACACTGATGAGTAAACACTTTCGACTTGTGCACTATTTGCTAACAGGACAGTAGAGCTACAGTGAGCAGTTGGACTGTAGGTGGCGACAGAGCGAAGCCTCCTGCAGCGTCCAGACGTACCTTGGCGTTGTAGGTCTTCTCCAGTTCGTCCTTGTAGAGACGGACCTGGTCTTCATGCTGGGCTCTCATCTCAGCAAGAGCCTCGGCCAGCTTGTTGTCAAACTCCAGCTGCCGCCCGCTGTCGATCTCCACCCTCTCACTCTCAAACCGGCGCCTGGTCTCAGACACCTCCTGCAGAAAGCAACAGCAAAAGATGCATGAAAACACCTCGAGTCTGAGATTTATTGATTAGATTTAACTTCCTCTAATTACTTTATTACAACTTAATTCAGCTACAAAAAGACTCGTTTTATTGATGTTGGGTTTGTTTGCTTTGCTTCATGCTCTACAAGCAACAATAAACACTCCACCTGCAGAAACCTGCTTTCGTCAATGAACTTAATTGCACTGATCAGTCAGCTGCTGTGCAGTAATTACTTGTTTAAAGGTGCACAGAAATCTTTAAGCAGCTCCTCATTATGTTTGCATTTGGAGAACACACATCTGCTGCAAGTTTTGGGTCAAAATTCAAGCCGAAACACAAAAATTACCACTTAAATATAGCAAGAATTGATATTTGTAGTGTTTGAATATGTGTACAGCTTTCATGTTTCTGTCTGGACTGTGTTTAAAGAAGAGGTGAGATGCAAAAAAGGTGCATCTGCAAGACACATCCGAGGGGGAAAATGCTGAATAAAACCAGTAGGAGGTTGGAAGCGAATCGATATCCTGTGGAAAAGATGAAAAGTAGGACAGACGACTGAGACAGTGGCGTAAAAATAGAAGTGTTAAGGTGAAGCACCTCGTTGTGGATGTTCTTCTGGAACTCCAGCTCCTCCTTCAGGGTCTGCAGGCGGTTCTCTGCATCCACTCGCCTCAGCATCTCATCCTGCAGTTGCCTTCTGGTATCAGCTAAGCTGCCGTCCAACTGGGAGGGAGTGAGGAGAGAGAAGTGAAATGAGAGAAATGCTCTTTAAGGCAGGCAAGGAAGCAATAAAAAAAAAAAAGCATAGCTGAAGGTTTGGTCTGTGCAGCCAAGTCTGGGTCAAGAAGAGCCCTAGTTCCTCAGTTTGGCCAGTAGGTGGAGCAACACCACAGCGGTGCATGAGTCAGTGCTGCAGTTCATTCATTGATAAAACAAGCAGCAGAGAAACAGTTTCTGTCTTATCACCTTATCCTCATTCAGAATCCACGGCCCGGAGGGTTTACATACAATTACCAATTTCATTCAAGTGTCACTGCAACATGCAGAGACAATCATTTTAAGTGTCAGTCACTGTGGCTTTTAACAGGTGCCAACCAATGAGTGTATAAGACAGCATTTCACATACACAATCATCATCAGGGCTGCAATGAAAACAAAATTATACTGTTATTTAATCAATTAATTATTTGGTCTATAAAATGCCAGAAATGGTGAAAAATGACATCTCCAAAATTATTCTATTTACCGTCATAGAGGAGGAAAGAAACCAAAAGAAATGTTCAGTTTTTAGAAACTGGAATCAGAAAATTTAAACTTTCCTTTTTTACTCAGACTGACAGCTGGTGATTCATTTAAGTAATTTATCATTTGTTGTGTCATTAACGTTCACCCAAACAGCAACAAGGTTTTTGGCTTCTGCAAATACTTTAAAGTGATGTGTTGTAGCCATA
The DNA here is from genome assembly GCF_021347895.1 of Acanthochromis polyacanthus. NCBI lineage: Eukaryota > Metazoa > Chordata > Actinopteri > Pomacentridae > Acanthochromis > Acanthochromis polyacanthus. Next base: position 28,650,597 of record NC_067124.1, read on the forward strand.
AACTCTCCTCTTTCCTTCTTTCTATCGCAGGAATCAGTAAGTCCTCTGCACAAACAGCATCGATTTCTTTAATTTCTTATGCACTTGGCACAAAACCAGCTTAAACAGACGGTCATTCATCACAGAGTTGTGGTTAATGATGTGAGTTAGGCCTTGTAGCATTTCAACAGCGGAAGTTGATGGATTCCAAATATTATTTATACTGAAAAATATTTATTTTAGAGTAAAATCTTCTATCTTCACTTGCTTCAAACCCCCCTGCTCAGTGTCTGCGCCATTTTAGGTGTTTATTTTCTCAACGTTATGCAGAGGACTGGAGGTCCTTGAGTTGAACTCATCCTGTTGTGAGTGTAGCACTGCTGCTGAGCTGCAACAAACTTGGATTTCGGACTTTTTGCCCACAACAAACATGTAAGACTTTATAAAACAGTTTTCACCTTTGCCAGCTGGGCCTTGAGGTCCTTCACCTCCACCTCTAGGCTTCGCTTCTCCCCCAGGGCGGTGCTGAGGGAAGCATCTTTAGAGTTGAGCATGGCCTCCAGGTCCCTCAGCCTGACCAGGGCGGCCTCCAGCTCTGACTCCTTCTTAGAGTTCCTGTGAAGAGCGAAAGCAGGAGGATGTTAGTTTGCTGCTTCTTCAGTAGTGAATGTGTCTTCATGTGCCTGCTGGGGAGTCTTAACTTGTTCCCCTCTTCTTCTCCTGCAGGGCAGTTTGTGTTTCTCAGGATTGTGTGGCATATTTTAACTAAATTTTTGCTCATTGTGGGCTGAGAACAGATAATCTGTTCTTTTTCAGAGCTGAGAATCACAATTAAAGCGGCATCAATCCTGATTTCAAACCTCTTATTCTGTAATTGTTTTGATTTAAAAGTAACTGAAAGCCGAATTGACTTTCCTCTGTCGTTAATAGGGGACAGATCTGTGTTTTGAGCTGAATATTATTTGCTGTTATGTGTATTTTTATATTTAGTCATGCTGCCACTCTTAATATTATAAATATTACAGTAGGTCAAGGTCTAACATGCTTAATTATAGTCATACTTTCTTCAGTCACTGGAGATGCTTAATGAACTTAACAAGCACTAAAACTCACTCAGTCCGTGTCGTGAATTATATCGGATTTTGTCGATGATATTTGCACCTTTGGGACACAAAATCTGCAGCATTTCAGGTGGAAATAATTTTGTGCACCACATAATATTTATGAGGAAGAGTGGTTAATACGTGCCTTTTTGTGCTTTCACTTACAAGAAGAGTCAGTGTGAGATTTGTGGAGAAAAAGTAGGAAACACTTGTCGACGAACATGTTTTTACTTGTAATTACTTTTACAAACAGCGACAAATGACAAATATAAATGAATGGAGTGATAATTAAACAAAAATAAATAAAAAATAAAGGTAGTTTTGCAAAATAAAATGACAAAGATGTCTTGAATTTATTCCATCATTTTGAAACATTAACTTTTAATAAGAATTTCTGTCTTTCCTAATGTCACTCCATTGGCCAATCAGCTTTAGACAGATGTTAGGACCACCCACCTAATTAACATATATACACAGAAATAAACAAAATGAGTTTTTGCATAGAAACGTACAATTGAGTTTAACTTCAATTTAATTATGGAATTCTTTTCACGACTAAGATGTGATTCTACTTTGTTATATATTTCACTTTACATGGTTGCATTTAGTTTTTTATCTAACTTCTATTCTCTTCTTTTACTGCCTTTAAGCTCTTATCTTGCATATAAGGATTACCCACACACACTGTTCCCTGATTTTTTTTTCCAGAACTGTCTGGACTATCCAGATCTTCCAGCATTTAATATGATGAAATTTGCATGTTTTTATTTCCGCCTTTATATCAAGGAAAGAAATATTACAAAATGTTCATGTTTTTCACATGTGTCTGTCCATAAACTGCTGGAAGCAGAGAGATGTAGAGGAGGCTGTCTGGAATCTGCTAATATCCGAACTTTATAACTTTGAAATTGGAATAAATTTGTGCTTAGGGCCAAACAGGAATAATTATCACTATAAAATTCACAGAAGTGTCAGTAGATGTAAATGTTTAATATTGATATGAGGAATGAATTCACTGACAGCAAATCAACTGAGAAGAAGGAATGAAAGGTGTGTCAGTCTGATCATCTCCTGTCCTCCATAGAATTCATTAGAAGTAGTTTAACTTTACATAGTCTTACTTTTAGCTCCCCTTAGGTCTGCAAACTTGGTACTAAAGAGAGAGCATGCTCCTTTATTTCTGCTTAAAGAGAAACCTAATAAGTAGCAGGGTAACTGTGCTGCAGTGACAGAAGCTGCAGACGACACAAACTGCTTATTGTAAGATGCAGCAGCTGTCCGACGCCGCCGTTAACTGAACACTTTATCGTACGGTTATTAGCCCTCCGTACTGAACAAGAGCCCATTAAGCTCCATCTCAAGGGAACCTGTGTTGAATTAAGAGAATTCACGTTTGGCGCACATGTGCTCGTGCACCGCCTCCCCTCTAACATCTCTACAGGAACCAATTTAGAGTACTGCTTGGAGGGGAAAAAAACTTGGATCTGTCTGTGGAAAAACAATACATTCCCAGCAGAAAATGAAGACTGAGGAGGGGATGGAGGGAGGCTGTTAGCAGCATAGGTGGTTCGTACGCAGTCAGTGAGGAAATGGTCTCTGTTATTCTGTTTGGCCCTGTGGGCTCATTGTCACTGTCACTAATAACGGCCATCTGCTGGAGGAGATGTCTTCCAGGCTGCTCACACAGACCTCCGTCTGGTCACGGCAGCCAAACTGAACGGTACAGAGTTCATTCCATGATCTGGAAAGTGAGTCTATTATATCGGTTTATGATGCAGCAATCATCCTCTATTACTGCTGTCAATAAACAAAGGGGATGACAGTGCAACTCGGTCCCTGGAAATAAGAGGCAACAACTGCACTGTAGCTTTACGGGTTAAAAAAAAAAAAGAACATGCAGAAAACAGAAAATGAATGACTACTTTATGTACGGAAAAAAAAAATCTGTAACAAAACAGACACAATGCAGAGTCTTTCACAGTCACTGCTGATGTTTAGTGAACTTAACAAGAACTAAAAGTCAGCCAGTCTGTGTCATGGATTATATCAAAGTTTGTGGGTTCTTTTTGTGTACTTGTAGAACACAATGGGGGCATTTTACAGTGAAATATTTGTGTGTTTACGTTCATTTTTGTAAGAGGAAAAGTTTCACCTACAAGCAAAGTCGGCAAAGCAAAAAACACATGCCAAGTTAAAGCTTCAAGTCTGCACCATGTTGGATTTTTAAGAGAAATAACTAATGAGCAGAGAAAGAACTTGCAAAAAGCAGATATATGAATAAGTATTTTAGGTGAGGTCTGAGTAGCTGCCCAGTTTCTAAGCGGGACCAAATCACATTATGGCTGAACCTGCACACAATCGTACACAAGAGGCTCTGGGAAGGAGGCAGAAACATCTTGTCCACTAAACGCTCCAAAACATCCCAAAATGATGCAGAAAGGTTGATCAGCGATTCCCAAAGATGATAAATATCGTGTTTACGATGTCATAGAGGAGGAAAGAAACCAGAAAATATATTTAGATGACTTACTTTTCTGATTATGGAAAAACTTGGCAATTAATTTAATAGACTGACAGATAATTGACTAATTGAAACTCATAACATCCCATAACACTAAGAGGAGCTGCAGATACAGCTTGCTGATTCTTTTCTATGATGATCGCTTTCACACAGTAACTGATGATGATTATGGTCAATTAAATGAAGCTTTCAAAGTTCAGTGTTTGTTAAAACTGGTAAAATTAGAATGTTTTCCAGAAGCTGTTGTTCGTAATGTTGATTTTAAAAAAAGCCCTGGAACATTGCTGTGAAAATATGGATGCTGTTCTCCTCACAAATTTCCTAAAATTCACCATATAAGCTACATAACAAACCTCCATTGTTCCCCTGTGTGCTCGTAGAACTGGAGTTACGTCCAGTAGCTACTATTTGTCATTGTTTTTGTACTGTGAGTAAATATCATTATCAAAACTGTTGGATCCGACACATCAATGGCAACCATAAAGGTGAAACGGCCAATCAACCGCCTCTCTGTTGTGTTAGAACCAATATTTTTTTGCTGGATGTAGCTAACAAACTGACAGCTGAGTATATACAGTCAAAAATGCCAAAGTTGGAGCAGATAAATTGATTTCAATGACCGGATGTGCAGACCAGGTGTTCATGCATTACTCCTTTGCAACATTAACATCACTGACAGAATCGGCCGCTAAAAGCTTTGCTCAAGGGCAGAGAGTTTGCCTGCAACATCTGTGTGTGTGTTAACACATAACAGCGTGAAGGAATGCTGAGTAGATCACATCTCAAAGGTAGTAGGGAAACATTTCTTCCAGTTAACCTTTTTGTTGCAATAACTTGCGAAGGAGAATGTGACGCTTTACGACCCGGTGAACACACACTTAGAATTATGATAGTGAATAATAGGTTAACATCTACAAACATTCCCCAGATTCTTGGGCCAACAAAGGTTGACAGTAACAGAGCAGCCTCATACAAACACGTTTATCCATCAGATTCCACAACTAGACAGGCAGATTAGAGACGAAAACTGCTGTAAAATGTTTTAATGACTACTATTTAGTTGGGACTATACATGATAATAGAGTTTAACCCCCGCTGGTTGGGCCATGCTCCCCGAGGCTTGTATAACTCTCTGGGTGTGATGAAAACTAATTTTTCAAGGCTGCTGTGGAACATTTCTGATGCACCACAGTTCTCGTTAACATACTGCGGTTCTGCATAATGGCAGCAAGACAAAGAAACTTTTTATCAAATTGAGCTGTAAGGTGTGAATGCATTAGGGATGTGCATGCATTCAACTTGACACAAACATTACCTGAAACCGTACAGCGCAGGCCTAATGTTTTTTGTTTGTCTTTTTTTTTTCATTTAGGCAGCACAAGTCTGCAGCTGATGAATGCTGCTGAGTGTGTGTTGCTGCTGTGACGTTCATTACCGCTAATGGGCCCAGTGGATCGGCTCCAGCAGTGAATTAATGGACAGAAGTGGCTTTAGCATATCAACATGCTGCTTGACAATTTGCATTCAATTCATACACAAAAATAACGAGAAAACAGGAGGAACCTTGAAGCTGAAAAACAGGCAGAGCAACAATTTCATGAAGGCTTTAAATAGGAACTTTTATAGTTCTGTGGCTTCGGTTTAAGTGGCCTGAGATGACGCTGCACAGGAGGGAGACAGTTAAACAATGGAGATGAGGAGCCACGCTCAAAAATTAATTAGACACAGTGGCGCTCTGAGCTAAATGTTAATGTCAGCATGCTAAGATCTGCTGAAGTAAAGCTTCAATGGTGAGGATGATGGGAAATCTAAAAGTAAGGAAATAAAACACTGGACGAGAGAGAGGCCTTTGTAGATTTGAAAGACAAATTTTCTAGACATAATCGGCAAAATTACACCATTTACCACAGCAAGGAACAGTAAATACAGAGAGATTTGTGGATTTTAAGCTTCCTAATGGTCCTTGAGATTTCAGCTTAACTGCAGGCTGTGTTTACTCAGAGGACATAAGTATGTAGTCAAGTAGTAAAATAGCTGTAGCTTGTAGATTTCATCCCCAGTCTCACCCCAACTGGTCAAGGTGGATGGCTGCCATCTCTGAGCCTGATTCTCTCAGAGGTTTTTTCCCCCGTTCCTGTTAACTGGGATGTTTTTTGATTCTTCTCACTTTTGCCAAGTGTTTGTGCAATGGGAATTTTTGGGAAGTGCTATTAGGTGACCGTGACGTGTTCTCAATTGGCGCTATATAAATAAATTGAATAAAAGTGTTGGCAATTTGAAAAATTTTGGATATGTTGATTTCTTTTTTTCCTTTTTTTATGAATCATTGCATTTTAACTGTGCCATACTGCACAAAATACACATTTTTGAGTTTTCGCTATTTCTAGCTATTGTTGGGCCATTTCCATAGAAGTGCAAGACTTTATATTAATATATATAAAAAAGTGCAGATGATTACTGCATTTTTAAATTCTGTGTATCAGCTTTATTTAGCACAAACCTAAGTCTGATCCTTTGTTGATAATTTGTGTCCACGATCACACAGGTCTTGTGAGGGAGAGCAAAATTTGCAGCAAGTTAGAGATTTTAAATGATTTTCTTCATCAATAACCAGCAGCTTTTTCAATTAATAATTGGTAAATTAAAAACACAAACTAAGCCCAGTGGACATTCATTCTGTGGTGATGTTTCTATTTAAGTCACCACACGTGTGAACATACAACAAGTTGGTTCTGTTGCATATTTCATTTTGATCTATAAACACAATTCTAGTCAATCTTAGTTTGTTTCAGATACATGAACTCGAGCTGGAGGTCATTTAGCGACATAGAAAGTTTGTCATGGTGTCAGTTAGCTAAACCCCTACAATTCTCTCTGCTTGCCACGTGAATTACCTGAAGCCTGAGTGACCGTCACCTCTGGTCTCTACAATATTAAAAAGTAAGAGGCCCCACCTGGTGGAACAACCAGGTACTACAGCTAATCTACAACACTGACATTCAAGTAGAGACTACAGGTTTTCTGATTTCACAGCCACTGGGTTGATTTTAACAACTTAAATGGTATCACATTAGAACTCCGTATCAGCAAATAATGAATTATAATTGACTTAGATTGGGTCCCTGCTTTAAATTTTATATAGGCTCAAAGGTTTGCATAATCACGGGTATGAGCATTTAGACATTCATTTTCCAACCTCTGCTCTGCCTTTTTGCTCATTTTTGGTTTGCCAGGAGTTAGAAGTCAAGCACTGCCAAGATGGCAACAACCACAACGGATACAGTGTTCACTAAACAAATATCACAACATTTTTGTTTAACGCCACAAGTTATCAAAGGGAAAAAAACTGCATCTTTCCAAAAGCAGCGACAGAAGTGGGGAGTCAAATTGTCACCGAAGCAGCCAATGACTCATCGTCTGCTAGACAATATTTAAACTGTACACAAAATGGAAAATAAAAATGAAGACAAGGTAATGGTTACTAAATGTGTAACAGTGCAGCATGGCAGACCGATCCCAGCTACTCTTTCACTGGTGTTTGATTCGGACACCTCCGGGATGGTGCTCCTGGACTAAAACTACGTGTAGACAATGGAAGGGTGCTGGGAAATCTTGTCTGTGTGTGTGGGTGTATATTTGTGCCACTGTGTTCTGCAATGTGTGGGAGTGCTGACTGCGAAGACGGTGTTGGTTTAATGCATCCGAATGCGCGTACATATGTGACCTCAAAGTCTTATGAAACATACAGTGCCTGTTCCCGTGCATTATTTACATAATCCAGCATGAGTCCTTGATTCCGGCGTTTGCTTGGTCCTACCTGTTTATATAATCCAGTATGAAGTATGTAATTACACAGCCAAAGCATAAATATCCTCTGACTTCATGTTTACAGTCGGATCCATTACAGGCTGCGCTCAGGACACATGTGGAGTGGTTATTTAACAGTCTCACAGTTGAAATTTGCAATTTGAAATCAGCATACCAATGCAGACCACATTTAAATTAATAAAGCAAAAAGCACCAGGATGTTTCATCAAGACAAGGGAAGTCTGTTGCGAGTAAGCAAAGGCAGCAGAGTTGTTTCTGAGCTTGCAAAGTGAGGGGGACCTTTGTGCCAAAGGGGCAGCACAATTTATAGTCTGCACCAAGAGACGGAATTAAAAACAGAAAAAGAAGTGGAATTTTGGCAAGCTTTATTCTTTTTTTTCTTGACTACTTGTCTTTATTCCTCCCACACACAAATGGCTACACTCTAAAGAAAAGTAAAAAAATAGTAAGGTTTACAACATTATGCCACCCTCTTCAGCTGTACTCTCAAACCTTTATTTTTAAAGCAACTCAAAGCAAAATATAAAATTTAAAGTGGACGTATTTTGAGGCTCAGAGACAAAATGGGAGCTACCGGACGGAGACGGTGTGAGATGGGAGAGAGGCAGAGAGGGTGGCTGGAGGGGGAGTGTGAAATGGAAAATGTTAAAAGACACAGACAAAAAGAAAGAGAAAGAGGGGGAATAATAGAGACAAGAAATCTGAGGAGGAGGAATTTGTTGGCTTGGCTCCCAGCCTCAAGGATGACTCACAGCTATCTTTGTCCAGCCCAGTAACAAGAAACGAACTCCGCCTCGTGGAGTGAAAGAGAGAAAAAAGCCCACTCTCTCCTCCCCTGTTTTGCTATGCCGTTGCCTCGGCAACCAAGGCCTTGTCGCCAGGCATGCCAGTGTGCACATTTCCACCACACTGTGGACGCAACAGAATAAAGATATTTTCTGCGCACATTTTCAAAATATCTCAGGAGTGTTAGCTTCTTGAGCTCTGCTGAAGGGAATCACAGGATAACCTTCAATTTCTACAAGCTACGGAGTGCAAACTACTGCAGCCGCACGCGATAAACGGCTTTATGAGTCCCTTAGCAGAACTGGGAATTAAAATGAAGTATTACTTGGAAGCAGATGCACATTTTCCTGAGCGAGATTTCTAAATCTAGAACAGTACGAGTCAAATGTGCGTGCAGAATATTATTCAGTGCTTGTCTTGCGTTTCCTACTTTGCAAACCAAATCTTTGCTCTCAGTACTGAGGGTCAGTGTCTGCCAGTGTCTCCTGCACTGATCAGATTGCTGGCGATAATGCAAGGACATCAGGAGATTTTTTTTCTACTGATAGAGCTGTAGTCTCTGCAGCAGCATTGGACAAAAATGATTTTACAAAAAGGAAAAGAAAACATCAACATCTGTTTCTAGAATCTGTGTCCCCATCATTCTGGATGATTCACTGTCAACTGTTGATAGCACACTCAGTGCTTTTTCCAAATAAAGAATAAAAAAGGCTGTATGTTTGTGCTGATTTTTAACACAACACAAAAAACCCAACTGCTACTTAACACAACATTTCTGTATTCTAGTTTTCTGTGATCTGCACCAACTCTTAAAAAAAAAAATCCACAAACATTCCTTTACTCAATTATTCTCGTTAAATCCACAAGGCAACCTGGCCAAAAATATTTGCTTTGTACGGGGGGGTTGGAGATACCTACATGCAAGCGCAGACAACACCGGGGAGCTGCCCACAACAACTGCAGTCTGGAGCCGTTTGCAGCAGAGCAGCTCCCCTGCAGCAGTCGGAGGTTCAGCGCTTTGCACATGGGCACATCTGCTGTGCCTCATTTGTTTCACTCACCGAAGTTTTCCCTGCCAGCATGTTTAACCCTCTGAATCCCAACCAGTTTCTGGGCTGTTTTCTTTTGCTCTTGCCACTTTTTTTGCTCACTGTGGGCTCAATGTTTACTGCAGTGGAAAGTCCTGAACCTCTGTGGGAACAGCACAACCATGGATAAAAGTCAAGAGAATTCAAAAATGCCACAAAACACTCAAAAAACGGGAATTTTGTCCACCCCAAAATTTTAAAAACTGGAAAAAAACATCTATAACATTTTTCCAAGTGCATACAGTTGCTACCAGAACTTATAGGTATTCCAAATTTTTAGGACCAATATAAACTTCTTCACACGACTCTGTACTTTATGTCCAGAGAGACGTTTCACCATGCTGAACGTATCTTCCAATACCTTGCTCCTCTGTATACTGTTTTTAAGCCATGCTGGATTTATTTTATTCGTCCAGCATGTTTTATTCTTCTCTCAGTCTCTATTGTCATTCTCTCTCTGTGCTTTATGGAAACACTGCCTGCAGTTCAGTTGAAAACTATGACGTGACTGTTCATCAGTTATAGTTTCTTGGTTGCACTGAAGAGGACAGAATTTTTTGTCTTTTACAAAATCTGGTGGAAACATTTCATTTTTGGATTTTTTTTGAATGAGACATAAGAGAAAGTGATTTTGATGTAATATCACAACTTTAAAATGAGATTTGATTAATTTTCCTGACAGAACTGGAAGTCCAGCATGATGCATTCACAGACCATTGGAAATGTGAAAATCTGGCAAATCTTTGTGTCTGGAAAGTTTCTAGCCCTGATAAATGGTGTCATTTTAGCAATGTTTAAAAAGACAGCCTGCCTTTCAAACCCACCAAAAGGTTTTGAGAATCAGAAGTTTAAAAGAAATGCAACTTTTCCACACTGCTGACACAATGTTTGTATGCACTGGGAATTACCTTGACTACAATGTAAATTAACAGTTTAACAGTAATTATTTTAATATAATTTACCAGTATTTTACAGATTTTTCCAAGTTCTGCCAAACTCCTGAGAATAATTTGAGAAATTTCAAGAAACAAGTATTGCTTTATATGTGGTCAAAACTGAAAAAAACTAAACAAAAACATCCACATCTACAATCTGTATATTTAATAACAGGAATTTCTCTTTTGCCACATTTGACTGTAAAATTACATTTTTACTATATTTAGAACATCCATTTGCTGTTTCTAAATGTTACAGTATACCATGATTTAATTTTTTTTACATGTTTGCTGCCAGTTTTATAATTTAGTATTTTTTGTACATGTCCACAAAGCACAAAATTCTTTGTCTTACAAGATTTGCCGCAAAGTATTTAGCTTTACAGATTATTTTTTGAATTAGACATATATTTTGGGGTATTTTTCATAATGAAATACACATGTCACACACCATACAGACTCAAAACTGAAAATCAATGTGTCTTTCTGTTTTTACAGTTTCTGGCTCTGACAAATGGTGCACTTTGGTAATTTCTTTAAACAAAACACGCCTTTCAAACCCGGCTCTCTGGGAGGTCTCTCTATGAGGAGCTGACACATATAACAACAATTCATCACCTCGCTTATTTCCTTCAGAAAGAATTCCTCCAGCATGCATTCAAGTGTCCATTGATCCATATGGTATGTTACTACGAGGACACACCCCATCTGGCGAGCATGAGTGGGCACGTGTGGGTGGGGTTTCCCCATGACTCATCGCTCAAACACTAAGGAGTAGGGGAAAAAAACGGGGTTCTCCCGAATTCCCTGCAGACTGTCCAAAATGTTCCCTTCTCCATTTATAGCCCACCTTTCCTCTTTCCACCCTCGCCCCATTTAGTTCAGCCGCTGGCCAGCACTGCAGGGAAAAGGTGACTAAGAGGAAGGTGGCTGAATAATGAGGCTTCAGCAAACAAGGCCAGAAATAGAACTGGCACCAGGAAAACATGCTGCAGAACACTGCATTAATAAACACCATACCTAATGCAGGCTGCAAACGGCGATGCATTTGTTCTTTCTGTAATTTGATAATTATACTGTCAGTATAGCAAAAAAAAATATGTGAGAACAGTGTCTCCAAAAAGCTTGTTTTGTAAGATATTTAAATGTGCAACAATAAAATCCCTTATTTCTTTATCTGGATGAATCGGTTTCAAATCCCAGCATAGCTATCTTTGTTGTAACACAAGTAAACAACAATGAAGGTAAAATAGAAAACAAAGGCCAGCAACTGTTAGAAAAAGAGTGTTCTGCATATTTTCCTTCACAAATTTTTACTTTTGTAAGTGAACATGAAGAAGCCTGCTTTTCAGGGGATCGGGACTCTAATGACAAACAGTAATGTCATTGTGCACAACAATAGAAACTGCAGCAAATCCATTTGAGCTGCTCAAATTATGAATCTATCCTCAAAATAGTTGATTCTAGATGTTCGGAATCATTTGAGGACAAACTTGTGGAAACGTAAATGTAACTTTGAACAAATTTAACCTCGTGTATTCGGTCTGCGGGGAGCCTCAAGGATGTGGTAAATGAATGAATGCATACACGTGTAGCAGATGAGTTTGTCCACACCCCATCAGATAAACTGAGATGCAAAGACTGTCAAGAACAAAGTGTTCAACAGAGACTCAAAAAGTCATTCAGGCCTGCTGCTTCAAGCCTTCTCGGCATTGTGCAACTTTCACTACAAAATATGCGGTTAAAATAAAAACGGCAGGCTGGCACATGACCATTTCCTGAGTCTCCTCTGGAAAGAACAACACAATAACAGGGATTGTGTGCAAATGTGCGTGTGATAAAACACTGGAGGGCCACCCGAACACATCCACATGTGGCAAACGGGAACAGAGTCGATAGTGTTTCCAGTCGTAAAGCAGAGCAAATGTCGAGTGTAGCCAAAGGAGGGAGGGAGGGAGGACGGGGAAATGTTCATGTCGCACTCATGGTTTTGTTTAAGCCGTCACCAAAACAAACTTGGAGAACTATATGTGTTCTCCTTGTTTCATTCATTCCTGCAAAAAAATTTGCATTGGGTAACATGGCTCCTCAAACAGAATCAACAAGTGAAGAAAGAGAAAGGTGTCCCGCCCGCTGATAACGCCTGTGTGAGTCTACAAAAACCGACAGGCACATGAAGCAGCCCTTGTTCCTCCCTGCGTGACTCGCTGATGAATCATCAGAGGGTGAGTCAGACGCTGGCTGCCTGCTCTTTGTGTTAGCATCAAGCTACTCCTCACTGCTAGGGAATCACATTATGTGCAGTGATAAAAAGCAGCTCCGGTACACAAAGGTTTCTACTTTGGGCTTTTATCTTCCACTTTATTAGGTGAGAACACACAGGGATGCAAAGATAAAGAGATAAGAGGTGTCTGTGTTCAGGTTTACTCTACACATTATGAGCTTCCTGCATCCAGCCTGACAAAATTCCAACTGAAACACATGCACGCCTAAAAAAAATTTCCTGTTAATTCAGCCATGCTGAGCCTGCAGGCGCTAATGACATGTAGCACCCTTTAGATGACAGGTTAAACTGCATTGCTTCCACACTTTTGCTTTAATCACACAGGAAAATCTTGCTTCTGTCAATAAGCGCTGACCCGCTGCTGCACATTAACTGTACTACTTTAGTTCCTAATTCACATTATTCCAATTGTTTGTCAATTTGTATCCTAGGGTTTAATTCTCATTTGCATTAACAAGGAAACTCCCTGGTGCATCGCCACCCTCATTTAGGCAGCGCATAGCAGCAGCAGATTGTTTATCGTCTCAACGCTGCTTTTTCCAACTGCACAATGAAAACAGAGATGGCTGCTAATGTTAGCTTTAAGCAAAACAGAGCCCATGTGGAGTTTATGAGACTGTGATGAGTTGAGGTCAGGATTTTTTAGCCCATGAGGGGAAAAAAAATGATTCGATGCTGCGGTTGTGGGACGAACCCAAAGACTGGGTGCTCTCACGCAAAGTTAAAACACACTGGCATCCAACACTGCACATAAACAGGACACAGAAGAAAGAAAACTCCTCTAACGCAACACACATGGAGCAAATGGTGGGGTTTGATTCAGGACAAAAGCGTCAGGTGAGCTATAAAACTGTGAAAATGATGCTGCATTGGTTTTTACATGCTTTCCTGTGATTGTCCAAACTCTGGACAACCACACCCTGCTGGCCACAAGAAAAAATTAAAAAATACAAACACACAAACTAGTTTCCAAAGAGTTTGCCAGAATTGTTTCAGGAAAGAACTGCATTTCTCACATATAAAACACAGGCAAAAAAGGGATGTAATTACAGTAATCAGCGTCTCCTATCATTGTACCAAAATCCAATAAAAGACTTTAGTACTGTAACTGAAGAGAAGCCACATCTAGACGTAAAAATTTGGCACCTAATCAGTTGGAATAAACACAAGCAACAGTTAATGCAGAACATGTGAGGCTAACAGTTGAAAGAGCTCCATCAGAAAATGTTTGGATTATAGAATTATAGAAGAAATGCTCCAAATGTCCCATTCAGCTCCAATTCATGTCTGACCTAATGAGCTTTTGCAGATGTGGAAACTTCAACAAATGTTACATAAGGTGGGAGAGGGCTGGTTGAGGTTATAGTGCAGCCACCTAGTCTACTTTCCAATGGGACGGCCTTCAGGCACCATCTTAAAGTGATTTATCCATCCATGTGCAAGTGACTCATCGAGGGCTTGGCTCACTCTCAGCGCTCTATGGAAACTCTAGTTCTATAAACTCTCTAACACACACACACACACAATGCCAAAACCTCCGTTCGGTACCAAGTTCTGGTCCGATGAAGTCCAAGACCGACTCTTTCATTACTTGTGCACCAATAAAGCTAGCAGAGAAGGAGGCGGCTCCGTGCAGCAGCCATTCAGCACATTTACAGGCTCGCCACATCTGTTTCCCATCGCAAGGTTTTCTGTCAGGAGCCGAGACAACAAATGGTCCCGGAAACCAGCCTATCGCCCTCAAAGCAGCACTAACTCACATTATCTAGACGTTTGACAACTCTTATCGATGCTATTCTGTTACTCATAAATCTAACGGTCTGATGGTTGGACAAAACCAGCTTTGATAAGCAGTTCAATATTTTCTGGTGAAAATTATAAAAAATAATCTACATTTACCAAACTAATCTACAATAATCCTCATCTGCAGACCTCCTGCTGTGTGTATCTCACTTCTGATTCTCTGCATTTCAAGTTTTGTAACAGTCCTGAGGGCAGTGTTTGAATTTAAGGTTCACAGGTAAATCTGAAAGAACTCGCAGTTCAAATATTCTTATTTTGTCGGTTCAAGGCTCCAGGTTTACTTTAGGGTGGTCAGTGTTCTCTTGTCTGAGCAAATGCTCATTAGAAAAACTCCAGGATGAATCAATTATTTTTGGCGACAAGAAGAACAGACTACCTGTGAACATCTTTGCATTTTTCCAATTTTAAACTCGCCCAACCTCAGAGTCAAATTTATTTACTGAACCCTTTATTCAGAGTCGGCTCCAAATCACCTGACACCGAGACAGAGAAGTCATCGGTGTGGCTGCATTTTGTTCAAACAAATGGCAAAAAAGTCAAGTTTATGAGCTGTTATTCTCGGTATAAGACACCTGGATGTCTTTTAGTTCCTGAAGACATTTCACCATCATCCAAAAAGATTCCTCACTTCTAACTGACTGGTTGGGAGTCCCAGGTGTTAATTCTCATTCCCAAATCACATATTTTAAGGTTTGAGTGGTGCTGAAACTGCCGGAGGAGTGACCTCAGGACTGCATTATAAGTACCTGATAAGTGGTGTCAGTCAGTCAGAACTGAGGAAGCCTCTTGGATGAGAGCTGAACCAAAACAAGTTGCTTTTTACTGAAGCATGTAGCACCGTCATGACCTGAATCACTCTGCACAGACATTTTGCAGTTTTTATATCATAGGCCAACAACCAACCTGGCAGATCTAAAACGGCAGACTAATTATATTCCTCAATAGTTCTTGTGCTGCATCACCAGCTCATTTAGTTCTATTGTCAGAAATGATATGAATAGGTGTACGTTGTTGTCATTTTAGCATAACAGTGTTGAAATGCTGTCATATGGTGCAAATTCCAGCTTTTTATGTTTAATTCTATTAATTTAGGCTTATAAAGCTAGGAGGCAGAACTCACAAGAGTCGGTACGATTTCATTCAATCCCAGACTTTCTTTGGTCCATTGCAGCCCTGTGTCAGTTTTGTCAAATTTCAAGCTACTGTGTGAAATCACAGATCAGATTAGAGAAAGGGTGGAAAAAGCCACTTTTAATATGATTTCGGTCTAAATTATTTACTGCTCTTGAGACATTTTGTGATTCTCCTAAGCGTCCTCAGTGCTGTGACACTTCGAAAGAGCGAATGTGATCCAATTTCCATCACTGCTGGATGACACCCAAATTCACGGAGTCCTCTGAGGGCTCTTATCTGCCCTGGCATGACTCAGTGTGACAGATAATTGTCCACTGTCACGTAATACAAGCTGAGATCACGGTTGGGGAACACAGGGCTCCCCTCGAGGCAGCCAGAAGAACAGAAGATCAAACGGCAGCAGAGACGATAGAGAATAGCGACGGTGATGATCTGCTGCCTGATTCTGTCCTCAGAGAGCAAACACTGAATTAATACATTAAGTGTTTATATATCTTAGACCTCATTTGGTGGCGATTTTGGAAGACATGCACTTGAGAAGTAACATTTTTCACAGCAGACAAATTAAAAGGTTTAAGTAACCGCATTAACACTCACTAGCAGCGTCTACTTTCCTCTCATTGACAGGTCAGAAAAACGACTCATGTTGAAAGATAACGTTTTAACACTGATGCTTTCAATTATGAAGGAAGCACTCAGACTCTGAGCTTCCATAAAGATGCGTTGAAACACCTCCAACATGCTTATTGCCCACATTGAAACAGTTACACATCAGATCACAGAAATGTGCTTAATTTATCATCCTGCTAATTATGCTGACCTCATAACGGCAGTCATGAATTTTTAACACGTCTGCATAATCACGTCTTTTAGCTGCTGGGACGAGGATGTTGGAGCTGACAAAACACTAGACTTTTGTTTCAATCTAAAGCTTTTTTTTTTCGTTTTTGAACCACCATATTTTATCAGACGAAATACCAAAATCTTGTTCACGCATTTTTTGTAGAGCTGAACAAAGAAAAAACAAACTTACTGCTTTTTTTCCGACTTTGTCGTAATATATTAAGTAGAGCTGCAACAATTAATCGCTTACTTTGCTTTAATTTTTAATTGAAAAAAAATTCAAAATTCTGTTATTTCAGCTTCCTAAATGTTTTCTGGTTTCTTTCCTTCATTGTGACACTAAATTGCAATGATTTTGAAATAAAATTAAAATGAGTAACTTTGGGTTTTGGAGTGTTAGTTTACAAAACAGGTCATCTAAATCATTTGTCACTCTTGCTAAACATTTCATAAAATGTAAAATTCAAAACATATTCTGCAGATTATTCAATGAAGAAGTCATTTTTAGTTTCAGTGCTAGTTTCCAGGAATGTGTCACAAATCTGAGCAGTATTTAACAACAGATGGAAAACTTTTAACAAGTATTAGAAAATATTAGGTTATTGGGTTTACTGCATGATCTGTGTAACACTGCAGTTCTTCTCAAAATAAATTATATATATAAAAAATGCTTTTGAGACCTTCAGTACCCTTTTTTTTTTAATAGTCTCCAAATAGAACCATCTCTAAGTAAAATCTTTAGTTACTTTAGCGTTGTTGCTTCAGAATTTCAATTTTTGTGCAAAAAGTTAAAACAATGACTCAATATTCTGATTTATTGTTGAACTGTACCACTATCGTCCAGAGAGAGTGCACAGTCAGACACAAATGCAACGTCGCAGTTAAGAATTAATATCTAAATAACAAATGAATGGCTCAATAAAAAATAAACTATCAATAAATAAACTGAATACAAGTTAAGAAAACATTGAGGTAATATATTGTCTCAAGCGTTGTTATTTTTTTTGTTCCCTATCAGTAAAGCTGATATATTTTTGCATGATCTGATGCCGTGTCTAACACATAATGTGTTTAAGCAACTGGACACAAAACATAGAAATATTGAATAATTTTTTAAAATTTGTACAAAAATCTACTTTTGAAACAAATGGCAAAAAATAATACAAGTTTTCAAGCCATTTCTATTTGATTCATTTTGAAGCTCATACAGAAGTCGTCTTTTAGTTGTAGGTCTTGGTCTGCTTGTCTTTAATGGAGTTTCTGCTAAGTGCATCACATTGCTGTCTTCTGATAATGAAAGAGCTCCTTCACAACAACCAGTGTAATGAAGAAACTTTTAGAAACCAACATCTGAAAGGTTTCAGCTCCTCTAAATAATGTGAAGTGGACTTTCTCTTTTCCATTTTAGGAAAACAGACACTTTATCACAACAAAGCTGACAGAAACAGCCTGAATGAATCCTCCTGTTATACACAACACGGCCAGCTAATAGAGCAGATGTATAATGTGTTACCTTAGAGACTTGTTTCTGAATTCCCTCAGGTTAAACATAGAAACTTTAGTCACTGAGACTGTGGCTAATATTAGAACACTTCTTGTGACGTGCAGCACTTCATCACATACCTCCTATTACTTCTCCTTTCTGCTCTCAGGATACGGTTTGGCTAAACATCAAAACCTTGTGTTTATCTCTGTGTTTGCGTTGTTCAGGGTGTCGGCATCTGCTGCGACACGACAATTAGAATATGTGGCAGGTTGCATAAAGCTAATGGAATCCCCAGACAGTATTTCATAACATGACGACAAGAAGTCGACAAACAACTGCAAAACACATTTCAGAAGGGCGATTCACACTGAGGGAAAATAGTAGCGGGCAATATTCCCACTGAAGGAAATGTGCTACATGATAAGTGCACTTCCTTCTGTGTGCTCCGATAGTCATTAAAGTCCCCATCACACACAGGCCACAAACACAGTATTAGAAGTCTACTGCATCTTTTATTGAGCTTCAGTATGCAGCTGGACGTGTTCAGCCACGTTACAGCTGCGCATATTTAATGAAATTTTTGAAGTCATTGTTCCAACAGACTGCAGAAAAAAAACAATAAAAACCTCAGGGAGCTTTTTGTACCTGCAGCCACACCCCCAAACCACAGCGTGCCGACAGGTGAGGCGCAGTCAGTGCAAAATTCAGCTTAAGCCTTGTTGTTTATTCTGCAGTTGAGTCTGAGCAAAGTGCAGTAATTTACAGCCTCTAGTAAAAGGGGATGGTTTCTTTTGATATTAAAGAGTTACGGCAGTGTGGGTGGCACAGGCAATGTTGTATTAATTGTATTTATTCTGATGGGGACAAAAGTAAATAGTGGAGGAAGCTGCTTTTCTTGTTTTGTGCAAAAGTGTATTCAAAAGTTTACATGAGGCTTCAGCAGTTTAAACGGTCAATCAGGGTGTCGGTGTAAACAAAGAGCTGCCAAGAGTTTAGTTGGTAAATATTTTACAGAAAAGACCAACAAAGGTCAAGAGAAAGAACAGCGTAGATATCATGGAAAGATATGAAGTGACTGATAAGACCTGATCCGGTTCATAATCAAACATATTGCCTCAGGTACGATTTCACGATTTGGGAGAGACTGAGTAGTGTCCCAGGAAATTGGAAAAAACTAATTCACTCACATGCTAACGGGCTATTTTTTTAATTTTTTGGTCTAACTATATATAGTTAAATTGGCCAGATGTATAATTAAAAGAAAGTAATCTACACTGTTAAAAAAAACAAAAAACATTTCGGTAAAAATCTGACCGTAAGGCTGCCAGACTTTCAAAAGCAGTTGAATACTCTAACAATCACGTGTAAAAAAAATAAAAAAAATAACTCTGAAATTAACAATAACATCTACAAATTTATGATTTTTCGTGGATTTTAAATACAGTAAAAACAGTACAATTTCATAGTCATACATTGTAAAAGAACAAATTACTTTTAATCTACCATTTGCAAAAGTACAGATTTTTGGGCACCATTTACAGATTAGGCTTGTTTGTTTTTTTATTATAGTCAACATGTTAATCAATTGAAATTCACAGAGGATATCTTAATTTACAGACTTTTTAGTGCTAAAATCTCCTCTGTTTCAGAAACTAATTCCGTGCTAAAAAGGCTTTACATTCAGAAAACACAGCATTAATATTAACATTACATAAAAATTTGGTTACATTTTTGTGGCTTATCTTACAGTGACAATGCATTACAAAGGGATCTTTTAATGGACAGTGTGAACAGGAGCACTAATTACATCCATGAGTTTATTTAGTTTTCATATGAGCATGCAGCTAAAAGAAACAGAAACTTAAGTGTGAAGGATGAAATCATCAACACAAATCTACTCATCGCCTGGTTTAGGAAGGATTCAAACAGCGTGTCCGATGAGCCAGTTCCCCCTCACAGGCTTATGTTCAGAGCCAGTAGCACAGCTGAGCACGAGACACCAGACAAACGGTCCAGGTCAGTGTTTTTCTGCCCTGTTTTTACTCTCAGCCGGCAGCAGTGGCTCCACACTTCAAGCTCAGACTTCTGTTTACAGCACCACAGTCCTCTAACACCTGCTTTTCCCAGTTTGTATGCATTTGTTTTCTCCACAGTTTTGAATTATTTACAAGTCAAATAGTGCTGCAGGAAAAGGGTTGGTATTCTGACCCAACAGCTTGAGGTCTTGCCTCAGGGGGGAGAGCATGTGTCCCTTGTAGTTATGCATACAAAGACGTGTGTGAAGAGATGCAGCGTCGAGCCTTTGGGCTAAACAGGTGTGCCCGTCAACGGAAGGCTGAAGCACTGAAGGCTTCACCTGTTGCTGTGTGTTCCGTCACATTTGGAGGAAATAACCGAGGACATCGACACAAAGTCGACACGCTGCGAGGAGGAGCTGCTGAGCATTAGTCGCGCCGCCGTCTGCCGCCGCCTGAAGCTCGGCTCCGCAACGAGTCAAAGCAGCTCGTCACTATGTATTAATAAATTCAACTTCCCACCACAGTGAGTCTACTCAGCCCGTTCCAGAGACCATGAAAAACCTCTGAGTCACCACCCCGTCACATGGCTCGCTTCCATGGTAACCAAACACCAAACACGCTGGCAAAAGTTGAACAGATAAAGCCGGCCCAGACTGGACTGACTGATTCTATTCTAGCACACATGCATCAAAGGTCTGTTTCCTGTGGAAAACAATGTAGCTGTGGGGGACAAGTAGCTGAAGAATTACAAGAAGCACAGCAACATGGTGGATGCTGTGAAAATAATACTCTTCTCTCAATGCTTCCACATTACATGCAGCCACCTATCCTCGGCCACCTGCAGCATGTGCAAATTTACAAACTGATGAGCTCCAGAAAAGAAGTCAACATGGCTGAAGCACACAGTGGAGCCACATTAAAGACACATTTCATACAGCATTTAAAAATGTTTTATTCATCTGTGAGCAAAGGCGGCAGCTTTCACTGAGGTTTGCTCACATTAGCTGTGTTTCCATAACAGATATTCTGCACAGTTTAAAGAAAAAGATTAACCCTTTGAAACCTAAAACCCACAAGTGGGTTTAAAAGGAAGGTTTTCGTTCAAAAAGAAATGTCAAAATTCCACAATTTATCAGAGGCAGAAATTCTAAAAAAAACACTGAAAAAAAATCATCACGTAGTCATAGTCTTGAATAAATCCTGCAGGATGTACAATTACATAGGTCAAATTGACCAAATCTAAGCTTAAAAATCAGGATATTTTATCAAGATGTCTTTAAGCTACGCGTGTCATTTTAATAAATCCTCCAAAAATAATAATGCTTGCAACAGATTCTGTAAAAAATAAATAAAAAAAATATCCATTCTCCTCAGCACAACTAAGAAAACGTGACAGACTCAGCTGTGAGAGTTTTAAGTTGAGGAGATGGGTTTTTCTTAGGAGGCGGCAAAGAAGGTAGCCAAGGACAGAGGCAAACGGCGTGACATCATTGCAGCCTTATGCCCCATTTGGGGTGAAGAGGCTAAGTAAGTAAGTTCAGGTAGTGTACCTACAAAGCAAAGAGGAAATGACAAGAGAGAGAGAAAAATACAACATACTGGGTGAAGGAAGGCTCAGAAATAGCACACAGAGGAAGATACACCTAGCATGGTGAAACATCTTTCTACAGCTGGTATTATGTTACCGGTAACACCTGTGGGCACAAGGATAAGTTGTTGTACATGTTGATTCTATTTTTTTTTTTAAAAGGAATAATCAAAGAAGTAAAATTGTATATTTTGTCCTTTTTTAATTTGTGGCATTCTAACTGTGTCATTTTGCTGTTTCCATAGAGGTGCAGGACTTTATATTTATATATCCTGCAGCCTGTAAATGAGCCCATATGAAAGCACAAGCTGTTTATATTTAGCAGTTTCACTTTCTCAGACCCCTCTAACCAGAAGTGCACTCTGCCAAGATGTTAACATTCCTCTGAAGCCACCGCTGGCTGAGGCCTACGGCAGTAGTCTGATCTGCAGACATTCACAGCAGAGAATCAGCTGCCAACCTGCTCCAGAAACTAATCACAACGTTCCTCAGGTGAGAGGCGAGAAGCATACAGCACCTGAAGTCATATAGAAACCTCCCACACACACACACAGTTCACTCACTCAAAGGTGATTTTTATGAGGCTTTCCAAGCAAAATATTAACTTCTAATCTTAACCAGTGATTCTGTTAAGTGTCTGTTTTGTTTCAATGGCATTCCAGTCTCTTATGCACAAACTAACTGCACCAGGTAAAGTCTCCTGATACTTTTTTCCAGGGAAACAGATGGGATTCTATGTATTTATTGGTTAAACAACGAGGTTTGGGATAAACTCTGTAAGATTTATTTGTATTATACTGTTTAATTTCCTTTATAGATGTTTGTTTCTGTCTTGTATGGCCTTATTATGGTTTAGTGCATCTCATTCATTCGGCAATATCCACATCAAAAACATAATTATTCTGTGTGTTTCTCAGTGAAAAGGTAATTTTCTTTAAAAAAAATGTTTTAGAGCATCTTTGAAGTATCTTAGCGTTAAAGAGCCCATGTTCTATGCATTCACCAGTTTCTGAATTTTTATTTTGGGTCTACTAAAACAGTTTTACATGTTTTAATATTTACATTTACTTTTCTCCCATTATACATTTCTGCAGTAGTTCTTCTCAGCCTCTACTCTAATTTGTTTTGGAGCTCCAGTCTCTGTAAGGCCAAAAAGTGGAATACAGATTGGCTGAGGAGTAGATCAACACCCTGGGACACCAAAGCCTGCCATCTTTTGTTTGCTTTTCTTTAAACTGCCAAAAATACACCATTTTTTTGTCATAATAAGCTGTAAAAACAGGAAGAATTGGCAGATATTCAAATTTGTGCCTTCTGGATTTGTTGCAAAAAAAAGGTAAACATCTGAACATTAAATCATAATGATTGTATTCTAAAAGTCTAATTTATGAATTTACTTAAAATGAACCATTTGCACAAACCAGATTGTGTAAAAAAACAAACAAAAAAAACACTCCTCCATGCAGCTGAGAAGCCAATTAACTTCTCGATTGAACTGCAGGATGTGTTTACACAAAGCACAATAAGAAGACATAAATAAAAATTAATAGTTAAATTTTTTTTTCCTGTATTAGTAACACCTGTGGGTACTTGAAAAAAAAATCTGAACATGTTGATTCTATTTTTTTTTTAATTTTTGTAAAATAAAACATTCAACATTTTTTCCCCTTTTCTGTGATTCCATGATTTCTGTCATTCTGTACTGAAGACATTTCTGAGTTCTCTCCATGTCTAGCTATGCTCTTCCCATAGAGGTGCAGGAGTTCATATTGCAGTGAAAAATGAGTAAAAATCTAAAAAGAGCAAGAAATGACCTGCCTGGTGTTCAAAGGGTTAAGAGATTTCTCTCTTTCTGCTTCTGTCAGTAATGCAAATATTACGCAAAGTTATCAAGTGACGCTGTGAACTGTGTGTTTTGTCACAGGCTGCAAGGACAGACACTTCACTATCGGGGCAGTAATTCCACCTCAACAGAGCCGGCTGTGTGTAAAAGGTGGAGCCCGTTCGTCCGGAGGTGTGTCGTTTCCCACTGCCCCGGAGGCTTGAACTGACACGACTGTACTCGCTAACCGACGACTCACATAAACCTAACCGCCAGGAATGTCATCTGAGGCGCTAATGTCGGGTTTGGCTCCGCAATCGGCACCGTATTCTTGGAAGATAATTAGGGTGTCGCACCACCTCAGCTGTTCAGAACAACACTGGGTGTGAGCTGGAGGCCCAGCCACAGCAGAACAAAGGCAACATGACAGTATGTCCTGGTATTCTGATCCAACGCCGCCTAAACTAATGCTAAGAAGTGATAAAACGTCTGAAACTCGAAGCAGGAATGCTCTGACTTTAAAAGAAGAAAAACTAAAGAATAACAACTGTGCTGGCTGGTGTGCTACAGCTACATAATGTAGAATAATACAGTTTGTATGATTTAAGGCTGCATGATTATGGCCAAAATGATAATCATGATTTTAGGAAGAAAAAACTTATTGGGATCTTTACAAATAAATAAAAAGGACTGCTTTCACTTCAACATTGTGCCACATTCCTGCTAATGTAAAATTTTGTATCAAGGAAAGACATAATCAACCATTTGAGATGCTATACTCGCCGGGTATGGCATTATTTTTGTAAAAAAAAAAAAAAATGTTTTCAAAAGTAAAAACAACAATTGTAGCCAAAACGTCTCACTTACTCAGCATCTGCTTAACAACAGAAGCTAAAATTGACGAAAGTCTCTGAAATCCCTCACATGCCGACTATGATTAAAGCTAACTAGGCAGCTGTGTACAGAAAAGCCTCAAGTCTGTTCAGTTACCGCAGCACAGCAGCTCAGACAACTGAGAGGCCAAAAATGGCCTTGAAAAGAGCACAATAAGGCTTTCTAATGTCAGATTTTTGCATCCAAATAGGATGTTTCCGAGGAGCAAAGCATTATAAACGCAGTCTGACCTTGTGGGAAATGATGATAAATATTTAATTAATTGTGCGGCCCAACCATAAACTACATAATTAAGTTTTATCTCACCTTTGTGGCTTACCTATTTACACTGCCAAGTTACTGTGGGATTATGTGCAGGAAAGTTCACTGAAATCCCCCCCACAAACAAGCCAGACAAAAGCATATAAATGTTCTGTCATTGATGCTGCGGCAGTGCTTGAAAGATTTATGGATGACTCGAGGTGGTTCCACTGACAGTGTCTGTTTCTAATGTCTTCACAGAGATTTGACGCTGATGACAAAATAATACCGAAATGCTGAATGTATGCCTCTAATGTGCGTCAGTCAGTGTGAAATCAGACAATTCTGGAAATCGAGTTGAATTGTATCATCTCTGTTCGGCGGTCTTTTCAAATACACATATGGGAACATTCTGAGAGGCAAAACAAGCCTCATATGTTGTTAGATTTCAACATGGAAGAAGCATGTACCTTTGCATATGTCATGACAATATATAGGCCGTTATGCACATCACTTTTTGTGGCCCTATCAGTGAGTCCACATCATCATTCTGACAAATGAAAGTAGCAAAAAATTGAAATCTTGGCTTGTCATACTTGCCATACATTCAATTCTACTGATGTTCGAGGTCCTAAAAGTTGGTGAAACATTGACCAAAGACTGCATTGTAGGGAGAAAATATGAATGCATCCATATTTATGCACTCACAGGAACTTTCTGCTACTGCAAATCTTGCATTTTCTTCAATTATCAAGGGCCAGTCATTAAGAATCTTCTGTGGGAGCCATTTAATCTTGCACTGTCACTATAAGGCAGGGGAATTTGAAATTTATAGTTATCAGTGTTAAGTCTTAGCTTATATCCCTTGTCACGCAAGCACACAAAACAAGTCATGAAAATAATCATTTTGTTTGTCGGCAGGACATAATATTGCAGTTTTCTTTCGTCCTGATTTGAATTAACACCCAAGCTTTGGCTGGATGTCATGAAGTGTCAGAAGACTTGGTCATGGTGCCCCCATACTAGGCAAAGTCTCACCATGCTCTCTTCTTGCCAACACAGAAGTATATAGTACGGTATAAAACAGCAAGAGGCTTCATCTGGTGGTGCAACCAGGTACGATGGCTGATGTACAATACCTGAATATTGTAGGTGCTCTAGTAAAGTGGTATCACGTATCAGCCCATCCTAAATATTAAATAACTCCATTCAGGGACCCAAAAAAAGTCCTTAATTCAATCAATCAATTAAATATCGACACCAAACCAATCAGGGCTGTGCGAGTTATATTTCTGGACATATTGAATGCTTAAAATGGTTTTTTTTGAGTTTTTTTTATTGTGACATTACAAGTTTGTGTGAAAACATGAAATTCTCAAAAGTCAGCAAAATATTTCATAGAACTAAAATGGCGGAGCTTCAAAACTGTACGTGCAGTCACACCCACTGCACTGAAGTTTCTCCCCTCCGATGCTCCTCCTACCTGGCTTTGAGCTCCTGGTGCTCCTCCCTGATCTTGCCCAGTTCCAGCTGCAGGCGTGCTCGCTCCTTGGCCACCTGGTCCAGGGTCTTGCGGGCGTCGGCCAGCTCCGTCTCATAGGCCGCCCTCATGCCCGACTGATTCCGTTCGATCGAGGTCTCGGACTCAGTGACGCGCACCCGCAGCGCAGCATTCTCCAGCTCCAGGGTGCGCACCTTGTCAATGTACTGCGCCAGCCGGTCATTGAGGTTGCCCAGCTCCTCTTTCTCCTGTAGCCGGGTGATGCGGGCTGGAGAGATTGTGGTGGTGGTGCGAGTGGTTCGCATTGGGCCTGGGGTTTCCATAGTGATGCTGGCTCAGCAAGAGGTGCAGACGGGGTGAGTCACTGGCTGTGGGCGAAGAAAGAAGAAGGGTTAAGTATCTGGGCTGCCTTCCCGGGAAACACAGTGCACTGCATCACAAGTTAAACTTTAATGGAGATAATGCTGAAGAAATGTTCCAAGCTTTCCTAACAGTCACTCTTGTGTGAGCAACGTTCAGAGCAGGAAGCTTTTCCCACAGCCAGCAAGCACATTTATAAACTTCATTTAGTGCTTTTGACGCAGTTCATCTGATGTTTACTGCAGGTAACCACTGTTATTTTCTAAAATACAGTCACACATTCACACCCTCCTCCTTGCTTTCAGTGCTCCCAATAACATTCCTCATTCACACTGATATTTTCACAATACACTGTGATAACATCTACCTTGCTGTCCTCTGAACCACCGAGTCGCTGGAGGTGTTTTTAAGCCACTTTACGCTTCTCATTCAACATATTTCCCAAAACCGTCTGCTAACTCATAAGGCAATTAAGCTCTTTTATAATGAGACTTAAATTTATGCAACTGCAAAAAAAATAAACACGTGTCCCCCCTCCTCTGCCCTCCACAGTTTTTTTTTGCAGAAATGGAAGCAAACCACAAGAAGAAAAGCTTCTAATTGCTTCAACTCTTCTGAGATCAGCGTGTTCTGCTGCGATCATTTCACCCACAACCACTTGCAACAGCAGTGAATTTAATACCAAAGTGCTGACTCACAATAAAAGCCAATGTTACACGATGCCCCCATAAGGACATGTATTCACTGTGGGGCTGTTTAGCTGTGTGGTGACTGGAGCTTCCGTTGATCAAGATGCAGCTCAGATTTTTTTAATATGTTAACAGAAAAGGGAAAGGAAAAAGGGGGCATTTTCTGAATGTTTTAAAGGCATTTAAGTAAAGAAACTCTTATAAAGCTGCTTTTAAACAATATTGCACCAGTACCATCATGTGGAACTGTGGCCAAACAGGTGTGACTTAACAGCTATTCTATTTCTCAGCAGCTGCTCCACTCAAAACCCTTTTCCCAGTAAAAGGCAGGAAAAGCCAATTTTGCTCCAGAGGTGGGTGGACGCACCAAACTTTGCCATCCATCCCCTCACCGCCCATAACCAAAAGTGCACATAAGGGCATGCACGCCCATGTGGGTGGGATGTGTGCACACACCCACAGGAGCACACAAGCACTCTCTGGACTGACTCTGAATAAATGAAGCCTCCATTTAAGCTGCTAAAAAGCATTAACAGTTGCTGTGTGATGTTCAGTAACAGCAGGCATTTAAATGAACTTTTCAAAGTTGCTCCTCACCGAAATGAGCCGACTGAAAAAGTTAAACAAGCGCCGCAGAATGCCACAAAAATCTCACAGGAATCTGAGGAAACTCTCTGTGGCTTACCTTAGCTGTGCAAGTGCCTCTACTTCAACCCGCTGAAGTGACTAAACGTGAGAGTGCAGGACCTTTTCTGGAAGCTAATCTACGTGAGCTGCTGCGAGAGTGTGTGCCGTACCCCAGACAAGCGTAGAGCAGAGGATCCGTTGAATTATGCAGTCTCGGCTGGTGGGTGTGTGCGCCTTTGGCTCATGCCCTGAACTGCTTTCCTTGCTGTCGCTCTGACATGTACCTACTGCTGGAGAGGGAGAGAGGGGAAGGGGGCGGGAGCTCCGGGAGAAAGGAGAGGCAGCGAGGAGGAGTCTGCAGACTGAGTGTGCACACAAAGCAGCTGCTGAGCTTGATCTCCCTCTGCAACGGCCCTATCTCTTCCTCGCGCTCAGACTGCTCTCGCAGTCGGCCTGACCTCAGCGGCTGGTGCAAGTGGTCTGTCAATAAAGCGCAGTGACTCCGATGATACCGAGCAGCTCCCAGGTGGGTGGAAGTGTGTGAATGTGTGGATGGCACCCCGCTCCTTCCCACTGCTGTGAAGAATACACTCTTAGCCCACTTTTCTTCTGCTGAAAAAGGGCTGTGGCATCGACCCCGAGGTAAACACATGAGAGGAGAATTTCTGTTCCACTTTTCGAAAAAGATGTGACCTTGCAAACACACAGCAATCAAACAAAAGTCCACAGAAATCATTCTTCACCTCACAGCAGAGTTGTGGTGGCAGAAAAATTGACTGTCAGTGAGCCTATCTGGTGAAGCCGAGCAGAAAAAAGTCCACAAAGCTCTCATGTTATAATCCCAAAGAATGATAGAATAAGTCATCTTGAAAGTCTGACACTCAAACCGATTCTGCTCTTATATTTATTTCTTCGGGGTGGAGTTATTGGGATCACAGGTCCAATCAAGTTCCGATGCAGGGGAAAAGATGCTGTCAGTGTATGTGTATCCTCACCATGGAAATACAAGACAGTCTGTTCATGTGTGTGTTTCTGTGGTTGAACGACGGGCACGACTGCACCTCTGTTTTTGGGCATGGGGCAGGCCCAGTGGATCGGGGAGTATTCTGGCTGCAGTGTGGTCCTCAGTGGAAAGCAGCCGTCAGCCTCTGAAGCTGACTCACACATCCCTGGTGCAAACAACCGTCCTTCCTCCTCCTCTTGTCTGTTACTAGTTGTTCAGCACTCCTGTTTCCATGGAAGTCACACCAAGAAAAGCATAACCAAACATCTCTTTGCAACAAGCCTCCAGCCATCTTTCCTTCTCCTCTAAACAATTATGACATTTCTCATCACAAACACCCATTCCTGAAGCAGAAAACGGTGGCGACGGACATTTTAACCCACATCACAGAGGAAATCCGAGGGTGGCTGGCTGACAATGAGCTCATGGTAAAGTAACAAACAGTGTAAAGTAGTTATTAAGTACATTTACACTGCTACTTCCAAATGAGGGAAATATTGCACGTTGTACTCCACCGTGTTCATGTGACAGCTTTAAAATGAAGGTTTCACACAAAAATGTGCAAAAAACATTTTATGAAAGAAGTAAATCAATGTGGGGAAGGCGGGCAGCGGCAAAAACCACACAAGCAACCACAAACAATAAACAATTAACATACACCTGTGCTGCACTACAAGGAAAATTTCAAGGTGAAAATTATTGTATGCAAGACAATTTTTTCAACTGGACAGGTCAGAGCTCAGCTTTGTAGATTACCACCTCTGCATGCTCACTTTCTCTGTATTGACTTTAGCTGAGAAATGGACAGTAGTGGAAAGAAACTAAGTACATTTACTGAACTGCTGTACTTGAGGAAAACTTCGAGATACTTATAATTTGCTTGAGTAGTTCCGTTTTATGGTACTTCTACGTTTCACTCACTTTAAGAAAAATATTGTACTTTTCGCTCATTTCCACATTTTTTTCACACACTGAAATCTGAGGCTTTTTTCCATTTTTGTGACAAATAATTTTATGTTAAACTAAAGGTATTCTATATGTTTTTTATTGTTGTGAAATGCAACTACAAATGGTTTAGAAAATATCACCAGCTGACATCTGTATTAAAGATTTGTTTTGATAACATGAGCTCAAAGACCCAACCTTTCTTTCGTATTTAAACTCACACATAATCAGAGACCACTTGAGCTACTTGTTTAATATTGCAGATTCTGAATCGATGTCATGAGAAATAACTGTGAAAACTTCAGGCTTTAATCTTTAATAGCTCCTGAGATATTGTTGTTCAAGCAGCGTCAAATTTCAGTGTGTGA
Organism: Acanthochromis polyacanthus; assembly: GCF_021347895.1. Classification (NCBI taxonomy): domain Eukaryota; kingdom Metazoa; phylum Chordata; class Actinopteri; family Pomacentridae; genus Acanthochromis; species Acanthochromis polyacanthus. The sequence continues at coordinate 28,680,442 of NC_067124.1, forward strand.
AAAAAAACTGCTAAAAGAGCGTCAACAAGCAATTTGAATAAATTGTGTTTTAAAGTGTTTGATATATCCATCACAAATCAATCAGAAATGTCATAGATACCACATAAATTACTGATTTAAATTCAAGCAAATCAGAGACAGTTGAGCAGAAAAGCTCTGGTGAGTCAGAGTGGAATAAAACCTGAAATAATAGAATATATATCATTGCCTTCCTTAAATATTGGCCTAAGTCTCTTTTTTTTGCCTAAATCACCTCCTCATGATGTCGGCCACCTCTGGTAAAATCACCTACATCCTCAGTGGAACAGATCATGTGATTCTACCCCTGCAGTATAATGGCCGAGGTCAACATTCAGTGTGGTGTGGTTCAGTTTTTGGTGTTTTCTGAAAAGCCTGAAAAAATGACTTAGGCCATTATTTTAAGAGGGTGTAATAGAAAACCTGGATGCTGCTTTAAATCTTGCACATTCAGAAGTAAACCATCATTTTTAAACTACTACTGGTCTTGAGCTGCCTGAACTGCACCCAGTTTGAATCCCAGAAGCCTTCATCAATTCTAAAGACAGACACAGGCGTGACAGACTGTGTTGCAACTCACCAGACAAGACATGTACTGAACAATGCGTTAGCATTTGGCTTTCTTCCTGCCCATCCTCACTCCCTCCCCCCTCTCTCTCTCTCTCTCTCTCTCTCTGATTCTGCCCTCACAGCATTCCAGGCGGGCAGCGCTCAGACACAAGGTGTGTCTGTTGTGCAATCTCAATGTTTCATTCCTCCTCCCTGAGCTGCTGACTCGCTGCTCTGCTGGGAGAAAAGTGCAACAACAGAGAGGAAGAAATTCAGCCTGAGAAAATTTGGCATAGGAGGAAACTTTTGAAGGGTTTTTCAGATCCTTCATTCCTGTTTTCAAACCAGAGGGACGGCTCACACGTCTGCAGCGCAAACAAACACTCGTCTTTTTTATCCGCAGCACATCGATTATTCTTCAGATAACGTGGCGGAACTCATTTCTATCATCTAATCTTTCTTTTGAACACAGTCACTCAGAAACATGTCCTTGCACTTACTTTGTACTTCAGCAGCAGCTCAAGAGACCTTTGTTCACATGTGTGCATTCATCTTTAATACAAGTCTGCTATATACATCTGTGCAGTGAACAGGAGTCTGCAGTCAGAGTAGCCTAGCCGTGCTAGACAACCCACGGCAACGAATTTAATTCTCTGCCAGGGTTGGTCTAGTTACCCTCGATAAGCCTCGAGGTTGGATGCTCCTAAAACTGGCCAACAAATCACCATGAAGTGTAGAGTCAGAAGGCGGGCGTAACTAAGTGACGACAGAGGCGCGACGATTCTGACAGAAACAACCGGAAACAACTAGCCTAGCCACGCTAGACCCACAGCAACGAATTTAATTCTCTGCCAGGGTCGACAACAAAAACAGTCGTTGAGCTCCATTAGCACCGACTCTGAATAATCTTTCTGTTAACATGTCTGTAATATACTTGAGCTTCACCCATTGACTATAAATAAGGCTTCAACGAACTACCGCATCCTCTGATTTCCGGAGCTCCAGGAACTACGTCAGCCTATTCGTTGCGCTGATTGGTTGTATACCTACCCAATTGCTGCAGAGTGATTTGAAAGACAACCTTTTAGCCCGCCTCCCTTCCTGTCGAGAGTTCCTCGACCTTTGGGTCTTCAGACCTGGGTCTAACGCGGCTAGGCTACAGTCAGAGTCGTCAGGACAGAAATGATACTGAACTTTAAGTGTATTTGTTAAGCTCAGCATCAGTTTGATATCTGTTCCACTCAGCAGGAGGAGGGCTTCAGTCTTATGTAAATTCATACTTCTTCATGATAGATATCGCTGAGACAGAAAACATGAAGAGCTGTCTTTGATGAATGAGTGACTAATCAGACATAAACACAAGGGACTTTGTCTTCAATCAGCAGCATGAGGAAGTGACGCTGCTCTCAGGGGAAAACTGAGGAAACTCGCATCCAGACTGAGAAATCCTCGACTGCTGCGGGTTTGAAAAGCGTTTTTTTTTTTGAGCAACATCCAATTCCACATGCCTCGTTATACTGAGACAGCATCTTATCTCCTACGGTCTCCATGGAGCAGAAATACTGAGTGGTGAAAACTCATCTCAGTTCACTGTTTTAAAGGGACTGTTCTCCTTTGATTTTATGCTTCAACTCCACAATATCTCAGAGAAACATGTGATGAACATGTGACTGAGGTGTTATTATGCAGTTAATTAACCCTCTGAACCCCAAGCAACTTCAGGATATTTTTTGCTCCTGTCACATTTTTCCTCACTCTGGGATCAGTTTTTTCTGCAATATAAAGTCCTGCACCTTTACAGAAAAAGCACAACTAAAACTAGAAGGAGAGAGAATTCAGAATTGTCTTCAGTGCAGTATGACAGTTAAAATGCCATGAATCACAAAGAAACAGAAAATATAAACAAGTTTCTTCGAGTATTCATTTTTGAATAACTTAGAAAAATGGGCTTACAGCTGTTGACGGTACTAAAAATAAATAATGGTGGCTCCACATGCTATAGACATTTATCTAGTTTTATTTTTAATTTGTTTCCATGCTTGTCTTCTCTCTGCTCTGTGTCAACACAACCTAAATGATTCCAGAAACTTTTGTTATACAACTGTCGGTTGCAGCTGACTCAGTTGCATGAGAGTGCGCATAATTTTTTAAATATTTTTACCTAAACTGGCAAGTCCAAGTGCTTTATTTTTGTCACATTTGCAAACAGACACGTAGAATAAAGTGATTTTTGTGAAATATCACAAATTTAAGCTCACATTTGGCTAAGTTTTGAGCACATGACTAGTTCTAGAGCTAGTCAGGAAGTTGAAAATCTGCTGATTTTATTTTTACTTTTACAGTTTCTGGCTCTGATAAATGATGTTAATTTGGTGGTCTTTTAAAAGATGCCTTTTAAATCCACCAGTGGTTTCCAACAGTTTGAACTGTAATATCAAGAATTAAAAAAGCAAAATCTAGAACAACTGTTCTAGATTATTATTAAAATTTATATACTTCTTTTGGAAGCAGCCATTTATGTGTGACCAGAAAAATGGTGATCTACAGAGCTTGTCTCTGTTAATAACTGACAAGATATCAGATTCTGTGTTATCAGTGAAAGTAATAAACTCAGTCTGAGTTTATTACTTTCACCTGATTGGGCTGATGTTCCTACACAGTTTCCTCACTTAGCAGCTTTAGACAGATCAGTTGAGGTTGAAGGGCACAAAGAGGTTGAAGTGCAGTTGGGATTTGATTTCAGCAGCTGCAGCTAGAGAGCAGCTTAATCACACTGCATTACTGTATACTGAGTTTTAGTTTGTCCTCCCCACACTGAATATAACACCATGCAAAGCAGAGTAACAGTTCAATATAACTTCCAAACTACTTTGAGCAAAAATTAGTATCTTCTGATGTCTCACTACAATTGGACGCAGCCTCATTAACCTAAACTCTTTTCCACGAGCAAACAGTTGAACTGTTGGGAGCAGATTTGCAGTGTCTGCAGTAAAATTATTGGAACAAAGTGGTCAGGATGAATGCAGCAGTCTTCTTCTTTTTAGGAAAAGTACAATAAAGGAAAGGGTACATCAAGTGGACTATTGTAGAAAGTTTCCAGTTTATCTTCTTAAATGCTTGTACCAGTGAAATTATTGTACAAATACAGTTGGTCTAATCATTTCAGTTAATAAACACTGGAATACACAGTCAGCCTAATGATAAGAACAGAGTTCATGAGTTACAGCAGATACTGTAATCGGATCAGTGCAAAGATCAGTCAGAGCCTGTCCTATTTCCAAAAGACCTATGAACCAAATGTTAGAAATCCTGTCATCTCTTTTTCACAGATACAGTATTGAACAATAGAACAAATTTTCCTCTTTGTTGTGCAACTGATCTGTCTAAAGCTGCTAAGTGAGGAAACTGTAGGAAAATCAGCCCGATCAGGTCAGGCTAACTCTATTACTTTCACTGATAACACAGAATCTGATATCTTGACTCTTTCAAAGTCCACCACTTACCAAGTCACATGATTTATAGAAAAAGGGTTGACCAAATACCAGAAACACCATTTTAAAAGCACAAAAAAACCCTGCAGCATTCAAAGTGACCACAAAGTTGAAGCCACACATCTCTAAAACATAACAGGTTCCGTAAATTCAGATTTAATGCATTACAACAAGATGACTGTGCATACACTGAGTGATCACTTTATTATCACATTAACACTGCTCTCAAACATCTTCAGCTCTTGGTGTCATGGATGACTTCTTCTGAGATTCTGCCCCATGCTAAGATCATTCATTATATGATTTCTGCAGATTCTGTAACTTCACATTCATGCTGCCAATCTCCTGTTCTATTAGTTCACTTCTCATCACTGGAGAGGCCACTGAACTCACTGTCCTGCTAGGAGAAGCCATTAGACGAAGGTAATCTGTATCCATGATGGGCTTCACACGGTCTCAGGTCTTTAAAACATGCTGTTGGTATTAAGGGGCCCAAAGCATCCAACAAAACATTCCCCAAACCTTCGCACAACCAGTAGCAGCAGCAGCCTGACCCTGCTGTCAGACCCTGTAATTATATTTCTACTCTACTCCAGCAGCCATTCCACCTTAAGGTTGATTATTACGTGAAATACTGCAGCCTTTCGGTCAGCTCCACCTACTCTGACCTCTGCCACCAAACCTGTTGTGGTGAATCCCAGGTTTACATCCATCAATCTGACACCAGCATCACATTTATCCCTGTTCTGATGTTTAAACGTTACCTGAAGTTGCCAGAATTTCATCTGAACCTGCTGCCACATGTTGACTGATTGGGTAACTGCATGAACAAGAGAATCATTATCAATGTGGTAGACCTTTAAGACCAAAGTTAATTTGGTGTACATTACAATTTGGGTGAAATAAACCTTGAAAACTGAAAGTACTTAAATAGAAAAGGCGAATAAGCCTTTAAAATTGCAAGTACTTGGACAGAAAGTAGTATTTTGGGAAGAATAAACCTTTAAATACATAACTTTGTAACTTTAAGACAATCTCATTGGTTAGAAAGCTCTATTTGGGTGGAAAAAAAACTTTAAAAGTACATGTAGTTTGACAGAAAGTAGGATTTCGGTGAACTAAACCTTTAAAACTACAAGTACATAGACAAAGTAGAATCTGGGTTAAACTAAACCTCTAAAACTACTTAGAAAGTAGTGTTTGGGGAGGAAAAAAAATTTAAAACTACAAGTACTTTGACAGAAAGTGGAATTTTGAGTCGAATAAACCTTTACAATTGTAATTTGTTTCTTAGAAAGTACTATTTGGGTCGAATAAATCATTAAAACTACAAAAACTTGAACAGAAAGAAGTATTTGGGTGGAGTAAACCATTAAAACTGCAAGTACTTGAACAGAAAGTAGCATTTGATTGGAGTAAAGCACTAAAACTGCAAGTACTTGAACAGAAAAAAGTATTTGGGTGGAGTAAACCATTAAAACTGCAAGTACTTCAACAGAAAGTAGTATTTGATTGGAGTAAAGCACTAAAACTGCAAGTACTTGAACAGAAAAAAGTATTTGGGTGGAGTAAACCATCAAAACTACAACTACTTAAACGAAAGTTCTATTTAGGTGGAATTGACTTTTAAGATTATACATTTTTGAAATAAAGTAGTATTTTGGGTGCAATAAACCTTTAAAACTGCAACGTACTTGGACATAAGGTAGTAATTTGGGAGGAATATGCTGTTAAAAGCAGAACATACGCATGGGTGGCGCTGTGACCCCAAACTAAGCTCCCAGACACGGCCCTGTGCTGCGGACAGGACGCCGCTCTGGTGCCCCCTGCCGGTTCCACTGCGCAGCCGCAAATCAACAGCCATAACTCCAGTGAAGACACGAGGCGCCATCCACCGGCTGAAAACATGTCTGTCTACGCGGGTCACAGAGTTCATGAACTGCTTCACCTCCCTGCTGAACCCGTTAAAACGCCGCAATCAGACTGAAACAGAAAACACGCTTCAGCTGCGAACTGCAACACGTTTCTTTGGTCATACTCACCTTAAATCTCTGCAGAGCCTCGGCCGCCTGCTATCTGCTGACAAACATCCACAGTCTGGAAAACCTTCGTCTCATCCGCGGCTCATTTGTGGACACATCGCACAGCCGAGCATAACCGAGCAGAGCCGAGCACAGCCAGCAGCCACATGAAGATCCACACACCTGACTAGGAATCTGCGCTAATTACTCCGCAGCCCGCGGGAGCCCCTTGGCGGCGGGGAGAGGACTTACAGCAGGAGAGGATTACAACAAAGTTTGGAGAACATGCAATATTCCAGAAATAAACTGAGAAAGGGCACGGGATAATTCAGAGATGGAAGAAATATTCACATCCCATACTTACCTCAGTTAAAAGTTAACAAAAATGCTGCAGTGAAAGTATTAAAAATAAAATTACTCAGGGCAGAAAAATGTCCCCTGTGAGTGTATTATATAAGCACACTGTGAAAACACAAGATAAAGTACAATAGTGTTAAACAAGTTTGCAGTAGCAAAAGGGAAAACACAGCAAAATAAGTAAAATAAATAAATATACAAGAACTATGGATAGGCACTAAGTATAATTAAACACAACACAGCAACAGCAATAACTGAAATAAACAGTGGGTGCAAATGCTACACATAGCAAATAATTATATTACACAGGGAAATATTGATATTGCACAGTGCTTAAATATCCAGAAAATATCACTCTATTATTTTTAGCAGTTTCCAACTGTTTTTAAAATCAATTTATTGTTGTTATAGATATCCCTGCTGAAATTGCACATATTTAACACTAAAATCATGTTGACTGCAAAAAAAAAAAAAAAAAAAGTCAAAACTGTCTACATCAAGAGTCTTTTTGTTTTCACAAGAAGTTATTGATTCTTTGACTACGTATCACTTTTTACTTATCGACTCATTTACTCATTTCTGATTTTTAAAATGTATTTATTTTTGCTGTATTTATATCACTTCGAAAAATGGAAAGAAAAAATAAGAAAATATGCACATTAAGGGTTGAAAAAATAATGGTAAATAATGTATTAAACTGTTAAAAAAATTTTATTACAATTGCGATTTAAGGCCATTGGACTAGAAACATTGCAAATCATCACAAACGCATCATCCCCACCGTGAAGCATGGTGGTGGCAGCATCATCCAATCCAATCCAACTTTATTTATACAGCACTTTAAACAACCACAGATTGAAGCACAGTGCTGTACATCCCAGAGCAAGGCAAATAAAATCAGAAATACACAATAAAAGCACAAAAAACAAATAAAATCAATGTTTCATGCTGGATGGAAAGCCAGGGAATAAAAGTGGGTTTGAAGACAAGATCATTACATCATGATGTAAAGATGCTTCACAGCAGCAGGGCCTGGGAGGACTGTAAAGGTAGAGGGTCAAATGAAGGTAAAGTATTAGGGAATCAACTCGTAGGCCACAGCTACACAGAAATGACTTGAAGACAACAAGGTGAACTATCTGTGAGTCCAGGCCTCAATCCAACTGAGAATTTGACTTGAAAGTTCTGTCCACACAGGCTCAATGCTGTACCTGCAGTCATATGTGCATCTACTGAATACTGAGGATGAATGCCTATGTTCTAAAGACTGACCAGTACGAATCCATTGTATCCCATTTGTAATGTATGTTGATGGACAAGTTCAGCTGTACTTCTATAAGCTGCTGAGTAGACGACAAAGCATCATATTTATCAAAGCCTTCATATGTTTTGTGTGCACAAATCTTCATCTGCAAAGCAACTAAAGCTGTCAGATAAATGTAGTAAAGTCAAAAAGTACAATACTTCCCCTCCAAGATGTGGCAGAGTAGACGTAGAAAGTGGCATAAAAAATAAATACTCACGTGAAGTACCTCGAATTTATGCTGAAGGTAGAACACTGCAAGGCAACTACATATAATTTTTATGTACTTGTAACTTTTAGAATTGGAGGCTAATTTGCTTCCATATGTTCTTTCAGACTATTTGGGGAAAAAAATGTCAAAATGCATTTAGGTGTTTTTTCTTTGTCGTTTGTCTCATTGTGTCTGTAGATTTAAGTTATAATACATATCTTTAAAGGCTCTTCTTCAAAATGAGTTTTTTTTCCGGCTTTCAAGTTTTATTCCTCTCTGTATTCTGAAGGGTTTTGCGGAGGGCTTTGTTCATATATTATTCACAGCCTGATTTATAGAACATTTTATTCCTAGAAACGTGGAGAAAAACATAGTGAAAATGGATTTTTTTCATGGCTGTTGACGGTATTTTTCTGAATTATGGACCAATAAAAAGAGATATCCAAAAACCTTTGACTATAATGTGTCAATAAAATGAAACAAGAACTTTGTACCTGACATTATCCAATATTCTGATTACTGTTCTGGAAATTAATGTAAATATTTACTCAATTTACATTAATTTCTGTTCTGGAAATTAATGTAAATTGAGTAAATATTTATTTATATAATACTTTATTTGAACATTTAACTCTCTGAACTTCAAGTAGTTTCTGGGAGTTTCTTTTTGTTGTTGTTACTGTTTTTTTTAGGATATTTTGTTTGTTGTTTGTGTGGCTGTTGTCATTTTTGTACTCATTTAAAGTCCTGCAGCTCTCCGGAAACCATACAAAATTGCTAGAAGTAGAGAGAACTTGAATCTGATATCTGAAATCTGAAATCTGATAAATCATAAAAACAGACAGAAATGAAAGTTGAATGTCTTCACTTATTTTACAAAAAAAAAAGAAATACTACTAGTCAGTATATACAACATTTTTCAATATGCAAAATACATTGAAGTATTTGCTTTTTTTTGTACAAACTCTCCTTTTTTCACTGGTTGTTGCTAGAGGTACGGACCCGTACCCGTAGCCTGTGGACTACGGATACGGCATTTGCCATTTGCCAATCAGATACGCAAGATCTGGTCATGTGACTCCCGGTAGACGCTAGCGGTACGGACCCGTAGCATCGGTACTACAGGTACGGACCCTAAACCTGACCCTAACACTAACCCTAACCTTAACCTTTGCTTACCTTTCAACAGTTTGCAGTGGTTAGCAGCTTCTTGACTCGCGAGACTCGCGTACGGGTCCGTATCTGTCTGGCAAATGGAAAGTGCCGTACCCGTAGCTACGGGTACGGATCCGTATCTGTAGACACTACCTTTTTCACTATCAGAAAAATGTTTCACCGTGCTGAATGTATCTTTCAACAACTTGCTTTTTTTTTGTATACTGTTTTTAAGCCATGTTGCACTTATTTTACTGATCTAGTATGTTTTATTTCCCTCTCAGTCTCTCTTGTCGCCACCTCTCTGGCTTGTGGAAACATTCAAGTGACTGTTGGTTGCAGCTGAGTCAGTCATGAGTTCTCAGTTGCACCACAGAGTGCAAAGTTTTCAGTTTTGTTTTTTTTACAGAATCTGATGCAAATGGTTTATTTTGATAGAATTTATTTTAATAAGATGAAAAATAAAGTAATTTCTATTAAATATAACATTTTAAGCTCATTTGGTTATGTTTTTAATGACACTACATGCTTCACATGATATTCAGGAGCCTTCCAAAGTTGAAAATTGGGCAAATTGTTTGTTTGTTTGTTTTGACAAAGTCTTACTCTGAAATGTTTTGTGATTTTAGCAAAAGGAAAACATGGTAAAATACGTGCAATAAATAACAAGAACTATAGATAGGCACTAAGTATAATTAAATACAATATAGCAACAGCAATAACTGAAATAAACAGTGGTTGCACATACTACACATAGCAAATAATTATATTACACTGGGAATTAATAATATTGCTTCAATGTTTAGAAAATATCATAATAATGTTACTTTTAGCAGTTTATAACAGTTTTTTGAAACAGTTTACTATTATTTTACAGATATTCCTGCTGAAACTGCACATATTTAACACAAAAATCATGTTTCCTGTATAAAAAAAGTAAAAAATTGTCCACATCAGGAATCTTTTTGTTTTTCCAAGAAGTCATTTATTCTTTGACTATGTATCGCTTTTTACTTATTATTGACTCTTTTACTAATTATTGATTTTTTTTTGTTGTTGCTGTACTTAAATCACTTTGAAAAATAGAAAGAAAAAATAAGAAAAAATATGCACATTAAGGGATGAAAAAAGGTAAATAATGTATTAAATTGTTAATACATTATAAAAAAAATTGTATTTTTTAAAATACAAAAACATTTCAAATCTCCCAGCAGGTTTTGAGGTTCAGAGGGTCAAACATTAAAATCAGTAAACTTGTAATACAAACATATTTGTTTTAGTGTGAATAATCGGCTGGGGAAGTATCATGTTGACATCAGTAATTAAAATGAACCCATATTCACCTGCAGTGTTTTGCCTGTATTTCTTCCTGAAGTAATTCGCTTCACTCAACCTCAGAAGTCACGGCATAGAACACAATAATTCAGCATAGTGAGTAATGTTTCCTCAGTGGTGTTGCTGCTTTTACTTAAGGATCTGAAAACTTCTTCTACCACTGGAGCCTCACTTCATTACTCTGTCCACACCGGAGAAAAATGTTATTTCACATCACAGTTCAGATACCTGTTATCACAACAGCTATCAGTACACCTCTCTAAGAAATACCCGTGACACTCATTTCACTCTGAAACCCTCCGAGAGCCTATAGGGGCCCCTCTGACTCTGTGGCCCCCTTCTATAGCAATGATTGATACACTGACCTGCGCTGGGTTTCACATGAATTGATAATTTAATTACGGTGGCAGCCAGGGAGCATCATACAACTATTCCTCAAGGCAACTATAGCGGCACGGCTGCCATTATCAAGCGGTACAGATGGCCCAGCTGAATGCTGCAGTCAGTTTAATTCCCTGCGATCCCAAACTGATTCTAAATACAAACAAAAACACAAATTAAAAACAACTCGAGTGTGCTGCTGGAGATATTCTACAGAGCTCTTGGTGGATGTGCTTATCATTGTGTAACAGCTGAGCATGAATTTTACATGACCTATGTTACCGAGCTGTAAATGGTTTGTTTACATCTATAATGTTCATAAATGATGGAACAGGATTGTGGGTCACTTGGAGGCATCATGATCTCTGAGAAAACAAGGCCCACGCTCGCTGTGATGTAGCCGACTCTGGTACTAAAACTGCACCTTCAGGGCAGTATTACTATGTCATCTGTAACTCTATAGAAATGATTGCATAATCCAGCTAATGAACATGTGCATATGCCGATGGTTCGGTTAAAGAAATGTCCCATTAGGACGAATAAACAGCAGGTGTATCTGTCAGGGCACATTTGGTTAAATATAATCCACAGTCCAAGATAACAAATAATAGTAATGAAGCTAATAACAACAACTACAACATGATATGACAATTCAGGAAAAAAATAAAAAGGCTGCTTAACCCACTAAAAAACAAGTACTTTCTAAGTGGTTCTGATTCTGTCACACTGCCTGCAGTTCAACCCAACAGTCCTTGAATTTTTGTCACGTGACCGGTGGTGCATTTTTTTAATGAATCTGATCAGCGCAAACATTTTGTTTTGGGCAAATAGTTGAGGAATAAGACATCTAGAATAAAGTGATTTTTAATATGCAGCTATATGTTTCGTTTACTCTTTTCAATGGTAAACAGGTGATTCTTTTTGTTTTTACAGTTTCTCGCACACAAATAGTGTCATTTCGGTCACAAAAAAAATCTTTTCCATTTTTTTTTTTTACAAGTAAACAAGCCCATTTTAACAAAAAAATCTTAATTGTGGTTTTATTTTCTCATGTATAACACACATATTTAGAATTTTTTTAGAAGTAGTTAGACCTTTTCCCTAACTAAAAGTAGAAGCACCACAGTGCAGACAAAAAATGATTTGTTTTAATTAGATCTGTTTATAACATTAACATATATATATATTGATTTGACATAAAAGTAATGATAAATAGTTTCATTCACAAATACAATCCCCTTAATATTTAGAACACATTAAGTGCTAATAGTGTTGACTCAATGTGTCTGAATTTTTCTGTTTCTCAGTACATCAAAAAGAATTTTTTTAGAATTACATGGAAACACAAAAAGTGCAAAATACTGAACAAAAATTTACCAGAACACAAGAAACTAAAGGTTCGGTGCTAAAACTTCCTGAGGGAAAACACCCAGACCTCTGCTTAATGTGTCCCTGACAATGTTCAAACAAACTACGCCAAAGTTATTGGATTATTTTTTATCGCTATGCTAGTATGTACCATTCCTGTTGTAGATTTTCTGGGTGGAGCTGCTTTTTAATATTCCTCATCTAGACACATGTTGTTCCTTACAAAAACCTGCAGACTAGTTTTACGCTGTCTTACGTATTGCAGACAGCTGCACTATAATACTGCAAGGTGCATTGCTTTCTAGTTTATGAACTTTTTTATCCACGGCATTTGAAAACTCAGATCATCTAATTTCTATAAATGCAAACAATTCTGTAGAACTGATCATATTTTGTTACTATAAATTTTATATCTGCACAGTAACATTAAGTCAATAATTTACATAAATCCAGTGTTGTAAAAAGCACAATTTTACCTTAAGAATCTGGAAAAGTAGATGTATTTATTAACACCAACGAACGTAGCGGAGTTATGTAACGATCGGCGTACCTTTGTCCTTCCGTCTGTCTGTGCACAACATTACTCTAGAACGGAATAACGGATTTGGATGAAATTTTCGAGGAAGGTCAGAAATGACACAAGGACCGCCTGATGAGATTTTGGCAGTGATGCAGCTTATAGTCTGGATTTGGTAAAGATTTCTGTATCATTGCAAGATAGTGGCACGGTGTCACTGTAACTATAACAACAAGTGAACACCACATTAGCTGCCTACTGATGATCACGTGATTGCAATCCTACTACAAATCCACCTCCGCGGACTTATCGGGACTTATCCGTCAGAAATTATACACTGCCTGAGCAGCCTAGGTGGAGTACTGCACTCTCTGAGTGCTTTTCTTGTAACCAGCTGTGTTGGAAAAAGTATTAAGATCCTTTATGTAAAATAGACTCTGCTACTAATAAAAGTAACCAATTCAAATGTTTGAATAAATAAAAGTATAGAATGCTGGCAGCAAAGCATAGCAAGTAAAAATTACCATTATGCAGAATGACACTGATATTTCACTGTAAGTTATATTACTATATTACTATTAAATGTCTATTTTTAATGTTGAGTACGTGGTGTGATGCAACACATCTCTTAGGCTGATTGTGCATTTTCTACATTTAATTTTAATTTCAACGAACTGATAACTACACACAATATCTGCATCCAAATGTAACACTGACAAAAGCAGAAACATCAGAATTTCACTTACATGCACCAGATGAGAAAATGTGCTCAGTTACTTTCCATCGCTGATAATACCCGGCCAAAAATGACATTAAAACTTATGACTTTGCAGCTTAACCTTAATTTTTAAAAAGTGCATTCGAGTTTGACTCTGTGCAATCAGGTGTGAGATGTTTTGTGGCTAACCAGCCATCATATTCAAGCTCCTTAAATGAAATCTGACCCAATTTGATCCTTTCGCAGATTAAAAAGTGCAATTTCTCATTGTGCTCAGTAAAAGAATCCACTGACTGTCTGAGGCATATTCAATGAAATGAGAAGCGGATGCCAAGAATAAAAGTGAGGGCCGAGCAGGACTCTGGAGTTCAAAGCTCTCCGTGATGCTCGTGAGATCACCGCCATACGGGAAGTAAAGTGGTGAGGTGAGCCTTACTCATCACTAGGCGTGTCGCTGCTGTATGGCATCAATGTGATTAGACGGACAGACGGGGAGGAGAGGGGAGAGGAGAGGGGTGGAAGGAGGGAAAGTGAGGCAGAGAGATGACCTAATACCCGTAAAAAGCAATGAAGTCATACAACCTGACTCATGTTCCCAGCTGACACCAACTCTCCCAATCACAACATCCCCAGAGTGTTTGTTGTCAGACGCTGAGGTGAGTGTGTGTGTTGGTCAACAGTTTCATATGGAGACTGCATGTGCCTCAGAGTTTTTTTGTGCATTGTTTTCAGATGGAAGAACATTAACCCAAAAACTGATGTTTTTGTGTTAATTACTTAGTCAGCAAGCAAATTTAGCAAATAATATCTGGTTCTAGCTTCTAAAATGAGAAGATGTGCTCTTTTTATTGATTGACAAAACAAAATACACAATGCAGTCATCTCCTTGAGCTCTAAGGGAGCGGCTCCCAAACTTTTTAGCCTTTGACATCCAAAATAATGATGCCAGAGACTCCTGACCTGCAACGATCCCAGAATGTGACTGAAGCTAAGTGGTAAGCCTGTGGAAGTGTGTCTCCAGCAGAGGAAGATGTAGGGCCACATCTCTGGGAGTCTCATTTGTTAGCAACGAGGCCATCTATCAAATTTGATAACGAAGGGAGTAGCACATATTGAAACAAGGATTGCGAATCCTGAACATGAATCGAGTTTTATTTGTCTGACATTAAAACAAATTTGAGGTCTTTAATTGGACAGCAAATTCATTGATAGCTTGGTGAAGGTTAGAGGCTACTATCTGGATGCAATAAACCTTAAAAACTATAAGTGCTTGGACAGAAAATACTATTTAGTTGGAATTTCGTCATATCATCCAATTCAGGAGGGGGTTTTGTCATGATAAGCAAGTAAAACTGCAGCCTCCAGTAGTGCAAACACATTTTGTTGAACCTCTGCGGCTGAAGAAAAAATTTAAGTCAACACTAACATGCTAAAAACTGCAGTTCCATGAATGCCCACATGAGGCTGACAACAAAAGTGAGTCAGTCCCCATAGACATCCATGTTAAAATGTTGAACTTTACATCAGAAATAAACATGCTTACAGCCTGGTAAGAAAACAGTTTTGGTCTCTATAGCTAACTTTCCTATCATGACAACTATACAATAGATTGTATTGAGGCTTACAGTTATGCATAATCAAGCACATGGCTACTTAAGTCAGTCCAAGTCCCGCCTCACTTCCACTCACGCTCCACCTTTTTGCTCACTTGTGGGCATATGCATACACTAAAAGGCGTATCCAACAAAGAACACAACAGCCTACCAACCATGATATTTTTATCTCTTTGTATAAACTGTAGCGATGAGTAAACATACAGTATGTAGGAGCAGCAGACTTGCAGGTTTTTTATCTTTTGCAACAACAGCTTGTGGGACGTTTTAAAGCAGCCCAAAGCTTTCAGTGTGTTTCAACCACTTTCAGGGGTATTTTCAGGGGAGAAAGAAGGTTAAAAGTACCTTCAACTAAAGAAATATCTTCAAGAACTAGAAAGAGAAGTACAGTTGTGTTTTGCTGAAGCTCGTTGGATTAGCATGACTGGATGACTGACAATCTACACAGACTGGTTAAACTCGGAGAGGATGGCAAATGCTATTTTTTCCAGCCTCTCGATGACCTCGTCCAGTAGCAGTCTTCTCCTCTCTTACATCGCCATCAGCAACATGATTCATCATATAAGTTATTCCCCATTGTTCTATTTCCTAAAGATGAGCTTCATCCGGTAACTACCATTTGTCATTGTGTTGGTGCTTCTTCACAGAGCTCTGTGTCCATAAGTGAGACAACTGGAGCTCCATTCTTTCCTATGGGAGCCTTCGCAATCTCTAATGTGTTTGTGAATCTCAAGTACATTGAAAAATCTAAACTTTTGCAGTAAACTTTAAAGAGACCGCATAGTGTGCCCCAGAAAATTGAATGAGCAAATTAGCAAACACACTGCCGACAGTCAAACTGCAAAGTGGTTCCTCAGTCTACAAACAAAAATTGTCACAAAATTCTTCTGCTCCACTCCTCCTCAGTTGTTTCTTGTTGTGAATCAGTGGTGCTGTTTTTCAAAGTTCCTTTTTCATAAAACTGTACAAACTGAAAAATTTGCTTCTCTCCGATGCTAGGAAATGCATTTCACTGAGTTGAACACCAGGTAGCATATTCCATATATTATACAGAATTATGTACTCCAAACAAAACTGTGTGAAAACAAATTGTCAACGTTGCACTTGAAGTTGTTGGTTCCTACTCCAGTGGATAACAAAGCCAATTATGGTGCCATTCCTGGAAACGTTCGCACCACCCAGTGACTGCTCCAAGTCCCTGCAGGGGAAAATTTATGGTTAAAACACACAACGTATTTCTATTTGCTTTGAAATGTTATAGAATTTCTGGAAATTTTCTTGTGACTGTCCCCTCAATGTTTCACAGCTCAATGAAAGGGTTTTGCTTTAAATGTGTCATTCTTGGTTCTGTGTAGGTTGCTTTACTTATGTTGCTTTTGACTTTTATGCCATTGTACATTTTTTGTTAGATTTTGAAGTTTTTGTTGTCTTTTTTGTAAAGCTTTGTTGAATTCTAAATATGATTTCTAGTATGTTATTGATAGGGTAACACGTTTCTTTCTGTACATCACTTTTATTGCAAGTTTGTCACATTCTAAATTCAATGTAAAGATTTTATTAATAAGAGATTAAAACAAAAAAAAGTGTCTTACTCTGGGACGCTGTGGTGGGAAGTTTTCTGCATGTTTCTGCACTTTTACACTACAGCGATGATCGGAAAAACTGGCACATTAAAGCATGTATGCTGCTCTGAGCAAATCCTCAAGCAGGACAAAAGTAGGCAGTACAGAATAAAAACCTACATTTCACTGAATTATGTGTAAACTTCAGGTGTCTTGTTTATGATCATGAACAATAGATCTATTTGCAGATTGCTGTGTTAAAGGTTGATGCACAATCTGCTGATAAAACTAAACACACTCGTGATTCTAAACCAGCCCCCTGTCGCTCTGTTTTCTTAAACTACTGTTTACTTGGTTTGTTATCTGGTTTTATTGTACATCATTATGTGTGTAACAACATGTGTTGCTGCCTGCTCTCGAGTGGAAAAAATAATCAACAGTGGAACAAACTTAGAAAAAATAAAAACAAATATAAATGAGCAAACACACAAACAAATAAAAGTTTTTTAAAAAGGGATCCTTGAGGGAAAGCCCCTGAACACAACATGGCCTCTATATTTCATTTATTCAGCTGATTGACTTCGGGGCTATCGTCAGCTCACGAGCACAAGATGTGGTATCATTTGCATGAGGTCTTACATCATCCTCGAGAGCCTGTTCACTGTGGCATCAGCACGTGGTGCTTGGCCAACTCGTCCCTTTGTGCTCGCAGAGGCCTCATTCAAGTGACAGCGGGGCACCAGAAAAGTCCTGAAAAGGACATCTGGCCATGGAAGTCAAAGGGATGTCCTTTAGGGATTCTCAGACGTGTCTTTACAGCCTATTAAGCCTGTCCTCTTTGAAAGACAGATACTGTCCATAGGTGAAAGCCATATTTGCATCAGCTCTTGGACAAAGAGTCTGGTGTGCAGCGCAGTAAACCACAGCATCTCCCCAAAGATGCCAGTCAGCCTTTCAGTAGGGGGGGAAAAAAAGGGAGGAACAGCACTACTGTGACGAGCAGATGGTCAAGATCACAGAGGTTTTTTTTGTGCAAGTAACATGACCTCAGCACTCTGTAGCCAACGCACACACATGCAAACACAGGAACACAAATGACAACTGTAGCCCACAGCTACAGGCAGCAGGTCTGAATGAGAAGCTGAGCTGCTGCAGCCCATTCAGAGCCGCAGAAGGTTTAGTTCAGGGTCACTAAGATTATATGGCACAACAGCAGCATCGCCAGTCGGATAGGCCACACCAGACTCACACATGAGGCGGAGAGCGCAGTGTGGCAGGAGGGGAAACACTATCCCAGATCCATGCTTTTTATTGATTGGGGCTCTGGACTCCCAGCAGACCCCTTCAATGGAGCCAGACGACCTCTTGGACATGCTGGCCCCGGTGCTGTCCCTCTGTCCCGTCCACGCTCTCACCCAGTCCTCCGGACTCTCGGCCTCTGGGTGGGGGATTGGGAGCAGACCCCCTGGGTCCGCCCTCTGGTCCTCCGTGCATCACGCCATCCCACTCTCCTCCTGCTGCTGCTGTTTTTTTATCCATGTTATTGGGTGGGGTGGGGGATGTTTTAATCCTGGCCTCATACCAGGAGTCTCCCTGTGAGTTCTCATCTGCAACACACCCTCCGGGAACAAACCCCGTCCTGATTGGCACCCAGAGAGCGCGTCTAGACTCTGATTATGCATGTAAATACACCTGCTCTGTCTTTCTACTATCATTTTATCGGAGCATTGATATCATTTCTATTTTCAGATCCGCCGTTTGGAATTTTGTGATTATATTTTGCTCCATGCTACGTGTTATTAAAAAGCAGAAGGCATTCTCACTAGAAATGCTAAAATATTCATGCTGGAGAGTCACATGCCATGCTCAGTCTGTCATATAAGACTGTTTTTGTTTCTGTTTTAACACTTGTATCCCAGCTGCAGTGTGGGAAAAATGTAAAATAATAAGAGTGAAATAAACGGATGGGGTTGAACATGCAAATAATCTACAGGGTGAATTCAACACCTCCACTGGGAACACAAGAGCACAAGAGATTATTGCATTTCCACATGCAGAACCCTCAAAATTCTTATTAAAAACACCTGCATGTGCAGAAAACGAATTGTTTTGAGAGAGTAAACATCCCCAGAGTTTGCCTTGTCATTCAGGTGGCCTTATGCAATGCTGTACATCCCAGCATGCACATATGCACAGATGGCAAGCTTGAGTTAGACTGACACTTGGTGGAAGCTAAAAACATGGACATCAGTTGTTGCTCATGCACTGTATAGCAATTTACACAGCAGGCCCAACATTTCCTTAAAGCTGTATTTATGGCGGTGACCCCAGTGTGATCACAATTTACAACTCCGGGATAAAATAGCATGCAACAAACGAATTTATCCTGCTGGTGTTGGTTTATTTATTGCAGAAGGATTTAATCATTTATTTCATTTAAGTTGCAGGTACTTTACTGCACCTGTGTGAACCAGAAAATCCTCACAAAACGTGGGGAAACACTAATTATATGTGTCACGAGAATAATGACAAAGAATATTATTTGGGACGCTTTTCACTGCAGTTTTTATCTTTGTGTTGCTACAGCGGTGCCGTCGGCGTGGCTTCTGTCGAGGACATCTTGGGGAGTCTATATACGCGAAACGAACGGCGCGGTTCTTTGTTCACCGGAGCCGCCGCCGCCGCCGCCGCCGCCGCTGCAAAACCCTCCTTTTTTTAAATGGGAAATGTGCGAGGGCTTTTCTGACGGTCCCCCCACTGCATAGGGTCTGCAACGCCTGTCTGACAACTCCCTTTCTCCTCTCCTCCTCATATACAGCCCACCTCCTCCTCCTCCTCCTCCCCCCCTCAGACACCCTCTTTGCCTCCTATATAACATCCTCATGCGCAACGGCGCCGGAGACAACAGCGCGGTGACCTGCCGCAAAGCGCGGCTACACAGAGGTGGGCGGACCCCCTCCAAAAAAAAAATCATAATGCCACTAAACTCCTCTACGCGTAAAATTCATGCGAGCCGCTCCGCGCTGCGCCTCACGGTGTGCGGGAGCTGCTGCTGTTTCATCTGCTAATGATAAAGTTGACATCATCTTTGCAGCGGCTCCACTACACGACCATGTGCGCACTGTACTTGCACCTTTTCATACGCAACTGTTTACATCCCGGATTCTTACATAAGTAGCAACAAAAAAAAAGAAAAGAAAAAAATGCGGCTTTCAGGCTCCACTGCGGCTCCGGAGCTCCGAGCGCCGGCATCGTGTTTTTCTCCCCGTTCTATAGGTGACGGGAGGCGGCTCGGTGCGAGATGCCACATGCTTGTGAACCTGAGACGGAATGGTACAACGGGAGGGCGGCTCGTTTTGTCTCGGCGAGGAGGGGAGCTGTGTAAACCAGACTGGGTGGAGCAACGCATCGCCCAGCCCCATCTATCGTGCAGACGGCCTTCTGTCCCGTCCGCCCGGAGCTCGGAGAGAGACTACAGTACTGAGAGTGTGGCGGCTGGAGAGAGAGGGGGCCGGTCTATGGGAGGGACTAGCGCAAAGGGGGGAATTGGAAGAAGGAGGGGGCGAGGAGGAGGCGGCACGGGTGCTGTTTCTCCAGTCTCTTTCCCCTGTCTTTGTCTCACACACTCTTTTGTTAGCCATGCCTAGCCTGCTGGTTCTAGCAGGGATCATGGAGAAAAATGGGGGCTACGGCGGGGATCTGGCCGGCTCCGGCTTCGGCAGCGAGGGTCTCCTTGTGCCGCCCGACGAGGAGGAAGACGACTCCCGTGCCCTCAGGGTCGCGCTGGGCCAGTTGTCTCTGCTGGGGCTCGGGGAAGGCGAGGACGGCGGCGGAGCCCCAACAACAGGAGTACAGGACCGGAGCAACAACAACAACAACCACCACAACCACACGAACAGCGTCGGAGGCGGCGGGGACACGGCGATTTTGCAAGGGAAGAGCAAGTTTTGCGCCCTGTATGAGAGCTCCTCAAGTGAGACGAAAGGACGAGGCTGCAACATAACAGAATGCGTCCCGGTGCCCAGCTCTGAACATGTGGCCGAGATAGTGGGGAGACAAGGTAAACCGCTGTCTTGCAAATTATTCCCTCCAAACTTGTGCTTTTATCGCGCTCACGGTGCTGCATTATCCGCGCCGTACGTCCCTGCGCGCTTTGCTTTTTGTTCTCCAACTGTTACCTGGTGTTATTTGACAAAGAAAAGGGAGTGGTGTGTGTATGTGTGTGTACGTGTGTGTGTGTGTGTGTGTGTGTGCTCGCGTGTTTTTTGTACTCCCCCGAGACATCAGCCTCCCACTTTTTCCTGCTACAACGTTGCAAGTTCTCCTGATTCCGCTCGCACGTCCAAAACGAGCTGCTTTGTGTTGTTTTTATATATATATTATTTTTTTGGTGTGTTTTATTATTTTTTTCTAAGTGGATTTGCAGGGAGGCAGGAGAGAGCCCCTCGTTCCCCCTCCTGGGCGAATTATTCTACATCCACCACGCCATCAATGTCAGCGTACAGACACACACTGGAGCAGGGAGAGCACTTGCTTCCTTTGTCGTCTGAGACGCGCCAGACTGTTCAAAAAGGCAACGTGCAGCGGGCGAACACGGGAATGTCTTTCACTTTCAAAGAAAATAGCCGAAATCAGGCAGCCAGGCTCCACGGTGGAACGTGTTTTTGCTCTTTCCACATTTATTCAGCTCGGTGTTTATGTTGCGCACTGCCCCAGTGACACAATTGGACAATAGAGCGAGCGTGGTCACCTTGTTTTTTCTTCTTCCCCCAAATGAGGGAGTTGGAAAGTTCAATCCCAGACAGATTTTGCTCGTTTATTTATTTATTTTTTAATCTGGAGGTTTTTATTGAACAAAGAGCTGAAGTTGAATGACAGCAGCTGTCAAACAAAGGTGTGAGTCTGGGGATGAGGGGAGGGGCGCATTAACACGGTGTTGCTGCTTGGCACTCGGGATGGTCTTAAAGGGTGACTCAGCGAGAAGTTGCACCAGGAGGTGGGAATCCTGGTTTTTTAAAAAGCACAATATTCCTGTTGTTGTATTTCTGCAGCACCACCGAGCTGCACAAGTTGAAGCAGGAGATTTCTGCTGCCTGCTGGTGGTGTTTATGTGGCTGCACCCTTTGTGGTGAACCCGGTGGGGTGAGTGAAGGGGGGAGACGAGGATGGGGTAGTATAGCATCTGAGAGCTGAATGGGAGTCACGCCTTGGAGCTCAGCACAAGGGGCTCCTCATGAGCCCCACTTCACTGCACACTCTCAATACCACATGGTTGTCTGTCAGGAGAGGGAGGAATGGGGGGGGGGTGTCGGACAGAGAGGGGGAGGCACAAAGACTGCAGGGTGGGTGAGGTTCCATCGGTGAATCCTGATTTATCTCGCCACGAAAACAAACAAGGTCTTGCTGGAGGTTCAGAGGAGTTGAGATGGCTTCTTTTGCAGACA
Organism: Acanthochromis polyacanthus; assembly: GCF_021347895.1. NCBI lineage: Eukaryota > Metazoa > Chordata > Actinopteri > Pomacentridae > Acanthochromis > Acanthochromis polyacanthus. Next base: position 28,702,485 of record NC_067124.1, read on the forward strand.
CTCCCCTTTTTCGTTTCTCTGTAGTAGTGGCCGCTGCAGCGCCTGCTTTTTACTCCAAAGTGTAAGTTTTGAATTTTAATGGGCAGGATGAAGACAGACAGAGGGGTGGATCCAGGGAGAGGGCCCTTTTTGACCGAAAAGAAGTGCTGATTTGGGGGGATTGGAGACGAGCTGCTTTTGATTCAGGCCCTTCGTTAGCTGGCACTACATACACGCCCCCTTCCTCTCAGCACCGTGCATCATAGCCCGTCTGGTGAATTTGGCAAATGGAGCATCCTGTCATGAAGAAAGGGTCGCCTGTGATTGTTTTCTCTTGCCATTGATTCCTGAAGATGCTCTTGTACCTTCCTCTGGAGCTCTTCACATCGAGGGTGGCTTTGTTTTGAGTCTCGTTCACCTCTTAACACCACAGTTAAGCAGCTGAAAATAAATTTGTCTCCGGTGACCTTAATTTCTGCTTGTTATTAATTAGTCTTTGCCTATTTTGTTTGCAGATAATTCTTTTAATTAAGACGTCAATTTGGGCTAATTAAAATGAAAAATGTCGTTTGAGAAAAAAGAATTTGCCCATTGTTCTGTTGGCCCCCGTGGCATGAACAGGCATCTTCAGTGCTAACCCCTCATAGCAGCACAGCCCTTGTGTCCGTAACTGTGGTTCCTTCTAAGTAAGTGTTCCTGAACATGGTGGGCCTTCGTGGCAGCAGCAGGACGATATCCTGCTGCACCTTAAGGTGTCTGTGAAGCTTTTGATACCTGCTGCTGCTGTGATATTCAGCTAGTTAATGCAGTGACATGCTGCATGCTCTGAAGCACCCTGGTACAATGAGATCAGGGTGGTCGTCCAGAGAGTCGCACCGGTCTCTTTAAGAAACAAGAAAGGCACGTTTAACTCGTCAATAAATGAGGACATCTTAATGAGGAAGCTGCCTGAATTTCTGAATGGAAACCAATCCGTATAAATGCTTGATGCAATCTTAATGGGGTGTAATATAAACAGAAGTCCTGTGTCTTTTCTTGCCATGCTCTTCTCGACCTCAAATGTACCTGGCAGTGCTCCTAAATAATTACTGATACTATACATCCTGTTGTGTCCAATTACAATGTCAAGTAATTTGTCATGAAACCGCATTACCCTGCACTCTCTCACATTAAGACTGAGCCTTAAGAGCACTTAGTAAACTGTTAGACACTGATCAAAAACAGGGCAGATGTGGAGCAATAAATGGCCCAAAAACGAAGCGCACGTGGGTTGACTGTATTGTCTCGCAAGTTCAAGGAGAGGTCAGAAAGTAACCGTGAAAATACGCTGCTGCATCTGCTGCAGCCCTCAGAGGTCTCCAAAAACAGCCATGTCCACTACCTCTGCATCATACATGTATGTCTCAGGACGTTGTGATTTAGAGAAAATAGCATGCTCAATAGGTAGCACTAATGCTCGGGTGCTTGAAACTTCATAAATCATGGTAATTACTCTGTGTATCAAGTTAAAGTGGTGGTGAGCAGAGCAGATATCTGAATTTACACCCAACAAAGGAGAGCTGAGTGTTTCTGTTAGCTCGCAACAAAGTGTGTTCATGCTTGTGACCCTTTAAAGTTGCCATATTTGTGTGTATTTTAAAATGTGTCTTGGTGTCTCTACAGGTTGCAAGATCAAAGCACTGCGGGCCAAGACCAACACCTACATCAAAACTCCCGTCAGAGGAGAGGAACCCGTGTTCTTAATCACTGGCCGGAAGGAGGATGTAGCCCTGGCCCGCCGTGAAATCATCTCCGCTGCAGAGCACTTCTCCATGCTCCGGGCGTCCCGCAACAAGCTGGGAGTGTCCTTTAGCGGCTCCCCGCCCACACCTCTGCCAGGTCAGACCACCATTCAGGTGAGAGTGCCATACCGTGTGGTGGGGCTGGTGGTGGGGCCAAAAGGCTCCACCATCAAACGCATCCAGCAGCAGACCTGCACTTACATTGTCACTCCCAGTCGAGACCGCGACCCCGTCTTTGAAATCACCGGATCCCCCAGCAACGCCGAGCGGGCCCGCGAGGAGATCGAAGCGCACATCGCCTTTCGGACGGGAGGCCTGCACGACCACAACAACGAGAATGACTGTTTGGGGCCCAATGGTGGAAGCAGCCCGGCGGGCAGCAGCGGTGGTCTGGAGAGCCGGCTACAGCAGGTGTGGGGGCTGCAGGGGGGCCAGCGCAAGCCTCTCACCAGCAGCTACCGCCAGAACTTCTCAGATGCCATGGTTGGAGGGGGAGGGGGAGGCGGAGGCGGTGGCAGCGAGGGAGGGGGAATCTACAACAAGGGCAACTTCTCCAGCTCCGGAGAGAAGCCCTGCTCTTATTTTGGATCCGAGGGCACCCAGAGCTGGGGTGACCCTGACTACCCCAAACAGGTGGCCTTTTACGCCCAGCAGCGCTCCAAAAGCTTCGGAGGCCTCCCGCTCCCTCTGACCAGACTCTCCCCCGGCTTGCCCGAGCCCTGTGGAGGCGGAAGCACCAACAACTCTTCAGTCACCAGCATTGTGCCCGTAGCCGGCTCACCTCACGCCCAGGCCCGCCGCGCCCACAGCGAGCCCACCTCGGCCGGCGAGGGCTTCCCAGGCCGTCTGCCGGTGCCGGACTCGCCGCCGGCCACCGTGCGGGACTGCATGACCTGCTTTGAGAGCAAAGTGACGGCTGCCTTGGTGCCCTGTGGCCATAACCTCTTCTGCATGGAGTGTGCCATCCGGATCTGTGAGCTCAACCACCCGGAGTGCCCAGTGTGCCACACCCAAGTCACACAGGCCATCCGAATATTCTCTTAAGGAACCACATCAGTTTTTATCATTAGTTTTGTCAGTGTTTGTTCAATAATTATTTACTGTTATTATGATTATTATTATAATACACATTTTTGTTTTTCAGAAAATTTAAAAACAATCAAGCAGATATTTTAGAAGGCACTGCTTGCTTTACTAAAAAGTATAAGAAATATTTTTAAGTTTTTCTTTTATATATATATATGCATATATATTTTATAAAAGTTTTGTTTATAAGAGAAGTATAGTACCTTGCATTTTCAGTTTTTTGACTGCTGCTGTTTTTCATTCCTGAATCACAGTGTAGGCAGAGGTAGACAGTAATGTGAACATTTTATTATTCAAATTTTTTATTTTACCATGAAGTGGGTTTATATTGACGGAAGAAGATGATTGTCGAGGGACCCAATCTGCACCTGACTGACCTAGAAAGTCAAAGCTGTTATTAGAAGGACAAAAAAAATAGAATTTTCATTGCATCTTACAATCATCTTGGTTTAAAATAGGATTGTCAATCATAGCTTGAAATTTCAGGAGCAGATGTGGAGGTGAATTCAGCCTTTTTTTTCACTTTTACTGTGATTGTCGTTTGATATAATTGGTCCAAAAATATTTTGGCTAAATGAAAATGTGAATAGATTAGTTCCAGTGAGTCAAAGCATCTTTGCAAGGAAGCAAACAGCAGACCTTTATTTCCTTCTCATAGCTTAGAGCCTTAGAAGCCAGATAATGCTAAAAAGGGATAGGACGTTACATCATTTATTTCTAGTAACTGGTTACATTTTATTGGTGTCATTATTCACACAGATAAAGTATCAGTAAATTCTCTGTCCAGTAGCCATTGATTACACTTTGGTCGCTGCAGTTTGTTGAAAAGATCTAGTAATGCTCGCTCCTCGTGGCACTTGAAAAGCATGTGGTTCCTCGGTTGGCTTAAAGCACTGATTTAATTTGTGAGGCCGAAAGCCTTGGAATTCATCCAGTTGGCTAGTTCTCGATATCTGTCTCCCCGATGGACTTGTCTCAAAGCCACCTTAACCGCGTTTTATTGTCTTGTGTGGTCATTTGGCCACAGTCGCAGAACAATGTAGGACAAAGCAGGAGCTCCAGTCAACAAGCATTCCTCTGAGGTGTGCACTGTAAATAAGGAGGGGAATCAGTACATGGACAGAAGCTGAGCAAAACTAAATGTGCACTGAATCAGCAGCGGGTTAAAATAGTTGACACTGTAAAATACAGAGTCTCGAATCAGTAATCCTCACTCTTCGTCCCCACCACTAACGGCATTATGTGCAAACTGCGAGAGGCCTGCTGTCTCCCCTGTAATTAGCAAAGCTGTACAGGAGCAGGTGTTTCGTGGCACACTATGGCTGCGACCCTGAGCTGGAGGTCTCGCCTAGCCCCCTTTTCTTTCCCTCTTTTCTTCTGGGAGTGGCTTTCATGTAGCCCACCTCCCCCCCGCTTAGAGTTCGATCGCTTGCTTTCGAAGGCCTCTCCGAGCGGGGCGCATTGTCTGGGCCCCAGCAGCGGCGTGGTCTGCACAGAGCTCGGACACGGCCTGGATCCACTCATTCATAATTAGGCAAATGGGCTGGTCCAGGTGCGGACCGTGTGGGGACTCTGGAGCTGTGCGAGGGGTGGGACGGGGGTCCCGCAGCGAGATGGTCTGGATGCAGCTGGGCGAATAGGACCCCCTCCTTCCGCTCCCTCTTGCCCCTTTCCTCCCCCTTTTTTCCTCTCCTTTTCTGCTGCTCTGAGCCATCCCTGCTGGGGAGAGGGGGCCTCCTTTGTCCCAAAACACACACGGAAAATTTTGAAAGACTGAATTTGGCAGCGCCTGTGAAATAAAGGGAGGCTTTGGAGAGAAATAAATTATCGACAGTTAACAGGAGACACAACAGTTACCTGTTCTTGATGCCACACAATGTGCCGTATCCCCTCCCCACATGATGACAATGCACACCTTACAAAACTAAGTGATCTCATAACACAAGGTGCAGTGTTAAAACAGCCTTCAAATTTGGATGGGGTTCACTCAAGATTTCCACAAAGCCCCTCTTTACCTCCAGGCTCACCCCCCTCTCCCACTCCCTACTGTATGGGACATCCTGCAACTGCCCTTCCACTATGGAGACCGAGGCCTCAGCCAATGAGAGCCCCCCTCGCGCTGAGCTTCCAGAATGAAATCAGACAATTGTAATTGACAGGAAAGCAGAGGAAACGCCCCATTTAACCAGCACTCATGCTGAATCAAATTACACACCCTCTGCGTCTGCCTTAGCCCCAGCTTGGGGATTTCAGAGGGCTAGAGGAGAGCGGATGGGGGTAGGGATTAAAGCTGTTGAATGATGGGTGGGTGGGTTGAGGGGGGGGCATTTTGGCTTGAGAAAGAGAGAAGTATGCGTCCTAAAAAACCTTCCAGATCGAGCAGTTTTATCGATCATTCAAGCCTTTCATGGACCATGTGCAGCGATGACAGGTGATCCAGCAGGCCTCTCTTTTGGCGAACAATAAAACTCGGCTTCTGTCTCAAAAAAAGGAAACGATTGCAAATCTTCAGGCCCCTTCTTTAATTTAAAAAATATATATATTTAAAGCAGCCTCCTTGCAGGACTGCAGGGAAAGCACTGTACTTCCAGAAAGTACCCTGAAATCTATCAGATGTAGAAATAAAGCAGAGTTAGGATTTTATGGATGGAGAAATTGCACAGTGGTTTGGCCTAAGCTTTCAACGTCACATTCAAGGCAGTACATGACACTGTTCTTTGAACTTAGAATTTTTGTTATTTTTTTTTCTGCCTTAATATTTTTTTATTCAATATTGCCATAATTTTTGGCATACAAGGTAGCAACGTTGGCCTTTTGATAGTATTGCCCATTCAACAACTTTTAAAGTACTTATTTTTGGAAGAAAAAAGAAACAAAGAATGTGAATCAAACTGCTCCAGTTTCAGAGGGATTCAGGAAATTAGGCTCATAAAACACTTAAAAAACAGAGTATAGCACCTTAATAGAAAAACACACCTGATTAATACCAAACCGACCACTGATGGTGAAATATATTTCATAGAATCTGAAAAACATGCACATAAGGATTCCCTATCATTTTTTTTGTGTTATGGTGGTTCTTGTTATTCTTATAATACTACAGTAGTAACTAGTGGCAATTTGGGAGACCTCTCATCCATTTAGTCAATGCTCTTGACTTGTTTTGAGTTTTGCACTGGTTTAATGAAGAGAGGGCTTACTGGAGATTCTCCCAGTTTAGGCACTGTATAAGTTAATGAGTATTGTACTTTATGGGAAAGCGCTCTGAGCATCTATGTAAATACAATATGTGTATCAGTTACGAACGACCAGACAAGGGCCTGCTTAAAAGTGAGGTTTTGATTATTTTTACAAACTCAAAAGTGTCATTGTCAATGTTTTAGCATAAGGAACTGAAAATGTTTCTGAGTTTAGGGAGAGTAAATCTTCTATATATGCGTCCCATCATCCTTTTGACTATAATAGTATATTAGATAGATCCATACATGTAAGAAATATTATTTAAACTGATTAACTTAGTATTTCATTCAAATATATAGATTAAAAAATTAACCAGACACTACTATAAACCGTAATATCCTTTTATGAAGCCACTGATGTATAAATCCAATCTCAACTCAAGTGAATAGTATGTGTAATAACCTTACCCCTAATGAATAAATCTGTTTCTATGTATATCAGGATGAAAAGCAATAATAGGACAATACTGGGACAAACACAAGAGCCTGCTTTGTCAGTTCTTTAAATAATATCCTGTTGAGAACTTGACCTTGATTATTAGGGTAACATCGTGTCTCATATCTGCTTCAAATTCATCACGGATTAATGCCAGTGTAGAAACAGAGGTACAGTGGATTAAAACAGCTTCAGGATTGGAAATAGTTGTGTTAATCAGGATCTCAATTAATTTTTTGATCAATGGCATGGCAGGGTGGGTCAGGAAAAACTTAAGGATTCCCTCTCCTGAGAGGCGCTGAAATGATGATGACTTCTCATTGTGCTGTAAAAATGATCACTCGAGTGTAAACAAGCAACCAGAGCGTAAGCGCCAAGGTCGCTCCTGTTTGTGGAGCAGCAGGAGCTGGTGACTTCACTTATGACAGGCTGATGTCTTGAGGGCTTTGGTCAAAAATGTACAACGGCAGCGAGAAGCAGAAGGCGGGACAACATGATATGATGCACTGCAGCCATGTTGTCCGTTTGATTAAACTACGTACAGGGGCAGACGTGTTACTCACAGCATATCTTAAGACTTCTGTTTACATGGTAATGATTTCATGGCTCTGTTTAATAGTTGCTTTGCACCTCCTACTTTTCATCTGTGTTATTTTCAAAGGTCAGACATAGCCAAAGAACAAGATACAAGGAGAGCTAACTTAAGTTAACTTATTTTTAGCATCAAAATCAGCCTGGTTTAGAGTTTACTGGATTGAGTATGAAGCTCATAGCTAGAATAACCGTTTACCCAAAAGTCCCAATTGATCAATCTGTGAATAAAATGAAGGCATATCATGTTTCAGTGTTGTGAGATTAGTTTAATGCCACTAACAGACTCCCCAAAGAGAGCAGCTTAAAGCACATCCTGACACTTAATCAGTCTTTAGTCGTTTTTCTCTTGTTCTGGAAAAAAAACGGAATCTTTCAGAATTTAAAAAAAAAAAAACGAGTTCAGAAGGAATCGAAAACAAACCAGCAAAACGAAACTGTAAGCAACAACACTGCGTTTTTCTTTCTTTTCTTTTTTAACTTTATATTGTTTATAGAGCCATTAACCGTATCCTTAAGTTTAACTGCATGTTAGTAAAATATAGTACAATAGGTAAGATTTATCGAGGAAAAAAAAGATTGCATAAAGAATTCATCAGCCTGATACCTGAAGTGTATAAAAAGCTTTAAGACCTTAAAGTGAACATCGGTTTAAAATCATATATTTACCGTGTAGTTTAACTAATTGATGCATAGTTTAATTATGATTCTTAAGAATATGCTAAGTTTCATTTGTCCAGCTCACCCAGTATGAAATACTTTTTAATCCAGTGGAGCAGCAAAGGGGTGGGGCGACTCACAGTGACATTTGATTCATTAAGTTCTTGTTAGTATTATTTACAATATTGTATTAAGCTTACTATTATAGTAATGGTAGAAACTGTTGATGTTTTTCTTCTCTTGATATGAAAAGGTCTTTATGCATTTATGTAGAATCCCTTTTAAGGAGTGATAGGAAATCCTTATTTTCAATGGACGCACTTAAGCAATTGTACCAACCTGTCTAAATCACAGTGAGCAAGCAATGCATTTGAATGTAAAAAGAAAACAAACAAAAAAAACAAGCAAAAAGGTTGTTTTTTTAAAAAAAAAAAAAAAAAGAACACTCAACTTAATGCACTCCTTACGCTTATTGTTTTGTCAATTTTACAAGTGAGCTTTAAGTTTTTTGTTTGTTTTTTGGAAAGGAATTTGCGACAGGTTTTCAACGTAGACTATATTTGAGTTCTTCCACATACATTTATAGAAAGTAACTTAAAATGAATAAAAAAAACATATTACAGTTTCTCAGATCTATTTTGCTAACATGGGTTATTATTTCATAGAAAGCAGAGGAAAAAAGTCAGTATCTGGATGTTATTTATGAAAAGTTAAAAAATGAAGCAACATATTTATGAGTAACCTCAAGACATTTTGTTTTTTAATTAAAATTACAAGAAGTTAATATATTTCTAAACACAGGGAAGTCAGTTTCTACTAATAAGTAAAATGAGAAAAGAAGTTTAGAAGTTTTATTTATGAAAGTTATGGACACTCGCCTTTTCCATGCACTTCATGGCGAATGGAGTGCATGCAACAAGAGGTGCTCATAGCTTAAATTTTAACTTCACATGTGCACTACTACAACATCAGTGCATTCACAATGGAATAATTACAGAAAATAATATAATATTTTTTAGAATTTGGAGATATTTTAGTCACAGAGCATCAATTTTGTGCCTCAATTATATATTTTTCCTGCATCAGCATTCTTTGTGCAGTGCTGCTTGCTGTAACCCCTTTCCCCCCTTCAACTAACCCCATGTTACTGACTGAAACGCATTACTCATTTCCTCTGTAATCTAAACTCGCTTTTACTTATCGAAAAAAAAAAAAAAACATGTTACAACTGCAACGCTTGGAGTGAATGAGGCAGCTGTGGTCCTCTCGCCAGTAGGGCCACACACTTGTACACACTTTCATTCATACATTTTCTACATCTGCTACTCAGACAGTTTGTGATCGACGGAGCGCAATCAGATCAAAAAAGGCCTTTATGGAAGACTATCCCTAATGTGTTCGTTAGGTGAAGTGTGAGCGGAGGCATCTAGCAGTGGACAGCAGCGCACTGTGTAGTAGATCTATGTAACTAGATGCACACATATACACACAACAGATTCATTACCGTACTAGTTTGCATGTATGTTGTATGGTCACTTAGACAGGAGAAACGGTGCAGGCCCTGCGCTGTCCCTAACGGCAGCACACTTGGGCCGTTTCTCCTCTGTAGATTTTCATAGTTGGAGTCTCTTTGGAAAGCAGAAAGTTGACATGAGTTTGGAGCCAGTCAAAGACCATTTCAGTCCTCACATCAGACTTCTTTACTCTGTTACCTGCTTAGTGATGAAAGATTGTGTTAGCGCCGCATAGGAATTAACTTTGAGTTTGTGCAAGAGTCGATACAGTTACGAAAAACTTGATAAAACACTACGATGGCACATTTCTGCTGCATGCAAAGGTCGGGGATTGAAGTGGTGCAAGCTGGTGAAACTCGCAACTTTTTTCCAAAGAGACCGATACAGTCTGACAGTTTGTCTTTGGTAGCGTTTCCAATTTTTCCAGCACAGTAGAGGTGTTTCATACCGGTCTAATAGTGGTTGTAGTGCATTAGTTTTTGGGCCAGGATCACCTGGCGTTAGTTTCTGGTTTCTCTGTGAACAGTAAAGGAGGGTTGCCACTGTGGCCCTCTGTGGCTGACCGTCAACTTTGATGGATGGAAAAAAAAAAAAAAAAAAGGCAAAAAAAAATAAAAAATGAAGAAGTCTTTGAACTCTGTTACAGTGTGCCATGCCCTTAATAAGGCATGTGATATTGCAGGTTTATTTCTTATAGCACATGTTTTTTTGTGAATTACATTTTTTGGAGACATTTTTATTATTATTATTGTATCTGCGCCATGTTAGTTCTGGTTCTTTGTTATTTTTCCAAGATTCAAGATGTATTGTAAATGTTTCTAATAAAACAAAAATGAAATGATCTCCAACTGAAACCAATTGTGGTTTTTTTTTTGGTTTAAAATGAGACTTCTTCATTGATCCTTTGATGGTGACTATTCATATTTTAATTTCAGTATCATCCTACAGCAACTATCTTCTTGAGTAACAGTGAGGTTATGTAATATAGTCACGTCAATAATGCGTGATTAGCAATCATGGCACCTAAAATCACGACTCGTTCAATTAATTCTGCCCTTCTTCCAGATTCACTAATGAAGAAGACAGCTCTTTGCACCCTTTATTGGTTTAAAACATCAAGTAGAGACAGGCTATAACAAATGAGATTTATTTATACATATGCAGTCCAAATATACATATATTAGAATAAATGTTTAAAAAGCCCTAACCTACACCACCCAGTTTAAGAGCTGTGAAGTCAACAGAAGTCTGTGTTGATGTGGAAACACATCAGCAGGATAAACACCATCTGTGTCCATAACCTTTGGATTTAATCAAGCCCCGCCTAACGCTACCGTCCTTTCTCCCTTTCCTCATCTATTAAACTATTAGATACTAACAAACGCAATCCTGGACCCTGAATACAACCCCCGCCCCCTCCACAGGAAATAAAGACAAGTGAAAGCGAGGGCAGACCTCAGGGAGATCCCAGAAGGCAGAGTCCTGTTCCAGTTAGATACAGTGCACAGAGACGGAAAGGAGTAGGTGAGCACGCAGTGGAGGATTTCATTTACAGTAAAACAAGCCATCTCGGGTACATCAGAGACCACAGGAGCAGGGCAGGGCTGAGTGCCCTCACTACCTCATCCCCTGAAACATTATCCATCCATCCATCCATTCCAGCTAGCAGGAAGCAGCAGCAGTACAGGGCTGTCCATGCATTCAAACCAAACTCCCTGCCACTGCACCCGAATGTTCAGGGCAGGGCTGAGGCGGGCGTCAGCAGTTAACCCGTCTACCAGCGATGCAGCTATCCCATCTCATTTAGAGTTAACGCTGTGCAAAGCTTGTAAGAGCATGACTCATCTGTGGAGTACAAAGTGTGCACAGAGCAGGAAAGCCTTCCAAACAAAGATCAAAAGCAATCAAAAAGAAATTGCATGTCACTGTTAGGGAGGGATGTTATTGCTCTGAGAGGCCTGCTGGAACACAACTTGAACCAACCGACTTCGACCAAATTCAAGCGCGTGCATTTAGGAAAAATGACCTGAGGCCCATGCCCCTCCATTAGCGGGGGACAGTTACCCTTACAAGCTTCTTCACAGAGAGAAAAGATTGTAGACAAAAGCATCAGAAAACAAGAGAGCTCCCTTTGCTGCGAAGAAATCAGTGTAGAAAATCTCACCCTTTGGCCAAACAAAGCGTTAATCTAGTGTTCAATAAATATTGTAAGGGACATTATTTTCTAAATACTCTATATTTTGGGAGAGCGGGAAGGACAGTGACGGCAGAGGGGTTGCAGTTCAGTCTGTTGAAAGTAGATTTTTACTGCCCAATATCCTGGGAGTGGGAAACTGAAAGGAAGCATTTACTAGCTTGTAAAATAGAGCTTTCAAAGGCAGGATAGTTTGCAAAGACAAAAATTGTGATGAGATACAAAAGGGACCTTACAATGTGTTAAATTTTCATTAGGACTGTGAATCATTTCTGATCATGGACCGTGTACCTCACCTGTTTTCTTTCCACTGACGCCAATCTTCCCTGTCTGTCCATCTGAACCTCTTTACCATCCCTCCTTCACACTGTTCTAAGTTTTCTTAACCTGACAAAAGACACATCAAAGCAACTACAAGTGTCCTTGTGTGAATCTCTCTACCTGTCTCTCCATTTTCCCTGTCCATCTGTCTGTCTGTGTCTATCTGGCTCTTTCTCCATTTGCCTGGAGGTGAAGGAGGAGGCCCCGTGGTAAAGTCTCAGTTGTTCTGGCAGCAGACACCCTTGTTGGAGGAGTTTTGGGTGGGTTCAACCGTGATGGGCACAACGTTGGATGCCGGCGAAAAGTCAGAGTTGCTCTGTCCTGATATCTGCCTCTTTGACACGATGTCGTAGATGGCTGTGAAGGAGAGGAGGGTGAAAGAGGATAAAGTTATGTGTAGATGCCTAAAAATCCAGCCAACAGTGGGACATATTGTGATAAGGACAAACAGCATGGCAAAACTGAACAACAACTGTTCTATCCAGACTCCTGGCAGCAGTGGAGGATTCTTTCCATCCTAAACTGGCATCGTTGTGTCATGTGGACAAATCAAGTCTCAATTTAGGCATTCCCCAAAGCTACAATATGCAATGCATTTTACAACTGCAATACCGACATTAAAGTAATACATAACCAGGCTTTTGGCCTCTGTGACCCTGCATGCCAATGATGGTCAAGTATATCTCATTTAATCAAGTTAAAGATGCTTAGTTACTCTAATATTATTCATGGTTTTGGCCTCACACAGTTACATATACATGATTGACTGTGATATTAATGCTAAAAAATGCTGTGTTCATAGACAACACTGCATATGCATAAAATAAACTGGCTTCAACTTGGGTAAATTTGTCATTAAAAACACCATCTTTCTCTGTTTTCGAAGAAATATTTGGTCTCACACCTGTCTGAGCTTCCACTTAGATAGCTACCATAGCCTGCATGTGAGATGTTTAGGAAGCCATTGTGTCCATTAAGCAGATATTCAGCAAGTGAGGCATTTTGGTTGCAGCTTTACTTATATTTTGCCTCTAGGAGTTGCTCTGAATTCATGTGAAGATTATTTTAGGTGTTATTTGAATGCAAAGATTTGTAGGTTAGCAGGAATGTACTACAACATAAATGTGACAGTGAAGTAAAAATGTTTTGTCCTTAAACTCAAAAATAATCATTCTTTAATGATGATCAAAATTGTTGTGACTACTATTTTGGCCACAATCTTGCAGCAGTTCAAACCCCATGTGAACTCTTTGCTTTCAATTGCAGTTTTTTCTTCATCCATTTGCTTTGTCAAAATATTTCTACAGGCCACTCAACAAACTTTAGCTCAGATGCCACTGGAGCAGGAGAGCAGGACTCATGCAAACACCTCTCTGACTTACTGTTGCATACCACTTTAACTCTAAACTACAGCCAGATGTGGAGCAAAACAGTCCTGAAATAAAAAAAACTGCCTATGAAGCAAGAACCTTTAAAGCAAAACAAGACTCCTGGCTCTGACTAGGACGCGACATGTCAGGTGGTCAAACTATGACTCATTACAAACCCTACTCAGGCCCAGCTGTTGTGCACATACAGACGATAACCCACCACGATGACCCCATCTGACCTACGATCAGTCTGCTGCTGCACAGGCAACGGGTTCTCTGCTCCACTGGGTCTTAAGTTTAATTCTGACAGGTCTGCTAAAGCACTGCTAGCTCTTCTCCTTTAATGAGCTAATTGGTAATGTTAACTCAATAGGGCTAGTTGGTTTGAAGTTTTTAGGAATTCCAAATTACTGATAAAGCTGTGGCGTGGGCAGAGTGGCTCAAACGGCTCAAGCAGAGGCATCTGGGAATTCAACGTGGAGCAGAGGCAGAATACAAACTGCAAGTGGCACACACTTGCAGACTGATAGCCCTTGGGGCAACTCAAGTGGAAGCGCCGCTCACTGTTGGATTGTCCCTTTAGGCACTCCAGGGGTTGAGCCACAACAATTGCTTTTTTTCTCCATGTTATCAAATCTCCACCATAAAACGCACTTGTTAGTGTGGCCTCATGCCTCCTAGGGACACTACTCAGACATTACCTGAGAAAAACATATTTGTAAACCGGTGTCAGAGTATCTTTTTCAAACAAGCAGGCACAGTCAGAAAAAAGCTGTTTGTGGTTTTCTGTGATCTTCATAGCAGCTCTTAGGACTGACAAACTGCTTCGTCTTTTAGGGTGGCAATAACTCGTGTTTTTGACCCCAAAAAATTCAGGTGGTTTTCCTACATCAAACTACACACCAGAGACTGAAGCACAGAGCTCATTAGATGGACTTTGCCGCCATCTAGTGGCAAAGAAGAGGTGTTGTTATTAAAACTATTAAAGCCTGGATGAACAGAACACATTCAGACAAATAAATACTCTCTTATATAAAGAATTACTGTTAAATGGCCTAGAAGCTTCAGACATCACTCCCCTTATTGATCAAACCCACTTTAACTTTATGCTTTGATAAGATTCTGGAAGAAATATACACAAATGTGAAACTCACCTGTGAGAATCGTCTGGAAAGCCAGCTCCACATTGGATGAGTCTAATGCTGACGTTTCCAGGAAGGACAAGCCATACTTCTCTGCAAGAAAAGAAAACATGTGCACATTAAAAAACATGACATGTTAAAGGACTGCCAGAATTACACAGAGTTGAGGTGGATTGTACTGAAACTGATTTTCAGAGTTTGATATATTTCTGCATAATGAAAAGTTTAAATGTAGTTATTCCAACAGTTTCCTATTTGACAGCTCGCATCAATCCATTTTCTATTCACAAAACATTTAATGGGTTTCTGTGCTCAGTAATTTCTTACACATTTAGAACCTAATGATGTAAGCCACAAAGACAAAATCATGAATTCAAAAGTTCAGATTCTGATTAACAAGCTGAGAGATATACAACACATTAAAAAGATTACTCTACTGTATTACCAACATACATTAAGGCATGTAAGCAATAACTTTACTATTCACAATTGTGCTTTCCCCTTATATCACATAGCAAAGTCTTCTGTGAAAAAAAAGACTATAACAAACAGGAAAGACAAACATCAGCCAGTCAGGAACTATTTTAATGGAGACCAATCATAAAAAACACAATTTATGAGTTCATTTTAAATTGGTGAAAATATAAACTGCAAGAAGTTTGTGATTGTACTTCTATAAAGGACAACACAGCTACAAGGGTTGATTAATTGAATACCAGAATATTAGTTTGCTAAATGCAGAACATTTGATTGTTTTATTTACTAACATTGATAATCTACTGCTTTTCCTATGTTTCCAAGTATACAGAAGATTGTGATTAAAAATGAAATTTAGAATAAAACTGTTACTATTACAGGGTGGCAGATTGGTGCATCTTATTCTGTTCTTTGAGGAAACCTGTTACTTGCAGCATTATAACACTTGTACAGATGTGTCCACAACATGGACTTTATGTAAACTAGGTACTATAAATTGGGTCAGTGGTGCAGAAAAACAAATCAGTACAAACAGACCAAGACTGACTAGTAAATATGATATTTAACTCGTAGAGCCAACCACTTTCTTTAGTCTAATACGGGTCAACAGGAAATGTGGATTTTAGCGTCTTACTTTCAGACTTACTGAGAGTCATTTTACAGTCAAAGCAAGAACACTGAAATCGGACAAGTCAATAAATTCAAGGTCGAGAGTAAACACACGACACAACCGAGGGTGACAAAGATATACTTGAAGTGAACCGGAAGGCTCTGAAACAAAGTTGTGAAATTCTCAGAGGGGCTGAGATAAATGAAAGCTTAATCAATTTAAAACTAGACCCTTTGACCTGCTGCTGTTCTTTCTTACAAGTATTTGAACGCAGTCAAGCCAAGGACATGTGTCAGTCGGTGAACACACTTCAGTAGATTGCCTTACAGTATCACACTGCAAACACTACTAACCCCGGTGTTTCCAAAGGGAATATAAAAAGACCGTGCTAAGAGGGCTTTTAAAAAACAGCGCAAACTAAACTGAAGGAGAACTTGTGAAGGAAGCAAAAGCATTAATTATTTTCACCGTCAGCAGCACATGACATGTTTTAAGTGCTTAAAGAGCTAATTAAAGCAGCAAGGGATCACTTAATCCCATATGCTCATTATCACAGTTTTAACATAGCAATAATTTAATGAGTCCCACAACTTTACAAGCCAATACAGGACACATGCTATATGTGCAAACACACACAGTGCCATTGCAGTGACAGTACCTGCAAAGGCCTTAGCCTCGTCTGTGGGCACTGCCCTGAGGTGGCGTAGATCGCTTTTGTTTCCTACGAGCATGATGACTATGTTGCTGTCTGCGTGGTCTTGCAGCTCCTTCAGCCAGCGCTCGGCGTTTTCATACGTCAGGTGCTTGGCTATGTCGTAAACCAACAGAGCTCCAACTGCTCCGCGGTAGTACCTGGATGACAGGAGATCAGATGAACAAAATATAAACTGGAGTATACAAGTCGTTCTGGCTGCAGCCTGTTGATTTCACTGTGGGTGTGGACTCAGCCAGCTCTGACACACAAGAAATAAACCGTGAGGCTACAACAACAAATGAAAGCCGACTGGCAATTCTTATTTTAATTAAAGACTGGCTGCACTCGCTGTGTATTTCGTCAGTGCCTGTGGGGTCTTGGCACAGTTCATGCTGGTCCACGGAGTGCTACATCAAGGAAGAAAACCCAAGAAGAGTGACAAATGTGGGGGAAAGAACTTGACTGAAAGACAGGAGGAAGCTGTGATTATCAAAACCTGTCCTGCCCCAAGGCAGAAGGTACATTTTGTAGTTTTAATCACTTCTGATAATCACTTAGTAGCTATTTTAGGAATGGAAGAACAGTAACTGATTGATTCTGAAATTAAACCAGGGAGGACAATGCTTGTTTGGAATGTAACCTATTCAACTCTAGTTTCTGGCCATTTTCTTTGCTCCTGTCACATTTTTCCTTACTGTGGGCTAATTATTCTCTACAAAATAAAGTCCTGCAACTCTATGGAAATAACACCACCTAGACTAGAAGTAGAGAGAATTTGAAAACGTGTTTTTGTATTATGACACAGTTACAATGCATTACTTATTTTCCAAACGAAAGAATAGAATCAACTTGTGCAACACTTATCCAAGTGTTTACAGGCGTTACCAACACTGGAAGAAAATGTTGGCTCTGCATGCTGTCAGTATCTTACTGCTTGTCTTCTATCTGCTCTGAGTAAACACAGCCTGCAGTTCAACCAAAAAAGTCTATGATTTTATATTACATGATTTTTGGTCACAGCTGAATCACTTGTAGCTTCACAGTTGTCCTGAGGAGTGCAGACTGCTTTTTTTCTTCTTTTTTTTTTTACAGAATCTAATGCACAGAATTTCCTTTTGCCCAGTGTATAAATGCGACATGATGAACTTTGATGGAATATCACAATTTGACGTGATAGTGACTAGGTTTTCCAACAAAACACAACCCCGGTGAGTAGTTAGGACCGTCATCACAATTTCAAATGCAATGATTCTTCCTATTTTTTACTGCTTCTTTCTAGGTTTGAGGTTCAGAGGGTTAACAATCCTATAAACGAAACTAAAAATGGCACAATACACATGCATGAGGACATAAACAAGAGTCTTTTGCATTCCTCTGCTTGACTAGTGTCGGTCAATGATAGGCTTTTTTCCTGATGCATGTGAACTTCTTTATATTTTAATGTATGCTGGATCCAATTTAGGATGCTCTCAAGTGACCAGTGTGATATGAGTGTATCTGGACTCATGTATCAGAACAGTGTTTCTGAAGGCTTTAGTAATAAACTCAGAACTCACGCGGAAGTGATGGCTCGGTATCGCTCCTGTCCGGCTGTGTCCCAGATCTGAGCCTTCACGGTCTTGCCCTCTACCTGGATGCTGCGTGTGGCGAACTCCACCCCGATGGTGCTCTTGCTCTCTAAGTTGAACTCATTTCGGGTGAATCGGGACAGCAGATTACTCTTCCCTACACCTGAATCTCCGATCAGTACCACTACATGGAAACAAGAAAGGGAAACAATGAACACAGTTGAAAGATGCAATGTTGACTCTTACCTGCAAGCAAATGTTTTCAAACTTGTTGCTGTAACAGAATCTCATTTTTCAGTGTGTATATAAAAAATGACAAATACACGTGGAGAATAGACTACATTACTGGAAACTATGATAGCTGAAGGGTGTTTGTCAGCTACATGTAGCTCAGTGTAGGGCTATGGCTGTAAATTCATGGTAGACCATTGATGCAACAGTCCATTGTGTCACAAAGAAGTGAAACTGAACTAGACGGGCTGATTCTTTAAATTAAATTTGAGTCTCATTTCCATTAGAACTTGTGTGGCTGCCAGCCAAGCCAGAGCAGAAACTCAGGGGATTCCCACCGACTATACACAATGCCAAAACCACCTGCTCTTTTAGGAAATACATGCAGACTGCAGAAAGAGTAAACCAATGAAGGAGAGAGCAGAATCAGCCAGAAGTATGCAGAAATAACTGCATAGTACATTGTCCTGACTGTATATAATCAACATAAAATCACTGGTTTTGACATTGCGGACGCACAAGCTGTTAGTAGTTGATCTATCATTGGTCAATAATCAAGAAAATTAATTGTTACAATTTGGATAATAGAATTTCAGCTGATAATCATGTCTGATAATAGCTGTTGACAATTTGAAACCTGTCCTGATGGGTGATTTTTCTGCTTTTTCCTCCTCTAGTTTGCTCTTTGTGACGCTGAATGTTTGCTGAAGGGTGAAGCTGAGCTCTGGATTGCGGACACAGAGCGACTTTGCAGCTGAACAATGAAACAGACTTAAGTCAAAGTCAACAATGTTTGTCACCCGATGTGGAACAAAATCTGCTTCTTAGAGAGACAGTATGAGCAATTTATCAAACCTCTGTTAAACAAGCAGAATATGAACGTAAATAAATGTGTTTGCCTGCTCTGCTTGCTCTTTTCATCTATAGTTGACTTGTTTTACACACTCATAAGATGCTATTTATGCTGATAGTGAAGTGAATTTTCCACTTAGCTGATTATTTGTAGCAGGTTCTCCCTTTTCCCCACATCTTTCTAACATCAGGTAGGGGAGTATCCTTGTTGCTCACTATACCTTTTCCCAAGCCAACAATCCCACATTCTCATTGCACAGAAAAATAGCAAATTGCTATAAACTACATGTCGACCCTTTTAAAATTCCCAAACAAAGCATAAAAAAATCAACTAAATCTGCCAACATCCCAAACAATGATGCAGCTTTGTGTTAGTTTACACAAAAACTTAAGGTGGGTTTTTACTTAGGGCTGAGCAATTATCAGCCTATTAATTTATCCAATATTGAGCATTTTTTCCAAATACTGGTATCCTCATTTTATAAAACAATTTCAATTCAAATAAATCAATTTTAAAATTGTGTTACTTCTTACTGCTCTGAGAAATGTCGCACCCACAAAGCTGCATTTCAACAGAGTTTTAGGTTAGTGTTTTTGTGCTATTGTAAATTTTGGCACCAAGACTTTCCTTTTTTCTCTAGTTGGTCATCTGCCTCCTAATAATTGACATTAGCACTGAAAATTCATATTAGTCCATCCCTGTTTTTTACAGACATAGCAGTGAGAGCTGTAAACATAATATTTTCATCTCGGAGTACTTTGAAACACACTGAGTGTTTGTCAGAAAACTACTTCCACAATTGTCAGGTGAGTCAGCCTGTCAAAAGGAACCTACCACACCAGCACAGCACCCTGCTCTTAAGAAATAGGAACTTGTTCTGGAATGTTGAAACTGCGTTAACCAACCGGCCGCTGTGCTTGCACTCCCATTTAAGCAAGGCAGCTCTTTCTACAGGCAAACTGTGCGTTACAAGTTTGCCAGTGATACTGTAGAGTAGAAACGAGTAGATGATTTTCTTCATTAGAAATAATGAAAATGAGAGAAGCGTTTAGGGACGACAGATCCAACAGTGTGGCTCGCCTACACGTGAAAAAGCATACGCTCGTTCTCGGTTTCTCCATTTCATCTGGCACAAAACATCTTGGGCGGTGGACAAAAATCATTATGCAATCCTTTCTACATGCTCAGCCATCAGACAGGTAATGCCATGGCTGTGTTACACACCCATTCACTCACCTATTGTTGAGTTAGAATTCTGCAGCTAAAAAGATATGTCAGCCCTCTATTATATTATACTGTCCAGCACCGGGTGATGTAGCCTCGCCTGAATGAAGGAATGAAGAATAATAATACTGAGAGTCCATCTGTCTGTTAACCGAGATTAATTGATACACTGATATCCACTGAATCCCAGTAAATGGAGTAAAAGATCGCTATTACATGTCCGACTTCTAAATTTCCATTTATGGGAAATTAAATCAGCAGCTTAGTCAGACTATCTAAAAGAGAAGCCTTCAATTTCTGCAGTATTATTACTTTTTTATCAGTGCTGATTTCATGGAATCAAATGCATCATTGAGATTGAAAACATTTGATAAAATACACCATATAATTTACTTATTTTATGTGGTGAAATGTGTTGTGAATGAAAAAAGATGTCCTGCTAGGACCAGAAGAGAAGCAGTTAGTTTGACATAGCAGAAACAGCCACTATTGAGGCTCATACATAGCATTAAATTGACCAACGAAGGAAGTGCGAGAGGACAGCAGGAAAAACTCCCTGAACCGATGTCTCCATCAGTAGGAAACTGCTAACGTGACTCATTGAGAACTCACCCAACCTGACTCATGTTAACCAACAGCACAGGACAAAAGGAGATTGTAAGAACAAAGGAGAGCCCTCACAGTGACATTTTCTTGGTTTAACGGCAGCCAATACCTTATCAGCGCCCTTGCACTACTGCACATGATTCAGATAAGTTTGGTCACCTGAAACCACATTGGTGTGTCTGAGAGAATAGATCTTCCTCTGCGTGGCCACACACTCGCTTTATGCAGGTATTTCCAGTTTGACAACACATGCTTGTTTAGTGTTGTATATTTGAACAGACCATGAGCACTTCAGTTCCTCTGGTTTGTGACAAGGTGTAACTTTGAACTCCTGTCTTACCAGATATCCATAAGGTCAAAACTGACCATGTCTCCACAATTACAGTACCTGTGGTGGTAGGACAGTGTTTCAACACACTGAGGGGAAATACCTAGCCTCAGGAAAACTTTTGATGCCTTTAAATGATTGATTGATGCCATACATATTTTAACTGTATCTTAGAGCATATGAACAACTTTTTTTGTCATTATGAAGATAAAACCATAAATCAAAGCTTAAAGACATGAAGTATTTCTTTCGGTAATGTAACAGTGACGCTTTAACTGCATTTCTCTTTCATCAGATGTGATCACTTTTCTAATGGTGACATATTTTAAGATGAAATGATTGTGAAATGAATATTCTAAATGCAACACTGGGGGTCAAACTATGTAGAGGTGAAGTCAATATCAACAAACCACAAGGCTTCAGCAAATTTTTCCTCTTCCTTCAGTGGCAAGACATTTTGTGCCAATGTGTAACACATATTCATGTTTATTAACTTATCAGATAGTCACTACAGTTACTACTACACTACTAAATTATGCTTTTTCATATGTTATCTCTTTCATCAAAAGGTTTTCTTTTTTTCCACAAAGAGACCTTTTATTTTCCTAATGATGATACATTTTTAAGAAAAAGGATTCTGAAATGACTATTATCAGCCTTACGCATGCAACAGTGGGGTATCAAACAATGAGAAAGTGAAGGCAATGTCATGAAATTTCCGCTCCTCTTTCTCAGGAGGGAATACCTTGTTTGCCACTATGCTACACATAATTTTACCATATAAATTTGAATATTATTGTTTATTAATTTGTCAGGAAAACAAATTAATGCCAGAACTGAATTTACAAAAAGTAGCTGTCCGAAACTACAAAGTGCACTTTCCAACGAGGCGTTTGGGCATCTACATAGATACCAGAGCATGTTAACTTTTTACCAAAGTTGTGCAGTTATTAGATCAAGCCAAATGTCAAGATCTGAAACTACAAAGAGTTTTTATTGATATAAAACTAATAAGCCACACTGATGTATACTTGAGGAAGGTGGAGGTCGATTGCCATATGTAGTCTCTTTTTTTTCTCGAAAAAAGCAAAAATTATTCTGAAACTACTCCTTGCACTTTCAACATTGGGGGGGTTGAACAATGGGGAAGTACAGGAAATGTCAACACTACACTGAATCAAATTTCCTATTCTCCGCTTTCTCTTCCTCAGGGGGCAGGACATTTTGTGCCAATATACAGCACAACACAAATATTAAATACTAGTGTTCATTTTTTCAGGCACTCTTAAAATTATTCATGGAACAGAATGTCCAGAAAGAAGTTTATAATGAGGTTATTCGGTATCCTGATAGAGCCATGTTAACAAGTTTTTATAAGCACAATGGTGCAATTTTTAGAAGCCAAATGTTAAAATCTGTGACTGCAAACAGATCCCAAATAGTGCTTATAAGTACAATGCTAATAATCCAGACTGTTTCTTTTTAAATGAAAGTGAAGGCTAGTTTCCAGATGTCACGTCCTTTTAATTTCATTAAAGCCGCAAGATATTCTAAATAAAAATGCAATTATTCCTAACACATGCATAATGGTGGGGTTGAACAATAAGGAAGTACAGGCAATGTCAACATAATACAAGGGTTCATCAAATTTCCTATTTTCCTCTTTCTCTTCCTCAGAGGGCAGGACATTGTGTGTCATTACAACACACATTTTAGCATTAAGGTTGAAACACTATCTAATTCCCAGACACTCCCAGAACAAAATTTTTGACAAAGAACATCTTAAAACAAAACCTAAGATTTGTACTTTCCAATGAGGTTGCTGGGTATCTACATAAATACTAGAGCATGTTGCCAACTTTTTATTATTACCTAGATGCTGTGATTATCAGATCAAACGTTAAAGGGTTTTTTTCTTTCGCCCAAATGTCTTTGCGCTTCCAGACAGGTACAAAACTAAGAGCCCAAACTGGTTCCTCTCTACTGAAGATGGAGGCTGTCGTCCTGTCACAGTTTATGACCCCTTTGTTGACCAGCGCCGCATCCCAACATGATTGCATCATTGGCCTGCAACATGATGACTATACAGCAGATGCTGCTTGACCTCAAACAAACGAGTCCCATAAGCTGCCTTCCAGTGTCCCGTCTCGGCTTTAAAGCCAAACTTTACTCAGCATTACGAGCAGCTCGAAGCAGGTGTCTTTGTCTAGTACGTCGTTCTCCACCTTGTTGTCAGGCAGCCCGTTGACAAGTCGGCATCGAGTGACACTTGCTCACAGGTGAAGCGAAACATTCAGCTAACTAGCTTGAAGCTACGCAGCCACTCACCTTTGAAGAGGTAGTCATACTCGTCTTCTCTGTTTGTCATAGCTTCTCCTCTCCAAGACTGTTTATTCACTTGAAGTCGCACAAACTTCTGGCGTTTCCAGCTACTTCGACACCGAGCGACCACCACGGAGAAAGTGTCACTCAGGCGACGACGGCGCTAACTCCCTGTCACGCTATAAACAACACGGTCCTGCCGCTGCTGCTGTCAAAGATAAACTAGCAAAATTACAACTAGAAGCTAGAAAAGTTTCGCCTCGTCTTCCTCACCCTCTGTCACTTGCCATTGCTGAGGCTGCGATGTCACGTCACCTTTTTAGCCCCGCCTCCCGTCCGCTCCCACTGGTCAATGACTGATCGACATCTGTCACTGACACTCCGCTGATTGGTCCGCTGTACTGCCAATCATGATTTCCTCGAATGACGTACGCGGCCGCTCAGCCTCAACAGGTAACATAGAGCGTCAAGTTCGTTAACAGGAGAAGCTCAGCTGGCATCACAAATATCTTGTGTATCACGTGTCACTCTACCTGTGTGATATAACAAAGACTAACAAAGCCGCGCTGAGAGTCAGAGGCGAAGTACACTAAAATGCGTGCTTACAAATCGGAGAAAAATGTGAAAAAATAGACACACCAATTGGAAATTGTACTAAACTACGACAAAGAACACTTAAAGCCTATAAGTCCCCCTCTGTGGTTGTGAAATTTTGTTGTTCACTCAGTACATTTTTGAATACATCGAAGTCTGCTGTGTGTATTATAAGCCATTCCCTACTTCAAGCCATACGCATTTCATGTTTTATCTCAGCAGTCATGCTGTGTTTGTGAAGATGTTGGATTAAAAAAAGTCTCTAGACAAACTCATACTTTCCACCAGTATGCAATACTGTACAAGATACTTTATTTTCTGGAAGAAGCTAACAGTGGACTGTAACATAAAACTCAAATATGCAAACAGTCTGGTGGCAGATTTACATACATGGCACATAAAGAAATGCATCTTATTTATTCTCCATGCATTCAATTTAGAATATAGAGCAAATAATAAGTGGCGATACACAGCTGATATCCGGTGTTTAATAAAAGGGTCCATAACTGGTTCATTTTCTCCCAACCAAACTGGAAGGAAAGAGATTGTTTTAATGTAT
The DNA here is from genome assembly GCF_021347895.1 of Acanthochromis polyacanthus. Lineage (NCBI taxonomy): Eukaryota > Metazoa > Chordata > Actinopteri > Pomacentridae > Acanthochromis > Acanthochromis polyacanthus. The sequence goes on from NC_067124.1 coordinate 28,726,864, forward strand.
CACACCAGCCCTTCTTCACTATAACCATCAGAATTCTGACAGGGTTTAGCCAACATTAATTAGACCAGGTAATTATCTCAGCCCAGTCTGAGGAAGAAGATATCATGCTCAAAGTGGCTGCTCACCCCTGCCCTGCCCTGCCAGACGGACATGCTGCTATTCATCTAAAAATTCATTTTTGGGAACTTTTGTGTCTTGATATCTTTTGATGTTGAAGTCGGCAGCATTTTCAGGCCTCATTATGGAGTTCCTGACCCATGGCGCAGCTAAGCATGTCATGCGAAACAGGGAGACGCCTGAATCAGAAGCTGACTTTATCCAAATATGTTTCAACTCAGATTGTTATTCACAGAACTGAATGTACTACAGGGAATCATGTCAGTTTAGAAGGGTGTGTTAATGTAATGTTTTAATGTGATAAACCTCATTAACCTGCTTTTTTTCCCACAGTAATCACACCTATCACTGCAGACACTTATAAAAAAACACAAAAAAACTTCAACACTGGCTCTGTTTTATTCAGACGTCCAAGTACACACAAAGCAGATAATCACTCATTTTTATCTTTTTACATCTGTTTTTTTTCCTATGTCAAAATGCCAGCTGTGATATTCCTGTATTTTAAAAGACACAAATAATATACAGACGGTGGCTTGTCTCTATAAATCATTGGCTTGTCTCCATAAATCATTTATTTCTCAACAGAAATGCAATCAGTCTCATCGTGGGTCATCAGCTGGATTCCATGCTCAGCAGTGATAGCAACACTCACAGTTAGTCCATGTCAAAGATCCAACAACTAGCGGCTGATTTTAAGAAGAAGCATCGAAACAACCATGCATATTTTAAACATCGCATGTGTTGAAGTGTCTCCAATTTTCTACATGGATTAAAAATAGTCTTACAAGTAACACAGTTGCACCGTTGACCTTTTCTCAGGAGCGAGCAGGAACTCTGATGTTGGCTTCATCTCTTGAATGTATCGTGCCAACAAATCAGTCAAAGTCACTTAAACCAGTACCAGTTTCTACTGGTACTGGAAGTTGCTATGATAGATGCCTCACATAAAACTGTAGCTCAGGGTTGGGGGTGAAGGAGGAGGCACCCACCCTGAGAGTCTCCCGAGGGCCGGTGTGATCAGATGTTCCTGCAGCAGGGTTTCTTCTCCTCTGCGTTTTCTGCTCTGTGGCTGTTCAGGGACACTGCGCTGATGGAGCCTCGAACTACTGCCTTACTCCTCACCTTTTTGTGAATCTCTGTGGTGCGAAATATTTTAAAAATTTACACGATGGTGACTTAGTGCTCTGACTTTGGTACCAAAACAAAGCACATATGCCACTTATTTAGCCTTCCAGGGTGCTCAAAAGTTCTCTAAAAAAAGGATAAAAACATCATCCAAAAACCAGTCAAAGGTGTTTCCAACCAAAGCAGTCAATCAAATGGCTGCCTAGGCACAACCAGAGGTCATTCCATTTAGACTTTCTCTAAAATGCAATGAGCTGCCGAGCTGGAATGTCTGACTATGTGAGATTAAATTCAGAACCACACTGTGTGTTCGTCTGGTTGCATGTTCATAGGAATATGCGGACATAATATACATGCTTTGGAAAAGAAAGACAGGAGGACAACAACATTCATATTCATTTATGTCAGAAAACTGAAAAAAAAGTTCAATGTTTACAACAACAACAAAAAAAGAATTACCTGCTAAGACATTAGTGAAAGCTGCTTCCACATTAGTCGATTCCAAGGCTGAGGTCTCCAGGAACAAAATGTCTTTCTTTTCTGAATAATACAAATAAAATATGTTATTTGTTAAATTCACCCCTTTTACGTTTTGTCATATTGTGTCACAAGTTGCACAGTCAGACTGCTGATGTTCTAATTTCAAATCCTCAAAGAAAAATGGGGAGTTTCAGAACCTCATATATGCTCTAGAAGGTATCAAGGGATCTACTCTCACCACTTAATGAAAACCATGATTGCAAGATTTTAAATAAAAAAACCTAATTTTGTGATTTAGACAAGCCTTTGAGGTCGCAAACTTTATTTTTGATAAGTTGGGTTGATATGATAATGTTGTTAATTGCACCTAATATTGTGTGCAATTTGAAAAAAATGCAGTAGTTGATTTAAAACTATATTAAATTTGACGTAACTTCATGAAATTGACTTGTTAACATTTTCTGCAGTTTAAGGTCAGGATTTCATGTCTCCTTCCCTACCAATTTAACACTGGAGCAACTTCAGTTTATTTGAAATATGCTCAACTAAAAACTTGTGTTCGATTTGTAATTTACTGTACATTTGATTGTAGTGGAAGAGCTAAGTAATTGCTTAACTAAAACATTTTTTTAGTGTTTGAAATTATTGCAATCCATACATAAAATTACAAATTTCTTTAAAATAGCATGCATATACTAGTTAAAACAGCTAATTTTTAATGAATACTCAATTTAAAACTTGTGTTTATGCTGCCAATCATTCAATAAGCTGACTGTCAAGGAAAAGCTAATTCCCCTAACTCACTGCACTTTGTCGGTTGAACATACTTTCATTAGAATTCAAAAAGACTGAATCAAACTGGTGTGTTTTTTTGTTGCTTTAATTGAAACTAATCAAAGAAGCGCCACATTTCTGACCATGAAGGACCAACAGACAAGAATTTGATTTGATTTTGTGCACAGACACATTGACGGCTCACACACTTTGGCAAGCAGACTAATATAAATACTCAATAATTATCAGAAATTGAGTTTCCATTGACCAGTTCAGAACATATGCTTGAGTTGGAATTAGTCCAACATTTGGCTGGGATGAGAATGCTCAGGAAACTGAACTCTGGTATGAGCAATGCCTCTCACCCACTACACAATATGGAGGTGTTTAGGCAGAGCATCTTCATCCACAGACTCATCCCTCCTCAGTGCAGGTCTGAGCAAAAAGTCCTTCCAGTTGCAGTCAGGCTTTTCAATTCACATTAATATTTTAATGTACGATTTATATGCTGCGCGTTTGTTTTAACTTTTAGATTTTTTTTTCTAACTTATGGTCATGACTATTAGTGTTGGTGTTCTGTTGGGTTTGAGGGTTGTCTGTGTGTTAACATGCTACTCTAACAAAACAATTTCCTATAAAGGATCAATTAAGTATTATTCTATTCCATTCCATACGCACTGATTTTCTACTTGGAGATAACATTTGCTGATTCTGTACTTGCAAAGTCTTTGGCCTCCTCGGTGGGCACAGATCTCTCTGACTCCAGGTCAGTCTTGTTGCCCACCAGCATTACCACGATGTCAGGGTCGGCGTGGTCGTACAGCTCCTTCAGCCAGCGCTCCACACTCTCATAGGTGAGGTGTTTGGTGATGTCGTACACCAGCAAGGCTCCAACAGCACCTCTGTAGTACCTGTACCAGAGGACACTGACTTTATAGATGCTCCGTATGTTACAGATAGCTGCCTGAAAGTGTTGTAATAAATACGTAAAATTGTTCAGTGAAAGTCAACATCAACAACCTTCATGATGCTCCAAAAGGTGGGAAAAATTGCAGTTCCTAAAATGGCCACATGAGGTTGTTTCTAATAGTCTGTTTATCTCCATAGACCTCCATGGTAAAATGTCCCACTTTACAGCAAAAACACACACGTTTAAAGCCAGGTACAAACAAAGTATTTTGGCCTCTATAGCTAATTTTCTCAATCATTGCAACAGTACAGTAGGTGAATTTTTATGACACATCCATTTGAATTGAATTAAGGCTGAAAGTTCTTCATAATTAAGGATACAGTGAGGAGATGCCTGTACATCCTCATAGCACCTCCAGGGAATCTTCTCAACCCCAGATCTTCTATTCTTCAGATGCATTTTAGGAAGTGAGGCATCAATCAAGACGTTACACTAAGACTGTTTTCCAATTGACAGGACAAGGAAACAAGGAGCTTAAAACAGAGAAATGGGTCTTTTGGCAGCAGCAGATTTTTTTGGGATCATTTGGACAGAAGCACAAACAAGCTATAAACAACACTTTCCTATAATTCTTTTTTTTGCCTTCCTAAATCAATTTCAATACCATTATTTCTCACGTTCATCAACAACGTATGACCACAACTCTCAGGCTTGAAGAAAAAAAACGTGATAAAATACTCCACTCTCGTTAAACCTCTGCTTTGGTCTTTACCGACTCTTGAGAGTAATATTTGTCTCTTTGGTGGATATAAATTCTAACTTTGTCTGCCTGCAGTGTGCAGTGTTTTTGTGGGGAAAAAAAGTACTATACGAGCATTAAAAGTACACTAAAAGACTTACTTTACTCTAAAAAGCAAAGTCAAGTGATAGTTCAGTGTGGGTTCACTACTACAAGTGACTGCTTTCACATTACTTATAGTCATTTTATCCATTACTATAATAGGAAATGTAGACTTTAGCTGATTCGTTGAGAAGAAAAAAGTAAAAAAGCAATTTATCCTGCTGTCAGAAGAAAAATAATGATGCAGATTACTCTGAAGTTATGAACCAATCAATACATCGTTCACAGTTACATTTCTGCTCCTCTGTTCCTGCAGCATAATTAATTCCCCTTTAATAGGTTTTAGCTGCTTGTTACAGCACAAATGGGGAATTCCATGGGAGTGAGAATTTGCATAGTGGAATAAGTCGGCAAGTAATTACTCCAAAAGCCAAGCTGTCAGAAAAGAGCTAATCCAGCAGTGTAGCATATCCTCCAATTTTTCCATGTCTTAAAAATAAAACTGACATGGTTCTATTGTTTTAAAACCAGTTTCAACACTGTTAATCCTTCTAGTTTAATTAAAAGGGAAAAAAAGAATGAATCAGCGGCGCCCTCAGATAGACCCATTGAGGGCTGAGTGCTCAAACCAATGTCTCTGCTGCAACCAGCTGCATTTTGGAAGCTGATTGCGCCAGTCGGAAACTGACTGGAGACAAGACTGTGCTGGTGGTTTTTCAGGTCATGTGGGATGAAGCTGAGGATCAGTGCCTGTCTTCACGTGTGTTTTGGCTGATAACAGCACCACCTTAAGATGCCGACATACAGGTTGCTCAACAAGTATGGAGCAAGAGAACAAGCTTTAGATGTCTTTACCACCTGTGTGGGCAGTTTGAAAGTGCAGTAGAAAGAAATGCAGTTTGGGAAAGTCAGACTTTACGTATTCCTAGTTGCATGAGGAAGGTTCTTATGCACAAATAAAAGAATGACACAATGTATATGCAATGCAATCATCCTGTCTCAGCTAATTGTGTCTTTACAGTGCCAGTATTCAGCCCCTGAAGAGGTTTTCCCCTTTTACTGCTTTTTTATTTTTATTTCTGTGTCGCTTTGGCTACATGTCATTACCTTTCTGGAAAACAAACCTTCTATTAAGTTGCAGTTCTCTTGCAGGTTGTCCTCCAGGATTTCCCTATCCTTTGATACATTCATTTTACCTTTACAAGCTTTCCAGGATCTGCTGCCGAGACGCATCCCTACATCATGATGCTGCCACCACCGTGCTTCACAGTGGGGATAGTGCATTTGTGATGATGTGAAGTGTTTGGTGTCCGCCAAACATTGTGTTTACTTCAATGACCAAAAAGCTCAAATTCAGTCAACAGTCTGTTAACTTATCACAAAGACTAGAACCAGGGGAGAGTTAGCTTGTTCTGTCCAAAGGTAAAATAAATCTGCCTACCAGCACATCAGCATGTCTGCTGGCTTGCTGGACCAACCGCCAAACAATCAGCAGAGAGTCTAGGAGGTTACTGGAAATTATCTGACACATAAATACCCATATTATGCCTTGTCCTCCAAAAAGGTTATCAGTAATGCCACAGACAAAACAAAAGTGACAAAATGAAAAGAACTGAAAATAATACATGAGGTTGCATTTACTCGAACAGATTAGACTTTTTTCTTTTTTGGTAAGAAATGGCCAAAAATAACTGGAAAAATGTATATTTCTATCAAAAGGGGTAAAATGGATTTTATATTTATATAAAGCAGGTATGTGGGTGTGGGGTATTTGTACTCACGCAGAAGTTATGGCCCGGTATCGCTCCAGGCCGGCCGTGTCCCAGATCTGGGCCTTGATGGTGAAGCCACTGAGCTGCACTGTCCGTGTGCTGAACTCCACTCCGATGGTTGTACGGCTGTCATGGTTGAACTCGTTTTTGGTGAAGCGGGACAACAGATTGCTCTTTCCTACACCAGATTCCCCTATTAGAACCACTGTAGACAATAGGGAACCATGCAGTTAGAGTTCAGTTCTTTGGGTTGGTTTGATTGTTGCAAAGTTACACCAACAAAAAGAATTATTTACAGAGCCAATCCTGTGACACCCACTGCATCCTTTGATTGAGGCCTTTAGTCTAGGTGTGTCTTTCTTAGTTGCTCCATAAATTTGCAGACTTAGTCATTTGGGATCAGGTTGATTACATCATTAGGCAAGATGTAATTGTTTTAATACTCTGAAGTACAAACAGTTTCTGGGCGTTGATTTGCTCCACTCAGATTTTTAATTACTGTAGGTTTATCTTTCACTGCAATATGAAGTCTTGCACCTCTATGGAAACAGCACAACAATGATTGGAAGTAAAGGAATTTCTTAGATTATTTATTTTACAAAAAATAAATAAACTTGGGATCATTACAGACAGCACGCTTCCTAGTGTCCACAGGTGGTATTAATATTGGAAAAAAAAAAATGGCTCTACATTCTATAGACATTTTACTGCTTACATTTTTACAGCCGTAACAAATTGTGTTTTTCACACTACTGTGGACATTAACTGTAGAGGGATGTTTCACCATGCTGAATGTATCTTCCACCAAGTTGCTGACCATTTTACCCACTGTATAACATTTCTGTGCCATGCTGGACAGTGGAAACATCCTCTGCAGTTCACCTGATAACACTCTTTTTTCATAGAGTCCAATTGGGCAAACATTTTACTTTTGGCGAATTTTTACGTGAAACCTGTAGCATAAAGTGATGCTTTATGCTACAGGTAAACCTTTATTTCCAGATGAAATCACACATCAAATATAAGTTGAGAACCCTCTTGATTTGTTGTGTTTCCACAGGTTCTGGCTCTGATAAATTGTGTCATTTTGAGGATTTTTCATAAGATAATTTGCCTTCCCTACTCATCAGCTAGTTTTGCAGTTCATAGTGTTAATTAAAATAATGAAAATAATGCAGATAGATCACATATAATGCTACATATCACCTTTGTAGCTGTACCTGACTGGGGCATAAATAACCATCTTGTGGAGTTTGGGTATATCCCACCAGATCAGATGCCAGTCGTAAAACACACTGCTCTTTTTTTTTTTTTTTTTTAACATTTAGACAGCAGTAAATGAGGGTGGCCAGGCTTAGGACAATGTTTTCATTTATGCATGAAACTGTGTAGCACAGCAATTTGAAATAGTTGGTCAGTTGTGCCTATTTACTCTTATCCACTGTAGTTTCTTCTACATCTGTCAACTCTGTTTATAAGACGCTCACTTCTTCTGTTGCAAAACCGAAAACCACAAGCGAACCTTTGTTTCTGGAAATACAACAGTCTGTAAGGCGAGTCCAATTCAGGTGGAACAAGTTCAGCTGCTACTTCCTTTAATGCTGGTCAGAGGAACCTACCTACCTGCTGGGTAAACAGGATCAGAGCTAACACTGACACCCCCTGTGCAGAATTCAGTGACTAATGTTTGGCTTTCAGTTGTTAGTAGTGACTCAAACAGAAAAAAAAAAAAAAAGGCTTGGTTTAATTGGCACTAAGAGGGAAGTATAACCACACCGTGAAAACAGAGAGGGGATCTGTGCACAAGTGGATAAGACTCAGTCACAGCTCATTGCTGAGGCGTGTTTTGCTACAGATCTAATAATCCACACTGTTTTGACATCTCCAAAGACGTTAATTATGGAGTTTGGGTGTGATGAGAGTTTAAAAAATGTTTGGACATTCAGGGGAACTCCATTATTTGCTTTCTTACAGAAGATTGTTTCAACACACAACTAACATGTCGTTAGAAACAGAAGATTTAATTTGAGAGTGAATTTGCGTTTGCATTCTCGGTTATTCAGCTACTACAACAACACAACTTCAAACCATTTGAGCCACAACGACAGTCAGTGAAAGAAGAAAGTAATTATTACTAGAGTACAAGTTTTTATTACTTTTGTATTTTTCAGTTGAACAGATTATATATGTAATATGTGATCAGTTCAAAAAATGTGCATTTTGATAGAATAAAATACCCAACAGTTAGTTACAACTATAACATTTCTGATGGAACTTGCCGTCGGCTATTGCTGCTACCGGCTGTTATCCTGTTTGCTCCTATTAACACCTGATGGATTCATTTGGCTCTTGTTAGATTCTATAGGTTCCTGTTAGCACTTGATGGCTCCTTTCAGCTACAATAATATCTGTTAGTCCATGATGTTTCTTGTTAGCTTCAGAGAGCACCTGTTAGTTCATTAATTCTGACACTTGCATTCGAAACTGCAAAGGAAACAGTTTCTTCCTACCTGAACTCTCTCATTCAAGTCTACACTCCCTCCTGCTCACTACGTTTGGTCAACAAAAGGCGGCTGATACAACCACCACAACAGGGCCGGTCGATAGCTAGACTCTTCTCTTCTGTGGTTCCCTATTGGTGGAGTTACAAAACTCTGTTTGATCTGCAGAACCCCTCTCAGTCTTAAAGAAAAGATTAAAAACCCAGCTCTTCACTGAACACCGTTGCACTTAGGCCGCAAAAATAAATAAATAAATAACTCCTATTACATCTGCACTGCCTGGAGGCACCAAAGTTCTATTATCACATCTGAACTTGTTTTATGGCATGTATCCAGGCTGTTTTCTCCTGACTGGATCCTTGCTTCTGTAGTACCTATTCTCAGATATATGTCGCTTTGGATAAAATGCGCCTGCTAAATGAAATTGTAGAATTATTGGCGTTGTAAGTTACCAATAGGACCTGTTAGCTCGTGCTGGCTTCTGTTAGATACAGACAGTACTTTTAGCTACTGATAACTCATATTAGCTATGGATAGCAACTTTAGCTTCTTATGGCTCCTGTTTGCTACAGATACCTGTTAGCTGCTTACACTTTCTGGTAAGCACACTCCAAGCTTCTTTTGATTAATATTAGCTACAACTAGCACCTGTTAACCTTTTATGACTACTGTTAGCTGCAGATAGCAGCTCTTTGCTCCTTCGGGCTGCTGTCTGCTACATAAAACACCTGCTAGCTCCTGATGGCTTGTGCTACTGTGAATTGAGCTGCACATTTTCTATCATTTATCTGGGTTTTCAAAACTGTGAGATGGATTTTGCAAAAATTTTACAGAGGAAAAACAACACGAATGACCCTGAAGGATGGTAAATATTTTTGCACATTGGCACAGTCAGTAAGCTCCAATTTGACAACATGTATCCTTTGTTGAATCTGTTATAATATTTCAATAATATAAATATGATACCTGTTTTTCATCCATTATTTTAGATTTTACCTAAGTGTGAAGGTCCAGCATGTGACTGCTGAGAAAATATTCCCACCACAAGATCTATTTTTATAGATGTTTAGGAATTTTCAAACATATCACATGATCCTCATTAGCAGTTTATGCCACTTTAGATGTTCAAATCTACATCTTAATCTGCTGATAAAAATCGTGATTTAAAATGTCAGAACAGTTACTAATTTAACCTTGTGGTGAGTCTGTTTTCTTAATGTTTTTCTTTTCTTTTCAAGGTTTGAGGAAGAATTTTGAGCCTCACCATTTAAACTAACAGTGGCGAGAACTTAAGACGTTCAGAAAATATAAACATTTTGGCATGAACAATTCAACACCAGGGCTAACTCCATGTGCTGCTGAGGATTTTATGATGTGATTGAAAGCTCCTGAACACCTAATAAATGTTTGCTCAGCCATTTCCAACAATCAGCACCAATCAGAGGTTGACAAATCATTAATTTGCTTTTTTACATCCTTGCAAAACACACATTTTTCCTCAACGCCTGCTGATTCACATAAACTAAAAAGCACAGCTAACTTGTAGACTTGCGGTATGTTTAACCTGAGCTGATGTCTAAGCTCGCTGCAAAGAATATTTGACAGGTTGCTCTGCTTTGGCTTGCTTTATGTTATTGTTCACTGTGCTGCTTGTTTTCTAGTGGGTGAGCTGCTTCCTCCCTTTTCTCCTCCACTACTGAGTAACTTCTTAAGCAAACAATATCCCTGGTTTCTATGGCAATCCAGGACAAGCGGCCCTCAAGTGCTACGCTGGTCTGGTTTGTTGATCCTGAGGAAGTGGGGAAGAACTTGATGCATCGAGTGAGACTTAAAATTTCTCTCTGTTTGCTTCCATGACCTTCAGGACTGTAATATATTTGCACACAGTACAGCTGCTGGTCAAAAGTACAGTCCACACAGTAAATATTCACATTTAGAGGAAAATGTGCTAATATCTCACAGTTAATACCAAAACAATGAGCAATTGCAGTTTCAAAGATGTGCAGTATTGTTCATGGGTATTTATAAGTTAGATTTAAACAACTGACCTCCTTATTTTAGACAACAGCTCAGACGTGAATACAATCCTGTACAATATTGCTTAAATGTTGAATGATTCAAAATCTTATCACTTCACAATAATTGTAATGTTTCTAAGTTGAACAGCAATGTATTTGCATTTATGACAAATAAACAAACGCTGTAGAAAGACGAAGTGAATCCACATGTGATTACAGAAACTAAACTGAGTTCATCTGTAATTTCTAGGCAACCTAACTGCATGTCTATCTGCATCTCTGCATCATTGCTCCACTATTCTCAGAAGACCAATGGTGACCAACTAAAAATCAGTGAATCACGCCTTCAGCAGTAATCAGGAGGTAAAGAATGAGCCACAGTGCCGCTAATCAGAGCTGCAGTGGTTGTTCCTGTAAAATAACTCCACAGACAATGGACTACTTTCACAGTGCAATAGCGTGAAGGACAGTTCACAACATCAACCTGTATGGACAGAGGACAAAAATAGACACCTTGCTTGCTATATGGCACCAAACTACAGAATTGAACTTTCTTAAAAAACACGAAAAGAAGCCTGATGAACGCTGGGAGCACATTCTTTGCTCAGATGAGACTAAAAAAAACTTGTCAGCCTGAGATGGTTGTCTGCTTGAACCTGACCAGGACCACCACAGCGAATGCATGGTCCTGGCAGTGAAGCACGGAGGTGGGAGTGTGATGATACTGGACTGCTTGAGTGCAAAATGTGTTGGGAGATGACATTTATAGAGGCATCATGGATGTCTGTGGATAAGCCAAGATACTGTCTGACAAGATGAGTCCCAGTCAGTAGGAGCTTTAAGAAGAGGAATATTCCAGCATGAGAAAATCAGACAAGATTTTCTAAAGAAATTAAAAATGAGAACTACAACCTGGACAAGTATGTGGCCTGACTTGAATTCAACAGAACACTGTTCGTGAAAGTCTAAGCAATTGTTTGAAATTAGACATGGCAACACTATGAACGCCAGTACATCCAAACTTTCAATCACGAGGTAGCCTGCTTTAAAATATACCGTGCTTTACTGTCTATTCTTCACTAAGTGGAACAATAATTTACAATATGAACACTGTGCTGTATTGAAGAAGACTTGAAAGTAGCCATTGAGACTACAAACTGATCAGGAAAATGTTTACTGAGCTAATGGATCACTTGAAGATTAGGGTCTGTTTCTGGACATCTAATACACTCAGACTTCATTTACAAACAGAAGAGACACGTGTTGGCTGTTAGTAAAAATAAAGGTTGCCTTTGGCTTAAATTTACAGATCCAGAGGCTACATCAACCCCCAGTACACAGTCAATGTTAAATCACAACCTTTGCACATAAATTTTGTTAATTTATGGTGTAAGATAAACGCCACCTCAATCTAGCTTTAGTATTCTAGCAGTGTTAACCTTGAAAGTTGGCCTGACACTGCCGTTTATATTACTGTGTTTACTGAGACTGTGAAGATTTCAATAAAGTTTATTCAATCGGATGGCAGTTTAATGCTATGAATGAGATGCAATCCTAATGAGTGCCTTCACTGTTAAATTAACAATTCCAGCCAGTTAGACACTTTAAATTTTATCAATGTTTGGGGAAAGAAAATACAAAAACGGTCATTTCTTTCATTATTTCTGCTTTCTGGAAACTTACCAAACCCTGAATACAAAACCAAGCTTCATACTGAACCATAAATATTCTGTGCATGCACACCTTGTGGTAATTACTGAGTATTAGCCAAATGCTCACTAATTACCTCCGCCAAGGAGGTTATGTGACACCCGGCGTTTGTGTGTCTGTCTGTCTGTCTGTCTGTTAGCAAGATAACTCAAAAACGCCTGGGCAGATTCAGATGAAATTTTGAGGGGATGTAGACTATGGTAAGAGGAAGAGCTGATTTAATTTTGGTGGCAATGCGGAAAGGATCCTGGATTCTGGATCACTTTGAATTTTTTAGTATGTTTTAGTATGTGGTCCACAATAGGACAAAAACATCATAGGTTAGTATGTTGTCCACCAATCCAGATAGCTCAACTGGTTAAGAAGGTGATTCGTAAACAGAACTGTGTCAGAGATGCAGGTTTGATTCCAGCTCATGATCCTTTACTGCATGGGTTTCCTGTTTTTCTCTCTATCCTTGGCGGAGGTCTGCACTCTCTGAGTGCTTTTCTAGTTAATACTGATACTACTAGGTCACATGTCAATGCTAGCAGTTTCCCCCCCGTAAGGATCTAAAATTGGCACTGTCAGTGTCTTACTCGATTAATGTTGATATATTCCTCTATTTTCTTTAAATCCTTATCCTAGTTATTGAGAATCCACTCCATGAGATTATAGTTTTTAGAATTCTAAACAACACAGGTGCAATGCAGCTTCAGAACAGGAAGTCATTGGTACTCATGTTAAACATTAAGCATCCCAGATACCCGGAAACTGAAAGGAAAGCTCCTCTACTGACGGAAATGTCAAATATTTGTTAAAGTGCTCTCACCTTAAAATCTGAGTAGAAAACACATTTTCAGAACAACAATCTCAGAACATAAATCAGCCATCAGATGTGCAGATGTTTTCTCCTGCTGCTCAGCACTGGTGGAGGATGCATTCAGACCCTTTACTAAAATAAAAGTACCAATATAGGAGTAAAAAGTGAAAAATACTTCATTGCAAATAAAACTCAGGATACTGGTTACAGTCTTAGGTTTTTGGATATCTGCAAACTAATAACTGATCTCATGCAGACTGTAAAAAATCATGAGCTAAACAAAATATATGATCAGATTTTAACAGAAAGGAAACCAATGTTATTGCAATGTGATTCTTCAGTTTTTAAAACAAACTACTTCAGTTTTCTTGGCATTGAGAAAGACAATAATCTGATATTTACATCTCAAGGTGTAAAAATTTTAAAACTACCAGGATTCTAACTAAGTGAAGGGCATCGTTTTCTGTGTTATTATCATTCAATTCAACAGGATTTGGACTTTTTGAAAGATACTCTGCTATAGAAACTTCTCAGACTCACACAAGACAAAAACCTGCATTTTTGGGGGATACACACTCCACGTGATCTCAGTATTATTCAGTTGTGAATAGATTTGTCTTTGTATATATATGATTATGTGCAGTAGCAACACAGGCTTTAACGTCATATTGCCAATAGCACTGATGAGATTGACCCATAATGTTGGACAAAAGAAAATGGTTCTCCTGATTGTGAAATAGCCACTAAGTATGGGCATATAACAGTGGCATAATCTGGACTAGAACACAATTTCCCTCAGAACACAAACCAGCCGAGGCTACTTCATTCCCCGGGTATAGCTGAGCAGGGGGTTAATGTGGCCTGTTACACCTGCCAGGGATGTTATTAAACCATTCAGCTCCTGAGCTGCTCCAAAACCATTGAGGTGCATTGATTATGTGTGACTTTGTGCCATATGAATGAATCTGACTGCCTAAGTGATGCTGTTTGATGTTTTGGACAGTTATCTCGATTTCTCCGCCCTCTCACCTTCCATCTGCTGCCTTTTATCAGCTTTAAGTGTCCAAATCACTGAACCTGAACTTTCATGTGTCGCACTTTGTAAGAGGCCTCTGGTTTCTTTAGAAGCTGCGTATAACATCATTTCTCTGCTGTGAAGGCTGAGTGCAGACTGAATCGAGTAAGTAGTGCAAGGTGAAGACATGCAAAGTGCTTTTAATCATTATATGTGAGGGATAATGATTGCACTATCTGAAACCAGGAACTGTGCGTTGCAGTAAGCAGGAATCCAAGTTCACATCCTAATCTGAACAATAGCCCGCATTATGCATGTACCTTTTTACACTCACCTGAAGGAAAAACCTCAAAACAATTCTAGTTTAAAACAGCTGACTGACCTGCAAACATCCAGAGGCAGAACTATTAGTGGTTGTGTGCTACCAAAATCTATTGCATTCTGTTGACACACAGCACATATCCTCCTTCCTGGAAACTGCAAGTTAATAATAAACAAGGAAGTATTAAAGGGGCTTTACAGTGTGAAACCTTGAAGATACTCTTCTAACCAATCCAGTAAGAAGCAGATCACATACTCACCCTTAAAGACAAAGTTGTATGCTTCATCTGACCCCATGTTCTGTCCATTCAGCGTTGCCAGTCTGAGCTCAGGCTCTAAGAAGACGCTAAAAGCTACAAGTCCTCACGCCTCAGGGCTGCAGAAACTCATGAATGCCAGTCGCCAGCGCTCAGTGCCCTGCCTGAGTGAGGAGAGAGCTGGCTTGTTTGAACAGGACATGTATCCAGGCTGCTGTTGCTGCAGCAGGCGGAGTCAGAGCCGGGGAGTGGCGACGGGGGCGTGACTCAGGACTGGAGCAGGTTGGACAGGTGGGGCGACTGGACAGGTAGAGCTGAGGAGGACCGTGAGGCGCCTCCTGCTGGGTCAGGTTAGTGCATGCAGGTAGCAGCTTAGCGAGCAGCTCAGTCCTGATTAATGAGTCTCAGCAGGGAGAATAGCAGAAGAGCAGCTCGGGAACCATGAAACCGTCCCTGCTGAATTTACAGAATGTGAGCACATGCATGCTGGATTAGCCTTTCTGCCTCCCTCTGCCAATTAAAACCACCTCATAATACCTAATTATACCCCGGCCTGCTGTTCCCTCAGCATCATTTGTGTCTGCTGGCCTCCTGTTTCTTTTTTGTGATCATTATTTTTGACATTTATCGGACATTAAAGAATTCCAGAAAACCGACATTAGGTATGTCATGCAACACAGGTCCCATTTTGTTTTTCTTTTCACTCCTGTCACTGTGGAATCATTTTCACAGCAAAATAAAGTCCTACACTTGGATGGAAACAGGAAGCGAATTGTTCTTTCTGATGTTTCAAAGTTTTTATGGATTTTTTTGCTGTCCTTTAAAAATAATTAAATGAGCCTTTTTTTAATGCTTTGTCTCTTTTAAATCCTTCATTGTTTTTTTAATTGTTTCACTGTCTTTTCAAATGTTTTGTCTTTTCAAATGTATTTTTATTCTTTTTTTTTTTTTTACATTTTTTTCTAGTGTTTTGTTTTTTTAAGTGGTTTTTTTCTAATGGTTTTGTAAAAAAAAGTTCTTTTTTCTAATGTTTTATCACTTCTTAAAGTGTTTTATGTTGCTGTCTTTTTAATGTTTCAGTTTTAATCGGTGTTACGACCGGCTCTGTAGGCCGCAACAAAGGATGAAATACACAGAGGTTTAAGTGTCACAAAAAGATAGTTTATTGACAAAGAAACATAAGTATGGGGTGTGTCAGTGGGGGATCAGTGGTGTGTGAGGGTGTGTGGTGTTAGTGGGAAATGTGTGGTGCGAGTTGTCAGCGTAAAACAAAACCAAATTCTACCAAGGACCGCATGGCAGGCTGGAGATGTGGACCGGAGCAGCAAGGAGAGGCAGAGCAGAGCCAAAGGCAGAGACCGAGGCACAGAGTGTCAGAACGCGCTCTGTCTCAGCCAGCTGACTTCTACAACCTGATGCACGCAGCAGGTGTGGCCGGTTAGTTGATGACAGCTCCATCCAGTCAGAGACCTGCAAGAAGAGCAGCAGCAGACAGAGGCTCTGGTGCTGTAACAATCGGTTATGGTTTTTAAATGTTTTGTCTTTTTTAATGTGTTATTGTCTTTTAAGTGTTTAATTGTTTTAAAGAAACATTTTGTCTTTTCAAATGTATTATTAAAAATTGTGTGATTTAAAAAAGTTGTTTTTTTTTAAAGATTTTATAGGATTTTTGTTTTCAAATATTTTATTTTGTAACATTTTTTACTTTAGTTTTATTGAATGTTTTACTGTGTTTTGTTTTTCTCATGTTTTATGGTATTTTCTAATTTATTGTTTTTCTGATTATTTAGTTTTATCATGCTTTGTCTTTTTAATGTTTTCTCTTTTCAAACTTTTCTTTTGAAAAACATTTTTCTCTTTTTCAGATATTTCATTACCATTTATATTTTTTTACTGTTTTTGTGCTGTGTAATAGAAGTTTATTATAACTCCAGTAGTAGCAGTAATATCTGTTGGTGTCCCACACTATTTCTGGTAAAATTCCAGTTAATGTGTCCATGCTGTATTTTATGCTGGAAAACATACTCTCTGCATTCTGTCACATTTTTCTTCTTCAGAATAATGTTTTCAATTTGAGCATGCTGAGCTGATTTACTCCAGTGTTAAACCTTTACAGTGTTTTAGCAGAGTTGTAGATGAGGTGATGCTCAAGCTGCAGTGTGGGAAGCGATTATTTTATTACTTTTACTGGTAAAAACTTCTAAGTATGCAACTTTAATGAGCACAAATGAGTTTTTCAGGGGTTTGCAAAAACATCGGACAGACGCGCTACCCTGCAACGTGAGAAAAAAAAAAAAAAAAAGAAGAAGCCCTCCTGTAAATTTAGAAATGTTTTTGATTTCAAGTGAAGTTCAAAACTACACAAGCACTGGGCTTTGAGTTTAGTTTTCTAATCATTAAACTACTAAAATTACATCATGTGCATTCTCATGAGGTTTTAAAGCAAATGAACAAGCAAAAAATTGTTGGGTGGTGGGGGGTGCAAAGCTGTATACATGTATCTAACAGGTGAGCTGCAACAGACAAAGAAATACCTGTCAATGTTGAAAAAACAAATTCCAACAGCATCAATTAACTCTGAACATAATCTGCTTTGAATGTAGCTCAAAAATCAGTCAATAACAATTCTAAGCTTGTAAGAAAGATAGTAAATTAAAGCTGCAAGCAGCGATGGACGGGTCCTCGCATCCACGCTGGTCGTGAATCCACGCACGTCCACCAGGTGGCGCTGTGACTGAGAGTGTATGTCGGCCTCTGAATCGCATCTGGACCAGAGTCCAATCATACATTTAAAATTTCAGCCAGACTGTAGCATGTTCAGAGCAGTTATAGAGCATTTCCTGTCTATCCACCAGGTGGCGCTGTAACTCAGAGTGTATTTCACACAGTGGATGTGATGAGGGTTGGACTCTGATCACTCATGAAAAGTTTCAGGCTGATTTGATCATGTAGAGGCCAGTTATACAGCATTTACTGTCCCTCCATCAGGTGGCGCTGCGACTGAGAGTGTCTGTTGGCCTGTAGATGTGATCAGGATTGGATTGTGATCACACATGGAAAGTTTGAGGCAGATTGGAGCATGCAGAGGAGAGTTATACAGCAGTTGATGTTTCATGGCGAAGCATCAAAACGCTGATGGTCGCCATGGCCACGCCATTTGGCTTCTGGTTAAACTTTTGATAACTTTTCCAAACCAAGTCCTGCTGTGTGGACTGACAAAATTTCAGGTCTCCTGGAATTATCCCCTAGGAGGTATTAACTCTCAAAAATGAGAAAAATCATCAAAAATCTCACAATTAATCCAAGATGGCCGACTTCCTGTTGGGTTTAGGACATGGCTCCAAGAGGCTTTTTTGTGCGTCCTGATGTGCTCTATAAGCCTCCCAAATTTCATGGATGTAGGTGAAACGTGCTGGGGGGGCTGTTTGTTAAAAATACTGTAGGGGGCGCTATAGCATGTGCAGTGCCGAGATGCATACAGTGTTGTTCCTTGGGTCAATGGTGATGTGTGTGGTAATTTTTGTGAGCATTGGAGTATTCCTAACCTGTCAGAAAGGCCTTTGTTTTTCATGGCGATATTTGGTTGCTACGGCAACAGCGTTACATGAAATGTCACACCCTTCACAGTGTGTGATTGTCAAGAGGTGAAGACTCGACTGACCAATTTCCAGCATGATATCACCAAGTTTGGGGCCATTGTACCTGAAAATATAAGGCCTTAAACTTACTATTACCAACAGGTGGCGCTATGACTTTTTCAAAATTTATGAGTGTGGATGTGTTCAGACTGGACCTGGTATCCAGCATGTGAAGTCTGAGGCAGATAGGATGTTGTTCAGCTGAGATATGAATCGTTAAATTTTCATGGCGAAACATCGAAATTGGTTTGGCCGCCACAGACACGCCCTTTGATGACAAGTCACCATTTTCACTGGGATGCATCATCAATGTGTTTAGGCTGTTGTCACTGCATTTGAAGTGAATATGATCAACTGGGTAACAATAGGGCATGAAAGTGTAAAAGATGTCTATTTCCTGAAACCACAAGGTGGCGCTATGACTGTCAATGAATATCCCTATGTGGATGACATCAGGACAGGACTGTCATCATACATGTAAAGTTTCAGGCAGATTGGAGCATGTTGAGAAGAATTAGACACCACTTCCTGTTTCATGGCGAAGGATCAGTTGTTTGAGGCTCCGCCATGGCCACACCTTTTGGCTTCTGGTTGAGTTTTTGATAACTTTTCATCAGAAAGGTCTGGTGCATGTACTGGCCAAATTTCAGTTCTCTCAGACTTATCCACTAGGAGCTATAAATTTTGACAAATGTACAGCAAATTCAAGATGGCCGACTTCCTGTTGGGTTTAGGGTGTGGCTGTGATTGACTTTTTGGTGTGTCCTGATGTGGTGCATATGCCCACCAAATATTGTAGCTGTAAATAAAACATTGTGGAAGTTGGCCTAATGACCACTGTTTCAATTTTGCAGGTGGCGCTATAGAGCCATTTTTTCCACACATATGCGCAACTCCCATAAAATATCAAATTTTTCGCCAGTCCTGATGTGCACGCCAAATTTCACGCGTTTTGGTTCATGATAAGGCCGCCAAAAAGGCAAGTCATTTCCCGAGGAGCGATTAAGTTTGAAAAATTTACAGCAAATTGAAGGTGGCCGACTTCCTGTTGGGTTTAGGGCGTGGCTGTAATTGACTTTTTGGTGTGTCCAGATGTTCTGCATATGCCCACCAAATATTGTAGCTGTACATGAAACATTGTGGCAGTTGGCCTAATGACTACTTTTTCAAGTTTGCAGGTGGCGCTATAGAGCCATTTTGCCACGCACAGGCGCAACTCCCATAAAATATCAAATTTTTCGCCAGTCCTGATGTGCATGCCAAATTTCACGTGTTTTGGAGTATGATAAGGCTGCCAAAAAGCCAATTTACTTTACGGGAGAAAAAAAAAAAAAAAAAAATAATAATAATAATAATAATTAAAGCTGCAAGCAGCGATGGACGGGTCCTCGCATCCACGCTGGTCGTGAATCCACACACGTCCACCAGGTGGCGCTGTGACTGAGAGTGTATGTCGGCCTCTGAATCGCATCTGGACCAGAGTCCAATCATACATTTAAAATTTCAGCCAGACTGTAGCATGTTCAGAGCAGTTATAGAGCATTTCCTGTCTATCCACCAGGTGGCGCTGTAACTCAGAGTGTATTTCACACAGTGGATGTGATGAGGGTTGGACTCTGATCACTCATGAAAAGTTTCAGGCTGATTTGATCATGTAGAGGCCAGTTATACAGCATTTACTGTCCCTCCATCAGGTGGCGCTGCGACTGAGAGTGTCTGTTGGCCTGTAGATGTGATCAGGATTGGATTGTGATCACACATGGAAAGTTTGAGGCAGATTGGAGCATGCAGAGGAGAGTTATACAGCAGTTGATGTTTCATGGCGAAGCATCAAAACGCTGATGGTCGCCATGGCCACGCCATTTGGCTTCTGGTTAAACTTTTGATAACTTTTCCAAACCAAGTCCTGCTGTGTGGACTGACAAAATTTCAGGTCTCCTGGAATTATCCCCGAGGAGGTATTAACTCTCAAAAATGAGAAAAATCATCAAAAATCTCACAATTAATCCAAGATGGCCGACTTCCTGTTGGGTTTAGGACATGGCTCCAAGAGGCTTTTTTGTGCGTCCTGATGTGCTCTATAAGCCTCCCAAATTTCATGGATGTAGGTGAAACGTGCTGGGGGGGCTGTTTGTTAAAAATACTGTAGGGGGCGCTATAGCATGTGCAGTGCCGAGATGCATACAGTGTTGTTCCTTGGGTCAATGGTGATGTGTGTGGTAATTTTTGTGAGCATTGGAGTATTCCTAACCTGTCAGAAAGGGCTTTGTTTTTCATGGCGATATTTGGTTGCTACGGCAACAGCGTTACATGAAATGTCACACCCTTCACAGTGTGTGATTGTCAAGAGGTGAAGACTCGACTGACCAATTTCCAGCATGATATCACCAAGTTTGGGGCCATTGTACCTGAAAATATAAGGCCTTAAACTTACTATTACCAACAGGTGGCGCTATGACTTTTTCAGAATTTATGAGTGTGGATGTGTTCAGACTGGACCTGGTATCCAGCATGTGAAGTCTGAGGCAGATAGGATGTTGTTCAGCTGAGATATGAATCGTTAAATTTTCATGGCGAAACATCGAAATTGGTTTGGCCGCCACAGACACGCCCTTTGATGACAAGTCACCATTTTCACTGGGATGCATCATCAATGTGTTTAGGCTGTTGTCACTGCATTTGAAGTGAATATGATCAACCGGGTAACAATAGGGCATGAAAGTGTAAAAGATGTCTATTTCCTGAAACCACAAGGTGGCGCTATGACTGTCAATGAATATCCCTATGTGGATGACATCAGGACAGGACTGTCATCATACATGTAAAGTTTCAGGCAGATTGGAGCATGTTGAGAAGAATTAGACACCACTTCCTGTTTCATGGCGAAGGATCAGTTGTTTGAGGCTCCGCCATGGCCACACCTTTTGGCTTCTGGTTGAGTTTTTGATAACTTTTCATCAGAAAGGTCTGGTGCATGTACTGGCCAAATTTCAGTTCTCTCAGACTTATCCACTAGGAGCTATAAATTTTGACAAATGTACAGCAAATTCAAGATGGCCGACTTCCTGTTGGGTTTAGGGTGTGGCTGTGATTGACTTTTTGGTGTGTCCTGATGTGGTGCATATGCCCACCAAATATTGTAGCTGTAAATAAAACATTGTGGAAGTTGGCCTAATGACCACTGTTTCAATTTTGCAGGTGGCGCTATAGAGCCATTTTTTCACACATATGCGCAACTCCCATAAAATATCAAATTTTTCGCCAGTCCTGATGTGCACGCCAAATTTCACGCGTTTTGGTTCATGATAAGGCCGCCAAAAAGGCAAGTCATTTCCCGAGGAGCGATTAAGTTTGAAAAATTTACAGCAAATTGAAGGTGGCCGACTTCCTGTTGGGTTTAGGGCGTGGCTGTAATTGACTTTTTGGTGTGTCCAGATGTTCTGCATATGCCCACCAAATATTGTAGCTGTACATGAAACATTGTGGCAGTTGGCCTAATGACTACTTTTTCAACTTTGCAGGTGGCGCTATAGAGCCATTTTGCCACGCACAGGCGCAACTCCCATAAAATATCAAATTTTTCGCCAGTCCTGATGTGCATGCCAAATTTCACGCGTTTTGGAGTATGATAAGGCCGCCAAAAAGCCAATTTACTTTACGGGAGAAAAAAAAAAAAAAAAAAAAAAAAAAAAAATAATAATAATAATAATAATAAACCCTAGGGTTTCAATAGGGTCCTTGGCACCGCTGGTGCCTTGGACAGTCGGTGCCCTGGCACCGCCTGTCCTTCGCACCCTCGGTGCTCGGACCCTAATAACACATGTAAACTTATTTCTAGAGATTTAAGAGGGAGTCTTTGACATTTCTCAGAGTTTTGATCCTGCAGCATCTTTAAAATGATGAATTTTGACAAAAATCTTGTAAATTCTGACTCTCCAGCTTTAAAATAATAGATGTGTTACCTCCATGTTTGAGTTCACTCACATTAGTGTAAACACAAAATCCATTTCTTCTTTCTTTATTTACCACCTTTGTAATAAAGCACAGCTAAATCAAACAAGAAAGTTGCCACATATCCTTTGTTATAATATGCATTTTACCACGATGGAATTGAAAAACTTCCGTTTTCTCTGTGACTCATCAGCAGATCTCAGGAAAAAAAAAAAAAAAAACGAATAAAAACTGCAGAAGAGTGAACTGACTATGAAATCGGCTGAAACTGGAATCTGCAGATCGTCCGACTGAAGAATTAGGGTGAAGAGTTACAAACAAAAAAAAACACATGTACAAGTTATCAGTTTCAATCATTCACACACACACTCACTCATAGATACATTAGCAATGTGCACTTAGTGAACAAGCAGAATGTTGCAGTAGTCCATGAATGACCTGGGTCACATGTTTTTTGTTTCAGGCAGACAGACACAGAGCTTCAGTCTCCACTAGGATGCAGCCACTTGGGTTAAAGGTTCCTCCAGGTACTGCACCAGAGCTTCTGCCTACAAACACAACAGAGACACAATGATGAGCTGGAACGGCTCAAGTTTAACGCTGTGACTCAACCTGTGCAGATTCCTCTTTCAAAACCCCGACTGAACTCATGACTTAGATCAAACTTTAGAGGTTTGCTTGACGTTTTCTGGTGTAAAAAGTTGTTTATCACTCATATGGGATGAATTTACGAGATGTTCTGGTTAACTAAGACAACAAGGCTGACCTTCACTTCAGCAGAAAACTTATGCCTCTCTGAAGAATTTCAGTTACAAGAATATTTTAGTGGGAACTACATCGTCACCTGACCAAGTTCTTATCGGTGCTGTGATCATCGGTGTTACTTTCATGAGGAGAAGAGCTCCACATCAACGGCCCTCTGGGATTAATCCAGTATTTGGGCTGTTGGAGGAACAGACTTCCTGTAAACACCCCATTTTTACAACTTTGAACTGATCCAACCTAATGGAGACTGAACCATATTTAACTGCACATTTACTGGAAGTCGGCTCCAAACAGATCCAGTGACAATGAAAATAGTTGCAGCTCTGACGGGAGTGTTCTTTTCACTAAAGTTGAGGATCTCACTACTTCTTCCCACACCGCTGATCTGCTCACACAAAGTGTAAAAAAATGTCTGTGTGATGAGATAAAGGTGGCATCTTCTTTTTTATTGTCGACATACATAACCCCAACAAATATCACATTTATTACTAGTTTTGCAGCCCGGATGTACACATGAGCTCAATAACAAGTGGCAAAACACAGTGAATATAGCAAATAGAAAGCAGGACATTGGCTCACCTTGGCCTTAAGCATCCCAAAGCCCACCGTCTCTTTGGCGTACATACACAGCAGTAGGTTGGCGACACGAGTGATGGCCACTCTTCCCTCCTGAGGAGAGGATACAGACAACATTATTGCTACCTGTGAAGAATTAGCAGTATTATTCTTGTGCTCTAGTCACACAAACTCCTCATTATATTCCTGAAAAAACAGTCAGTGGTGCTGGAGGAAGAGCCCCTCTTACCATACAGTCCATGAGAATGAATTTGAGTTTGTCTTCGTTGAAGGCTTGGTGTCCATTCTTGTCGTAAGCCGCCCAGATGTTGCTCGCGATCGCAGCTGTCACGCGAGCGTCTGTGTCGCCGTAGCCGGAGTAAGCCAGGAGTGAGCCTTCATTGTTCAACAGGCTGCAGAACACGTGAAGTCACACGTTTCAGCATCCGGCACATAAATGTGAAACGGATTTTACTGAAGCTACTTAATAAAAGCAAAAAGTGCGGCGAGAACCACCTGAGCACCAGCTTACCGAAACAATCTTAGCGTATATACAACACAAAGTAACATCAGCCTCTCTAAACCACACACTAATATGTTGCTGCACCAATTTCAGAGAATGTTTCAACCATATTGTCTCAGAGTGATAATCAGTAGTTCAAATTTGTATCAGCAGCATGTTTTTGCCATCTTGATGTCAATTAGATTATTACAGAAGCTTTTCTTATTTATTTCAAACACAGTAACATTTGCAGTGGTGGTACTATTGCAACAATGGAACTGAAGTAATCACTGAAACCAACTACCAAAGCACTCAGAGAGCACAGTATTCCGCCAAGGCTACTCAGTCTTCTATCATTTCTGACGGCTGAAATATTTGACAAACTTGTGGATCCAAGCCGCATCACTTCCAAAACCTAATCAACTGGTCCTTGTGTCATTTCTGACCTTCCTTGAAAATTTATTCCAAATGCACCTATAAGTTGATATAAGATGCTCCTTTTTATGTATGAATGTCAGCCATTCCACAACCACAAATTACATACAAAAAAATCTTTTTTAAAATTGAAATTAAACAAAAATGCCAAAGCTGCAGAGCACTTGGGTACTGCCCAATATACAGTCTAAGGCACACCTGTGCACTAATCATGGTGTCTAATCAGCATCTTGATATGGTACACCTGTGAGGTGGGATGGATTATCTCAGCAAAGGAGAAGTGCTCACTATCACAGATTTAGACAGATTTGTGAACAATATTTGAGAGAAATGGTGATATTGTGTACGTGGAAAAAGTTTTAGATCTTTGAGTTCATCTCATAAAAAATAGGATAAAAAACAAAAGTGTTGCATTTATATTTTTGTTGAGTGTATTTATGATTTTATATTATTCTTAAGGACTTGTTTTCAACCTCAAACTCACCCAAAATGATGCTTCATTCACATACACAGATTTTACAGCATCTCAAACTAACAGAAATTTCTCAAATAAAATGAAACAAGACTGACAATGCTGAGGCTTCTCCTGGCTATTTATACAGATTTAATCTGGCACACCAGACCAGACTCTGAATTTCTTCCATTTACACTGCAGCTGGATGGAAACTATTGTCATTTGTGGATAAAAAAAAAAGACACTTAAAAATTCCACTGCAGCATCCAGAAACTTACTTTAACCTTTTGATGCATAACATGGGTCAAAAGTGACCCAAATTCAATGGAAAATGGGTATCTCCTGAACCACAGTGCGCATCACAAGGTTAAACAACCCACATATTAAGACCAAACTGTGCACAGACTTAAGTGGAACTACTGTCTACCGAAGTGTCCCTATGAAATATTGCTCCTTACAAACCACAATATAACCTTTGTATAGAATATAAAATTAAGGAAAACTTAACTACTATGAGATTTGGACAGTTATTTCTTCTAAAACCAGAAATCTGAAGAGGTCCGCTTTATGTCTGACAATACATTATTGCTTTGTTTGTTTTTACAAATGTTTAACAAATTATAGGCGTAATTATGAGCAGAGTAATTGACTGTAAATGTGTTAAAGCCATTTCATTATTTACAGCCTTAAATGTTAAGCTTTTTTTACTTGAAAAACACCGTCTCGTCTTTCTAAAACATCGTCTTTTCAGCAGCTATTAGTAAAATACACACTGGTTTAATATCAGTCTGTTATTAGCATATTGTCTGTTCATATTTGAAATTCAGCATACTTTTTATGCTTGTATCTATATTTCTACGTCTGTCAAAAAGTCCATCGTTCTAACTTTCAGTAACTATAACAACAAACTAAAACGGTCGAAGAACGCTTTGCCTCATATAAATTAGCATGTCGCTAGCATGCTGCTAGCTAGCCGTACTTACAGAGTGCTTTGGACTCCGTTTGTGTTCGCTTGACTGAGGACCTGCGTCAAAGCCTTCGGCCGTAACATGATGTCCAACCACTGACGTCTGACAATACTACAAAAATAACTGTTATACTCCAAAACCCCTAAACAAATGGCTTTAAAGTGCCACAAACTACTCAGAAACACAGTCAAGTCAGCTGACTGTTTTCTTTTGTTTCCGGGTACCGTTGCAATGCAAGATGGGAAATGTAGGCAGCAAATGAATCCTAAAAAAGGATTTTTTTAATATAAACGATTTTAGTATGATTCATTTACATATTTTCCACCTTTATCTACATACACCTAGTATATTTGAGCATTTCAATTTCTTCAAATACTTTTGCATCTACTATTTTTAAGAGTCACCGCATTTGCCTGTTTTTTTTATATTTATCCACTAGTTCACCTCATAAAAAAATTATGTACAACATTCAAAAGATTTCAAAATTTGACATTAATATTTCTCTAACCTTCCCTCTACCTAAATACATTAAATAATGACATTATTAAAAACATTATTATTATGCACATTAATATATTCTATATAATTATTCTATAGCAAATTAATTCCTATTAGCAATTCTATTTATAATAGAATAGTATAAAATTTGACATTGCTCCAAAGTGTTTGATATCAAAATAAATCTTTATTTATAGAGAACTTCTTAGAACCAAAGGTAGAAAGTCCTTCCCAAGGCAGAAAAATAAACTGGCAAGTTATGAGGACATCAGCATTTCCAAAACAAAAGCAGCATTTCATAATAAAAATAATTAATAGAGAAGTAAAGACAGGTACAAGTCAGACAAAATCTGAGAAGGCCCTCCGATAAAACAGTTTTAAGAACAACATGTATACATACAAAAGTGTCAGAATATTTGAGGTATTTTCAATTTATCCAAAGCGTAACAGATAACTCAGTAACTGAGATGTATCTTGCTTCCAGAGTGTACCGATACACCTGCTGGATTTTTCTGATAACAATTTCTCATTAAAGTAAACTAAAACAAATAGCACTGCCAGAGTAAGTTATCCATACACATTTAAAACAGACAATGTTACACAGAGATGATCATAATGCAGTTCAGTTGTCAGTTTAATCAGCTCAGGCAGCTACTGTGTTAACCTTAGTGTAGGAAAGTATAACTTTTATTTTGTTTTTGCCTGCCTGATGTATGAAACCAACTATTTAGCCATTGTGCGTTCCTCAACCAAAAGACAAAGACACACCTGATGATCAGAGCAGGCAAGAGGATGTTGAACCAGTGAGCCAAACACAATGCTAGCTCAGCAGCAGGGCTGCAGAATTAAATAATTAGTAATCACAATCATGATTTAATCTTCTGACTAATACATGAAAACTACTGACTGGTCTTTAGAATTTAAAAATGCACTCCGCTCCTAAAAGTCCAACGCATTTACATGTTTTCTCCACTCATAGAGAACAGCGCAAGTGAATGAAATCACTAGGTTTAATCCTTAACAAATTTAAGATTAGAGCACTTTATCTCACTCTTTTCAAACTAATTTTTGCTCACACAACTGTAGTCGCATACCACAGCCACCTTATCAGGATCTACCACAGCCTTCACTGTGAGGCGTTTAGGGAGCATCGGTAAATGTCGTGTCCATCAATAAGTGAATGTTCAGCTCGTCAGGTGTTTCGGCTGTGATCTGCGTCACTACTAAAAAAGTTAGTCTGGAACCCTGACCTTGGGGCTCTTGGAAAATATTATTTACCAATATTGTTTTTGCAAAGTAAATAACAAAAGAAAATCAATTTCTGAAAATTTTACCACAACTTTCCTGGATGCAACGCTCCTAGAATTTTATGGGATTTTTGTGCAAATTTTGCAGCAATTTTATGAGAACTTTCTGAAAGTGTTCCTGCACTTTTATGTGAATTGTCCTGATATCTGCGAAAGATTTCCGGCAATTTTATCGGAATTTCATGCCAAATTTCAAAGAATTATGTGGCAATTTCATGGAAATTTTCTGTCAATTTTAATAGAACATTTGCAGCAATTTGATGGAAATATTCCATCAGTTTTGTTGAAAATTTTCTGGGAACTTTGTGGAAACTTTATTTAATGGGAATTTTATAGAACTTTTCCTAAAATTTTGTGGGAATTTTCCACGAGTTTCTGGTTAATCACCTGTCAGAGCTGCTACACTGCAGACACCTATAGCAGCATCAACCGTAGCCAGCATCTGAGGCATTCAGGGAACATTGGCAAAATGTAGTATTTACCAATAAGCACATGTTCAGTGGTTAGCCTGTGCCTCGCTTATGACTGATATCACAAGAGGAAAGGTGAGAAAATAAATATATGTTCAGATTAAAACCTTTGACAAATATGAAGTCTTGTATGACTGAAAGTCAATGCAACATAACTAGGTTATGTAGAAACAGCTGTTCATCAGCACACACAGTAGATTAACAGCTGTGTCAATGCTGAACCAATATAATGAGGTGGGGTGACCACATTATTTGCAGGTGTGGTCAGCCAAAAAAAGCTGGTCGCACCAGTGCTAAAAGTGGAAAAGTCATTCTGAAGCCCTGTTGCAAATAATTTATTAGATTTTAGGAGTTTACATATCTCCCCATTAGTAGACACTCATGGATATCTTTCACTTTCACACAAATTAAGACACCAAACTGTATGAAAACACATAATCATGTGATTTGTGTTATCCGTGCTGAGTTGACCATTTTGTCCTTTAAGAAAATCCAGTATGTCCAGTAATGCAGTCTGTTGACATTGTAGGCAAAGGGACACCTTCCTAGTTTAGGAATTTTTTGTCTTCTTTAAATATGTTTTGCCACATTGACCATCCCTAACCTACATATAGGTTCAGATTAAAAACAAACAAAAACTTGAACTTACTCCTCCTTATGAAAACAAACAGGAGGCAGCAGTGCCAAGATTAACATACGCTTTATGTAAGTGTAAAGAACCTGTCAAAGTGAGAAATAAGAGAGAAATAAAAATACCAGTCTTGATTAATATCGCCTGTAAAATACACAATACTTTGGTCTGATCAGATGCTGACTGAATTAGAGTAGGTGATTGCAGACATGTAAACACTCGCTGTAAATGTTTTACTGCAGAAATTGTAAAAATGGCATTCTAGCCAAATTCATACATGCTGCTATCTGTCTCAGTAAGAATTTAATTCTTCTAATTCTTGGTTGACAAGAATTAAAAGTGATGAACCTCCAACTTACGTCAACATTATTTAACTATGAAGATAGAAACTTCTGCTCAAATGAAACAACAGGACAAATATGGTGAGATGAAACGTGGCGTTGGTGCTGTCTGAAAACATCCGTAACCAGCTGTGAGGGACTTGATGTCGGGGCAGAAGGGGAAGAGTTTTCTGCAAGGACGCTGGCCCTTGTGGTTAGAGGAACTGTGGGATGTCCAGGAGATGAACTAGAGAAGGAAGTGTTAAAAATTCAGATAACTGTGTAGACTCAGATGATCCTTGTAAAAACAGCACTGTGTGAAATTGCATTCATTGCACAAACTGATTCTAAACACTGGGCTGACTTGAAAAATGCTCTTGCACTCCTCATCTTGAATGATAGAAATGATGCACATCAGAGGTGCAGGTGATACTTCACATGGTCCACCCACATTACACACCAGGTGGGGAGGGCCCAACAGAGACTGCACTTCCTCAGGAAGCTACATCAGGCTCATCTCCCCTGAAACCTGCTCACAAACCGCTATCGCTCCACCATTGAGAGCCTCCTGACCTACTGCTGTACAGTGTGGTTCACATGTTACACTGCAGAGGACAGGGAGGACCTGCAACGGGTGGTGAGAGCAGCAGAGCGGGTGATTGGGACCACTCTACCTCCCCTCAGAGACATCTACACTGTCAGACTTCAGAGGAAAGCCAGGGGAATCACCAGAGACCCCTCACACCCAGGACACTCTCTTTTCTCCCCTCTCCCCTCAGGTAGACGCTACAGGACACAGAGTCAAAACCAACAGACTCAAAAACAGCTTTTATCCCTAAGCTGTCAAATGTCTGCTCCCTCCCCCTGAATGACAATATCGTATACTTCATTTCTTGCATCAGTGTGGGATTTCTCGGCAACTCTATCGTCTGTGGGGAAAACAGGAATCATATGACAAAAACAGGGAGAGCGGAAGAGAAGAAGAAGCAGGCCGCAAACTGGAATGAGGCTTTCCATGAGGTAGATGGGTACTCCTATCACAGGACTGAACTTCTGCACCTAATCACGAAAACTAAGTCACCCTGTACTCTTTACCTGGTCTCCATGTCAATTGGCTGGTCGGGATGCTCTCATTTGGCAGATCATCTAAAAACAGTCTGTGTTATCAGGCTGGGACAAACGAGACTTAAATATTTCAAATCAATGCATGTTTTTAAGATTTTTTTTTTCAAACTTCTGTTCTTTTTAACAGTATCACAACATTACTGGTACACCATGCCATCAGCGGTGTTTGCCTCCAGTCATTGGTCAGCTACAGTTTCAGGTAACTGTGACTGCAGCAAAGTTCTACTCAGTTCAGTTTAAAAGTTTCCAAAGAACGGAGGCTTCAAAAGACTCGGAGTGCTTCTGGTTGTACACTATGAACAGTTCGGACACCACACCACAATAAAAATAAATTTAAAGGGTTATTTCACATTTTTGGAGTCAAGTGAATCATCTAAATTAATCAGTTTTTCTACAGTTGTAGAAAACAGTAGACAGATTAATCAGTAGTTTTACTCCTCAATAGTTCTATTTCAGAAATCATATAAATTTGGGCAGTTGCAAGCTGGTCTGTTGACAGTCTGTTATCATTTTATTATAAATTAACCAGACTTAATATTTGGCAAATACAAGATTTTCATGAATATCTTTAACTCAGGGTTAGTGCTAGTGTTAGGGTTGGTGGGCTACAGCTGTAATTCCTGCACATTGTACCTGATCAAGTTGCAAACAGAAGATCAGTGATGAGGAGAATAAATAGGTGACAGGTGGAGTTCAAGGCTGTTAAACACGACTTCCTGCACGTGAGAAATGTCTGCAGATATCAGCGTCACCAGCTCCAAGCATCATCATGATCTACGACAGCGTCTGAGGGTTGGACGTAGGCTGCCTGTAAACCCGCTGCTCCAGCTCCATGAAGCTGAACGAACCTTTGTCCAGACCGAACAAACCAAACGGGTCAGTGAGTCCATCTGAGGAGGAGGAGGAGCAGGAAGAGAGCTACAGGTCAGTTCCTGGCAGGTGTATCAATAGGGAACCACTTTGTGCCTATTCTTCAATAAAATTGTTTTATCTGATGTAATTTGGTAGGATTCCAATGTATGAGCAAGGAAGGACAATTAATTTGGAATTAGAGCTGCAATAATTATTCAGTTAGTTAGCAATTAAATTAATTAACCATTCTGAGGATTGATTAATCCATTTCAGCAACATTTTAAACTTTTAAACCCAAAACCCACTGGTGGGTTTTAAAGGCCTGTTATTGACGCCATTTATCAGAGTCAGAAACTAAAAAAATGTGCCATTCCATCAGAAAAATCAACCAAATCTAAGCTTAACATTAAAAAACTTGAGCAAAGACGTTTTTTTCTATACGCGTCATTTGGAAATTTGCCAAAAAATAAAATATTTGCTCTAAACAGATTCTGTGAAAAACCAAGAATTCTGCTCATCCCTGCAAAACCATCAAGACATGACGGACTCAAGTGTAGCTGATCTGCAGGATGTGTTCACACAGAGTAGGAAAGAGACAAGCACAGAAGTAATTAAGCATGCAAGTAGTAAAATGTCTATTTCTATGAGAAGTCACATTTAAAAAAAAATATTGGTAACACCTGTGGGCACTGAAAAAAAATGTTGCACATGTTGATTCCAGTTTATTTCAATTTTTGCTAATCATAAAATTTAAAGAAATGTATTTGTTTCCGTGCATAAGGAAACATTTCTGAATTGTCTCTCCTTCTAGCCATGGTTGTGCTGTTTCCACAGAGGGGCAGGACTTCATATTGCAGTGAAGAATGAGCTCACAGTGAGGAAAAATGTGCAAGGAGAATTTACACGTGACAGAATTTTTAATTTCTTTCCTCCTGTTTCACAGCAAATGAAATATCTTTGTGTTGTGGATTATACATGGCATTTGTCATCTTTGGCTTTGGAAACACTGACTGATATTTTTCACTACTGTATTACATTTAAGAGACCAAAGAACTATTCAGATATTCAAAAAAATAATCAACTGACTAATCAACAATTAGAATAGTACTGTGTTGTAGCCCCAACTGAAAAACTATCAAAAACTGCAATATTCAAATCACAGTAGCTGTGGGTTCATCTTAAAGGTGAAATGTGTCACAACATAGCATTATAAATGAAGAAATGTGCTGCTTCAGAGATACCATGGTTTCCACTGAAATAGGTAATTAAGCTGTCTCGTTTCTGCAGCACATCCTTGATGTAAGGCAAGCCACTCAGGTCAAACTTAGTGCTCCGGGAAGCTTTAAACAGGTTAACCCATCACTACACAAAAAGCAACCAAAGTCACGCCATCAGCTCAGAGTGTAAAAGGTCAGTAAATACCTCCAAAGAACAGTATCAAAGTGTGGCTGATCATTATCGACACCTAGATTGGCTTAATAATGTTGGTCAACAGCACTACACCCAGTTAAAGAGATAAGTTTACCTGTCAGTGGTAACACAGTTTAAGATACTGGCTTGAGAGAAAACTGTGCAAACACTAATTTCACTGCAGCACTAATTCTGCAATGAAATGCCCCATGTGACGGATGCAATACTGCATATGAAACCATTATTACATTGGTAAAATAAAAAACGTAGGTGGGGGACAGGTAATGAGATGATTAATCAAACTAGGATAAGATCCAGTTCGTTAATATACTTTCAGACAACCAGAGTCAACCAGAGCGCTGTACATGCTATTAGATAAACTTAACAACAGCTTACAGACAGAAAAAAGGATAAAAATGTAATAAATCAGTAGAAAGAAAGTAGTGCACGAGAAAGACAGAAAAGGATGAGAAGTAGTGTAATGTATATATATATATATATATATATATATATATATATTCATATATATATATATATAGTCACTCACATAATTTCATGTTTTCCATTAGTCAGCCATCTTTAATTTTCCTCTTCTTCGTTGGTTTTCAGCAGAGTTGACGCGGCAGGGCGCTCTGCTGCCACCCACCGCTCCTCAGTGAAACAGCAACTCTCAGTTTTTAGAATGAAGTTCTCCATCCATCCATTCTCTATACACCGCTTTATCCTCACTAGGGTCGCTGGAGCCTATCCCAGCTGACTCGGGCAAAGGCAGGGGACACCCTGGACGGGTCGCCAGTCTGTCACAGGGCTACATATACAGACAGACAATCACACTTACATTCACACCTACGGACAATTTAGAGTAACCAATTAACCTCAGCATGTTTTTGGACTGTGGGAGGAAGCCGGAGTACCCGGAGAAAACCCACGCATGCACAGGGAGAACATGCAAACTCCATGCAGAAAGATCCCAGGCCCAGGTCGGGACGTGAACCAGGGATCTTCTTGCTGCAAGGCGAAAGTGCTAACCACTACGACACTGTGCAGCCCGGGTATGAAGTTCTGATTCAATGAAATTTTAATGACATCTCTTCTGATTTTAATGTTATTATTCCAGTATAATACAACTTACTTTCACTACACAACAATAAACATCGAAACTGCCTTTGATTGCACTAAAAATAATATCCAAAAATGGTTGCTTTATATTGTTTTTTTATTCCTTTATATGATGCTTTACTTTTGACAAAACGACTAAAAAGCAAATAAAGTAGCTAGAGTTAACAGCAGCCAACAAGCAGTAACAATAAAATACTGCTTTTGGGAAAATTAACTAGTAATGCAACCTAATGTATATATAATAACACCTAGAAGAAGGTTTGAATTGAATGGAGATGATTTTGAAATTTATGACTATGGATAACACTTCTCAACAAACTTTAAACATGTAGAATTTATTTCTGCTTAACTATGTTTCTAGACATATGACACTGCACATGCCAATGTTTGTCATTTACAGTGGGGAAGCTGTCCAATTGTCCAGAAGTTTAGATGTAAGAAAACATTTATACCCGTTATGTTACTTTGTGACCCCAATCATAGTCTTTTTTATTGGAAAGAACTTTGGGGCAATACCTGTTTTAAATGTGCTTTATTTTTTAAAAATCATGACCTGACTTGACTTGAGATCAGTGCATTTTGTTAAGTGGTTTCGCTGGCTGGGTCTTAGAGCAAAATTTTGCTCAGGGCCACCAAAATCTCAGGTCTGACTATGCCTAAAATTGCACATGTTGAAGATCATTTATTTTTAATTTGAGCCCTTATTACTTCAAAACATTCCAACACCAATTAACGCCCTTGACATATGCCCCATTTTTTAATCAAAACTTTTATTTTGTCGAAACTGCTGGCAAACATTTCTATGACACATTCAAGCTGCCTTCAGTGATTTATTTCTGCCGCTGCACAGGTGTGGCTGCTTGATATTTCGTGATCTAATCTGACCTAATTTATTTTTCCAGTTAGCGCCCTCGCCTTCTCAAACACCGCGCTGCACAAACATTCCCCAAATCGGTACCAACTAATCTATATCAGATAACCGATATTTGTGTTCCACACCCAGAATTTTTCAGATAACCAGCATATATAAATTTGGAAGTCTTTCCTGCAGTGTTCAGACCACTGGAGTAGTTTACTTTTGAATCCTCCTGGCTGCGAGGTAAAGTAAAAAAAACTCTTCCAAGTTGCTGGATAATGAATTTACCTGTGCATGTATTTCATTTAAAATGCCTGTTCTTGTGATAAATGCATAATTTTTTACTGAAACAAATTTTCCTGTAAAATTTCTGTAAAATGCTGGCAGCTATGCTGTAAAAATATAAAATCTGCATTTTTTGCACTCAAAAATGCCAGTAAAATGACAAAAATAGACTTTGAATGAACAAATCTAATGTAAATTAACACATTTTTTCTTTTTGCAAAGTGACATGAAAACAAAACTCATTTTTCTTGATGTCTTTTAAAATGAACTGTTTGCTATTTTGAGTATTGTTGTAAATTTATTTTAAAATCACTACAATTTTGCTCTTTTTAGAGGTAAATCCATTAATTTTAAAGGTGTAAATACTTATTTAAGAGTAAAGATGTGTCAATTATGCAAGATTTTTTTTAATGTAAAGTTAGATATAGAAACTAATACAACACTGGTCTGACATTAACTGTAGATTTTTGCAATTTGATACTGAATAATTAGTTATTTTACAGTACTTTGACATTTTTAAACATAAAATTATATAATGAAACCATACAAATGATGGCAATTTTCTGCATTATTAGGTCTGATCATTTATAATATTATTCAATCGTACATATAGGTTATTTTAAATGCATTTCCATATGTAATACATATAAAAAGCTCCCCAAAAAATTCATTGCGTGAAATTGTGACTTTAAAAAAAGGCGACTAAGTGTATTTTACTTACGGATTTTTATTTATTTAAATTATATGGTTATTTTCTGTTATTTTACGGTAGTTTTTGCTGTAAAATTGACGATGATATAATTGATTACCGCATTGTTTAATACGGTGACTGGACTTTCCAATAACCTGCTTTACTTATATCATGTTTCCCCTGTATTAAACCTTATCTGCACCTATCTGTGAATGACAAAAAATTGTCTTTTAAACTGCATGAAAACTACCATTCTATATCATATTTAAAAGGCATACAGCACTAAAACACCTAAAACAATGAAGGATAAAGGACATTTTAATGAATAGGGAACATTTAGTCAAAGCAGCATTGTGTGACAAATTGTAGTCTGTTAAATATATATTAGAAACTAAGGAAAAATAGCTCAAAATAATTACATTCATAAAGTTTTCAATAATTTTGTGAGCTGCTTAAATCAAGTCTCAGCAGTGCTTTGTGAACTGTTGGACATCATCAGTTTTAACAGTTGTCTGCTGTTAACCATCATTATTTAGGAAAAACAGCACACTTTGGTTAGAATTAGATTGTTTTTGTTATATGTTTTTTGGATGTTTTTTTTTTTTTCCAGTAATCTAAAAGTGTCTAATTACTTTCCTAGATTACTCACATTTCTGGAAGAATGACGGCTGCTCACAAGTCTCTGATCCTCCACCTTGTTCTGCTATGTGCCATGTAAGTATAAAATGAGAGTAAAATTCAAGAATTTGTTGTCTGTGAGCTGCAGTTTCCCTCTGAAGAGGAATGTAGGGTATCTATTCTCACAGAGTAGTTTAATGCATGAGTGTTGATTTAAGTGTACATTTTAGGTTTCAACATCATTATGAAGAGTTTTGTTGGCATCACAATGTTGATAACTGAAGCAATTTAATATTGTGTAATTTAAATCCCTCCTTGAAATTTGAATTTCCCTTGAGATTAATAAAGTATCTATCTATCTATCTATATATCTATATATATATCTTTTTTAAACATAGAGTACTTTAAACTTAAATTTGAGATAACTTACAGTAACTGGCGTGTTCATGTAACTTTTCACAAGGAATTCAAGATTTCAAATGATCTCTTCTATGTGTACATCATCGCTTCAGTTATAAAGCAATTGCTTTCAGTTCTGCTTTGTCTGCACCACAGTTAATGTTTATTTGCTTGTCAGACATCATAGAAGTCTTTGTCATTGTGCTCCTTTGATAGCTAAACTCCCACAGTGCTCTCTGCCTGCCTGCTCATTGATAACTTAATTTTTTCCATCATAACTTTAAGGTTTCTAGTCCCCTCTTCCCCCAATTTAAAAGGCCTGGATGTATTCGGAGAGTTAAGATTGTGTGATAGTGGATCTGTAGTTTGAACAAATACAATACAGGAGACATTTCAAGGTGACACTTACCAACTGATCTGTGTTCAAATACACAACTCCAGATCAAAATTAAGAATTAATTAACTAATTAAGAGCACCAACCAAAAAATCCTTTGAATAAACTTGGAAACTTATTGGAACAACCTTGTGTTTTATAAACAACCAAAATAAAAACATATGACTAAGTAATTAATAATTAAAGAAACTTCTAACTGTTAAGGAGGGGGAAACTCCTCTCAGTGGAGTTTATTGGTTAAAGGTAATTTCATTAGAAGATGTTGTCAGAACTGATTGGTGCCAGTTACAGATGTCCCAATTCTGCCTTTGGTTTGAGTTCAGACACAATCACTGAAATTTGTCTAAGATCAGCACCAAACCTATATGCACTTCTTAGTTTAAATCTGATATCACAAAATGCAATTAAAGATAGATGCTAAAAATAAAATCTGAACACTTACTAAAAGAATCAAGATAACTTTTTTATTTTTGGTGCTGGTGACTGGCCTCATGTCATGAAGCATCACAGAAGACTTAGTCATGGTGCCCATTTACAAACTAAACCCCCACAATGCTTTGTGCTTGCCAATGCAGAGCTGCCTACCTTCTCTGATCACTTTAGTTAACCTTGCCAGCAAGTTGATTTCTCGCGATATTTGTGAGTTCACAAATCTCTCAAGAAACCATCTTGCTCCGCTCCCGCCTTCACTTTTCGTACAGCACCAAGTTGGTTCGCGGCCAATCACGCAGCAGTATTCGTGTGTGGGGCGGGATAATGGGCGGGATATCCGGGTGTGACGACAACACCAAGCGCCAGTAGATCAAAACAAACATGGCAACGGAGGACAACGATCGTGTAGATGCTGCTATTAAGTCAGTTTTAGCTGAATCTCCTATCGCTTCTTTGAAGGAAGAACAACGAGAGGCGCTTTGCGCATTTCTGGATGGTAAAGATGTTTGTGCTTTTTTACCTACGGGTTTTGGTAAGAGTTTAATCTACCAATTGGCTCTGCTCGTTGTGAAGAAACTTAAAAGGGTCGCCGCGATTGGCTAAAAACAAACCTGTCAGAGGCGGGACGTACTGTTGCATTGTCCAATCCATGCCTCTTTCCACCAAACGGATTTACATGGAGCGGTCCCAGATTGATATTGTGGAGTACTATCAAGTACTACACAATTATTAATCTGGCTATTGCCAGGTTACACTTTAGTATGAAACAGGAAAAGGCTTCACCTGGTGGAAGTACCGGGTACTACAGCTAAACCACAGTAACCTGAACTGTGTATTATCTACTTCAAATGATTTGACTTGCATTGGCAGCAAAAAGAAAACACAACTTGACTGGGATATCCTGACTGTTGCTTTAATTCTTTCTGTTGAGCTCAAATGTTTGTTATTTTAGAGTGTTGGTAGTTTCAGAATCATTCTAACATCTCAAAATCTTCTGAATCCTCAGATTTTTGTGCCATGGCAAAGACCTTTACTTCAACGACAATAAAAACCTCGTCCTCCCGGGGTCGTACAATATTCCATGGATGGCAGGCGTCCAGGATTTCCGCACTCTGTCTCTCATCACCATCCCTGGCACTCACGACAGCATGGCCGTGTACGGAGGCCCGGAGCTCGAGTGCCAGGTCTTGTCCCTGAAGGACCAGCTGAGGGCCGGGATTCGCTTCCTGGATCTCAAAGTGTTTGGGCTGGCCGACACCCTGTACGTCATGCACGGGGTGATGTACCAGCACAGCACCTTCAAGGAAGTTCTGGACACTGTCAGAGCCTTCCTGTCAGAGTTCAAGTCCGAGGCTGTGCTCATTAGGGTGCAACCAGAGTCTTTTGAGAAGAGTACAGTCAATGAGATGGTGCGCATTCTGATCAGTAATGACCAGAATGTGTGGGTGAGCTCTGGAATGCCCAACATGGGCCAGGTCAGGGGAAAAATTGTCTTTTTGCAGCATAATACCTTCACACTGGGAATCCCCCTCATAAACACCATTGGTAAGGGCAGCGATAAGGTCAGCCACATTAAAGACAAAGACAATACGATAGTCAAACAGCTGAATGAAGCCACAGAGGCCTGCGGGGGCGATAACGCCGTGTTGACCTACACCAGTGGCACCGGCTTTGGCACATTCTGGGGAATGTTTCTGACCCCGAAGAGAGTGGCTGAGAAGGTGGACCCATGGCTTAACCAGTACCTGATGCAGTTTTACCCCAATCAGCCCCGGCCGTGCTTCGGTGTCATTGCCATGGATTTCCCCGGCATTGACCTCATTCAAACCATCATCAATTTAAACTGGTGGTAGATATTAAATCTGAAATCCTTCCTGCTCCTTTTCTGTCTCTCTTCTGATTATGTACCCTGAGCAAATGAACATTTTCTGATCTTTTGACAAAATAAACACATTTTACTCTACTGCAACTTCATTGAATTGATGTTTGTGTTGCTCTTTGATCGTGCATCTCAGTCACTGTCAATTTCGTCTACCATTAAAACCACAAATCATCTTGAAAATTGTTGTCTCATAGATGCAACAATGCCTCCGACAGGTGCATTATCACACACTGTGAGATCACTTTAAGTCATCATTTGGTTTGCTGTTTTAACAATGTCCTAAGAAGCGTACACATTTATTTCTCAGTTTCTTTATGATGACACAACCAGAGCAAAATGTCTCATCTTGAACGGTCTTGGGTCAACTGCCTTGAGATTTTTTTTTTAATTAAACTTGTGAAATAACATGAAAAGCTTCCTTGAAAAAAGTCTTGCTTTAGACGTGCACATAGAATTTTCTATTTTTCAACAGTGTACATAAACAGGTCATTTTCCTGTTATTTAGCACTAACTTTAGAATTAAGAAACGAACATGTACTATCAAATAATGCATACAAGACTAATTCTAGTACTTAATAGCATACCTACAGTATAAACACTGCAAATGTTACAAAAAACCATAAAACAACAAAAGAAAACAAAAGAAATGGCAGCTCATTACTTAGACTTTGTGCTATAAATTCAAAAATTGTACTTTTCTGGTCACTTCCAGTTATTTTGCTTTGGTCTATGTTAGATCATGAGCAATAAAAATAGAACTTTTCTGTTAGTTAATGATGTATCTATAGTGATAGTGACTCAGACTACAGAAACACGCAAAATCTATACAACGAAATACAACATGTTGACAAAAGGACATACACACAAAAAACCCCCAAGATAAAATCACCACCGTGGTATTAAACAAACACCACAAAGAGGGATAAAGAAACAGAACAAGACAAAAAGCACCACAAGAAGACACAAAACCAACACAGAGACACAGAATCAACACAGCAAGACACAAAAAACACACATACAAATGAATCAGAGACACACAAAAACACAAAACGACATGAAACAGAAGAACAAAAAGCACAAAGAGGCACAAAACAACAACTAAAGAGACACAGAAACAAAAACAAATCTTAACAAGGAGACACAAAACCAACACAAACAGACACAAATAACAGAAGTAAATGCAACATCATCAGAAAGAGGCACAAAAACACACAAGAACAACATAAAAATACACAAAACTGAGACCAGGAGAGAAAACAGTGCAAGGTGTAAAACTACCACAAAAAGATACAAAACATTGCAAAAAGACAGAAAACTTACCCAAAAAGACAGGAGATGCAAAACCAACACAAAAGGCAAAACAGAAGCAATTCAGCAAAACACAAAACCAACACAGAGACAAATAACAGAAGTGAATGCAAAATCAAAGAGACACAAGAAGACACAAAAGCAAACCCAGAACACAACAACCCCAAGAAAAAGACAAGAAATCACAAAGAGACACAAAATTAACACAAAAACAAATACAAGGCGACCAAAACTGGTCAACTATTCAAAACGTACTGAATGTATTTTATAAACAATGCTGCTGTTACACCATTCTTCCACCAGAGGGCACTATTCTTTTACTTTTCAATAGCCACACAGGCTTGAAGATGTTTTAAAAATATATATGATTTTAGAAACAGATCTTTGTCTTTAGGGACGCTCATATGGATCCTACTGCTGTCTGCAGGTGTTTAATCATCTCAGATTAAATAATCCTAAACAACTGGAAGCAACAAACTGAGCTTCAGCTCCAGTTACAGATTGCATTTGATATTAGAGTCTCGTTAATCTGAGCTGTTAGTGTCTGCTTTCATCACAGCACAGTGTTACCTTTATGGACATTTCAGTTTGTATTAGGTGTGAAATTGTAAAGTGCAGCCAAAAGGAGTTTGGTGATGTTGTTGGGCAAAAATTGGAAATTTGGATTAAGAATCAAAGTATTATGATGTCAGTTTACCTGACTAATGTAAATTTAACTGTCAAGACCCTAAAATATGATATAAAAATCTATTGTACCAATCTAATTATAATATGAAGATTACGACTCTAAGATTACAGATAAAATTTTACAGTTCAATTATACTATTAAGGTCTGGACTCTACAATATTTTATGCTTCTCAGCTGTCATCTATTGACATACTGAACTTTTCTATTTACTTTTCTTGTGTGTTCAACTCTCAGTTCACAAATAACACATGAGAAGATCCACCAGTGTCTGATTCACATATGTTTTATACAAAATTCATATTCAAACTTTATTGTATTAAGAATGTATAAATGGATAAATTCAAATAAATATTTCTCCACTTGAACTATTTTCTTGGTGTTGTGTGACTGTCCTGCATTCACATCTTCATGCTGTGACACAGAAATCCACAAAAAATGTAGTTATGTAGTGAAACAAATCAAGCGAATGATGAAAAATAAAAACGATATTTCAGGCTGTTGTGCCTTCACTTCTTGTTAAGAGTTTCACTTCCCTGTGTTCAGCTGACTGTTCCAGTAAAGGGTTACAAATCCCTCAGACAGGAGGAGGGACTTGTGGTAATTCGCATCTCTTTTCCCAAAGAAGAACTGCGCAACAATCCTTCCGTCAGACACTTAGTCGGTGGATTTTGTGTGTTTAGGATTTACTTCTATTCGAACTGGTAAGTCAATTTTCTGAAAAAGACCAAGTTTCTGCGACTTTAAAGCCGTCTGAAATCGGTATTGGTGACGATAGACTCTGTCATTTAACAATATTCCTTAACAGCAGTACAGTTTTGGTGCTTCCTGGAGTATTTTTACTGAAAAGAAATAGCGAGATCATGTCTTTTTTGTTTGTTTTTGTGATACTAATGCTGTTGCTGAACTGTGCTGAATTATATAGACTCAGAGAGGTGTTTCTGTTATTTCCCTGATAAATAGAAGGTGATTTAAACATCTTTAATACCGAATATTGAACGACCAGACAGCTTTCATAGAGAAGATCAACATGTGATATCACTTTCATTTCCGGGTTTTACGAAGGACGAAAATCGCTGAAGTATACATAAATGTAGATATGAATGATTTAAGAAGAAATATCTTCATTTTACAAACGAAAAAGGAACTTGTTAAATTCATATCCTGAATTTATTTTTCATATTTCAAGACAGAAAATTTTTTAGGCCACGTTTGTACTTCCACATTTCTTCGATTGTTTCTTTGTGTCCACGTTTCTATTAATGTCTGCGTGAATCCCGTGAGATTTATCGACTCATTGGCGAATATTACATTAATGATCATCTGACTGGTTTGAGGTTTGTTTGTT
Source organism: Acanthochromis polyacanthus (assembly GCF_021347895.1). Classification (NCBI taxonomy): domain Eukaryota; kingdom Metazoa; phylum Chordata; class Actinopteri; family Pomacentridae; genus Acanthochromis; species Acanthochromis polyacanthus. The sequence goes on from NC_067124.1 coordinate 28,769,409, forward strand.
CTCTAAGTGTAAATTATTTGTTTTAATATTTTCTGGTTTTCTCCTCTTTGACAGTGAGTTGAATGTTTTTGGACAAAACAAGACATTTTCTGACATTTTAGAGACCAAACAAGTGATTAATTTTTGGGTTCAGTCTTCACCTGATGCAGGACTTTTAAATAGTGTCTTCTAAATCCTGTCTTTCAGTGTCTAGCAGCAGGCAGGATGTCTGTGACTGTTACCAAGGCTGAGGGGGTCGCTGTGTTCAGTTTGACCTCGGACCCCCAAAGTGCTTGGCCTCCTCTGTGCCAGATCTTCAAGGGTCTTTGCTACAGTCCAGTTTGCTGCTCGGTGTCTCAGAAGCTGAGGAGGATCCAGAGAAGTTCTCAGTCAGTGCTGGGGGTGAGCATCAATGCTTCAAGATCATCTCAGACTCATGCTTATTTTTTTTCCCTGCCTGATTTTGAATCAAAATTTGAATAAATCATGGTGACCTGTGTTTGAGCTTCAGGTGTTGTTGTGTTTATATGAGATGATTTCTATGAAACCATGAGAGAGTTGTGTTGTGCACCATGTTTGTAGTTTATACTGTGCTTCCTGTTTCACAGACTCTGCAGATTATGGTTGGGCTGCTCAATCTTGGCTTTGGAGCCATCCTCCTCGGCTCTGACGCTTCTGGGTGGCAAATGGACTTTACCAAGTTTCCTATCTGGTTGGGAGTGTTGGTAAGCAAGCCGATGTTTGATTCCAGATTTTATTTTCTCCGTCATGTTTTTGTTGCGTCATTAACTCAAATACAACAGAACTTTTCCTGCAGAAATTGCAGCTGTAGAGTCTCTCCAGTTTTACTGAGGCTGTTGAGTTTATTACACTGAACACCTGCACTAAACAGCAGTTCAGAGTGTTCAGGCTTTCTGAGCTCTGGAGAAGGTTTGACACTGAATCTGTGTCTTCTTATCGGACATCTCTTTGTTCTGAGGCGTTTTTATTAAAAAAAAAAAAAGGAGCTGCTTCATGTCATTATCAGTGTGAGCACAGGATGAGATGTCTTCACTCAATAGAAGATGATAGAATTTACATCAATGAGTTTTTATTCAGTGTTTGTAGGACAGAATAGAACTGTGAGTATTTTCTAAATATATTTTTTGTCTTTTGTCTAGTTCATTGTGTTTGGCATCGTGTGCATTTTGTCTGAGAAGTACCCCAGTCCATGTTTGGTGAGTAGTTCAATTTTTAATCTTAGAAGGACTTCTTTTCTTTAGTGCTGTAGTCAACTGAAGCAAATGTTGGTGGATTGAAACACTTCAACCAAGTATTGGTCAAATCAGGGCCAAAAATCTGCACATTATCTGCAGATGAACTTAATGGGCCACAGTGCACTGAGTGTAATCTACCTGCTCACTCTATTTACAAATATTATGTTTATTTTATACTGAAATGATGTATTATATATTTCTGTGACATCTTATATATTTCTGTGCATAAAGTAAAGAGTGTTGTGTTTCAGGTCATCCTCACCGTGGTTCTGAATCTGGCAGGAGTTGCTTTTGCCATTACAGCCATTGTCCTGTACAGCATCAATTTAGCGGACACATATATGAGGGGGTGGTATTGGTATTGTGACCGTGACGGTTATGACTACTACGGGTACAGAAGACGTCATTCTACAACTACTCCATCTCCTGAGAGGGATCTCTTGCAGGAGAAGTGCTTGGAGGCCAAAGAACTGGCTCAGGTAATTATGGAAAGAGGTTTTTAAAAAAAATCATCTGTATATAATGTAATCTGCATTTTTTGCACTGTCTCTTTTTTCTATTTATTTTTCTTTTTTTTTGTACTGACTTTAAAATATAAGTTGTATGTTCATGATCACCATCTCCACAGCTGCCTTCAGCTTCTGAAACGTGGATTTGTAGCTTCTCTCTGCTTTTAGATGAATATTGATTGAATATTTTGAGGTTTTGACTTTAGTTTCACCACATTCATTTAACCCAGGAAAATATTTGAAGGCTTTATGTAGCAAATATGAGAAAAATGTCTCTTTTTATGGCATATATGGGTGGAGTCTTAGACACAAAGTCATCAGAAATCCCGAGTATTAAAGTTTGTGAAAATATGCAAATGCTGAGAAACTAAACAATACTACACTGTATTTGAGAAATGGTTGTAATGGGAAGGGAATGGGTCATGTAAGAACTTAATCTGATCATTATTTTTAACTGTTAAATAAATTAAAATATATTCAAATTAGGGTTGCAAATTTCAAACACTTTCCTCAACTGATAGTTGATCATGTAGACAATCATACATCATTTAATCAGTAAAATAAGCACTTTTTAATTTGCAAAAAAACTATTTTTAACCACTGGCACTTCCTGTATGCTACAAAATCAACTCCCATTTAGATTTTAAAGATCAAATAAAAACAAACAGAAAACAGCCCATGTAGATAAATCCAGTTGGTTTCAGGTAAATCTGACATTAGAACTTCTTCTTTCACTCTTTTTAATCTGAGCTGCTGCAGTAACTGATGGAGACTAGAGGCTTCTCTGTGCACAGCAGCTCAGCTGACTGCAGCCTGACTGTGAGGCGTTTAGGGAACATCAGTGAATTGTAGTGTCTCCAGATTAACAGAAATTCAGCCAATGAGGTGTTAAAGTTACAGTTATTGATACTTTGCCTCTCAGAGGTGCGCTGAAGTTAGATAATAGTCATTTAAAGTCTTATTTTGATGCAGAGATTTTTACGTTAAAATGAGCAATAGGAATATTCTGTCCCCAGAATGAATTAGTATTGATTAAAGTAACAGTAAATACCGCTTTGACCATAACTGTGAGGCCCTGCTGTTGTTTGTGTCCGTCCAGATGCTGGTGTTGGGAATTAACATTGTCCTGATCGTCTTGTCGGTCCTGGAGCTCTGCGTCGTCATCAGCTCTGCCGTGTTGGGGATCAAGGCTCTGAGGAGGAGACAGAAGGAATCAAACAAGGTGGAGTATGAACCGAGGCATCTTCCTGTAAACCTGGTGTTTAACGGGGAGATGTTGGATGGACACATACACAGCTTCTCAGTCCTTCTGTGTACATTTGTGAACTTCAAATCTCATTCAGGATGTCACTTTCCAAGCAGTTGAATGAAAATAGCGTTAAGGATTGTAGGAAAATTGGACCCAAAGTGAGAGTGGCACAGAGCAGACACAAGACAGACTGGATAGCACTGGGGTTTGATTACAAAATAACCCAAAACACTAACAAAGCGCCAGCTATGGCCAGGACTAACTACTTGAGAGGGAGAGGGGGAAGGCAGGCTCATGGGGGACAGGAAGGTGTGAGAGGGGAGCGCACACGTCGACGCTCTGTACATGGGGGAGCGCGGCTGCAGTGGCCAGGGAAGACGCCAGGTCCTTCTTGGGGAGCGGACCAGCCGAACGGGGCAGTCTGGGGGCAGAGAAGGTCCACGTCCACTTTCTGGTGGACAGTTGGGGGAAACGCGGGCTGCTCTTGATGGCTCAGTCTCAAACGGAAGAGGAGGAGAAGGATCCAGCACTGCGTGCAGTGTAGGGCCGTACTTTATAGTGGAGGAGGATGGTAAATTATCTGCAGCTGCCCAGGTCTGCAGCTGCAGCTCATCCTCTCATCAGCATTGTGGCAAATAATTTCTTTGGAAAGTTTATTCAGAAATTCTTTGACATTTGTGTTTCCAATTCACACAAAACAAACCACTGCAGTGTTTTTCAAGTGAATATCAATTAAAGGAATTGTTTTTTTTTTTTGTTTTTTTGTTTGTTTTTTTTGGGGGGGGGGTAAGAAGTGCAGGTTTAATGTTTGTATAAAGTCAACCAGCTGTTTCTCCTCCCACCAGTCTTTATGCTAAGCTAAATACATTTCCATAAAGGTTACCCCATTTATTTGCAAATTAGTTGTCGGGCAAAATAACATTCAGGAAGTTAGGTGATAGGTTAGGTCATTCAGTGTTTCTTTATTTTAACTATTTTCTACAATGTAGAACAAAACCCTAATTCTTTTTTTAAATTCATGTAGAGGCAAAGACCTGACAGACACACCACAGAGACAACATGACCACAAAAAAAGAAAATCGATCACAATCACTTGCAAACACATCGCAAACTAACTACAGAAAGACAAAACAACTGCAAAGAGAACACAAAGACCATAAGAGACACAAAATGACTGCAATGAGATTATAAATGACCACAATTAATGATAAGGTTACAAACAAACTACAGAGACATAAAGAGACACAAAACAGTTGTTCAGAGATGCAAACTGACTTTGAAGACGTCATGAAAAGAGAACAAAAAATGCCACAGAGACACAAAAAGACCACAATGATGCTGGTTCTGGTTGGAGAATGAAGACAGGTGGAGGTTTTATTAAAGCACCAGGAGGCAACTTTCAGGAATCAAAATGGAGACATAGAGTTATGTTTTTTATTGACGACATAAGCATAATATGCAGTAAAGGGCCATGAGTGGAAATCAAACCCAGGCCACTGTGTCAGGGACTAGCTCCTGTTCATGAGTCGCCTTCTCAACCAGGTGAGCTATCTGTGTGCCCTGAACAGTGGGATAATTTTAAGGTGTTCAGTTTTGTACTACAAAGGTTCTTGAGTACTATGTATTTGTTGTTGTTGGTGAGTGTGTGAACTGGTTTTTCTGAACCTTCTCCATGTTCTTTGTCTCTTTCAGAGCCCTGAAGAGCCAGAATACTTCAAATCGCTGCTGGATGAAGTCACCACTGATCCTGGAGCCTGAATGTCAGCAGGAACTGTGATCCTGCAGCTTTAAATCACTGACTCTCTGTGCTGCAGCGTCAGTGAAGCACACAAATTCAGATGGTACAGTCTTCATATTCTGGCACTTTGCTGAGCTTTGCTTTAAACTAAATGCACTTCTACTATATCATTTCTTTATGTCAGTGATCTGCACTAAACTGAACATGCTGCTGTCCATTTTAATCCTTGTTTTGGTCTTTACATGTCACAATTTTTCTATGGAGAGATGTGCCTTACAAGACGTTTGTTGCTAGAAAGGAGTTTGTAGACGTTCATGTGGCATTGCTGGGTTTCTGTTTTTTTTTTGTTTGTTTTTTACAATATTATGCATGCCAATGAAAATCAAGGTGTAAAAGCTGTTGACTGTTACGTGTTTTTATGTGTATGAATCTTGAAAAGTGTCTGAAAGGTGAATCAGTTACATATTGTGTCTTCAAACAACATGTGAAAGGATGAAGATGAATTTAATATCAAGCTTGTCTTGAGATAGAAAGTCTGGATTAATAAACTGTAGGTGTTGTGAGCCGCTGTAATGAATTACTCAGTGGTGGAAAGTACATCTATTCAAATACCATTGTGAAGGACCTGCACATGAATTACATATACATATTACTTTACACCGGTACTTAAATACAGAGGGAAATATTGAACATTTTCTCCACATAATTAGAAGCATCAACATTTAACTTTCAACATTATACTTTTCAATGTGCTTTTTTAATTGTTAATTTGACCGTTCAAAAGTGGCTACTCAGTTAAATTAATTATCAGAGGAAGCGGGATAGATGTCTGGATAAAGGCAGTATGAAGCTCGGAGAATTTTCCTCGAACACCAGCCCAGATGTTCTTTTACTTTTCTTGTGTGTTCAAATCTCAGTTCACAAATCTGACATGAGAAGATCCACCAGTGTCTGATTCCCATACGTTTGACACAATATTCATATTCAAACTTTACTGTATTAAGAACGTATAAATGGATAAATTCAAATAAATATTTCTCCACTTGAACTATTTTCTTGGTGTTGTGTGACTGTCCTGCATTCACATCTTCATTCTGTGACACAGAAAGCCACACAAAATGTAGTTATGTAGTGAAACAAACCAAACCATGAAAAATTAAAATAAAAATTCTCTTTCACAGGCTGTTGTGCCTTCATTTCTTCCTAGAATTTCTCTTCCCTGTGTTCAGCCGACTGTTCCACTAAAGGGTTAAGTTTTTGTTCAGACAGGAGGAGGGACTTCTGGTAATTCTCATCCCTTTTCCCAAAGAACTGCGCAACAATCCTTCCGTCAGACACTTAGTCGGTGGATTTTTGGTGTTTAGGATTTGCGCCTGTTCGAACTGGTAAGTCTTTTTATTCGTGTTTGACTCAGTTTATAATGCTTTAGTGTTACAGTCTGTATTATAAATATGGTCCTGCACTGCTGCCAAAGACAGTCCAGCATTTTTGGCTTCTCAGTGCTCATAGTGCTTCAGGAGATAAAATGTGTTTGTCTGGCACGTTCAAAGCAGGAAAATCAGTTGGTTGATGGACAGCAACAAATTTACGTGGCCACAAACCATAAAATGGTTGAGGTCGTGAAAGTGAGAAACAACGCTGGAGTTTCAAGGCTTCATGTGGGGTTTATTGTACAGTAGATGCAGTTCCACATTCGACCACTGGTAGCAGCACTGAGCGCTGCTGATGACTGTTGAAGTCTGAGAGCAAACAAGACCGAACCTGACCTGCGTCAGTTTGTTTATTTCCAGGAAGACAAGGGTTCCACCTGAACTGACCTGAAGAAGGTCAATTTTCTGAAATAAATCCAGTTTCTGCGACTTTAAATCCGCCTGAAATCCATATTGGTGAGGATATTCCGTAACAGCAGTAAAGTTCTGGTGCTTCCTGCAGTATTTTTACTGAAAAGAAATAGCGAGAAAATGTCTTTTTTTATTTGTTTTTGTGATACTAATGCTGTTGCTGAACTGTGCTGAATTATACAGAGAGGTGTTTCTGTTATTTTCCTGCTTTCACTGATAAGTAGAAGGTGATTTAAACACCTTTAATACCGAATATTGAACGACCAGACAGCTTTCATAAAGAAGATCAACATGTGATATCACTTTCATTTCCGGGTTTTACGAAGGACGAAAATCGCTGAAGTATACATAAATGTAGATATGAATGATTTAAGAAGAAATATCTTCATTTTACAAACGAAAAAGGAAATTGTTAAATTCATGTCCTGAATTTATTTTTCATATTTCAAGACAGAAACTTTTTTAGGCCACGTTTGTACTTCTGCATTTCTTCTATTGTTTCTTTGTGTCCACATTTCTATTAATGTCTGCGTGAATCTGTGAGATTTATCGACTCATTGGCAAATATTACATTAATGATCATCTGACTGGTTTGAGGTTTGTTTGTTCTCTAAGTGTAAATTATTATTTTTTAATATTTTCTGATTTTCTCCTCTTTGACAGTGAGTTGAATGTTTTTGGACAAAACAAGACATTTTCTGACATTTTAGAGACCAAACAAAGATCGAGTTCATGAGAAAATACTTAATATTTAATCCACAATAGAAAAATATCAGTATGAAGCTGTCACTGGATTCATTAACTCAGACTATCAGTGATTGTTCAGCTGTGTGAACCAGACAGAAGCAAACAATTCCTATCAAATCTACAAGCTAACTTTGCTAACTATCCAACTTGAAACTGGTTTCACCGTGTTGCCCCCCAGTTTCTAACTTGGAGGTATATTTGGTCAGTTCCTTCACCAACATGGTCCAAACACCATGTCTCCAGTTTATATTTCAGAAAGTGTTAGAAGCTCTAATGTCACCAGCAGAGTTGTTCCTGTGGTGTCTTCATCCATGTACAGTTGGAGGTTTGGGTTCAGTCTTCATCTGATGCAGCACTTTTAAATAGTGTCTTCTAAATCCTGTCTTTCAGTGTCCAGCAGCAGGCAGGATGTCTGTGACTGTTACCAAGGCCGAGGGGGTCACTGTGTTCACTTTGACCTCGGACCCCCAAAGTGCTTGGCCTCCTCTGTGCCAGATCTTCAAGGGTCTTTGCTACAGTCCAGTTTGCTGCTCGGTGTCTCAGCAGCTGAGGAGGATCCAGAGAAGTTCTCAGTCAGTGCTGGGGGTGAGCATCAATGCTTCAAGATCATCTCAGATTTTTTATTCATACTTTTTTTCTTTTCCATCTTATTTTGATTTCAACTTTGAATAAATCATGGAGACCTGTGTTTGAGCTTCAGGTGTTGTTGTGTTTATATGAGATGATTTCTATGAAACCATGAGAGAGTTGTGTTGTGCACCATGTTTGTAGTTTATACTGTGCTTCCTGTTTCACAGACTCTGCAGATTATGGTTGGGCTGCTCAATCTTGGCTTTGGAGCCATCCTTCTTGGCTCTGGCCCTGGATCTAGCTTTGAAATGGATATTACCAAGTTTCCTATCTGGTTGGGAGTGTTGGTAAGCAAGCTGATGTTTGATTCCAGATTTTCTTTTCTTCATCATTTTTTAGTTGTGTCATTAACTCAAATACAACAGAGGTTTTCCTGCAGAAATTGCAGCTGTAGAGTCTCTCCAGTTTTACTGAGGCTGTTGAGTTTATTACACTGAACACCTGCACTAAATAGCAGTTCAGAGTGTTCAGGCTTTCTGAGCTCTGGAGAAGGTTTGACACTGAATCTGTGTCTTCTTATCAGACACCTCTTTGTTCTGAGGCGTTTTTATTTAAAAAAATAGGAGCTTCTTCATGTCATTATCAGTGTGAGCACAAGATGAGATGTCTTCACTCAATAGAAGATGATAGAATTTACATCAATGAGTTTTTATTCAGTGTTTGTATGACAGAATAGAACTGTGAAGCTTATTTGCTGTTTTTTTTTTGTCTTTTGTCTAGTTCATTGTGTTTGGCATCGTGTGCATTTTGTCTGAGAAGTACCCCAGTCCATGTTTGGTGAGTAGTTCAACTTTTAATCTTAGAAGGACTTCTTTTCTTTAGGTCTGTAGTCAACTGAAGCAAATGTTGGTGGATTGAAGCACTCCAACCAATTACTGGTCAAATCAGGGCCAAAAATCTGCACATTATCTGCAGATGAACTTAATGGGCCACAGTGCACTGAGTGTAATCTACCTGCTCACTCTATTTACAAATATTATGTTTATTTTATACTGAAATGACATATTATACATTTCTGTGCATAAAGTAAAGAGTGTTGTGTTTCAGGCCATCCTCACCGTGGTTCTGAATCTGGCAGGAGTTGCTTTTGCCATTACAGCCATTGTCCTGTACAGCATCAATTTAGCGGACACATATATGAGGGGGTGGTATTGGTATTGTGACCGTGACCGTTATGACTACTACGGGTACAGAAGACGTCATTCTACAACTACTCCATCTCCTGAGAGGGATCTCTTGCAAGAGAAGTGCTTGGAGGCCAAAGAACTGGCTCAGGTAATTATTGAAAGAGTTAAAAAAAAAAATCATCTGTATATAATGTCATCTGCATTTTTTGCACTGTGTCTTTCTTTTTTCTATTTCTTTTTTTTTGTACTGGCTTTATACTTTCATACTTTTTCTCAGGAGCTGCTGTAATGGTGAACTTTCCCCACTGCGGGATCAATAAAGTTTATCCTTATCTTTATTTCTGCAGTTAAAATATAAGTTATTTGTTCATGATCACCATCTCCACAGCTGCCTTCAGCTTCTGAAACGTGGATTTGCAGCTTTTCTCTGTTTTTGGATGAATATTGATTGAATACTTCGAGATTTTGACTTTAGTTTCACCACATTCATTTAACCCAGGAAAATATTTGAAGGCTTTATGTAGCAAATATGAGAAAATGTCTCTTTTTATAGCATATATGGGTGGAGTCTTAGACACAAAGTCATCAGAAATCCCGAGTATTAAAGTTTGTGAAAATATCTAAATACTAATAAACTAAACAGTACTACACTGTATTTGAGAAATGTTTGTAATGGGAAGGGAATGGGTCATGTAAGAACTTAATCTGATCATTATTTTTAACTGTTAAGTAAATTAAAATATGTTCAAATTAGGGTTGCAAATTTCAAACACTTTCCTCAACTGATAGTTGACCACGTAGACAATCATACATCAGTTAATCAGTAAAATAAGCACTTTTGCATTTGCAAAAAAAACTATTCTTAACCACTGGCACTTCCTGTATGCTGCAAAATCAACTCACATTCAGATTTTAAAGATCAAATAAAAATAGAAACAGAAAACAGCCCATGTAGATAAATCCATTTAGTTTCAGGTAAATCTGACATTAGAACTTCTTCTTTCACTCTTTTTAATCTGAGCTGCTGCAGTAACTGATGGAGACTAGAGGCTTCTCTGTGCACAGCAGCTCAGCTGACTGCAGCCTGACTGTGAGGCGTTTAGGGAACATCAGTGAATTGTAGTGTCTCCAGATTAACAGAAAAATTCAGCCAATGAGGTGTTATAGTTACAGTTATTGATACTTTGCCTCTCAGAGGTGCTCTGAAGTTAGATAATAGTCATTTAAAATATTATTTTGATGCAGAGATTTGTACGTTAAAATGAGCAATAGGAATATTCTGTCCCCAGAATGAATTAGTACTGATTAAATAACAATAATACCACTTTGACCATAACTGTGCAGCCCTGCTGTTGTTTGTGTCCGTCCAGATGCTGGTGTTGGGAATTAACATTGTCCTGATCGTCTTGTCGGTCCTGGAGCTCTGCGTCGTCATCAGCTCTGCCGTGTTGGGGATCAAGGCTCTGAGGAGGAGACAGAAGGAATCAAACAAGGTGGAGTATGAACCGAGGCATCTTCCTGTAAACCTGGTATTTAACTGGGAAATGTTGGATGGACACATACACAGCTTCTCAGTCCTTCTGTGTACATTTGTGAACTTCAAATCTCATTCAGGATGTCACTTTCCAAGCAGCTGAATGGAAATAGTTTCTTTGGAAAGTTTATTCAGAAATTCTTTGACATTTGTGTTTCCAATTCACACAAAACAAACCACTGCAGTGTTTTTCAAGTGAATATCAATTAAAGGAATTGTTTTTTTGGAGGGTAAGAAGTGCAGGTTTAATGTTTGTATAAAGTCAACCAGCTGTTTCTCCTCCCACCAGTCTTTATGCTAAGCTAAACACATTTCCATAAAGGTTACCCCATTTATTTGCAAATTAGTTGTTGGGCAAAATAACATTCTGGAAGTGAGGTGATAGGTTAGGTCATTCAGTGTTTCTTTATTTTAACTATTTTCTACAATGTAGAACAAAACTGAAATTCTTTTTTAAATTCATGTTGAGGCAAAGACCTGACAGACACACCACAGAGACAACATGACCACAAAAAAAGAAAATCGATCACAATCACCTGCAAACACATCGCAAACTAACTACAGAAAGACAAAACAACTGCAAAGAGAACACAAAGACCATAAGAGACACAAAATGACTGCAATGAGATTATAAATGACCACAGACACAAATTAATGATAAGGTTACAAACAAACTACAGAGACACAAAGAGACACAAAACAGTTGTTCAGAGATGCAAACTGACTTTTGAAGACGTCATGAAAAGAGAACAAAAAATGCCACAGAGACACAAAAAGACCACAATGATGCTGGTTCTGGTTGGAGAATGAAGACAGGTGGAGGTTTTATTAAAGCACCAGGAGGCAACTTTCAGGAATCAAAATGGAGACATAGAGTTATGTTTTTTATTGACGACATAAACTAAACATGGGGATGGTTTTAATGTGTTCAGTTTTGTTCCACTCTGTAGAAAACAAAGAAAACCACTTCTTGAGTAATGTAATTTGAGTGTGTGAACTGTTTTTTCTGAACTTTCTCCATGTTCTTTGTCTCTTTCAGAGCCCTGAAGAGCCAGAATACTTCAAACCGCTGCTGGATGAAGTCACCACTGATCCTGGAGCCTGAATGTCAGCAGGAACTGTGATCCTGCAGCTTTAAACCACTGACTCTCTGTGCTGCAGCGTCAGTGAAGCACACAAATTCAGATGGTACAGTCTTCACATTCTGGCACTTTGCTTAAAACTAAATGCACTTCTACTATATCATTTCTTTAGGTCAGTGATCTGCACTAAACTGAACATGCTCCTGTCCATTTTAATCTTTGTTTTGATCTCTTTAAGTCATGATTTTTCTCTTGAGGGATGTGCCTTACAAGATGTCTGTTGCTAGAAAGGAGTTTAGATGTTCATGTGACATTACTGGGTTTCTGGTTGTTGTTGTTGTTTTTTTACAATATTATGCATGCCAATAAAAATCAAGGTGTAAAAGCTGTTGACTGTTACATGTTTTTATGTGTATGAATCTTGAAAAGTGTCTGAAAGTTAAATCAGTTACATATTGTGTTTTCAAACAACATGAAAGGATGAAGATGAATTTAATATCAAGCTTGTCTTGAGATAGAAAGTCTGGATTAATAAACTGTAGGTGTTGTGAGCCGCTGTAATGAATTACTCAGTGGTGGAAAGTACATCTATTCAAATACCATTGTGAAGTACCTGCCCATGAATTACATATACATACTACTTTATACTTCACTACAAAGGGGAATATTTAACTTTTTCTCCACTAAATTAGAAGCATCAACATTTAACCTTCAAATGTACATTTTTATTCCTACTGTTCACAAATTAAACGACCTGTGTTTGTATTTTCAGTCAAATATGGGCTTTGCAGATGTTTGTGGCTTTTAATGGTTTGCTGAAATCCAAAAACAGTCATGATCAAACTATGAATGAGTCCAAATTCAGAAGAAAAAGTGAATCATCTTGATGGACTAAATCTAGTTTTTGTAACTTTAAAATGACCCGACATCCACATTTTCTCTCCTGGTGAGTATCAGCTGACTCAGAAAACAATATTCTGTATGAACAGTTAAGTTTTTTGTCCTTCCTGAAGGCTTCTTACTGAAAAATAACAGGTTTGACTTGTTCATCCATAAATCCAGCTGCCACTTTAACACACTCACCAAGGTTAATTGATGCAGTGTGACTGGTAGCCCTGCAGCAAAACCTCCCTTAAACCCGACAATTTAGGGAGGTTTAGTTTTGTTGATGTTGCTGCTGAACTGTACTGGATTACACAGAGAGCTGCCTGTGTTATTTTTATTAGTTATTCTTCAAAGAGGTGATTCAGACACCTTTAAATAAGTTGGGAGTCTGCTCTTCAGATTCACTACAAAGCATCGGCTCTGAGAGTCGTATCTTTTGCACATTATACATCAGTAGAGGACAGACTGTGGTCACATGCTGACCATGTTTGGATCAGCATACAGCTGTAAGGCAGCTTTCTCAACTATGAACATAATCAAAACTAAATAGCATTCCAGACTCACCAATGAGCTCCTCTAAATATGTTTGAGAATGACCCTGACACCATTCAGGCCATGATTCAAAACACTGGCAGGACAAACAGCAGCTCAATTCTCCCATGAAGCTGCAGAGATATAAGGGGAGTGATATATAAGACAGAAAAAAATGTAAAAGTGTTTAAATGTTTACATTTATGAGATTTAGGCATTGTTAAAGATGTATAGAAGTTGGTTCAGTTTGTTCAGCCACGTTTTTTAAGTTCTACACTTTATTTTAAGATATACAGTTATATATAAGTTATTTATTAATAAATGTTGTCAAAATGTTTTTGAACCATAATTTATTTGACGGTCAGTTTTTGATTACACACAGACTCTAATAAAACTACCAGGTTACATCAACATACAGTGGTGGCCAAAACTTTAGACCAAAATGTAAAACTGAATGTTATTGCATCAAACTATTCCATACAATCTTGACATATTTACTGTGAATTGTCCATTCACATTTATTAACATCACAATTGAAATGTTTTTACACATAACTAAAGAGAAAGAAAATGTTTTATAAATTCCAGGTGGTCTAAACTTATGACCGTTTTGTTTGTGCTTCAATATGTAAAGAAATTTAGTCCTAAATTGAGGTCAAACCACATTTTTGTTTTACATCTACCAATAATATAGTCTATGTCAATAATTTGTAGGGTATCCCTTCTGCTTGATGACTTCTTGCAGCCTGCGAGGCATGGACTCTACCAGTTTTCTGCAGATGTCTCCAGTAATTTTTGACCAGGTTGACTGACAGTCTTCCCACAGCTCCTCTTCATTTTTTTATATGAGTGGACTTGTCCCGATAGTAATTAAGGATTTCCCACAGGTTTTCAATGGGTTTCAAGTCTGGAGACTGTGGTTGCCACGCCAAAACTTTAAACTTCTTGTTCAGCCACTACTTGGTCTTTTTGCCGAATGCTTCAGGTCGTTATCATGCTGGAAAATGTCTCGCTGATGCCCTAATAGCTTCTTCATACTCGGTAAACTTTTAAAAACTTTTAAAAACAAACTGACGCCCTTGATCTCAGGCTCTGTTGCTATTCTTCCATGGATGCTCTTCTTTCATTTTAAATGTTAATGGAGTATGGAGTTTAACACTGTCCTTGCAGAAAACATGTTACTGGATCCTAGATTAAAGAAGCTTGCCTTCAGTGACAACAGAGCTGTTGATGAGACACTTCAGAGAATAAGAGCAGCAGCAGCTGCCTGACACCTCCACCATTAGAGGACCAAGTAGAGGAGGAACCTCAAACTTCTGCTGTGTGGAGCCTCTTTGATGGAAGAGCTACAGGAGATGATTCAGGAGAAATCCTACAGCTGATGTGGTAATGGAGGATCATATCTAGAGGAACCCCTCATCAACCAGCAGATGACCCACTGAGCTGGAGGCAGGACAAGGCTTCAGTCTGCCCCACCTGGTGAAGGTGATGGAGGAGAGACAACTTCTTCCATCTGAGAGAATCTTCTCAAAAACACGGCAGATATTCACTGAAAGAAGAAATGTATCAGCCCATCCAAGCTCAGCCATCTGATTTTTCTGAATGTCAGCCTGCTCTGAGGACATTTATACTGTTTGAATGCTGAGTCTGGTTCTGGTTCTGTTCTGGTTCTGTGGGTTCATGTGCAGAGTTTTGTTCATTTGTTTTTGGTGCAAAAAAAGTTTGATTGAAATATTAAACAAAAGAAAGAATGCCTGTTTTTGTAACAGAACAAATGCACAAAATGAGTCAATTATAAGGCTTCTCATAAAAACACTGAATGAAAAAGAGTTTGTCAAAACACAAATCATTCTTTTATTGTCAGGTTAGGCTAAAATATGAGGCTACAAACAATAATAAATTAGGAGCCGTTTGGGAGCCGAAAGAATCGGCTTTTCTTTGGAAGCAGTGCCAAAAGCTCTCTGAAACGAGCCGAACTTCCATCACTACTGTCCTCTCTGTCGCTCATCTCTCAACTGGTTTTAAAAGGCAGAGCTGCAATGCAATGCAGAGTCTTCATTGGCTGAGTAGCGTCACGTGGGATGCCTGAACTCGTACATAATTGGTCTGTGCGTTTCTGAGCTGATAGACCAATGATAAACACTAGAAAGCTGCACCGGTAAAATAGAAGCGACCTGTCAAATTTACGGCGTCTGGGTCCAGATCCGGACCGCGGTCCGCCTTTTAGTGAGCCCTGTTCTCAGCCAGACACCTTCCCCCGTCCCACACAGCTTCACCGCTTCCCAACACAGAGAAGGCGAATTTATGAACAGGAAAGCGAACGTTATGTCAAAAACATACTAATACATATGTTTGCGCATTTTTAAGTGGTTGTATGAAAATTCGGGACCTTTTCTAGTGAGTATACGGTGTATACCTGCGTATTTATTCCCCTGGGTATGCATATCTTTACGCATTTTTAAGTGGGTATACGGAAATTTGGAAAATTTTCTAGTGGGTATACGGCGTATACCTGCGTATCACGTAGACTACACCCCCTGCGTTAAAGAACCAATAAAGACATGAAACATACTTTGTGAAAGTGAGAGGTCAGTAGCAGCTTTCATTTGTGCTTACAACTTTTTTGCGTGATGATAATCTAACTCTTAAATTTGTAAACATTAAAATATCACCACAGCTGTGATGTGGTTCCAAGCTGAACATCAGATTAAACTGCAGCTGATAAACTGTGACTGTGTGACGGATCACCTGTCTGAGCTGAACAAAAGCTGACAGTGTGACTGACCGTTAGACTGTGATCAATCCCACCTCTGTCACAAATAATTTATAGCTATAATAACTAATTAATGAAGTTGTTCTGAAGGTAAAAGTGTGCAGCTCTCTGTCTTTATGGACACTCGTATGGATCCTGCTGCTGTCTGAAGCTGCAGATGAGGAAAAGCTCCTACAATCAGCTGGAAGCAACAAACTGAACTGTGACTCTGTGTTCCAACTTACCTGTCTGACCTTGACCTGCTGTTGGATCCTCACCAGGACTGATCTTGAGTCCATTTCAGTAATAATTAATAGTTTAAATTATTTAATGAGGTTGCTGTCACTCTGTGCTGTTGTTCCAACTTCTGTTGTTCCGACGTGTGAAGCTCGCTGTCTCAGATGGATCTGGCCGCTGACTGAGGCTGGAAGTGTTCCATAAACTCAGATAAGCCCAAAGAAAAACAACCTGGAAGCAGCAAAGTGAACTTCAGCACCTGTCAAAGCAGAAAGAACACCTTTATTAAAGGTGAGAATCATTATTTTGAGCTAACATTTCATGGCAGACAAGTTAGATTTTTGCAGACATTTAAGTTTGTAAAATATTGTGAACTGTAACAAACTGAATATTTTTAATATCTTTTTCAACTTCTTTTTAATTAACTGTGATGGTACTGATTTGTCTTGTTTTCTTAAAGTACAGATAATACTTAGTCAAATAGCAGAAAAACGTATTAATTTACATGATAACTGTGAAAAATACAACTGCTCAACAGTTACAGAAATATGGTAAATAAATTAAATTGGTCTTTTTCAATTTTTCTGTTTTGTTAAAATACAGATATCTGACCTACAATGGTATTGTGACCATTGTAGGTCCATTGACACCAACAAACTGACTCAGGTAAGTATGGAAAGAGTTATTTCTGCAGTCAAAATATAAGTTGTATGTTCATGATCACCATCTCCACAGCTGACTTCAGCTTCTGAAACATGGATTTGCAGCTTCTCTCTGCTTTTAGATGAATATTGATTGAATATTTTCAGGTTTTGACTTTAGTTTCACCACATTCATTTAACCCACAGAAATTTTTTGAAGGCTTTATGTTACAAATATGAGAAAAATGTCTCTTTACGGCATATATGGATGGAGTCTCAGACACAAAGTCATCAGAAATCCAGAGTATTAAAGTTTGTGAAAATATTCAAATGCTAATAAACTAAACAATACTACACTGTATTTGAGAAATGTTTGTAATGGGAAGGGAATGGGTCATGTAAGAACTTAATCTGATCATTATTTTTAACTGTATAATAAATTAAAATATGTTCAAATTAGGGTTGCAAATTTCAAACACTTTCCTCAACTGATAGTTGACCACGTAGACAATCATACATCAGTTAATCAGTAAAATAAGCACTTTTTAATTTGCAAAACTATTTTTAACCACTGGCACTTCCTGTATGCTGCAAAATCAACTCATTCAGATTTTAAAGATCAGATAAAAAATAGAAACAGAAAACAGCCCATGTAGATAAATCCAGTTGGTTTCAGGTAAATCTGACATTAGAACTTCTTCTTTCACTCTTTTTAATCTGAGCTGCTGCAGTAACTGATGGAGACTAGAGGCTTCTCTGTGCACAGCAGCTCAGCTGACTGCAGCCTGACTGTGAGGCGTTTAGGGAACATCAGTGAATTGTAGTGTCTCCAGATTAATAGAAATAGTTACAGTTTACATTTTGCCTCAGATGTGTTCTGAAGTTACATGATAATTATTTGAAATTTTATTTTGATTCAAAGATTGGTATGTTAACAGGAATGTAGCACAACATGGAAGTGAGAGCAACGCTGTCCATTGTGCAATACAAATATTCTGTCCCGAGAACGAATTAGTACTGATTAAATAACAATAATACCACTTTGACCATAACTGTGAGGCCCTGCTGTTGTTTGTGTCCGTCCAGATGCTGCTGTAGGGAATAAGTGGTGTCCTGATCGTCTTGTCGGTCCTGGAGCTCTGCCTCGCCATCAGCTCTGTCGTGTTGGGGATCAAGGCTCTGAGGAGGAGACAGAAGGAATCAAACAGGGTGGAGTATGAACCAAGAAATCTTCCTGTAAACCTGGTATTTAACGGGGAGATGTTGGATGGACACATACACAGCTTCTCAGTCCTCCTGTGTACATTTGTGAACTTCAAATCTCATTCAGGATGTCACTTTCCAAGCAGCTGAATGGAAATAGTTTCTTTGGAAAGTTTATTCAGAAATTCTTTGACATTTGTGCTTCCAGTTGATAAACACAACACATCACTGCAGTGTTTAATTAGTGTTGAGAGATTCAAAAGTCACCTATTAAAAAAAATAAAAAATCAGCTCCAAAGAAACACAAAACTATCACAATTGACACAAAATGGCTCTGAAGAGACTCCAAATGACTACAGAGAGACACAAAATGACCAGAGAAACTGACTGCAAAAGAGCATACATACTGAGTACAAAGAAAAAAAATCATCATAAATAGATGAAGAGCACAGATACACCAAAGACCACGAGGAGACACCAAAGAACCACAGAGACATAAAACTGCGAAAGGCCAAACTCGACTGCCAAGAGACAGAATAACCACAAAAACACACAAAAGGATAAAAAACGGAGAAAATTCAACATCTGCAAAGAGATGCAAAACATCTGCAAAGAAAGACAAAAATGACCACAAAAGGCACAAAATTACAAAAAAAAATTTCAAAGACTAAACTGCAAGGAGACACAACATATGACATAAGACGCAGAACTCCAAGGTGACACAAACTGGCTGCAAAAGATCCACAAATTGAGTCATAAAACTGTTACGGGGGAAAGACGGAGAACTCAAGCCCAGACTCAGAAACTGACAGACAAGGGAATAACTGAAAGAGATTTAATTAACTGAACCAATATATAAATAGAGAACTGAACTGGGGGGAAAGAACCAAACCAAAACTACTACAACTCTACATGTAAACTCTAAGAATACAAAAACGTAAGTCTACAAAACTGAACTGAATTAACCAAACTAAGCTAAAGAGTGGTACTCACAATATGAGGGAACTGACAATCAAGGGAAAAACAGGCTGGGGAAAATCCATGAACAGACAAACAGGAGCAACAACAGAGTCCAAGAGGGGGGGAAATCCAGGACAGGGAATAGCAGCAGAGCCCATGGGGCTGAAGCAGTCCAGAGGTGGCAGGCTTGGTGGGAACAGTATCTATGATCCGACAGGGACTGAGTGAACGAGCAGGGCTTAAATAGTGAAAAGGTGATATTGTGGGCTGGTGAGCTGATTACTGCAATGTGTCACCAGCAGCAATCAGCTGAGTGTAGACAGGAGAGCATGGAGAGCAAGACACAGGGACGAGAGAGACAAGAGGGAGAGAGATGACACAGAGAGAGGGAGCCAAAGGGAGGCAGATCAAAACAGAATAGACAGATAGAGAAAGAGCAGGAGGAAGAAAGAGAGACCAGGAGGGAGAATGAAGGACAGAAACAGGAACTGGAGCAGGGCTCATGACAGTAACAACCACAAAATACATAAATGTACAGCACAAACACAGAACAACCTCAAAAACACAAAACTATTAAAAACATGTCTTATGTTTGTTTCTGTGACATATTAAAGGTGGAACATTTTGCCTTTTTGTTGAGGGAACACGTGAAAGAAATGTTCTTCTAAAATACGTTTCTACAATTATAACAAAGGAAGGATGTCCTCAGTGCAACATTCAGAAAATGTCAAGATGTTGAGACCTCAGATGACAACGTTCTTCATGAAATGTTCCTTTCGTTATCCTGCCTTGAAGAAGAACATCCTGCCTTGAAGAAGAACATTCTGGTAATTAAAGTGAAAAGTTCCTGTTGAAAATATGAGTAGAACTTTGCAGAACCTCCTAGGAACGTTTCTAGCTTGCAGTTTGTGAGTTTGTCGAACATGATTTTAGTGTGTCGACTCCTTTTTTATGAACTTTCTCCATGTTCTTTGTCTCTTTCAGAGCACTGAGGAGCCAGAATACTTCAAACCACTGCTGGTTGAAGTCACCACTGATCCTGTAGCCTGAATGTCAGCAGGAACTGTGATCCTGCCTCAGATTCAGGCAGCACGGTTTGCAAATTCTGGGTGATTTTCGTGTTAAATTAATGCATTCATCTATTCTTTATTAACAATCTGCACTGAACTGAAATGCCGCTGTCAATTTGAAGTTTTTTCTTGCGAGTGCTGTGCCTCAGTCAGTAATGTTGTTGGTATAAGGGAGGTTTGTAGATGTGCACATGGTGACGGACGTCTCCAAAAATGTTTCCGAGCAGTGACCAGATGAGAAAACTGAAAATCTTGGAGATGCTGCACAAAAAAAAAAACAAAGTCCCGACTGAATGACAGGATTTCTAGCATGCTGCTGTAACAGTGAGGCTGGTTGTGAATATGAGAGTCACAGACTGATATGTTGTTTTATTTTCCACTGGTAATATCACTGTTTATCTGACGTGCAGAGATTCATGCAGGTGCAGTTAATAGTTTGGTGATTTGTTTGACCACTGATCAGAACTGAAAATGCTGTCCATGTGTGAGTATAATGGATCAAACTACAGACAGATATGTTTAATAAAAGGAGCTTTCTTTGTTATTTGGCTGCTGTACTCTAGTTTAACGGTTAGAGAGGTGACGTGTAATGAGTCGACTCGCAATAACATCAGTGCTTCAGGTTTCCTGCTGTGAAATGGAAAAATCGAATAAAAATCTTGACGTGACAGAAGAAGAGTGAGACTTTAGTGAATTGATCAGACTCTCCTGCATGTGAAGATACTGTTTTGTTGTTTCCTGTTTTACAATATTCTGCATGTGAAACAATAAAAGTATGGAAACTATTGATTGTTATGTTTTATTACTGTTTGTATTTGTGTGTGAACAGTAGATTCACTTCATGCTTTTCGTGTGTAAACAGGAACTTGTAAAGTGATGAAGATGAATTTAATTAGAACTTGTTCTGATGTAGATGAAATTATTATTATAAATGTTAGTGATGCCACAGTGGTGGAACTCAAATACAGTCACTCTAGTTTGGATGTATTTGTACCTTACTTCTTGATTTCTTTGGTTTTATTAAAATAAAAAGGAAAACATCAGACTTTCTTTTCTGTATTAAATTAGTAGCAATATTTCAACTTCATAGTGCAGAAACCTGCTTTATTATTTAGGAAACAGACAATATTTTTACTCTTAAAAAGCAGTTTAATGTAACTAAACACTCAAAAACACTAATATTTGACAAAAATTACTGTATTACATTTTCTACACTAAATTAGAAGCAATATTTCCTGTTTCTACTGCAGCAACCTGCCTAATTCTGTCACATTTTATGTTACATACACTATTTTCTATTATTGTTACAAACAGGTTTAATTAAATTCTTATTAACCACGCCTGACGTACGTCAGGTTACTGCATTTGCTTCGGTATCTGGCTGGGTAAGTATGTATGTGGGTATGTCCGGTCAGATATATCTGCAAATGCTGAAGTCAGGATAATCAAACTTGGCACTGAAGATCAGTCTAAGGTCCCCTGCTCAGTTGTGGAGTTAGAGGTCAGCAGATCAAGTAGGAAGGGGTATACATAGGATGATCAAAACTGATACAGACTATCATGCATGGGTGTGGTTCTGCCCTCTACTGGAGGCTCGTCTAGTTCTTTACTGCACAAAGATGAAACTTTCTAAAGTAGCTGTCTACAACCAAAGCAATAAACGCATACAAAAACATGTTAATAATCCCACAACATTTAGAATTTAGATATTTCACACATAAAAAACTGTATGTTAAATATATAGCACCATTAGTTTTATTCCACTGTACCTATTAAATGCTTTTAAACTAACTGTATTTTTCTTTTTTTACACTATATTTGTACATTTCATCTTGGACTTTTCTCATTCTTGTGCAACAACCTAAATGTTTTAAGATACAGACATTTTTTTTCTATTATTCCTACAATAGAGGTTGATTTGATTTAAATAAAAATAGGTTTAGTTTAGTTACGATTTTTGCCCATAACTCTCTGAAATAGTAAATTACACCAAAATGAATACTGATCGCCTGTGTGTTAATAGTTGTCAAGTACTTACATGGGCAAAACTTAACAAATAAAATAGAAATAAATATAATATTTATGTTTTGTCTAATATTGTTCTTGTTACCTCTGATACTGTAAAATTCTTTGAATTTCTGAAGTCACAATCTGACAGTTCCTCAGTTTTTTTAGGTGGAAGGAGCTCTGGGTTGTGCGTTCTAGATGTTTTAAACATTAGTCTGAATAAATTAAATTACAGTGACTGTTTTCTGTGACAGAAGAGTAAGTTCAGTGATGTAAAAAATGCTATTAACAATGCTGATTATGCTTAAATACAACAGTAGTAGTTGTGGTGATATTGAAAATATGAACTAATGTAGTGCCTTAAAAAATAAGGCAAGACTAATAATGACAGTACACTTTATTATACTGAGCCTGTTAGTTAGAGAATTTAGTTGTATCAGTGCCAAGATGTGTATTTTTATGAACCACAGGAATTTCAATGTCTCCAGAAACATCAGTTCAATGCAAAAAAATCTGTATTCATTTATTGAATTAAAAACTGTATCTGTGTGTAACTTCAGTGAAATGCGTATGAATTGTGTCAAGATTCGGGCTGAAGGATTAAGCGAATCTCAATTTGATTTCAAACAATTAATAAATCGTACGGCTGAACTTACCGTGTCTGGCTGGGTTTTGCTACATCGTGTGACCCAAATATGTAGCAGCTGGCAGTGATTGATGGGACTCAAAAACACCCCACAGTTTAATCATTTGTTCCTTGTATGATTTTCAACTAATAAATCACGGTCAATTTGTAGTAGGATCACAATCATGTGATTGTCAGTGGGTAGCAGACAGAGTGTTCACGTCATGGTTACAGCGACCGTGCCGGCAGCTATATCTGGCAATGGGAAATCCTTAACAAATCCATGGATCCAGATTATAAGCCACATCACTGCCAAAATCTAATCACTTGGTCTTTGTGTGATTTCTGACCTCCCCTGGAAATTTCATTCAAATCCGTTGGTCTGTTTTTGAGTAATGTTTCACACGGACAGAAAGATTGACAAACTACACTGATCGTCACATAATTCCACAGTTTCTTGACGGAGTAATAATCTCTGTAGGAAAGACCTAAATTTTTAAGTGTTATGATGGTCTGTCTCTCTTCTATTGTTATTTGCATTTTCCTCACCATTTCATAGCAACACACTACTTTCTTCAGCACAACACAGTTCAAATGATGCTCTGGAGAGTTTGGGGCCCGGTGTGTTCCAACACTACTTCTATACAGACAGAGGGGGTTGGAAGTAAGCAGGAAAAGTTGGAACACCCTGCAGGGTTTGGTAGCAAAAACTTTCAATGCTCGATCAACCTCCATTGCTGGAGAACAGTTTAAGTTGTTAACCCATTTCTTGTTCCCTGAAAAAGGACTGTTTGTATGATTCTGAATTACATTTTTTTCCCCCCAATGTTGGGTAATCTTACCTTTAAAAAAAAAAAATCCTCTAGCAGTTCCCGTTTCAAGATATTCACTAGACTTGAACTACTTTACTTTCAATAAAAAAACTGAAAAAAATGGGGGCATTCTAAAACTTGTGTATTCTTGCCATAATTGGTTGCTACTATTTTTCTTTGTGGTCATTTCTCTTTTGTGTCTCATGGGTTACTGTGTATCTCATTTTGGTTGCCTTGCATCTTTTTTAGCCAGCTTGTGTCTCTGTCAGGTACATTTGTGCCACATTTGGGGAATTTTGTGTCACATATTCATTGTGTTGCATCTCTTTGTTGCCACTGTTTCTCTTTGTGCTCTCATTTTTGTTGTTTTGTGTCTCTTTCATGTCACATATGGGCTATTTTGTGTTGTATTTCTCATCTTTGTCACCATGTTTTCTCATTTTGGCTGTTGCATCTCTTACGTGTCACATTTAGGATATTTATTGTCTCATTTTGGCTGTTCTAGATCTTTTAGCCGTCATTTTGTCTACTTGTGGTCATTTTGTGTCCGTTTCAGGTCTCACTCTGCTTGTTTTGTGTCTCTTTCTTGGATGTATTGTGCAATTTTGAGAAAAGACCAGGGTCCCTCTCATTTCTTGGGCCTAGTAGGCCGGCTCAGTGATCTGTACATAATGAAAAATGGTTGTGTTAAATGTCACAATCTTACCCCTCTTCATTTCCGTCTGTTGTGTCACATTTTTATTTCTTTCTGTGCATCTTGCAGGTTTTTGCATCTCTTTGTGGAAAAAAAACTAACATTGTAGAAATATATTTTATAATAAATAACACACTGAGGTCTTAAAATATAAACCTAAAGCAGTTTATATTGTTGTCTGGTGCTATATAAATAAAATTTAAGCGAGTTTACTTTTTCTTTCCTGTGTGAAAACCAAACATTTACAAAACCTGGGTTGAGTTAGTTTACAGCAATAAAAGTCACATGAATACTGATGTTGTGGTGATGTTTTGACTTTATTCTGTACAATATATTTCTTTTTCTTAAAAATGTTAAACATGTTTCCTGAGATTTATCAGCAAACTTGACAAAAATACATTTCACATACAGTATTTATCATTTCTGTAGCCATTGCCTCTGATTTGTAACATGAAGACATGTTTGAATGTTTCTTCGCATTTTGTTGTTTTCTAATGTTGCTTAGTAAATAAATATTCACCAACACATGTCCAGTCATGAACAAAAGTTTCCATGCACTTGTAAAGAGCATGTGTATCATGGCAGTCTTCAGTCCCCAGTGATTCCTATAATTCGTCATTCTCATTGATGGAATAATTTAAACACATGCGTTTTTATCACAAAAAACAATCATTCATTACGATTCCTTCATAGATATAGGTATCAAACACAATCTGCTGACTCAAAAGTATACATACAGCAACTTAAATTGTCAGTTTTGGTGATGCAGAAAGTTGTGCTAATAAAATTTCCTTAGTGGAATTTCCTCTTAATTTCTTGTCAGTGATCACAGTTGACTACAGCTGCTGATTTCTCTGAACTAATGTAAATATGGCCAATTTGATACAGCTAATACACTCGGCTACGAACCCTACAATGGGAAAGTCTACGGACCTGAGTACAGATCTGACGAAGCAAATAAATTCAATTTTATTTAAATAGCGTCAATTACAGGTCAAATTGTCTCAAGACGCTTTACAGAATCCATATGCCTGAACCCCCAGAGCAAGCCCTATGTCGGTGACGTGAACAAGTCAAGAAACACACTTGGAGACAGTTGAAAACAGCTACAGATCCCAAAATCATCTGTGCAAACAATGGTTTAAAGTGAATGGTACAGTTGTGTCACTGTCACCATCGGGGAGAAAACAAACCATCACCTGCTGCTGAAAGACAATTGTTCAGGATAGTCAAGAGTCAACCAAGAATCTCCAAAAAGCAGGTATGCGGTGAATTGGAAGGTGCTGGGACATAGATTTAAATGTTCACCATGGGCTGAGAGGCTGCCACGCAAGAAGGAAACTTCCTTGAGAAGCACCACCTTAAAGCTCAACTGAAGTTTACTGCTGATCACAGGGACAAAGAAAAGGCCTTCTGGAGGAAAGGTCTGTGGTCGGATGAAACAGAACTTGAGCTTTTTAGTCACGATGATCAGAAATATGTTTGGAGAAGAGAAGGTGACATCTAAGAACACCAAACCTACTGCCAAACGTGGTAGTGGAGGTATTATTCTCGGGGGCTGTTTTGGTGCCAGTGGAAGTGGTGGTTTATATACGGTAAATGGAATAATGAAAGTCTTCAGCCAGAAGGTTGAGTCTTGGATGCAGCTGTGTGTTCTAACGAGGCAATGATCAAAAACATGCATCAAAAATGGTAATGGCTGAATCAAACTAATCTGTGACATCTGAAAAAGATGATGTTTGCCTCATCAAAACGGATCGGCTCCAGCAGGATCTACTGAATGAAAGCTGAGCTGTCAAAGTTTAACAGATGTTTTCACTCTGTGGATCAGCACGGCTGGCTGCAGGGGGAGATGATTAATGGTGGAAGCTCCTCAAAGGTTTGGGGCTGCAGCTCTGCTAGTGGAGTTTTGGATTTAATTAGAATGAGGGGTTCTCCTGACTGTGAAGAAGTTCAGGCAGATTCATATCCATCACCAAAAAACAAAACACAAGGGAGGCAAGTGATCAATCCAGAGTTCATTTAGCAGCAGGACAATGAACGAAATTATAAAAAACATCTTCAGCCAAAAGAAGAACAAGGAGTCTTACAACAGTTGGTCTGATCCCAGAGTCCTGAACTCAGTATCAAATAAGCAGCTCATAACCAGTCTGAAATAAGTCCTAGATCAGCCCAGCTGATATTTCAAAACCAGTTTGAAATCAAGTCTAAAACCAGTCCACATTGAGTCTAATAACCAATCCAAAACTAGTCTAAAATCACTCTAAAGCCCACATGAAAAGCTGTCCAAGAGCTTAAAAATCCCTGTTTCTACAATCTTACATATTCCAGCTCTAGTTTTGCCATTTCATTTGCACTTAGAGACACAATTGACCCTTCGCTAAGCCCCTCCCACACATGGCTACTGTCCAATCCTACCTTAGCCACTGTAACTAGGCACGAGAGGTCTGCCAAGCTTTCAGCAGAAGACAATATGCCGAAGCGGTGTGCGTACGGTACTTGCAAGTCCGACACTCGTTATCCGCAAAGCTTGGAGGGTGGTGTTGATTTTTTTTGCATTCCCCAAGCCAAAGACACAAGAAGAAAGGTGCCGTGTGTGAATTATGCAGTGTGGGAGACCGGATGATCAGCTGAATCCCTCTAAAATCAATAAGAACACCTACTTCTGTTCTAAGGTAAGTTGCTCGCTAACATTAGCTAACCGTAGCTCTGTGTGTTAGGTCAGATAACATTAGCAAAGAAACACGTCTCAATGGACGGTTACTTCTCTTAAAACTTGAGCTACTGTGTATTATTTGAGCAAAAAAAAAACCAACTGGTGATATATAGAGACAACTTCTGACATACTGGTATAGCATATATATACTAGCAATCCATGGGTCTCCGCCTATGCTCATGTCTGGCTTTGGCGACAACAACAGATGAGATGGGTACTGCATTAATGTTGTAACCCCTTGGTTTGTGCCACTGTTGTGGCAAACTTGTGCAAGATATTGCTGGGCTTTGCTGTGCCTTAATGAGATCAAGTGTATAGATCAGCCCCACTATATGTGAGCAATATCCTGGTGCGCTGTAAACAAACACAAATTTAGCTTAGCAAGAAATGGGCAGACACACGATAATGACAGTTGACATAACATTAATTTAAATGTATATAATACATATCAGCTTACCCTGCCGTACAAGAACATTGTTGTTCTTGTATATGATTATTTTTGACGTGAAGTGACAATACATGGGGTGTTTGGCGCTTACAATGAGATCTGTGCGCTTTTCCCTCTATTTTAACGTCCTCTTCATTTGCACTCCGCCAACATTTAATTTGGTGAATGAAGTTCTCAAACGCATATTGGAGACCCTTCTGTCTGCTTCTCTGATATCGCTGTAGAATATGTCCAGAAATTTGCACATATCTCCTGAGAAATATCACTCACCGGTACCGCTAAAAACTCCATATTTCATGCTAGGAGGGAACGCTTGACAGGCGTAGCAACAGTAACCAAGGGGAGCGGGGCTTAGCAAAGGGTCAATTGTGCAACAGCTGCATCAACAGAACACAATAATGTGCCATATTTCAAATAATAAAACTCAAAAGTTGCATGTTTTACTGTCAGATTGTCTTTCTGATAAGGACCACACCCTGTAGATAAAGTTTTTAATTTGGAATTAGTTAAATAATTCTGGAATTAACTAAATGCACCACCACAATGTTTTTAACAGGTTTCTGTTTGTTTCCATCACTGCCTATCTTTGGATCATGAGCTGCTGTCTGACAGCATCTGCACCAGATCATTCCTGTTTATTTTCTTGAATACCTTCTTGGTCACCTCCACAGACCGTTGGCTGTAGGTCTGAATCATCAGATCCACCAGGTCCAACATGTCTGCCTTGTCCAGTTTACATCTTGGGATGCATGGGAGGTCCAACATGAACATGAAGGTACTGTCCTCCAGGGTCCACTTGAATTCTTTCAACTCTGACTCATTCAGATGTTGCAGCATTTTCTGAATCCTCTCTCTGTCTGATGTGATGGTTGCTGCCTGATGAAGTCAAAGCAAACAAACCAACAAAAGGATGTGATTAGATCATAGCTTCATCAGTGGATAACTGATCATCAGTTGTGCATCCACTTTAATCAGGAGTTTAATGACTGACAACTTAAAACACTGAATTATTTTCAGGCTGCATCTGATCAAATCAAAGCTGTGTCACTTTGTTACTCACTTTGTGCAGATGTGCAGACAGCTGTTCATCCACAGAGAGTTTCTCTGAGGAGAGAGGAAAAAACAAATGACCGTCTTGATTCCAACAGAGTTCTAATACAAAAGGTTTGATCCCAAAATGAGCAGTGAGTGAAGCTGGACTCTGGTTTGTTTTTGTGGTTTCACTGAGCTCATGGGAAGGTGAGTGAAACAGCAGCAGCTATAAAGTGTGGCCAGTTAAACACATCACCTCTAAAGACCACAAATCTCACTTGAGTTGACATTCTGTGCAGCACTTCCATGGATGATGGTAACTTTTCTGACACTTGATCAAATTCCACCTGTTTCTATTTCTTGTTCTTAAAAATCATTTAGTTAAGAGAACAGCATTAAT
Organism: Acanthochromis polyacanthus; assembly: GCF_021347895.1. Classification (NCBI taxonomy): domain Eukaryota; kingdom Metazoa; phylum Chordata; class Actinopteri; family Pomacentridae; genus Acanthochromis; species Acanthochromis polyacanthus. The sequence goes on from NC_067124.1 coordinate 28,798,113, forward strand.
TCCTGTAAACTTACCATCAGCCACAGCGCTGACCCCGGTTGCTCCACTCAAAGATCCTGCAGCTGTAAAAAATATATGAAATACTGAAATGCTCTTTTTGTCATGAAAACGATGAACAAACTGCTTTCTTTAATACATTTGATTCATAAAACATCAAAAACAGATGCAGGCTCTGACTGTCTTGTTTTCTGAATTTGACCTCAACTTGCTCTTCTTGGTTTTAAATCGTTCCTCTCACTGCTTTTCTGTTTCTAAGGTGTCTGAAAAGTCAACATCTGAATATGAACATTCAGGACTTGTTCACTTTTACTGAGGTTTGACATAAATCAACTCAAAATATCAAGCTATTGTTTCATATGGTAATTATTTGGTCTGTATTTATATAGCGCTTTTACTATACCTGGAAGGTACCCAAAGCGCTTTACAAGATACGTCACGTTCACCCATTCACACACTGATGGAGGAAACTGCCATGCAATGCGCTAACCACGACCCATCAGGAGCAATTTGGGGTTAGGTGTCTTGCTCAGGGACACCTCGACATGAGCACGACAGGCCGAGGATCGAACTGGCAACCCTTCGGTTGCAAGGCGGCCACTCTACCCACTGAGCCATGCCGCCCCCATCTCTTCAAACCAAGTAACACATGTTGCAGAAGGATGAAGCTTCATGTAAAAATAAAACAAAGTCTTCTCTGTAGTGGCCCTTGGTCAGAAAATCTAACATAACTCACTGTCACTAGACCAGGAGAACTGTCCATCTGTGTCTTTGATTAGAAAATATATGAACAATTTTATTCCACAGACTGTCATGAAAATACCAATCATGTTTACATTCTAGGAAACATTGAAATCCAGACACTTTATAGAAATGACTGCAGAAGGAATAAATTAGTCTGACTGGATATTGGAAGTCTGAAGTTTCAATGATCAATAAGTAATCTACCTCCTACTGCAGCATCAGAACATGATCCAGTTGATGATTCTGCAGCTGAAACACATTAAAAGACACGTGAACTCATGAAACTGAGTAACATGCACTGTTCTGGATGTTGTACATGAACAAAGACTACTTCTGAAGAGTTTTCATTTCATGTGATTTGAAATAAGGTAAAAACAAAAGAGCAACAATACAGTTATAGGGATGCATGTGACAGTAGCTGGTAGCTGATGGTAACTCACAAACACAGACAATAAACACAGAATCACAGCTAACCCTATATATTTAAAGATCTGCAACAGGTGAAGTTCCACTATGACTATAATCCAAAGTTCTTCTAAATCCTCTTCAGACTTACCTTCTACAGGACCAGAGTTTGGATGGTCATCTGAAATAAGATGCACAACAAATCAAATTATAGTTACAGTTCATGTTGTAGTTTAATGTGCTGCATTTAAATCAGAGGCTTTAATAACAAGGTGTGTTCACAGATCAAAACATGAGAATTTTATTCACTGCAGTTGGACCCATTGCTCTGAGGTAATACTACATTTCAGCAAATTATTCATTACCATCAACACCAGATGCTTTTTGTACAAGACAATCACACAAACTGTTGTCTTTTTGATCCAACAGCTGTCATAACAGTCTAAAGCACTTATCTGGGTTTCTGACTTTTTAAACTAATGTTTTCTCATCTTCATCATGTATTCAAAAGCAGGTGAACCCCTAAACTAAGTTGCAACAACCAGACTGCTGCCTCTTGTCAATGTCACATTACATGTGATTTGGCTTTCTTCCATTTATTCTTTTATTGTGGAATATTAAAATTAGTTTGATGATCCAGAACATCTCAGTGTGGGAAAAATGCTAAAATAGAAGACATCAGTAAGGGGGCAATTTTTTTATTTATTTTTTTCAGCATTGTATGATCATTTTCAACTGGTATAGGTAATACTGTTTAATCATCACTGACCTTTTCGAATTTCACAGGTCCAAACTGCTTCACTCTTCTTTGAGTAAGGGTGTAGGGTCATGTTAAACTTTCTGTCTGGATTCTTAATGTACACTTCATAGAAGTTTGGATCTTGGTCGTCATATCTGAGGGTTATTTTCTGTGTAAAAATTTAACATAAAAGGATGAGGAGTTAGTCAAGTTCAGTCATAAACAAGGAGAAAAGATGGAGGTCAAACTTTGAGGATCAGTGATTGGAGCAGTGGTGAAGCTACAGGAGAATCAGTCTCACTGCTGGAAACACAGGACGACGTAAACATCGGAAGTTGCTCATGAGTGACCAAGAAGTTGTTTTTACTAAACTCTTAAAACACGTGTAGTGTAAACCAGGGTAAGAAGCCCCTCCACCAGATTCTAGCAGCCAGGTTTACATCTAAAAGAAACAAAATATTTTAAGCAAACATCAAGAAAATCAGAAAGAAAAATACAAACGAAGGCATGTTGTCGTTAACCACCATTATGCGAGAATCAACAGTTGGTTGATAAAAAATTGATGGCCATGGTAAGTGAGCACATCACCCTGGTCCTTCACACTCTCCATTGACTTCCAGTCCAGAATTCTTTTTAAACTTTTGTTTGTTTTTAAAGCTCTTAACAGTCTTGCTTCACCTTATTTATCCGAGTATTTAAGTTTGACGATTTTCCAGTAGCCTTTAAACCTCTGAAGAGGAGAGGAACAAGATAACAAATAAATGTCCTCCTTTTCTGCTCACAGACTGTACAACAAAATGTGAAACTTGTGACTCAAATATAAAATTCATTAGTTTCAGTTTTGAATTTGAGGACGATCAGTCTCCTCACTGACATGGACATTTAAGTCACATACTTCTTACATCTCAGCATTTATTAATAAAGACTGTTTCCATTAAACCCTGTTACATTTTGCTTTTATCAAGACTCCATCAGGCACAAGAGAAAATCTTAGAGCAGAGTACAATTCTAACACTAATACAGTCTATTAGCTATTTGAAATAACTGTGGTCCTGTGCGGTCACACTGTTTCACACAAACCCTGTAGCAACTGCTTTGATCCTGCAGGATCTGACTAAAGTCTGAAACACAAACCTCTATGCTCATACTGTACATTTATTTCTGAACTGCCCATACCTCTGGAGTAATTGTTGCTGTGTCTATATCAGCTGTGAGGCTGAAGCCTTGCTGCATTTTCAGGTGCTTGTCTGGCCGTGGCTTTGCGATTCCTTCATATCCACTGGACGACTCCTTTTTGTCCACTGTCTGCATAAAACCAAACACAGACAATTGAACAAGACAATATAAGCACAACCTGGTTCAATGTTACTCTCGTGCTGTTCCAAGTCTTTTAAAGAACATTCATGACCAAGAAATTTGTATTTTATTTGTTTTTTCATTTACAGCAGCGCGATGGTTGTCGGAGAAAAATAAATCGAGGAAAATGTCATTTTCATGAAAACATAAGATATTGACTAACCTGTTGTAGAGCAGGATCGACTGGGATCACAAAGACGTGGAGCTTCAGGAAATGTTCTTTGGGTTTATAGTACATTAACACGTTACATTCGATTTTCACAGGAAAGCCCAATTTTACCAGGACCCCCCACAGAGAGAAAATCGGCTCAGTTAACTTCACATGTGATGCTGTGACCTCAGACACTTTTTCCACAACATCTCCACACTCATCTATGTGGAGGACGGCAAACTTGTCCAATATTTTAGAGTTGTCCTCTGCACAAAATCCACATCAGGTGCATACAGTGAGAAGAAAAGGTTTGCATCAGACTGTCAGAAATGTACAGAGTTAATACATGGAAAGTGTTTTCTCCACGTCCTCTTACCGATGCAGATCCAGTGTGGCAGGTACACTTCATTTAACTTCCCAGCAATGACTGAGATGTCTATTAGGGCACCTGCAGGCATGTACTGTCTGCTTTCCATCCTCTCCATGTGTCCTCCCCAAGAGCAGAAGTGGTACTTAAAGCTGGCGTTTTCCTCACAGACCCAGCGCAAGCCAGAGACACTGCATTCAAAGCGTCCTGCTTCAGACTGCAGGCTGAAATGTAAATTCATAAAACAAGTTTATATACACTGACTTATCAACAAAAGTTCACATACACTCGTAAAGACTGTGTGTATCATGGTATTCTCGAGTTTCTAATAATTCCATTAACTCTTAATTTTTTATGATGGAATCATTGAAATACATGTCTGTCACAAAAACAAAATATTGATGAGTTTTTCATAGATGTATTATCTTGAAAAGCTGTCTTCTGGAAATATTACAAAAAGTGACGGGTCAAAAATAAACATACAGCAACTTAATCTGTCTGTTTTACTGATGTAGAAAGTTGTGTTAATTAAATTTACTTAGAGTCCTCTAATTCTTCACAGTGATTATGATTGACTACAACTGCTGACTCCTCCAATTTGACACATTAGACTCAGCCACAAACACTACAGTAGCAAAGTCTGAGCAGCTCAGCAATGATAAACAGAATCATTGACTTAAACAAGTCAAGGACGTCACTTGGAGCCATTTCAAAGCATTTTCAGATGCCAAAATCATCTGTGCAAACAATTGTTTGTAAGTATAAAGTGCATGGTCACTGCCACGATCAGGAAGAAACAATTACCACCTGCTGCTGAAAGACAATTGTTCAGGATGTGTCAGGATTCTGCCCCTGTGCTGCCTTTGTTCCTGTTCCACTTTTCCTCTCTTTTCCTTCCTCCCCTCGTTTGGATTTGACCCTTTTTGGACTCTGTGGTTTTCTGTTTAGACGTGTGCCTGTTTGTTCCTTCTGTGTTGGTTGCTCTTCTGTGTGTATTTTTGCTGGTGTGTCTTTGTCTCCCTCTGTCTGTGGCTCTTCTCTCCTGTCACTCATCTTCTGGCTTTGTCACCTGCTCTGATTACGGCACGAGCGTCAGCTGCCACTAATTAGTCAATTCTACTCACCTGTCTCCTGTTATTTAAGCTCTGCCATTCCCCTCAGTCTTCGCTGGCGCATAGTTAGACATACATGCAGCTCTCTCTTCACTCCCCACTACCCTCCTCCGCTGGATTCTCAGTTGTTGGACTTAGTAATTTTTCACCCCTTTTCTGGATTACCCCCATTGGACTTGATGCTTGTTTGGATCCAAGTTTGCTCTTGTGTTAGCTGTTCGTTCTCCTTCTGTAAGTATCTCTTAGTATTGCCGTTGCCTTTGTCTAGTTTAGTTTTTGTCCTCCCTTCTTAGTCGGCTGTTTCACCTCTGTCCGTCTATAATTTTTGTCCACTTCAGTCTCGTTTTCAGTTGTAAAAGGTTTTTTGATTTAGTTAATACATTCTTTTAATTATGCCTTGCGTTTTGTCAGTGATGGCTGCACCTGGGTTCTCCACACCCCACAACCCTAACATTATGCACCAGCCAAGTTTGGACCACCCCGTAGCAATTTTCTTTTCGTGTAAGGAGAACCTTGAGTTTTTTGAGTGTCTGTTGGAAGTTTGGAGGGAGTGGGTGGACGCTTCAGAAACTGAATATAGGAATGAAATGGTGATTTTTGGACGCAAAGCTTCCGCCAAGAGGCCTGACCTCATTAACCACTTGCCGGATTACCTTCTTGAATTTTTTAAACTCTTCTGTGAGCCATGGAAACCCTACCGCTGTCTCTAATCCTGTACTTCAGTTTTCTGACGAGCCCCCTTCCCGAAAGAAGTCTCGACGGAAGCGGGGCTCAAAGAACCCCCAGACCTCACCGCTTCCAAGCGTTCAGTCCTCGCCGCTCCCCAGCATCGCGGGGGTTCCGTTGCCAAGCGTCGCGGCTACGAACGCCCCAGCTGCAGCCCCCGAGCAGGTCGACCCTTCCGCTACGAATGCCCCAGCGGCAGTCCCCGAGCGGGTCGACCCTTCCGCGACGAATGCCCCAGCGGCAGTCCCCGAGCGGGTCGACCCTTCCGCGACGAATGCCCCAGCGGCAGTCCCCGAGCGGGTCGACCCTTCCGCGACGAATGCCCCAGCGGCAGTCCCCGAGCGGGTCGACCCTTCCGCGACGAATGCCCCAGCGGCAGTCCCCGAGCGGGTCGACCCTTCCGCGACGAACGCCCCAGCGGCAGTCCCCGAGCGGGTCGACCCTTCCGCGACGAACGCCCCAGCGGCAGTCCCCGAGCGGGTCGACCCTTCCGCGACGAACGCCCCAGCGGCAGTCCCCGAGCGGGTCGACCCTTCCGCGACGAACGCCCCAGCGGCAGTCCCCGAGCGGGTCGACCCTTCCGCGACGAACGCCCCAGCGGCAGTCCCCGAGCGGGTCGACCCTTCCGCGACGAACGCCCCAGCGGCAGTCCCCGAGCGGGTCGACCCTTCCGCGACGAACGCCCCAGCGGCAGTCCCCGAGCGGGTCGACCCTTCCGCGACGAACGCCCCAGCGGCAGTCCCCGAGCGGGTCGACCTTTCCGCGACGAACGCCCCAGCGGCAGTCCCCGAGCGGGTCGACCTTTCCGCTACGAACGCCCCAGCGGCAGTCCCCGAGCGGGTCGACCTTTCCGCTACGAACGCCCCAGCGGCAGTCCCCGAGCGGGTCGACCTTTCCGCTACGAACGCCCCAGCGGCAGTCCCCGAGCGGGTCGACCTTTCCGCTACGAACGCCCCAGCGGCAGTCCCCGAGCGGGTCGACCTTTCCGCTACGAACGCCCCAGCGGCAGTCCCCGAGCGGGTCGACCTTTCCGCCACGGACACCGCAGCACTTCACTCCTGAGCGGGTCGACGCCGCCACCGCAGCCTTTGCGGGTCGACGCCGCCGACTCCGAGTGGGACGATCTCTCAGAGTGGGTCGAGAACGACTCCCCTGACGCAGCAGTCTCTGAACGAGCCGCCGGCCTTCCGAGTGTGTCCGTCTCTCCAGACGGCCCTTCGAGAGTGTGCTGTCAGCCGTCTCTCCAGACGGCCCAGCGAGAGTCTCCGCCTTCGTCTCCGAGCGGGTCGACGCAGTTGACATTCCCAAACAGCCAAGCCCTGCTGATGAACCATCCAGCAGTGGAATTAAGCTGGAGTCAGCAGGCCCATCCTCCAGCCAAGGGACTTTTAGGCCCGAGTCAACTGCTGACTCTCCCAGCCAAGAGACTGTAGAGCTTGGGTCAGCTACCCGATTCTTTGATCTAGAAACTGTGCAACTGGGGTCAGCTGACAAGGACACTTTCCTCACGGCAGTGGCTCTCTCTATCTCTAAGTCTGCAGAGAGCTCCCGTCGCGGCTGGCCTCCGGACCAGCTGCCAAGGGGTCCTCGTCTCGTCCACCGCCGCCGGCCTCCAGCCCGGCCGCCAGAAGGTCCTCGCCTCGTTCGCCGCCAGCCTCCGGAGTGGTTTCGCCACCGTCGCAGACGGCCTCCGGAGTAGTTTCGCCACCATCGTGGAATTTCTATGATTCCATCATAGAAACTTGAAAGCTAGACTCATTGGAAACTCAGCATTGTCATGATATATGTGGTGCTTACAAGTGTACAAACTTTTGGTTACACCTGCACATAAAGGGACAAAAAACATAATCACTGTCTTGATTTTATTTGACCCAAAGTGGAGCATTATCACTATTTTTTTTTTTTTTTTTTTTTTTGATATTACAGGAAGCAGCTCTTAGCTGAATGTTTCACTGCAGTTCCACTTTGCTGTGCTGCAGTATTTCAGAGGTTATTTTTACCTGTAAGTTGGAGCCTTGTCTGTATCTGCATTGTTCACCTCAGGTTCCAGTTTAGTCCAAACACTGGAGTCCTGCTGTTTTTGGAAATAAATGAAGATATCTCATGACATGTTCAGTGAACAAATGAATTAAAGATAAATTAGTGAATATTAGGACTTACCACAACACTTCCACAACCCTTCGGCTCCAAGCTTCTGGAAACTCCTTGTTGAAACACAGAATTTAGTTAAAATGATGTTGACATATAGAATCATATGGCAGCTGTCAATAAATCTTGTTGTTATATGTGCCACATAATGCTGCTCTAACATAAAAACATGCGAAACATGACATGCTGCTGAGTGAAGAATGGCTTTTGTTACGTACAAAGTGCAGATAAGTAAATCTGTCTAAGAAAAGAACCATCCAATATCTATACACACTTACTCCTCAATAGGGGCTTGCCGGTGGTGGTGGAGATTTTCCCAGTTGGCATAGAGGGACGGTTAACCCTGACGGATCGCCAGTGTATCACAGGGTCTAAGAAAAGATGCTTCATGAGAAAGAAAACCACCAAAAATACTGAAGTCTGAGATATTGCACAACAACATTAGCCTGCTACTAGAACAAGACAAAAAGTCCAGGCACAGATGAAGTCACTGGGATTCATCCTCAGGGGTTCTTCAATGTCTAAACTTCATGGCAATTGTAAAATACTACAGACTGCACTCTATAGACCAAATTATTGATATTTGTTCTTCACATAACTTACCTTTGGATGCTGAGCTGATCTCTGGCAGCTTCTGCACCAGATCAGTCCTGTTCATCTTCCTGAAAACCTCTCTGGTCATGTCCACAGACTGCTCACTGTACATCGCCACCATCAGATCCACAACATCAGCTCTGTCTGCCCTCTCCATTCTGGAACTTGATATTCTTGGAAGGCCTCTCTGTCTTACAGTCTTCTTTAGGATCCGCTTGAAATGGTTAAGCTCTGCGTCATTTAAATCTTTCAGCGTCTCCTGAAGTTCCTCTGGAATTGATGTCATGGGTATTTCCTGATGGATTCAAAGTGATCACAATGAGCAGGTTTTGTCACATTTCCAGAGAATCCATAATAAATGTGTTTCAGTGATTCCATCTTACAAAATTAAGACTTACAGGAGTCACAGGAAATTCAAGACTGCATGATATAAAGCAATGTGAAAAAATTATTTGCTCCGTTCCCAATGTCTTCTATTGTTCTATACACCTCACACTTAAAAATTCCAGTTCACTAAATTGATATTTATATTCATGTATTGTAAGACAGAGATAACCCATCAAGCACCAAATGCAGTTTTTAAATGACGATTTATTGAAAACTTACATTACCCATGTGAAAAAGTAATTGCTCCCCTAAAACTAATAACTGGTTGGACCACATCTGGCAGCAAGAACTGCAGGTAAATGTTTGTGATATCTTATGATCAGTCTTTTACTTCTTCATGGAGGAATTCTGACCCATCCTTTTCTGCAACATAGTTTTATTTCAGCCACATTTTTGATCAAGAACTGCCCTTTTAAGGTCTTGCCACAGCATCTTATGTGGATTCAAGTCTGGACTTTGACTCCGCAAAACCTTTAGTTTGTTCTTTTTGAGTCTCTCAAAACACACATTGTTTGTGTGCTTTTGTGTCATTGTGATGCTCCATAAACCATCTGTGTTGAGCTTTAGGTCATGAACTAATGGGCAGATATTTTCCAGGAGGATTTTCTGGTAGAGAGCAGAATTCACAGCGCCACCAATTGTAAGTTGTCCAGGTCCCGAGGAAGCAAATCAGCCCCAAACATCACTCTATCACCCCCATGTTTTACTGCTGGTATGATGCTCTTCTCGTGGAATGCAGTTTTAACTTTACACCAGATGTAACGGGACCAATGTCCTCCACCAAGTTCCACCTTTTACTCATCAGTCCACAAGATGTTATTCCAAAAGTCTTAGGACTCATCTTGACATTTTTTTGTAAATGTCAGATAAACATTTATGTTCGTTTTGGTCAGGTGTCGTTTATGTCTTGCAACTCTCCCATGGATGCCGTATTCGTCAGAGTTCTTCTTTATTGTGAAAATCACGTAAACGGACCTTAACTAGGGAAAGTGAGGCCTGCAGTTCTTCTGATGTTTGTCTGGTTTCTTTTATGACCTCCTAGATTAGATATTGTCATGCTTTTGCAGAAATGTTGGTAGGCCAGCCACTCTTGGGAACGGTAACCTTTGTTCCATGTTTTCTCTGTTTGTGGATAATGTCTCTCACTGTGGTTTGCTGGAGTCCCTGAGCTTTAGCAATGACTCCACAGCCCTTTAAAAGCTGCATTTTGTGCTTTCTTGAGACATCTTTGTCTTATATTAAAATCAGTTTGATGGTCTAAAAGATGCAAGTGTGAGAAATAAGCAAAAATGAAAGATATCTGTAAGTGGGGACAAACACTCTTAACAGCACAGTACACCCCCTGTCAAAAGTTTTGAGACACTTTCTCATTCAAATAAATTACAACCTGTGTCAAAACTTTTGACAGGGGGTGGACATGTTTCTTGTTTTGTGTTGTCTTTTACAAGTGGATGTAAATTTTTGTTCACAACTGTATTTGACATCTTAACTGTAGCGGTGAAATATGAATTTATTTGCATCAAGGTGACCATTTAACTACTGTGAGTATTGTAGCAGCTGAAATCAAACACATGCAGCACCAACGCTCTCTTGACAAAATCAGATTCTGTGATGAGTTTGATGTCACCATGGCACTATGTGAAACATTTATGTCTACACTTTGTCAAATGCACTTCACTGTCTGAAACAGAGCAGCAGTCCTGTTTCAGAAATCTTTTCTACTTCATGTCAAGATGTGATTTTTTATTCAGCCTGTAACTATAAAATGAAAGCTGTGTTGTTCAAATTTACTTACTATCTGAGACATTGGACCCTGAGCAACCACTGTATAAACAGAAGCACAAAATAAATGATTAAAAATTCGGTAAATCAGACCATGAACAGATTGTGTTACTTTTGAATAAAAGAAAATGAAAATAATTAACAGTAAAATAGCCTAAGTAAAATTTACTCGGCTCAGACATCAAAAATCAGTCACAGACGCTTTCTACAAGATGAAAGTTTAAATTGTGTCATATTTCATAATGTTGATAAATCATAATACTCAGGGTGTAAGAGAGGTGTTGATTCAAGTCAGTGGCAATGTTTTAGAGCCAAAATATGTTCTGCTGTTGAACTGTAATAAAATCAACTCAGCAGTGATGTAATGTAAAACACAGAGAGGTAAAGTCTGGATTCAACTGTGTAATAAGACATAATACAGCTGAATAGTGCTCGATGGATTTGTTTGAAAACTGTAACTCAGCTGATGTACTTTTAAATTTTCAAATTAACATCAGAAAATAGAAAACATCTGCAGTATGTTCATGTTTCTTTGTTGCCTCACCTTTGGTTCCTGAGTCGATTCCTGACAATCTCTGCACCAGATCAGTCCTGCTCATCTTCATCAAAACCTTTGTGGTCGCCTCCACACACTCTCGGCTGTACGTCTCCACCATCAGCTCCACGACATCCTGAGTGTTTGCTGCTTTCAGTCGGCTCCTCCAGATGACCGGCACACCTTCCTCCTCTCCAATGAGCAACTTGAATTTCTCAAAGTCTTCAGGACTCAACTGGTTCAGTGTTTCAACAAGCAGCTTCTTCGTCGTCATTGTTTCTACCTGATGAATGAAGAGAATATATCAAACAACACCTTCAGGAATGGACATATGCTGTTTGTGCTTTAACATCATGTTTGGAAACCGGCTGCTTTTCATTTCATTAATACCAGCTTTACTGACATGTTTCTGAATCTTTGTCACTATGAATACACACTGTCACTGTATCAGAGATAATATTTGTTCTGCAACAGTAAAACATGAATAAATGAGTGAACAAACAAAACAGATGAGGAATTCTCCATTCAGGGCACAATGGGCCACTGAATGTTTTACAATAATGTGAATCAGAGGCTATGAACTTCACATTCACCACATTTCAACACTTTGAAACACCAACATTGTTCTCCTCCACCAATAAAACACAGAGTAAGTGAAAATCATTCTGTTTTTATGAAGAATCATCTCTCAGTTAGAGGGACTGGTCCTAGCAGAGTCCCACATTTCATTAACAACACCAAATGACATTGGTTTCTGTTGGAGAGAGACTCAGATAAAGGAAGCATCTCATTTTTCCAGCCTCTGAGTATGAAAAATAAAGCCTCAAACCTGTATTCTTTCTAACAGCCAGTGGGGGGTGGCTACGGATTGTGAAAAGAATTCTGGTTGTAGAGAAGTCTACAAGAAAATGTTTCTACTTCTGATGTGATCTGTAACCTCAGTAAACATTTTCCTCATCAGTTTATGGCCTCAATTCATACTTTTCAGTCTCTTTCAGTACAACATATTATTCCATTATAAAAATTAAGTCCATTTAAGAGGAAACAGGATATGCTTCAGGTCAATGTTACCTGATAAATGTGACATTCTTGCAAAAGTACAAATATGTATCAAAGTAAGACACAAAATAATCTCAACCTGAATTCAAAGCCCCTCAGAGAGACAACAAATAAAGAAAATTACCCTCACATGCTGAATATCAGCCAATGACTGGCACAATCTTCCAGTGTTCACTAAATGCTTCACATGTAGACTAAAAGAAAATATCGAGGCAGCTTAAGGTAAGGGTGCTCTCATGTTCCCTTGTCAGAAATTAGCCTTTACTGTGTACCTGACTGACAAACAAACATCTGGATTATGTGAATGCCTTTCTTCTCCAGAGTGAAGAAGCTCAACACCATTTGGTGACTCTGCATAATCCATCATACTAGCTGCTTTGTTTTGTAAACACCAAACACTGAACATCATCACAAACGCACTATCCCCACCGTGAAGCATGGTGGCGGCAGCATTATAAAATGGGTAAGCTTTTGGCAGCAGGCTCTGGACATCTTGAAAAGGCAGAAGGTAAAATCAGTACAGCAAAGTAAAGTCTGGAGGACAACCTAATGCAGTCTGCACGACAGTTGTTCACAAATTCACATATTAGGCAAGTTTCGACCTCCCGATTTATGGATTAGTAGTAAGCCTGATCAATTTATCAGCAGATTTATGTTAATCACAGGTACATCAATTCACATTCCATGTTGCAAAGCATGAGAGGTTCTTTTAAAAGAACACGATACAGAAAAAGAGGCTTGGGGTAACGTGGGGTCATTGCATAGTTTATCCAGCAAAGTGCTCCAGCAAGATTGTGAGGCCGCTTCAAGGAAAGCAGCTCTCAGAAACTACCCTTTACTTTTTATTTCCTTCTGCCACCTTTTGTGAAAAACTCGGAGTGGGAACGTGTGCTTGACTGACTTCACCTTAACTGTGGCATCTAGCAGAGAAACGACCACCTCTGATACACCTGATACCTGCATCCAGCTGCTGCACAAGACATGTATCTTTTTCATTACGATCATTTTGAAACAGAACAAATGGTTGAGGATGACTGAGTTAATTTATCTAACAGTAAAAACTGTTCGGTAATGCTTCCTGTCCACACTTGCTGAAAATTTCTGATGACATTTGTTCGTTTTCTTATCACTTTTTTCTGACTTGAAGTCTGTGTGTCACATACGAGCTCAGAAAGACTTCACGGATCCATTTATTTTTTTCAGTTTCATTTCTTTGCCGTCATGGTGTTTGACAAAATAAGAAATCACCTGTTACCATTTTCTCATCCCACATTTAGATTTCCTTCACTCAGTAACTAACTGCTCAACATTACAATCAAACTGAGACTAAAAAATATCTTTAATAAGAATAATTCAAGACTGTTTAACTGTTATTGAAGCTCTGCTGTTAGTTAGACACGGAAATAAAACTCACCTCCTTTATTTATCTCATTTAGGCTATCCTCGAAGCTTCGAAAACATACTGCGGCAGCCGTCTTTCGTTTTCGCGTGGTCAAGCCAGCCGCTCCAAGATCTTATGTGCGCTCCTCGTATATACTTTATGGTAAACGCACAAAAACAAGTCGGAAAGTCAGCGTAACTTACAAAAGCGCGTGAAAACTTCCGGTTTTCAAAATAATACGGGTGAATAAAAGAGGTGTGTGTCGGAGCAGGATTAGATCTACCATCCTGTGTTGTACCAATAGGTCACATGACCTGGGAGCTATTGAGCTAAAATGCTCATATTTACTGTAAAATATTTAAATAAAATCTATGAAATAACCAAATGGAATAAAAAGTGCTGTGTCTTGATCAGTCTGTGTCATATTATAATCCTACAGGATTTGGAGTCTCTAGGTCACATGACCTGGGAGCTATTGAGCTTTATATAAATATTTTACAGTAAATATTAGCATTTTAATTCAATAGCTCCCAGGTCATGTGACCTAGAGACTCCAAATCCTGCAGGATTATAGTATGAAACAGGCTGATCAAGACACAGTACTTTTTATTCCATTTGGATACTTAATGAATTTAATAATAATATTTTACAGTAAATATTAGCATTAGCATTTTAGCTCAATAGCTCCCAGATCATGTGACCTATTGGTACAACACAGGATGGTAGATCTAATCCTGCTCTATGACACACACCTCTTTTATTCACCCGTATTATTTTGAAAACCGGAAGTTTTCACGCGCTTTTGTAAGTTACGCTGACTTTCCTACTTGTTTTTGTGCGTTTACCATAAAGTATGTACGAGGAGCGCACATAAGATCTTGGAGCGGCTGGCTTGACCACACGAAAACGAAAGACGGCTGACGTGACCGCAGTGAAAAACATCCCGAAGTTAAGAAGCTGTTCAGGCCTGAAGAAGTCAGGGAGTGACTTAGTGAACCTGTTAATTTAGTTCATTTGGTCCTCTGGGCTAAAGTTTCGTCTCTTTAAACTGAAGTTATCCATCGTTCCTGAATCCAGCTACACTTCCAATGTTCCACTCTTCCAGGTGTGACTATACGGGTGCCGGTAGCGGCCAAAAGGGCGAAGGAACACTATATTTTATATATCACACTTCATCGCACTAAACTGTAAAAACTAATTTACCCTGCACGTAACACTTTAATCTCTCCTACATGTATCTTCTTATTCTTCTGTATTTTTGCGGCTTAATTGGAGAAGAATTATGTGACGAAAAATAATCGTTGTACACATTTTTCACAAGGCAAAACAAATAAACAAAAAACTAAACGTCAGGCTGGAGGAAAAACTATGTTCAAACTGTGGAATATTGTAACGTTCAAAAGTTGTACAATAGTAAAAATGTGTGTACAACAAATATATCAGATTTAAATGCAGTAAACCTGTTTAATTGTATGGTAACAACTAGTTTTAAATTGTTATATTTGTCCAAATAAAGGTCTGTCTGTCTGTCTTTTAACACATAAAGCTAACAAAAAACTGACTGACTCAGCAACTGCAGGAAAAATTCAAAGTGAAAATAAGATGATTGTGGAAAAGAATCATGAGGCAAAAGAGTACAGACAACAATTTATCCCTCTCATGCATGATTATTAGTTTTTAGTGCTTCCAAACAAGTCTTAAAGGATGGCCCTGCGGATTTTCTTTTTTTGCTCTAACATCTGGTATTTAGGAGGAGGCACATATTTGTAGTGGACACTGTGCATTAACGCTTTGAAACGAAATTTAAAGCACAATACCCTTCCAAATTAACAACTTAAATAAAGATAAATATTTTCCTAATGTTACAAGTTTGCAGAAATGTTATACTCGAATATGCAAATAAGATATCTTTTTAAAAATGCAATAAACCAAGTAATTAAAAAATGCATAAATTCACAGATTAGAAATCTGAACACTGGATAAAGCAAAGTTTAGACTTCTTGTTCAATTTTTGGGGGAGGTTTTTACAGAGGGATATTTGGATCTGTCTCTTTTTGTCACTCTAGAAATTGTCACAGGGGTCAGAGAACCCAGGCGCAGACACAGAACTGGGTTGGACTGACAAATGTGTTCACCAGAACCGGACAGGCAGGAGGCAGCAGCTGGAGCTGGATCATGACACAAATATCTGAAAATACTGTGACCAGCCAGGACAAAAATAAATATAGAGTATCACTTTGCCATTCAAATCAAATGCTTAACGGGGAAGACATGACACTGCGACCTAGTGACAACTTCATTTAGCAAAAATAAAAGGATATTTGATGGAAACAACTGTTTATGATACCACTTCATGCATCAAAATGAAGGAACTGACTACACTCTAAAACCCTGGTAACAGACGCCGGTGTCGGTGTAATTAAACCGGTATAAATACCGAGCTAAAACTACCTGTGCTAACGTTGGCTAACCTGTGAGGCCGAGCTAACGAGGCAAAGCTAATCGAACCGACAGAGCCGCGGCCGCTCCAAAGGAACCGATCCGGTGAAAGGGACGGAGCTGACGGACTGCGAAGCTCCGGTACGCCGTCGTTCTGAGTCCCTCTATAAAACAGACTGTGAATGATACACGAACAAACCCATCTGTAAAAACCTTCAGAATATAGGCAGGAACAAAACTGGAAAGTGTGGTGGATGTAAGAGCTGCTGAAACGGAAATTTATGGATCAGAGTCGAAGGGAAATCAATTTTTGGAGGAAAATATACTGACAGTCAATAGAAACTTTGAGGTAGAAATGTACGCAGAATTCTACTTGTAGGGGGGTTGTAATTATTCATTGTGGATTTACTGATAATCTAGTGCCCTGGTAGTTGAGATAATGATGAGTTGTCATTTTGTCATGATTCATTGCACATGGGTTGGTCACTTTGCAAAAGTGAACCAAATACACACCAAGCAATACTCAGTGAGTATCTGCACAATTTGAGAATGGGTTTTGAAGGCCTATATAAAGGCACAAAAAAGGCCACCATTGTGAGTCCAGTGAACAGCATCATGCCGCGTCTATCACATGAACAACGTCTCCGGGCACTGGGTATGGTGGAGGCCGGTTTGAGCTACAGTGATGTAGCCAGGCGTATGGGCTGTTCCCAACCCACAATCAGAAGCCTGGTCCAAAGCATGTGCCGACGGATTGCTGCCTGCATCGAAGCAAATGGAGGCCATACTCGGTATTGACTGCTGTGACTTTGTGTTTGGCAGGTGCCGTTTTCTTTTGTGAAATTCTTTATTTTGAAATCATTCTTGAAACTTTAGATTTTTGTTTCTGTATGCCAATATGCTAAACAAATGATTCATATGAAGAAAATCCAGTTTCGGGCTTCAAAATAAAAATTATGTTGAAAAATATGGTCTCAAAGTTTTTAATGACTGTCAGTGTACTACGTGCAGGTGAAAATGAACGAACAGATATTACCAAAAAACCCCTCTGGTTTCTTACTACTGTGTCTGTTGTGCAGTGTGTGTCAAATAAATCACAATGTTGCTTTCATATATGGTAATTATTGTATCACAACATTAAAGTGTTTGGTGGTGAATGATGTGATGTGTTGAATGATGGCTGACCTTGTTAAAATGCTGTACAGGCGACCTGTGATCTCTGTTCACGGACTCCTTTTTATAGGAACTCTCATGGAAATAGCCGAGCAGAGCAGAGCTGTCCCTCTTAAACAACATGAATACAGTAAAAAATCAAGAATAAACATTCAAATACAAGAGAACAGTGTTCGTTGAACAATGGACAAAAAATGGAAAACTGTATCATCCAAATGCTGTAATAACAGTGAAAACTACAAAAAAATATGTGGTTTACAGATTTAAATGCATTAAAATTGTTGAATTTTATAGTCACACGCTGTGAAAGAATAACTTTCTATTTGTAGAAATGCAGGCTTTTGTCGTGGATATTATTAAACGTTTTAGTCTGTTCTCGTTTTGAACTAACTTCAGTGTAAATAAAGGGC
Organism: Acanthochromis polyacanthus; assembly: GCF_021347895.1. Lineage (NCBI taxonomy): Eukaryota > Metazoa > Chordata > Actinopteri > Pomacentridae > Acanthochromis > Acanthochromis polyacanthus. Next base: position 28,815,618 of record NC_067124.1, read on the forward strand.
AAAAAGATTTGTTTTACAAAACCCTCACTCAGACAAAACTAAGAATTATTTGTTGTCAACATTTACTATTGTGGAAAATCTGTACGAGCTGCAGCAAAAACAGTCACAGTGCAACCAAATTTGTCTTTGCAATTTATTAAAGAATAAAGTAGTAACCATGAAAAATAAAAAAGAGAAATGCAGAATGAATATTCCAGCTGAAAGGGCAGAGCTCCGACACCAGGCTCATGTTCAGAGATCTGACAGACGAAAACATAAAGCATAAACTAACAAAAGTATCTGTACTTCACACGACAACACAGACTCCTCAGTCAAGGAATTATCACAGGTTGTGAGACTTGGTGCTTGATGCTGGTCATAACATCATCACATATCATAGAAAAACAGAGAGAAAGCTGCTCAGAGTTTGGCCCATTGGGATCCTGATTAGAAGTAAAGGTTCCAACAAATACAATTCATTCAGATACAAATTTAATTTTTCTACAACACTGTTCAGCTCAGCTTTGTAAGTTTCACCTAAAAATGGATTTCACCACAATGTTGACTTCTTTCCTTTGAGATCCTTGATGAGATATTCTTCATGCTTCTGAAGGATTTGGTAGAAGATCTCCTTGCAGGCTTCTGCAGCCTGTAGAGGACCTTCATACAGGGCCCTTATCTTCTCCTGAGGGGTAGCTATCAATTTGATTTTGGTATAAGTTTCCTGGCTGATAACTTTTCTCTCAAGGAGATCGTCCAAAATGGAATCAATGTTGCTCACTCTCTGGATCAGCGCTCCTCTGTGTTTATCCACAAAGTGCATGTCTGAGGAAAAAGGAAATAAATTACACATGAAGCTCAAACCATCCTGATACATTTTAAAATTCTACAAAACTAAATCCTTACAGTTTCTGCTTTGGACTTTCCGTTAATCAGACTTAAAGCTTATTTCTACTTCATTTCAAACTCCCGTGTTTCCCATTAATGTGTGTGTCATGCCTTTATTCTAACTTTGCATTTTCCTCCTGTTTTACAGCGTTTGGAGAAAAAAAAGAAGTTGCACAAAACAGCGAATTTCAGCCAAAAATTGTGAGCTCCCTTTCCAGAAAACCAGATTTCTCCAATTTAATTTGCTTTCAGTCTGACTGAAAGGAACCACAGAAATGAGCTGCCTGGATGGACGTTCAGCAAACTGCACTGAGGATCAGTGTGACCTGATCACCAACATGTTCCTCTGTCACTTTGTGAGTCTGTGGAAATGTTTCTGTGCAGTGTGTGTTCATTCACCAGTCTGCAGATTACAATGATTTCAAGTAATTCATGTAAAACCCTGATGAGAACTTACTCAAGAGGACTATAAAAAAAAGGTAAAAATGACTCAATAATTATCCAAAGTCATCCAAAAGCTGCTAAAAATGACAGAAAAAAATCAGAAAAGACAACAATGAAGGTTGATGTGAAATTCAGAAACTGCAGCAGACGGCGACTCACCGTCAGTGGAAGCAGACTGTGAGGTTTGTCCATCGGTCTCCTCAACTGCACAAACAGCAGACACAGTGTCAGACTGAGACAGAGATTTAACAGCAGTGAAGTTAAAACTTCATGTCCAGTCAGTAGGTCTGCAGCTAGAAATCATTCAGTGGTTCTGTTCTCAAATCGTTGTCAGTTAGTTTTACTTATCAGCTGCCCAAAATGAGAGAAAAAATGTTCAAAACGGCAAAAACTTTACCAAAAGTTGTCCAAACTGACACCAAAATTATCCAGCATTACTCATACAATGCTTAAAATCACTGAAAATGGTAAAAAAAAAAGTCTCAAAACTTTAGCATTAGCATAGTTAATAACTAGTGAATAACCATTGCAGCTCTGCTACACAGCACCTTTTTAAAACGGAGTCTATTCGAGGATGTCCATGATTTCTGTAAAACTAAATCTGTGAACGTACTGACTCATTGTTTAGTTGTTTAGTCTATAAAATGTCAGAAACCAGAAAATATTCACATTTAGGAAGCTGAAATCAAAGAATTTAGAAATGACTACTTAACACTATTCCAATGAATTAATTGATTATCAGAATAGCTGAAGATTAATTTAATAATCAACAACTGAGTGATTAATTGATTTTTAACAATGAAATTACAGTACCGTGAAAAAATGTTTGCCAGAAATCTTGTATTTTTGCACATTTCTCACAATTAAATCTTTCAGATCATCCAACTAAAGTTTACATTTATTGAACATTACACACAGGTACAATAATAAACACAGAATCACAGCTAACCCTATATATTTAAAGATCTGCAACAGGTGAAGTTCTACTATGACTGAAATCCAAAGTTCTTCTAAATCCTCTTCAGACTTACCTTCTACAGGACCAGAGCTTGGATGGTCATCTGAAATAAGATGCACAACAAATCAAATTATAGTTACAGTTATGGTTCATGTTGTAGTTTAATGTGCTGCATTCAACAGATTAAAAATGAGGCTGTTTTATATGCTGCAGTTGGACCCATTTCTCTGATGTAATGCTGCAGCTGCAGAGAAACACTTCACATCATTTGGATTTTAATCATAACCATCAACACCAGATGTTTTCTGTACAAGACATTAAGTGAAGCTCACACAAACTGTTGTCTTTTTGATCCAACAGCTGTCATAACAGTCTAAAGCACTTATCTGGGTTTCTGACTTCTGAAACTCGTGTTTTCTCATCTTCATCAAGTATTCAAAGGCAGGTGAACCCATAAGTCCATGTAAAGGCCATGTCTATCACAGCAGTCTTGGGTTTCCAATGATTCCTGTAATTCCTCATTTTCAATGACAGAATCTTTGAAAAACTTGTCTTTGCAACAAAAATAAAGCACTTTTGTTCTTTCATTAAACTCAGCTACAAACACGAAAATTGGAAAGGCTAAAGAACTGAAAAGGCAAGTCAGTGACTTGAATAAGTCAAGAAAGTCATTTGAAGCCTTTTCAAAGCAGCTTCAGATCCCAAAATCATCAACGCAAACGATTGTTTCAAAGTATAAAGTGAATGGTACAGCTGAGTCACTGCCATGATCAGGAAGAAAACACAAACTATCACCTGCTGCTGAGAGACAATTGGTCAGGATGGTCAAGAGTCAACCAAGAATCTTGAAAGAACATCTCTGAAATCAATTAGAAACTGCTGGAAAACATATGTCAGTGTCCACTATATTTTACATCTACATGGGCTGAGAAGCTCTTCCACTAGAAGCAGCACCTTAAGGCTCAACTGAAATCTGATGTTAATCACAGGGACAAAGAAAAGGCCTTCTGGAGGAAAGTCCTGCAGTCAGATGAAACAAAAAATTGAGCTTTGTGGGCAAAATGACCAGAAATAGGTTTTGAGCAGGGAAGGAGAGGCCTTCAACACCAAGACCACCAAACCTACCGTCATGCATGGTGGTGGCAGTATTATGCTCTGAAAATACAACCAGTTGAGGCAAAAATGGCCAAAAGACATTTCTCTACATGTGGGTATTGCAGTATGTGTACTTCTGAACTAGCAGGTTTCATCATATTTCCAGAAGACCATGATTCCATCATAGAGCACTGAGAGTTACAGAAGTCATTGGAAACTCAAGGCTGTCATGATATATGTGGTTTTTGCAAGTGCAGAAATTTTGGTTACTGCTGTACATATAAGTACATGAAGGGACAAAACATTCATCCATCTGTCATCATCTGTACACCGCTGAATGCTCCTTCGGGTCCCGGGGGGACTGGAAGGCAGGGAGCACCCTGTACAGATCACCAGTCTATCACAGGACTACACACAGAGACAACCAAGCACACTCACATTCCCACCTACGTACAATTTAGCATCACCAATTAATCTGAGCATGTTTTTGGACTGGGGCTGCACAGTGACTCAGAGGGTAGCACTGTTGCCTTGCAGCTAGAAGATTCCTGGTTTGTGTCCTGGCCTGAGCACAGGATCTTTCTGTGCAGAGTTTACATGTTCTCTCTGTGCATGCATGGGTTTTCTCCAGGTACTTCGACTTCCTCCTTCCTCTGTAAGTGTGAATATGAGTGTGATTGATTCTCTCCATGTGTAGCCCTGCGATAGACTGGCGACCTGTCCAGGTGTTCCCGGCCTTCGCTCTAAGGCAGATGGGATAGACTTCAGCCCATCAGCGACCCCAATGAGGATTAAGTGGTGTATAGATGATGAATGGATGTTTTTAGACTGCAGAGGGAAGCTGGAGCACCCAGAGAAAACCCACACATGCACAGGAAGAACATGCAGAAAGATCCCAAACCCACAAACTGAAGATCTTCTATCTGCAAGGCGACAGTGCTAACCACCGAGCCACTGGGTTCACAGGAGCCACTTTACTCCTGTGAACCCAGCTGAATGTTTCACTGCAGTTCCACTTTGCTGTGCTGCAGTATTTCAGAGGTTATTTTTACCTGTAAGTTGGAGCCTCGTCTGTATCTGCATTGTTCACCTCAGGCTCCAGTTTAGTCCAAACACTGGAGTCCTGCTGCTTTGGAAATAAATGGAGATGTTTAATGACACATTACATCAACAAATGAATTAAAGATAAATTAAATGAATAAATTAGTGAACATAAGGAATTACCACAACACTTCCACAACCCTCAAGCTCCAAGCTTCTTGAAGCTCCTTGTTGAAACAGAATTTCGTTAAAATGATGTTGGCATATAGAATCATATGACAGCTGTCAATAAGTCCTGCTGCTGCATCAACATGTGCTACACAACGCTGCTCTAATATGAAAACAACATGTGAAACAGGACACGCTGCTGAGTGAAAAATGGATTCTGTTATGTACAAAGTGCAGGTGAGTAAATCTGTCTAAGTAAAGATGCCTCATGGAAGAGAAAATTATAATTTTTTGACATAACTTTGAAAGCTGAGCTGATGTCTGACAATTTCTGAACCAGGTCAGTCCTGTTCATGTCCTTAAAAACCCCTTAATAGAGACATAATTATAATGTATAGAGCTGTTGGAAGATTTTCCATACATGGTGAATGATGCTGGATGAATCTGATTGCAAGATGCTCTAATGTAAAAGATCTGAACAAAAACTGTAACTGAGATTATGTATTTTCATATTTTCAGTGAAACATATTAAAATATAAAACATTTGCAGTATGTTCATGTTTCTCTCTGTGTTTATGTGCTGTTGTCGCTTTGCCTCCTGTTGATAGTTCTTTGATTAAACATTGAACAAAGTCACTGTGAATTATAAAAATGTACTTGTCAGACATTTATGAGACACACATCTTTGTAATGTGACCGTATCTTGTCTTACCTTCAGGCTCAGAGCTGATCTCTGACAGCTTCTGCACCAGATCAGTCCTGTTCATGTCCTTTAAAACCTCCCTGGTCACCTCCACAGACTGTTCACCCCACATGTCCACCATTAGAGCTGAGTGTTCGGAAGATGTGCCTGCGTCATACATTTGATCCTGTGGGATTCCTGGGAGGTTTTTCTGGAAGGAGGTGAACTGCAGCAGAATCCTGAATTTATTGAACTCTTTGGTACTGAAATGTTTCAGTGTCTCCTGAAGAATCTGTCTGACAGATGCCACTGCTGCTTCCTGAGAAATTCAAAAGATAAACAAAACATCACTTGTAATTTCACTACTGGGATAGTTAAAGATGTATCTCTTTGTATTTCATCAGTGTTGGTGTTGTGAACATGAGGAGCTTCAAAAGTTTTATGTCTTTTTCTGTAAAATGATGATGACAATGGTCCAAAAACAAAAAGTTTTCAATTCGTCTGCTTTTCTATAGCAACATCAGAGCAAAACACGATCAATTTTCTGTCAGATCCAAACAGAAAATATTCATGTTCCTCTGACAGTGACTCAAAAAAGGCCTTTTCTCTCCATGATGTTTAATATTGGATTTTAACAATGTTTTACATATATGTGATAATTAACTTTTATAATTGTCTTTTTGGTGTTCCTCAAATTAAAAAACAACATACTGATGTTTCCTCTTGTCATTTTCAGAAGAAAATGAAGTGGTGGAGAACATTATTGATGAAGAGCTCAACTTTAACAGTCAGAAGCCTCCAGTTTAAAACACAGATTTGATTTGTTTCATCATTTGTAATCTTCAGGATCAGGAGGATTTTCAAGCTGCTTCTACTCAAAGTTGTCGTGTAAAGTCACACTTACTCCTGATGCAGCAGCTGGTTCATCCACAGAGTGTTTCTCTGAGGAGAAAAGACATTTAAAACTGATTCAGAGGATCGTAATCTCTATACACATTTAAGTTCAATCAGCTTCAATATGATCCTTGAAAAATAAATGTCATTAAACAAATACTCTGCAAACTCAAACAAACATAAGCTACACAATCCAATATAAACAACCTGCAACTAACATTAAATAGATAATTCATTGGTGACTTCTTAACTACAGGTTTTATATCCTGATGACACAGACTTTACAGTAAAAATCACCTTTTTGTCCTGAGCTGGTCTCTGGAAGATTCTGCACCAGATCAGTCCTGTTCATATGCCTGAAAACCTCCCTGGTCACCTCCACAGACTGTTGACCAAATGCCTTCATCATCAGATCCACCATTTCTGTTCTGTCTGATGAAGGACTCCACAACCATGAGATGCCTAAGAAATTCTTCGGGAAGGAAATTGACTGTAGCAACCTTCTGAATTCCTCTAGCTCCTGGACATTCAAATCATTCAGGGTCTCCAAAAGCAACTTTTGGACAGCTGGAACTGCTGCCACCTGCAACAGTCAAAACATTCATGAGACAAATATTAAATTCACTGGAAAAACACAAATGTGTCCTGTTGGAATTTCATTGTTGACTGCTGTTGCAAATCAAATTATCCAAATTGGGACAATAAAGACTTTCTAATCTATTGTAATAAAAACAGAGACAAGTGATTTAGGCTTGAATTAACACAAAGGTCCAACCTAACAATTCTTCCTGTTTCCTTCACCCTTCAAATTCTCCGTTATTAATTGTATAGATAAATGGTAAATGCATTCTATTGTTTCATTTCCAGGCTGCAGCTCTGTTCACATTCTGTGCTGAAAAACACTGAAATCGATCAAGTTCCTCAAAACACTTTCCTTCATCTTATCTCTCTCATCTTGTTAAATTCTTCAAAAAATAGATTAATGAACAACAAGTGGATGTTTCTGATGGATAAACTTTCCAGATTTCTCGTTGCTGTTGAAGAATAAAAACAGTCCAAGTGTTCATGCTGACATTTCCTCATCTGATGCTCAGTGGTAAAGACATGCTGACATTACTGTTGGATAAAGTTACTGCTGAAGAGCTCAACCTGAAGGCAGCTTCACTTCTGTCACAAACATCCAGCACAAATCACCACTTTGGGTTTGATCTTGAAAACCTTCAAAATGAGGATTCAACCTGCGTCTGCTGAATGAAAGCTGTCTCGTACTGCATCAGACAGATGTGACGTTACTCACTTTCTGGATCAGTGCAGAGCGCCGTTCATCCACAGAGAGTTTCTCTGAAGAGAAAAGTGAGAAAAGAGACTCATGAGTGACCAACTGAACAACTATCAGCTCTTTGTATCAGGATATTTGGATCTGGACAAATGCTCAACACACAAAACTACACTTAACCCTCCAATAATGAAAAACTGTATGAATTGTCAGTTTTGCCCTCCTAAAACACATTTTTATACTGTACCTGTGACTTATATTTTCTGTTTAACACCAGATGAGGTGTTTCAAAATGTTAACAAGTTTTGTATTTTCTTACTTTTGAATCCTGAGCTGCTGTCTGACAGCTTCTGCACCAGATCCATCCTCTCCATCTTCTCTAAAGCCTCCTTGGTCTTCACCACTGACTCTTGGCCATAAGTCTGTACTGTTACAATCACTATGTCCTGATGGTCTGCTATCTCCATCGTCCTCCAGAAAATGTGTGAGGGATGGATGTCATGCTGAAGAAAACTTATGATGATATGCTTGAATTTCATCAGCTCCTCGTCACTCAGATCCTCCAGTGTTTCCAAAAGCAGCTCAATAACAGACGCCATCGTTTCCACCTGGTAAATTCAAAGCAAATGTTCATGTGTAGAAAGTAAAACTTCTCAGCTGGGACGGTTACAGATGTTTCTGTTCAGATCTCATCAATGCTGCACAAATGCAGATGTGTTAGATCACATCAGCCATCACACCAGACAATAGAACCACTGATGATATTTGTCAGATTGATCACAGATTCATGTTCTTCAACAAACTGCTTCAACATGGATGCATTTATTTCACATCATAAAAGAGATTCTCTTCTAACTTTATTAACAATGACTCTATTTCTGTTTCAGGTTCATCACCTGCTGAGGATCGACCTCATGTGTCCACAAGACAAACTAAAGCTGTGAAAGTTCTGATCTTCTGATAAAAAGCAGGAATTTGGTTTCTGTCATCATGTTTTCAGTGTTGAAGTTATTCAGAAGCTGCATGTGTTGAATGAAAGCTGTGTTGGTTGAAGTCAGACAGATGTGATGTTACTCACTTTCTGGATCAGTTCAGGATATCGATCATCCACAGAGAGTTTATCTGAAGAGAGAAGAAATAAAAAGATTCAAGAGAGACTGATTTACCATCAGGCTTTATACTCACACTCAGTTTATCTCAAAAAATTTTAACGTTAATCTGATGTAGTCACATCGTATCGTTGCTAAATCTATTAATGGTCCCATGACAGACTTCAGTTTCAGGTTTCACCTCACAAACATCTGTCAACATCTGCGATTGAACTCTGTGTTGAAGTTTAAAACACTGAAATATTATTGATAATAATTATATGGCTTTGAGGAAAGAAACTAGTTCTGTTTCAGTCAATCTGCTGAACAAATTCATCTGGTCATGGGAGGTCAAATCAGTCTTGTTGCTTTACTTCAAATTGCATAAGAGGTCACCAATATATTGACTCATAATTAAAATGTTTTGCAAACACACATTTTATGCATCTCACCTTTGAACTCAGAGCTGCTCTCTGGCAGATTCTGCACCAGATCAGTCCTGTTCATGTCCATGAAAACCTCCCTGGTCACCTCCACAGACTGTTGACCAAATGTCTTCATCATCAGATCCACTATTTTTGTCCTGTCTGCATGGTGCATTAGGCCCCATGGGATTTTTCGAAGAGACTTCTGGAAGGTTGTCAGCTGCAGGAACCATCTGAATTTATTGAGATCCCTGTTGTTCAAACCCATCAGTGTTTCCAAAAGCAGCTCTTCAACAGCTGCCATTGTTGCCACCTGGAAAATTTACAACAAAATTCAGAGAGAAAATGTTTATTTTTCCGCTTAGAAAACTAAACATTTATCTGTTGCATCTTGTCAATGTTGATACATTTGGTCATTATCTGTTTGTAGAGCAGAGATGATTTTTTAAATTCTACCTCAAACTATCTGATTAATGTTGGTGATTTGTATTTTAGTTTCAGATTTTAATCGTTTCATTGTGTTGCCAAAAACTGAAATAAACCACCTGATCTAACCACATCTTGATGATGCACTAACTATTCTTTCATTAAGGTTCATTAAATGTTCAAAATAAATTCAGCCTCAGTTCTGTGACAAACATCTCATCTAAATTAGGACTTTAATTCATCCTCACGACTCTTCATATGATTCTCAGCCTGCTTGTTATTGAAGAAAAGCTGCTCTGCAGGTCAGACAGATGTGACTTTGCTCACTTTGTGGATCAGTGCAGACAGATGTTCATCCAGCTGTTTCTCTGACAAAAAGGAAGAAACAAAAGAAAAATGCAAAATTACACCTAAACCTTCTCAACAATGACATATTTTCATGGTTTTTACATTTCAAAACACGTTGTTCACCAGATGATGTGTCATCTTTTCTCCACATTATAAATCTTATTTCTCACAATGGAAACTGAAGGAGACATAACTTATGAGACACATTTGAAGAAACTGTTCTATGATGTTAACATGTTCTGTATTTTCTTACTTTTGAATCCTGATCTGCTGTCTGACAGTTTCTCCACCAGATCCATCCTCTCCATCTTCTCTAAAGCCTCCTTGGTCTTCAGCACTGACTCTTGGCCATAAATCTGTGCTGTTATAAACACTGTGTGCTGGTGGTCTGTTGTCTCCATCCAATCCCACTGCATATATATGTGAGGTTTGCGACACCAGAGGAGCTTCCTGAACACCTTCAGCTCCTCGTCACTCAGATCCTCCAGTGTTTCCAAAAGCAGCTCAATAACAGACACCATCGTTTCCACCTGGTAAATTCAAAGCAAATGTTCATGTGTAGAAAGTAAAACTTCTCAGCTGGGACGCTTACAGATGTTTCTGTTCAGATCTCATCAATGCTGCACAAATGTAAATGTGTTTAGATCACATCAACTGTAGAATAAAAAAGGTAATGATCCAATAGAAAACCTGTTTGTCTGTGTGTGAGTTTCTGATATAACAACAAAGTGACTTTTTCCCTCGGACATGATGACTAAATTTGTGTAAAAAATTTCATGACTTTCATTTATTTTCTGGCTGTAACTCTTTGAAAAACTTAACTACAAGAACGTCAAAGAGCTTCTTCATTTTATAACAGACAGAAAGTTTAAATAGCTCAATCTTTTTTTTTTTTTTACTACATATTAAAAAAAGAAACATTAATTGTAATCTGGTTTGAAAATATAACCATTTTCTGTCTCTGTCAAAGTCAGTTATTTCCTGCAAGTCAAGAGGTGAATGTAACACAGATCCCTTTCAGACCAGAAAAAAAGACTCTTCTCAAAATAAAACTTTACTCTCTGATATGATTTTTCCCATCAAAAGTTGAATTCTGTGAAAATAAACTCTTACAGTGACATCAGAGACAAAGAAATTAATACAAATATTTTTCTTTTAATCCTTGAACTCTCCTACATCACTATCAGACCAATGTCGATGGATGTGGAATGCAGGATTCAAGTTTCCATCTCACACTTGTGCAACTTGTCTGTTGCACCTTCAGATAAATGTTAGCAGAAGAATTATTCCAATGTCAAACTCTGAGAATAACATGATGCTGAACAGTGAAGATCAAACATCAATGAGAAGTAACGAACAAAACGTGTTTTTTTCCTGAAGAAGTTGATTTTAACGTGAAGGTTTTGTACCAATCATGCTTCATGTCTGCAGAACATATTCTGAGTTTGTTCTTTGACAGAGCAATGTGAGGAAAAGTTGGAATTTTATTTGTATTTCTTCTGTTTAAGGTCAACATGATTCTCAGTCTTCATCTACTCAATCAAATCTGTGCTGTGTGAAGTCGACTGATGTGACGTTACTCACTCTCTGGACCAGTGGAGGACACACTTCCTCTGAGGAGAAAACAAACACAAAAACATCTGTTACAAGTTATTTTAGCATCAGGCCTCACTACAATTTAGAATTCAAAGAATTTAAGACTAAATTGACACTTGAAACTCTCTCAATAAAGACATAATTGTAGTACATAGAGCTGTTGAAAGATTTTCCATTCATGCTGAATGGTGCTGGATGGAACTGATAGCAATATGTACGTCTGTGAAAGATCTGAACAAAAACTGTAACTCAGATGAAGGACTTTCATATATTCAATGAAACAATAAAACACAAAACATTTGCAGAATGTTCACGTTTCTGTCTTAATTCCAGACTAATGTGTTTATGTGCTGTTGTTGCTTTGCCTCCTGTTAATAGTTCCTTGATTAAACATTGAAGAGAGTCACTGTTAATTTAAAAAAAATGTACTTGTTAGACATTTATGAGACACACATGACATTATAATGTGACAATATCTTGTCTTACCTTCAGGCTCAGAGCTGATCTCTGACAGCTTCTGCACCAGATCAGTCCTGTTCATGTCCTTTAAAACCTCCCTGGTCACCTCCACAGACTGTTCACCCCACACGTCCTCCATCAGATCTATGAGTTTGTAAGTTGTGTCTGCCTCAACCAGTTGATACTGTGGGATTCCTGGGAGGTTTTTCTGGAAGGAGGTGGACTGCAGCAGAATCCTGAATTTATTGAACTCTTTGGTACTGAAATGTTTCAGTGTCTTCCAAAGAATCTGTTCAACATACGCAACTGCTGCTTCCTGAGAAATTCAAAAGATAAATTAAACATCATTTGTACAAACACAGAGATCTCTATTTGTCTGCACTTCTTCAGCAATATCACTGCAGAACACAACCAATTTCCTCCTCTTGGCGTTCAATATCTGATTATTAACATTAAAACTCTCCACATTAATATAATTTTTAACTTGCAATATATTGTCTTTTCAAAGATCATCAAATAGAAAATAGAAAAAATACTGACATTTCCACTTTTCAACTTCAGTCATAGAGAACATACATGGTTTACAATATACAATGTTTTACATATATGTGATAATTAACTTTTATAATTGTCTTTTTGATGTTCCTCAAATTAAAAAACAACATACTGACGTTTCCTCTTGTCATTTTCAGAAGAAAATGAAGTGGTGGAGAACATTATTGATGAAGAGCTCAACTTTAACAGTCAGAAGCCTCCAGTTTAAAACACAGCTTTGATTTGTTTCATCATTTGTAATCTTCAGGATCAGGAGGATTTTCAAGCTGCTTCTACTCAATCAAAGTTGTCGTGTAAAGTCACACTTACTCTTAATGCAGCAGCTGGTTCATCCACAGAGTGTTTCTCTGAGGAGAAAAGACATTTAAAACTGACTCAGAGGATTGTAAACTATATATACATTTAAGTTCAATCAACTTCAATAGGAAAAATAAATATCATGACACAAACACACTGCAAAGTGAAACAAACATAAGCTACACAATCCAATATAAACAACCTGCAACTAACATTAAATAGATATTTCATTGATGATTTACTAACTCCAGGTTTTATATCCTGATGACACAGACTTTACAGTAAAATCACCTTTTTGTCCTGAGCTGGTCTCTGGAAGCTTCTGAATCAGATCATTCCTGTTCATACGCCTGAAAACCTCCCTGGTCACCTCCACAGACTGTTGACCAAATATCTTCATCATCAGATCCACTATTTCTGTTCTGTCTGATGAAGGACTCAACATTAATGAGATGTCTAAGAAATTCTTCGGGGAGAAAATTGACTGTAGCAACCTTCTGAATTCCTCTAGCTCCTGGACATTCAAATCATTCAGAGTTTCCAAAAGCAGATGTTTAACAGCTGCCACTGCTGCCACCTGCAACAGTCAGAACATTCATGAGACAAATATTAAAATCACTGGAAAAACACAAATGTGTCCTGTTGTAGTAAGAACAGAGACAAGAGATTTCTGGTTTTACAAACACAACATTCAAACCTAACAATTCTTCCTGTTTCCTTCACCCTGCACATCCTCTGTTATTTATTTTAAATATATAGGGTAACGCAGGGCTATTCTGGCCCTGGGGCTATTATGGCCCCTGCTGCATGAAATGGGCTACTGGGACTGTGTCACAGGGGATTTCCCCAGTAAAGTACTGGCATCTTTTTCCCTGTGTATCCTGCAATATGATAACGTAAAGGAATCTAGTTCAGGCATGCTTACTGGATAGCAGAACAGCTCAGGAAGAATATACATTGAAGACAGCAGATTTTGGACCTTGACTACCAGTTTGGAGAAGGTAAGATAGTGGATGTAATAAACTATAATATGTTGTGTTCTGGTACATTTCTTGTATAGTCTGGGATAGTGCATGCTATGAGAAAGTGTAAAATTAGTGGCCTACATCAAAATTTCACGATGCTGGTTCATTTTCCATCCATCCAAGTATGTGTGGGGCTATTATGGGCCAGGACCATGGGGCTATTCTGGCTCCTTACTGTATGTGGTTTTCTGCAGGAATATGCATGATTGAAAGTTTCTAACATGTAGAATACTACTCATAACTGTTGTCAAGAAGTAGGGCTGCAACTAACGACGTGTCGACTCGTCGTCTGAGCACGATACGTCATCAAAAGCGGAAGTGAGCGCGCAATGCAACAGAAATCACCGTCCGACCGGAGCGTGGAACACGGACGGACATCAGCGCTGCATCATGCATATATTATGGACGCACGATACAGCGCATAGAATGTGAACAGAGCACTAACCAGATGACAGACTGATCTGTGCATATACTGTTGTTTAATACTATCAGTGTCGTGGTATTTTGGGTGATTGCATTAACAACCAAATGATTAGTTAAATGAATTAGATACATTATAATTCATAGACTCTAAACTCTAACCTTGTCTCTGAGCTCTAAACATGCTTAATCTGTTTCTTAGCACAATATTTTGTTATATTGCATGTTTTATTCAATGAAAAGTGAAGTTTAAACAAGTTAAGAGTTAGGGGCCAGAATAGCCCCTCCACAGCAGGGCTATTCTGGCCCCAACCCTTGCATTGATTATGAGCCTGTAGTTTATTTATTACATGTTTCCCATTTAAAAAAATGTTTATGAAATCATTAAATGGTGCTGTTGAGGTGCATTGTGTACCATTCTATCATGATTTTGTGCATATTAACCAGTGCAAATATCATATGACAGAAAAAGGGGGCCAGAATAGCCCCGCGTTGCCCTAATATAATTGCGTTCTATTGTTTCATTTCCAGGCTGCAGCTCTGTTCACATTCTGTGCTGAAAAACACTGAAATCGATCAAGTTCCTCAAAACACTTTCCTTCATCTTATCTCTTTCATCTTATTAAATTCTTCAAAAAATAGATTAATGAACAATAAGTAGATGATTCTGATGGATAAACTTTCCAGATGTCTCCTTGCTGTTGAAGAATAAAAACAGTCCAAGTGTTCATGCTGACATTTCCTCATCTGATGCTCAGTGGTAAAGACATGCTGACATTACTGTTGGATAAAGTTACTGCTGAAGAGCTCAACCTGAAGGCAGCTTCACTTCTGTCACAAACATCCAGCACAAATCACCACTTTGGGTTTGATCTTGAAAACCTTCAAAATGAAGTTTCAACCTGTGTCTGCTGAATGAAAGCTGTCTCGTACTGCATCAGACAGATGTGACGTTACTCACTTTCTGGATCAGTGCAGAGCGCCGTTCATCCACAGAGAGTTTCTCTGAAGAGAAAAGTGACAAAAGAGACTCATGAGTGACCGACTGAACAACTATCAGCTCTTTGTATCAGGATATTTGGATCTGGACAAATGTTCAACACACAAAACTACACTTAACCCTCCAACAATGAAAAACTGTATGAATTGTCAGTTTTGCCCTCCTAAAACACATTTTTATACTGTACCTGTGACTTATATTTTCTGTTTAACACCAGATGAGGTGTTTCAAAATGTTAACATGTTTTGTATTTTCTTACTTTTGAATCCTGAGCTTCTGTCTGACAGTTTCTCCACCAGATCCATCCTCTTCATCTTCTCTAAAGCCTCCTTGGTCTTCACCACTGACTCTTGGTTATAAGTCTGTGCTGTTATCAACACGATGTCCTGGTGGTCTGCTGTCTTCAGCCTCCTGAAGATGATGTCTGAGAAAGAGTCCTCATGCTGAATAAAACTCATGGTTATATATTCGAACTCCTCCAGCTCCTCATCACTCAGATCCTCCAGTGTTTCCAAAAGCAGCTCAATAACAGACGCCATCGTTTCCACCTGGTAAATTCAAAGCAAATGTTCATGTGTAGAAAGTAAAACTTCTCAGCTGGGACAGTTACAGATGTTTCTGTTCAGATCTCATCAATGCTGCACAAATGCAGATGTGTTAGATCACATCAGCCATCACACCAGACAATGGAACCACTGATATTATTTGTCAGATTGATCACAGATTCACATTCTTCAACAAACTGCTTCAACATGGATGCATTTATTTCACATCATAAAAGAGATTCTCTTCAAACTTTATTAACAATGACTCTATTTCTGTTTCAGGTTCATCACCTGCTGAGGATCGACCTCATGTGTCCACAAGACAAACTAAAGCTGTGAAAGTTCTGATCTTCTGATAAAAAGCAGGAATTTGGTTTCTGTCATCATGTTTTCAGTGTTGAAGTTATTCAGAAGCTGCATGTGTTGAATGAAAGCTGTGTTGGTTGAAGTTGGACAGATGTGATGTTACTCACTTTCTGGATCAGTTCAGGATATCGTTCATCCACAGAGAGTTTATCTGAAGAGAGAAGAAATAAAAAGATTCAAGAGAGACTGATTTACCATCAGGATTTATACTCACACTGAGTTTATCTCAAACAATTTTAATGTTAATCTGATGTAGTCACATCGTATCGTTGCTAAATCTATTAATGGTTCAATAACAGATTTCAGTTACAGGTTTCACCTCACAAACATCTGTGATTAACATCTGCTGTTTAAAACACTGAAATATTACTGATAATAATGATATGGCTTTGAGGAAAGAATCCAGTTCTGTTTCAGTCAATTTGCTGAACAAATACATCTGGTCATGGAAGGTCAAATCGGTCTTGTTTTGCTTCAAATTGCATAAGAGGTCACCAATATATTGACTCATAATCAAAATGGTTTGCGCACATGTATCTCACCTTTGAACTCAGAGCTGATCTCTGGCAGATTCTGCACCAGATCAGTCCTGTTCATGTCCATGAAAACCTCCCTGGTCACCTCCACAGACTGTTGTCCAAATGCTGCCATCATCAGATCCACTATTTTTGTCTTGTCTGCACTTTCAACTTGGTTCCATGGGATTTGTGGAAGAGTCACCTGGAAGGTTGTCAGCTGCTGGAACCATCTGAATTTACTGAAATTTCTTTCACTCAAACTTTTCAGTGTTTCCAAAATCATCTCTTTAACAGCTGCCATTGTTGCCACCTGCAAAATTTAAAACAAAATTCAGAGAGAAAATACATTAATTTTCCACTGAGAAAATAAAACATTTTTTCTCTGTTGCATCTGGTCAATGTTGATGCATTTCATAATTATCTCTCTGGAGAACACAGATGATTTATTTTCATTCTACCTCGAACTATCTGTGTAATGTTGGTGATTTGTATTTTAGTTTCAGGTTCTAATCATTTCATTGTGTTGCCACAAACTGAAATAAACCACCTGATCTAACCACATGTTGATGATGCACTGACTATTCTTTCATTAAATGTTCAAAATAAATTCAGTCTCAGTTCTGTGACAAACATCTCATCTAAATTAGGACTTTAATTCATCCTCACGACTCTTCATATGATTCTCAGCCTGTTTGTTATTGAAGAAAAGCTGCTCTGCAGGTCAGACAGATGTGACTTTGCTCACTTTGTGGATCAGTGCAGACAGATGTTCATCCAGCTGTTTCTCTGACAAAAAGGAAGAAACAAAAGAAAAACGCAAAATTACACCTAAACCTTCTCAACACTGAACAAACATTAAACATTTCAATACATGTTGTTCACCAGATGATGTGTCATCTTTTCTCCACATTATAAATCTTATTTCTCACAATGGAAACTGAAGGAGACGTAACTTATGAGACACATTTGATGAAAAATTTTTATGATTTCACAACATTTCATATTTTCTTACTTCTGAATCCTGAGCTGCTGTCTGACAGCTTCTGCACCAGATCCATCCTCTCCATCTTCTCTAAAGCCTCCTTGGTCTCCAGCACTGACTCTTGGCCAAAAGTCTGTACCGTTACAAACACTGTGTCCTGGTGGTCCATTGTCTCCAGCCACTCCCATTTACATACAAAGTGATGGTTGTGATACCAGACGAGATCCCTGAACTTCTTAAGGTCCTTGTAACTCAGATCCTTCAGTGTTTCCAAAAGCAGCTCAATAACAGACGCCATTGTTTCCACCTGGTAAATTCAAAGCAAATGTTCATGTGTAGAAAGTAAAACTTCTCAGCTGGGACGCTTACAGATGTTTCTGTTCAGATCTCATCAATGTTGCACAAATGCAGATGTGTTAGATCACATCAACTGTAGAACAAAAGGTAATGATACAACAGAAAACTTGTTTGTGTGTGAATGAGTTTCATAAATAACAAGTAAGTGACGATTTGTTTTTCTCCTTTCATTTTGATTAGATTTGTATGGAAAGTTCATGAAAAAATACAGAGCGATGAGAACTTGAAAGAACCTTCAGATTTTATGACAGAAAGAACGTTTTACTAACTCGGACTACAAATTAAAAAAGAAACATTTATTGAAATCTGGTTTGAAAATATTCTCATTTTCTTTCTCTGTCAAAGTTATTAATGAGTACAAGTCAAAAAGTGGATGTAACACAAACCGCTGCACATCCCCTCCAGAGCAGAAAACAGACTCCTCTCTGAATAAAACTTTACTCTCTGATATGATTTTTCCATCAAAAGTTGAATTTTGTGAAAATAAACTCTTACAGTGACATCAGAGACAAAGAAATAAATACAATTATTTTTCCTTTAATCCTTTAACTCTCCTACATCACTATCTGATCAATGTCAATGGATGTGGAATAGAGGATTCAAGTTTCCATCTCACACTTGTGCAACTTGTCTGTTGCACCTTCAGATAAATGTTAGCAGAAGAATTATTCCAATGTCAAACTCTGAGAATAACATGATGCTGAACAGTGAAGATCAAACATTAATGAGAAGTAATGAATAAAACAAGCCGAATTTAACATGTATGCTTCCTAATACTCATGCTTCATGTATGTATAACATAGCTGGAGTTTGTTATTTGAAAGAACAATGTGAGGAAAAGTTGGAATTTTATTTGTATTTCTTCTGTTTAGGGTCAACATGATTCTCAGTCTTCATCTACTCAATCAAATCTGTGCTGTGTGAAGTCGACTGATGTGACGTTACTCACTCTCTGGACCAGTGGAGGACACACTTCCTCTGAGGAGAAAACAAACACAAAAATATCTGTTACAAGTTATTTTAGCATCAGGCTTCATTACGATTTAGAATTCAAAGAATTGAAGACTAAATTGACACTTGAAACTCTCTCAATAAAGACATAATTATAGTACATAGAGCTGTTTAAAGATTTTCCATCCATGCTGAATGGTGCTGGATGGATTTGATAACAATATGCATGATTTTAAAAGATCTGAACAAAAACTGTAACTCAGATGATGGACTTTCATATGTGTTTATCTTCTGTTGTTGCTTTGATCGCTGTTGACATTTTTTTGATCAAATTTTGACCATGGTCACTGTGGATTATAAAAATGTACTTGTCAGATATTTATGAGACACACATCTTTGTAATGTGACAGTATCTTGTCTTACCTTCAGGCTCAGAGCTGATCTCTGACAGCTTCTGCACCAGATCAGTCCTGTTCATGTCCTTTAAAACCTCCCTGGTCACCTCCACAGACTGTTCACCCCACACGTCCTCCATCAGATCTGTGAGTTTGTAAGTTGTGTCTGCCTCAACCAGTCGATACTGTGGGATTCCTGGAAAGTTGATCTGGAAGGAGGTGAACTGCAGCAGAATCCTGAATTTATTCAACTCTTTGGTACTGAAATGTTTCAGTGTCTTCCAAAGAATCTGTCTGACAGATTCCACCGCTGCTTCCTGAGAAATTCAAAAGATAAATTAAACATTATTTGTACAAACACAGAGACCTCAATTTATCTGCACTTCTTTAGCAACATCAGTGCAAAACATGGTCAATTTTCTCTTCCTGATGTTCGATATGTTATTATTAAAATTGAAACGCTACATGAGAATTTCATGTTTAACTTGCAATATATTCTCATTTCAAAGTTCGTCAAATAGAAAACAGAAAAACCATACTGACATTTGTACTTTTCATCTTCAGTGGTAGATAATGAAGTGGTGGAGAACATTATTGGTGAAGAGCTCAACTTTAACAGTCAGAAGCCTCCAGTTTAAAACACAGCTTTGATTTGTTTCATCATTTGTAATCTTCAGGATCAGGAGGATTTTCAAGCTGCTTCTACTCAATCAAAGTTGTCGTGTAAAGTCACACTTACTCTTGATGCAGCAGCTGGTTCATCCACAGAGTGTTTCTCTGAGGAGAAAAAACATTTAAAAATGACTCAGAGGATTGTAATCTCTATGTACATTTAAGTTCAAACAACTTTAATATGATGCCTCAAAAATAAATGCCATTAAACAAATACACTACAAACTGAAACATACATAAGCTGCACAATCCAATACAAACGACCTGCAACTAACATTAAATAGATTTCATTGATGATTTACTAACTACAGGTTTTATATCCTGATGACACAGACTTCACAGTAAAATCACCTTTTTGTCCTGAGCTGGTCTCTGGAAGCTTCTGAATCAGATCAGTCCTGTTCATACGCCTGAAAACCCTCCTGGTCACCTCCACAGACTGTTGACCAAACTGCTCCACTATCAGACCCGCTATTTCTTTTCTGTCTGATGAACGACTCCACACTGGTGAGATGTCTGGGAGATTGTTCTCAAAGGAAATCGACTGCAGCAACATTCTGAATTCCTCTAGCTCCTGGACACTCAAATCATTCAGAGTTTCCAAGAGCAGATGTTTAACAGCTGCCACTGCTGCCACCTGCAACAGTCAGAACATTCATGAGACAAATATTAAAATCACTGGAAAAACACAAATGTGTCCTGTTGTAGTAAGAACAGAGACAAGAGATTTCTGGTTTTATGAACACAACATTGAAACCAAACAATTCCTCCCGTTTCCTTCATATTTCAAATCATTCGTTTTTCATTTTAAATATATAATATAAATGCGTTTTGTTATTTCATTAACAGGCTGCAGCTCTGTTCACATTCTGTGCTGAAAAACACTGAAATTAATCATCCATCCATCCATTCTCTATACACCACTTTATCCTCACTTGGGTCGCGGGGGGTGCTGGAGTCTATCCCAGCTGACTTGGGCGAAATCAGAGGACACCCTGGACAGGTCACCAGTCTGTCACAGAGCTACATATACAGACAAACAATCACACTCACATTCACACCTACAGGCAATTTAGAGTAACCAATTAACCTCAGCATATTTTTGGACTGTGGGAGGAAGCCGGAGTGCCTGGAGAAAACCCACACATGCACAGGGAGAACATGCAAACTCCATGCAGAAAGATCCCAGGCCCTGGGATTCGAACCGGGATCTTCTTGCTGCAAGGCAAAAGTGCTAACCACTACGTCTACTGTGCAGCCCCTGAAATCAATCAAGTGGCACAAAGCAGTTTCCGTGATTTTATGTGTCTTATCTTGATAAATTCTTCAAAAAAATGTTTGATTAACAACAAGTGGATGTTTCTGATTGATAAACTTTCCAGATTTCTCGTTGCTGTTGAAGAATAAAAACAGTCCAAGTGTTCATGCTGACATTTCCTCATCTGATGCTCAGTGGTAAAGACATGCTGACATTACTGTTGGATAAAGTTACTGCTGAAGAGCTCAACCTGAAGGCAGCTTCACTTCTGTCACAAACATCCAGCACAAATCACCACTTTGGGTTGATCTTGAAAACCTTCAAAATGAGGATTCAACCTGCGTCTGCTGAATGAAAGCTGTCTCGTACTGCATCAGACAGATGTGACGTTACTCACTTTCTGGATCAGTGCAGAGCGCCGTTCATCCACAGAGAGTTTCTCTGAAGAGAAAAGTGACAAAAGAGACTCATGAGTGACCGACTGAACAACTATCAGCTCTTTGTATCAGGATATTTGGCTCTGGACAAATGTTCAACACACAAAACTACACTTAAACCTCCAACAATGAAAAACTGTATGAACTGTCAATGTTGCCCTCCTACAATACATTTTTATACTGTACCAATAATTCATATTTTCTGTTTAACACCAGATGAGGTGTTTCAAAATGTTAACATGTTTTGTATTTTCTTACTTTTGAATCCTGAGCTGCTGTCTGACAGTTTCTCCACCAGATCCATCCTCTTCATCTTCTCTAAAGCCTCCTTGGTCTTCACCACTGACTCTTGGCCATAAAGCTGTACTGTTAAAAACACTGTGTCCTGGTGGTCCGCTGCCTCCATCCTCCTCCAGGTGATGTCTGAGAAAGAGTCCTCAAGCGGAATAAAACTCATGGTGATGCATTTGAACTCCTCCAGCTCCTCATCACTCAGATCCTCCAGTGTTTCCAAAAGCAGCTCAATAACAGACGCCATTGTTTCCACCTGGTAAATTCAAAGCAAATGTTCATGTGTAGAAAGTAAAACTTCTCAGCTGGGACGGTTACAGATGTTGCTGTTCAGATCCATCAATTCTGCACAAATGCAGATGTGTTCGATCACATCAGCCATCACACCAGACAATAGAACCACTGATGATATTTGTCAGATTGATCACAGATTCATGTTCTTCAACAAACTGCTTGTACATGGATGCATTTATTTCACATCATAAAAGAGATTCTCTTCAAACTTTATTAACAATGACTATTTCTGTTTCAGGTTCATCACCTGCTGAGGATCGACCTCATGTGTCCACAAGACAAACTAAAGCTGTGAAAGTTCTGATCTTCTGATGAAAAACAGGAATTGGGTTTCTGTCATCATGTTTTCAGTGTTGAAGTTATTCAGAAGCTGCATGTGTTGAATGAAAGCTGTGTTGGTTGAAGTTGGACAGATGTGATGTTACTCACTTTCTGGATCAGTTCAGGATATCGTTCATCCACAGAGAGTTTATCTGAAGAGAGAAGAAATAAAAAGATTCAAGAGAGACTGATTTACCATCAGGATTTATACTCACACTGAGTTTATCTGCACAAATTTTAATATTAATTAAATGTAATAACTGTCTTTGCTAAATCTATTAATGGTTCAATGACAGACTTCAGTTTCAGGTTTCATCTCACAAACATCTGTCAACATCTGCTATTAAACTCTGTGTTAAAGTTTAAAACGTTGAAATATTAACAAGAATGACTAAATGACATTGAGCAAAGAATTTAGTTCTGTTCCAGTCCACTTTTAATTTCAGCTTAACAATACATCTGGTCACGGAAGGTCAAATCAGTCTTGTTGCTTTGCTTCAAATTGCACAAGAGGTCACCAATATATTGACTCATAATTAAAATGTTTTGCAAACACACATTTTATGTATCTCACCTTTGAACTCAGAGCTGCTCTCTGGCAGATTCTGCACCAGATCAGTCCTGTTCATGTCCATGAAAACCTCCCTGGTCACCTCCACAGACTGTTGACCAAATGTCTTCATCATCAGATCTACCATTGTTGTTCTGTCTGCATGTCGCATTTCGCTCAATGGGATTTGTGAAAGGTTCTTTTGGAAGGTGGTCAGCTGCAGGAAAAATCTGAATTTATTGTGATCCTGGTCACTCAAACTCTTCAGTGTTTCCAAAAGCAGCTCTTCAACAGCTGCCATTGTTGCCACCTGCAAAATTTACAACAAAATTCAGAGAGAAAATATGTTCATTCTTTGCTGGAAAATTAAACATTTATCTGTTGCATCTTGTCAATGCTGATATATTCGGTAATTATCTGTTGATGATTTACTTTCATTCTCCCTCGAACTATCTGTGTAATGTTGGTGATTTGTATTTTAGTTTCAGATTTTAATCGTTTCATTGTGCTGCCAAAAACTGAAATAAACCACCTGATCTAACCACATCTTGATGATGCACTGACTATTCTTTCATTAAGGTTCATTAAATGTTCAAAATAAATTCAGCCTCAGTTCTGTGACAAACATCTCATCTAAATTAGGACTTTAATTCATCCTCACGACTCTTCATATGATTCTCAGCCTGTTTGTTATTGAAGAAAAGCTGCTCTGCAGGTCAGACAGATGTGACTTTGCTCACTTTGTGGATCAGTGCAGACAGATGTTCATCCAGCTGTTTCTCTGACAAAAAGGAAGAAACAAAAGAAAAACGCAAAATTACACCTAAACCTTCTCAACAATGACAGATTTTCATGGTTTTTACATTTCAAAACATTTTGTTCACCAGATGATGTGTCATCTTTTCTTCACATTATAAATCTTATTTCTCACAATGGAGACTGATGGAGACATAACTTATGAGACACATTTGAAGAAACTGTTCTATGATTTTAACATGTTTTGCACTTTCTTACTTTTGAATCTTGAGCTGCTGTCTGACAGCTTCTGTACCAGATCCATCCTCTCCATCTTCTCTAAAACTTCCTTGGTCTTCAGCACTGACTCTTGGCCATCAGTTTGTACTGTTCCAAATGCTGTACCCTGGTGGTCTGTTCTCTTCATCCACTGCATGTATAAGTGAGGTCTCTGATTCCAGAAGAGCTCCCTGAACTCCATCAGCTCCTCATCACTCAGATCCTCCAGTGTTTCCAAAAGCAGCTCAATAACAGACGCTATTGTTTCCACCTGGTAAATTCAAAGCAAATGTTCATGTGTAGAAAGTAAAACTTCTCAGCAGGGACGGTTACAGATGTTTCTGTTCAGATCTCATCAATGCTGCACAAATGTAAATGTGTTTAGATCACATTAACTGTAGAACAAAACATACTGATATAAGTCAGAGGAAACCTGTTTGTGTGTGTTTCTTACATAATAACAAAATGATGATTTGCTTTTCTTATTTCATTTTGTTGAGATTTATTTTAAAAAGTTCAAGACGTCCATTTGCTGTGTGGCAGTAACTCATGAAAAAAAATGAGCTTGAAGAACTTCAAAGAACCTCCTGATTTTACAACAGAAAGAACTTTCAACTAGTTCAGTCTTTTCTCATTTTCACAAAAAACAAGAAACATTTATTGGAATCTGTTTTGAAAATAGTCTCATTTTCTTTCTCTGTCAAAGTTATTAATGAGTAAAAGTCAAGAGATGGATGTAACACAGATTGTTACAGATCTCTTCCAGACAAGAAAAACAGACTCCTCTCTGAAGAAAACTTTACTCTCTGATATGATTTTGTCATCAAAGGTAAAATTCTGTGAAAATATACCCTTAAAATAAAATAAAATGTGATTAAATGTATACAGTTATTTTTCTTTTCATCCTTGAATTTTCCTATATCACTATCAGACCAATGTCGATGGATGTGGAATGCAGGATTCAAGTTTCCATCTCACACTTGTGCAACTTGTCTGTTGCACCTTCAGATAAATGTTAGCAGAAGAATTATTCCAATGTCAAACTCTGAGAATAACATGATGCTGAACAGTGAAGATCAAACATTAATGAGAAGTAATGAATAAAATATGTTTTTCTGAAGAAGCTGATTTTAACATGAATGCTTCGTACCAATCATGCTTCATGTCTGTATAACATAGTTTGAGTTTGTTCTTTGAAAGAACAATGTGAGGAAAAGTTGGAATTTTATTTGTATTTCTTCTGTTTAAGGTCAACATGATTCTCAGTCTTCATCTACTCAATCAAATCTGTGCTGTGTGAAGTCGACTGATGTGACGTTACTCACTCTCTGGACCAGTGGAGGACACACTTCCTCTGAGGGGAAAACACACACAAAAACATCTGTTACAAGTTATTTTAGCATCAGGCCTCATGAGGATTTAGAATTCAAAAGATTTCACACAAAAGTGACACTTCAAACTCCTTAATAGAAATATAATACTAATACATAGAGCTGTTGAAAGATTTTCCATCAATGCTGAATGGTGCTGGATGAAACTGATAGCAATATGTACGTCTGTAAAAGATCTGAACCAAAACTGTAACTCAGCTGGTGAACTTTTAAATTTTCAAATTAACATCATAAAATAGAAAACATCTGCACTATGTTCATGTTTCTTTGTTGCCTCACCTTTGGTTCCTGAGTCGATTCCTGACAATCTCTGCACCAGATCAGTCCTGCTCATCTTCATCAAAACCTTTGTGGTCGCCTCCACACACTCTCGGCTGTACGTCTCCACCATCAGCTCCACGACATCCTGAGTGTTTGCTGCTTTCAGTCGGCTCCTCCAGATGACCGGCACACCTTCCTGCTCTCCAACGAGCAACTTGAATTTGCCAAAATCTTCAGGACTCAACTGGTTCAGTGTTCCAACAAGCAGCTTCTTCGTCGTCATTGTTTCTACCTGATGAATGAAGAGAATATATCAAACAACACCTGCAGGAATGGACATATGCTGTTTGTGCTTTAACATCATGTTTGGAAACCGGCTGCTTTTCATTTCATTAATACCAGCTTTACTGACATCTTTCTGATTCTTTGTCACTATGAATACACACTGTCACTGTGTCAGAGATAACATTTGTTCTGTAACAGTAAAACATGAATAAATGAGTGAATAAATATAACAGACGAGGAATTTTCCATTCAGGGCACAATGGGCCACTGAACGTTTTACAATAATGTGAATCAGAGGCTATGAACTTCACATTCACCGCATTTGCAACACCAACATTGTTCTCCTCCACCAATAAAACACAGATTAAGGAAAAATAATTTTGTTATTCTGAAGAATCATCTCTCAGTTAGAGGGACTGGTCCTAGCAGAGTCCCACATTTCATTAACAACACCAAATGACATTGGTTTCTGTTGGAGAGAGACTCAGATCAAGGAAGCCATCTCATTTTTTCAGCCTCTGAGTATGAAAAATAAAGCCTCAAACCTGTATTCTTTCTAACAGCCAGTGGGGGGCGACTCCTGATTGTGAAAAGAATTCTGGTTGTAGAGAAGTCTACAACAAAATGTTTCTACTTCTGATGTGATCTGTTACCTCAGTAAACATTTTCCTCATCAGTTTATGGCCTCAATTCATACTTTTCAGTCTCTTTCAGTACAACATGTTATTACATTATAAAAATTATGTCCATTTAAGAGGAAAACAGAGGACAAAACAGGATATGCTTCAAAGCCATGCTAACCTTAAAAATGCTTCATTCCTGGAAAGGTACAAATATGCATCAAAGTAAGACATAAAATAATCTCAGGCTGAATTTAAAGCCCCTCCGAGAGCAACCAACAAATAAATAAAACTACCCTCACTTGCTGAATATCAGCCATTGACTGACACAATCTTCTAGTGTTCAATAAATGCTTCACATGTACAGCCATGGCCATAACTTTGGACACAAGTACCATGACGCTTGTGAATCTTAGAAAATACCACAAAATTGTCACTTACAATATACAGCCATGGCCATAAGCTTGGACACAGCATGACTTATGTCTGTTTTGATGTCTATTACAGAACATAAGTATATTGTAAGTGACAATTTTGTGGTATTTTCTAAGATTCACAAGCGTCATGGTACTTGTGTCCAAACTTATGGCCATGGCTGTAGACTAAGACAGAAGACTGTAAGACAGCTTAAGGGAAGGCAGCTCTCATGCTCCCTTGTCAGAAATTACCCTTTTACTGTGTACCTGACTGACAAACACCTGAATCATGTTAATGCCATCTTTCTCCAGAGTGAAGAAGCTCTGTCGCATCAATAGCAATATTCAGAAGACTAAAAACTCAACAAGTGTCCAAGCAGCAGGGATGAAAATCACCACCTCCGAAAAGAATTTCCAAAATAATATGAGCAAAAACAGATTGCAGACATTTGTGAGTTGGGTCTTCAGCATTTAGTTGAAGTGGCAGGCTTTGTATCCTGGCAGCCATATAAACAACTCATCAATTAATTTGAAAAATAAAATGTGAAAGAGGTGATTCCATAAAAATTTACCCTTTTTAAACTGACTCACCTCATTCAACACAAGTGCAGCTACTTGGTGCTGGAAGATGCACGGTTAGTGAAATGGAGATCATCTGAGGGCAGTAAATGTATCTCAGGTACTGTTGTATAAAATCACATGTATCTGGAAGGTCCAGTCACTGGGGTCATGTCATGTGGTTTCAATAATGGGTGTTGCTGCACCATCTAGAAATTAGCTGCATTTTCTTGTGATGGAAGATAGACACAAAACAACTTTCCATGCAAAAAATTAGAGCTCTAGCTCTATTAGTTCCAAACTTATAGGATCTTGATTTTTTTAGAATTTGGGCTTAAACCCACCCCTAAATCCTCGCCTCGGATTTTGCATTATTTAACTGCTTATTTCTCAGCTTCTAGACATAATTGATGGCTGAAATTTAGCAGACAAGCTCACAGCAACCATCTGACATCACAGGGAGCCTCACAGCCTCCTAGGTACTCTCTACAGACCACAGGAGCCTTCTAAAAATGCTAAAAATTAAGAAAAACACACTCGCAAGTAGGTTTTAGGGGTCTAAAATTACTAGAAATGTTATAAATGTTGACCCAAGGACCGCTCTGTCCTATTCTAAACAAAATTGTATGACAACTTACAAAGTTGGAGACTTCTGGGGGTATCATATGGATAGATGTGAGCTGCTAAAGTATGGACCCCACAAAAAGTGACCAATTTTGGTGAGGCCAAAAGGCAATGTGGCACAGGTGGTAATGATCTATAAATTTGTATAAAATATCTTCCATTATGCTACTACAAGCCTACAAAATCACGGTTTGGCTTATTTCCTTCTTCATCGTCAACCATACACTTGAAGTGAACCCCTATAACCTGCTTGCGAACCTATGTTTTCCCTTATAGGAACTTAATGATGGTGGAATGGTGTGGCACAGATGGTAGAGATCTGTAACCCTGAATAAATTATCTTCCATCATGCCGCTAGAAGCTTGGAAAATTCCAATTTGGTTTCTCTCCTCCTTCATGGTTAACCATACAATTAAGCAAACCCATATAAACAGCTAGCGAATCTGTTTTTTGCATTATATGAATTGAATTTTGTCGATATATCTTTTTTTCTTTTGCAGAAAACTGAGCTCAAGATAGATTAAAGGTCCTGTCCATATGATGGTGTCGGTGCCTGACATGTTGTAGTATAACTGTAGTGTAGTGCTACTCTACAGTTTTACTACAACATGTCAGACACATGGTTTCATTTCTTTACCGTCATGGTGTTTGACAGAATAAGAAATCGCCTTTTACCTTTTTCTCATCCCACATTTAGATTTCCTTCACTCAGTAACTAAGTGCTCCACATTACAATAAAAAGTGAGAGTAAAAATCTCTTTAATAAGAATAATTCAAGACTGTTTAACTGTCATTGGAGCTCTGCTGTCAGTTAGACTCGGAAATAAAAGTCACCTCCTTTATTTATCTCATTTATGCTCGAAGCTTCGAAAACACCCCGAATTTTAGCTGTTTAAGCTGTTCAGGCCTGAAGAACTCAGGAAGTGACTTAGTTACCTTGTTAATTTAGTTCATTTGGTCCTCTGGGCTGAAGTTCCGTCTCTTTAAACTGAAGTTTTCCATCATTCGTGAATCCAGCTTCTCTTCTAATGCTCGACTATTCCGGGTATCCAGGCGTTCACCTACGGGTGCCGGTAGCGGCCAAACGGGCGAAGAGCCATTATTTACGTTCACATTTCATCGAGCAAACGCTAAAAACTAAATTACCCCGGACGTAACACTTTAATCTCTCCTACATTTATCTTCTTGTTCTCTTGTATTTTTTGCGGCTTAATTGTAGAAGAAATTTGTAAAGTAAAAATGATATTTGTAAACATTTTTCACAAGGCAAAAGAAAATACTAAATACTAA
Source organism: Acanthochromis polyacanthus (assembly GCF_021347895.1). NCBI lineage: Eukaryota > Metazoa > Chordata > Actinopteri > Pomacentridae > Acanthochromis > Acanthochromis polyacanthus. Next base: position 28,845,078 of record NC_067124.1, read on the forward strand.
GGCTGGAAGAAAAAATGTGTTCAAACTGTGGGATATTGTAACGTTCAAAAATTGTATAATAGTACAAATGTCTGGACAACAAATATATCAGATTTAAATACAGTAAAAGTGTTTAATTTTATTGTACCAAGTAGTTTTCTTAAAAAAACAACAACTACTATTTGTCCAAATGCAGGTTTTGTTTCCTTCCTTCCTTCCTTCCTTCCTTCCTTCCTTCCTTCCTTCCTTCCTTCCTTCCTCAGTTGATTTAATTTGATATCATCTGTAATCTAAGAAGACAGGGAACATTTGTGAAATAATAGTTTTAAAATGTTTACTCCTTAATATACACACATTTTCTTTAAAATAATAGCAAATAGCTTAAAAAGACTGCAATATTTAAAAAAAAAACATTTGTTATTTTGTGGTTAAATGTCAAAGAAGAATTAATTCCTGTTTGTAAGAACAGATTTCTGATGTGAACATTACTTACAGTTTGGGCTGTTTAATCTTTGGTACATAATTATTTTTGACATGTTATTTTCCAGGTGTACCTTTTTTTGTTAAATTACAGATAACTAGTGAAGTCACAGGAGGAGAAATTACTGCAAAAACACCTCAAAAGAAGGAAACTTTTTTTAAAGTACTATTTTGCTATTTTTAAATCTAAAAATGTGCCGTTGGTTGTTTTTTTTTAACCATTTCAACATTAACAGATTAATGTTTTTGAACATTACAATAGTTTACTGTTTGGGAACATACTTTTCTCACCATCAGATTTTCATTGTTTTTAGCAGGACTTTTTCTTTTCAGTGTCTCCAAGCTCCATCTGCATGCATAATTTGGTATATTCATTTATCTCTCTTCACATGTTGCACATTAACTCCTGGAGCTAAAAGGGTCATGTAGGAGGAAGTGGGAGGAATAAATCATAAAACTTTGAAAAAGTTTTTGGCTTTCAATATTGGTTGATGGCTACGGGTACGGGTCCGTATCTGTAGACACTACCTTTAATATTTAAAGTCGACAAGAAAACGACTGACTGCAGGAAAAATTTAAAGTGAAAATAAGATGATTGTGGAAAAGAATCATGAGACACAAGAGCATACACAATTTATTCCTCTCATACATGATTATTCGTTTTTAGTGCAGCCAAACAAGATTTAAAGGATACCCCAGTGGACACTGTGCATCCACACTTTAAAATGGAATTTAAAGCAAAATACTCTCCTCAATTAAGAACTTAAAAAAAGATAAATATTTTCTAACATTACAAGTTTGCAAAAATGTTATACTTGAAGATGCAAATAAGAAATTATCTTTTTAAAAATGCAATAAACTAAGTAATTAAAAAATGCATAAATTCACAGATTAGAAATCTGAACACTGGATGAAGCAAAGTTCAGACTTCTTGTTTAATTTTGTTGGAGACTTTCAACAGAGGGATATTTGGATCTCTCTCTCTTTTTGTCAGTCCAGAAATTGTCACGGGGTCAGAGGTCCAGGTGCAGACAGAAAACTAGTGGACACAGGCGAGGATCCAAAAGAACTTTATTTGCAAGACAAGAACTAAAACCAATACAGAAACGGGGAAACTGAACTGAGGGGAAAACTACACCGTAAAACCCAACAGCAGATCTTAATAAAAGACAGAAGTTAACAAAACTCAATTCTCAAGAGATATTGGAGTTACTCATTCCCATGAATCTGATGTAACAAAAAAATGAATTGTTTTAGAAATAACTCAGCTGTGTTGAGTCAAAAATGAGCTAAAGTACAAAACTTACCACTAAACCCAAACATAAAAATTATAAATCCAAAGCACAATAAACCAAACACAGCTAACTAAACAGGGCACTCACAAAAATGGGAAACTAAATACAAAGGGGAAGGCAGGCTCAGGGAATACAGGGTCTGGTGAGAGGAGTCAGAGCTGGAAGGCCGGGGAAAAGCTGAAGTGGATCAGTCCAGTGACAGACAAGGCAGGGTCGGACTGACGAATGTGTTCACCAGGACCAGGCGGGCAGGAAGCAGTGGTTCAGGAAGAGCAGGCTGGAGACAGATCAGGACCAACAGGATGACGGGGATGTATGGAAGTCTATGGTCTGGAGGAGAGTGAATGAATGAACTGAGCTTTCATTGAGATGTGAGCCGATGACAGCAGCGGTATCTCATCTCTACAATCAGCTGGTTGTTGGGAGAGCAAGACTGACAAGAGAGGGAAAGAAGAGGGAGAAAGGCAGGGGCTGGAGCAGGGATTATAACTTAAATATCTGAAAATACTGTTAGCAGCCAGGACAAAAATACATTTCCATGTTTACAGCAATAAAGTGTTCTATAAATGTGAATGATACATGAACATACCTGTCTGTAAAAACCTTCAGAAAATAGGCAGGAATAAAACTGGAAAATGTGGTGCTTGTAAGAGCTGCTGAAATGGAGATTTACGGATCAGAGTCAAAGGGAGAAAAACAACAATAAATAATAAAAATAAGAAATGCAGAATGAATATTCCAGCTGAAAGGGCAGAGCTCCGACACCAGGCTCACGTTCAGAGATCTGACAGACAAAAACATAAAGCATAAACTTATAAAAGTATCTGCCTTTCACACAGCAGGACGGACAGCAAAGACTCCTAAGCCGAGGACTTATCACGAGTTTTGAGACTTGATGCTGGTCATAACATCATCACATATCATAGAAAAACAAAGAGAAGCTGCTCAGAGTCCGGCCTGTTGTGACCCTGATTAAAAGTCAAAGTTCCAACAAATACAATTAATCCGGGTACAAATTAAATTTTTCTACAACAATGTTTAGCTCAGCTTTGTAAGTTTCACCTAAAAATGGATTTCATCCCAATATTCACTTCTTTCCGTTGAGATCCTTGATGAGAAATTCTTCATGCTTCTGAAGGATTTGGTAGAAGATCTCCTTGCAGATTTCTGCAGCCTGTAGAGGACCTTCATACAGGGCCCTTATCTTCTCCTGAGGGGTAGCTATCAGTCGGATTTTGGTATAAGCTTCCCGTTTGATAACTTTTTTATCAAGGAGACCATCCAAAATGGAATCAATGTTGCTCACTCTCTGGATCAGTGCTTCTCTGTGTTTATCCACAAAGTGAATGTCTGAGGAAAAAGGAAATAAATTACACATGAAGCTCAAACCATCCTGATACATTTCAAAATTCTACAAAACTCTAATTCATTATCACAGAAATCAGCTGCTTGGATGGACGTTCAGCAAACTGCACTGAGGATCAGTGTGTCCTGATCACCAACATGTTCTTCTGTCACTCATTGAGTCTGTGGAAATGTTTCTGTGCAGTGTGTGTTCATGCACCAGTCTCCAAACTACAATGATTTCAAAAACCCTGATGAGAACTTACTCAAGAAGACTTTAAAAAAGGTAAATTCACAATCACTCAAAGCTGCTGAAAACGATAAGAAAATCCAAAAAGACAACAATAAAGGTTGCTGTGAAATTCAGAAACTGCAGCAGACGGCGACTCACCGTCAGTGGAAGCAGACTGTGAGGATTGTCCATCGGTCTCCTCAACTGCACAAACAGGAGACACAGTGTCAGATTCAGACAAAGATTTAACAGCAGTGAAGTTAAAACATGACGTCCAGATGCAACTAAAAATCATTCAGTGATTCTGTTCTGGATTAGTTGTCAGTTAGTGTTACTTATCAGTTGCCCAATATGAGAGAAAAAGTTCCTAAAATAACAAAAATTCTTGAAAACGACAAAAGTTGACACAAAAGTTGTCCAAACTGACACCAAAATTACTCATACAATGTTTAAAATCACTGAAAACAGTAAAAAAAAATTCTCAAAACCTTAGTATCAGTACAGCTAATGTGAGTGAATAACCACTGCAGCTCTGCTACACAGCACCTTTATAAAACTGAGTCTATTCGAGGATGTCCATGATTTCTGTACAACTAAATCTGTGAACGTACTGACTCATTGATTAGTTGTTTAGTCTATAAAACATCAGAAACCAGAAAATATTCACATTTAAGAAGAAAAGAGTTTAGAAATGACGAATTCCAGTTAATTAATTGATTATCAGAATAGCTGAAGATTAATTTAATAATCAACAACTGAGTGATTAATTGATTTTTAACAATGAAATTACAGTACCGTGAAAAAATGTTTGCCAGAAATCTTGTATTTTTGCACATTTCTCACAATTAAATCTTCCAGATCATCCAACTAAAGTTTAGATTTGAAGAGTTCATTTGCAAAAACAGGTAACTCCGTTTTCAAAACACTCATTTTTTATTGTTTACTTGAGGTAATAATAATAATAATAACACTAACAATTTATTTTTTCTCTATTTTGTCATGTACTTTCTACTGAGTCAAATCCACTCAGCTTCAGTTTGATTGATATTATCTCAAGTAAACAATAAAAAAAGAAGTTTTCTGAAAATTTATCAAAACGGAGTTATCTTTTTTTGCAAATGAACTCTTCATTTATTGAACATTACACACAGGTACAATAATAAACACAGAATCACAGCTAACCCTATATATTTAAAGATCTGCAACAGGTGAAGTTCTACTATGACTGAAATCCAAAGTTCTTCTAAATCCTCTTCAGACTTACCTTCTACAGGACCAGAGCTTGGATGGTCATCTGAAATAAGATGCACAACAAATCAAATTATAGTTACGGCTCATGTTGTAGTTTAATGTGCTGCATTCAACAGATTAAAAATGAGGCTGTTTTATTTGCTGCAGTTGGACCCGTTTCTCTGAAGTAATGCCGCAGCTGCAGAGAAACACTTCACATCATTTGGATTTTAATCATAACCATCAACACCAGATGTTTTCTGTACAAGACATTAAGTTAAGCTCACACAAACTGTTGTCTTTTTGATCCAACAGCTGTCATAACAGTCTAAAGCACTTATCTGGGTTTCTGACTTTATAAACTAATGTTTTCTCATCTTCATCAAGTATTCAAAGGTGAAGCCATAAGTCTAATTGCAACAACCAGACTGCTCCCTCTTATCAATGTCACATTACATGTGATGTGGCTCTCCCTCACTTACTAATTACATATTTTACCTCATATGATCATTTTCAACTGGTATAGGTAATACTGTTTAATAATCACTGACCTTTTCTAATTTCACAGGTCCAAACTGCTTCACTCTTCTTTAAGTAAGGGTGTAGGGTCATGTTAAACTTTCTGTCTGGATTCTCAATGAACACTTCATAGAAGTTTGGATCTTGGCTGTCATACCTGAGGGTTATTTTCTGTGTAAAAATTTAACATAAAAGGATGAGGAGTTAGTCAAGTTCAGTCATAAACAAGGAGAAAAGATGAAGGTCAAACTTTGAGGATCAGTGATTGGAGCAGCAGTGAAGTTTTCCTGCTGGAGAATCAGTCTCACTGCTGGAAACACAGAATGATGTAAACATCTGAAGTAGCTAATGAGTGACCAAGAAGTCGTTCTACTAAAGTCTTCAAACACATGTAGGGTAAACCAGATTTAGAAGCCCCTCTACCATATTCCAGTAGCCAGGTTTATATCTAAAAATAACAAAACATACAACAAACATCAACAAAAATAAGAATGTATGTTGTTGTTAACCACCATTATGTGAGAATCCACAGCTGGTTGATAAAAAAATTGATGGCCATGGTAAGTGAGCACATCACCCTGGTCCTTTACACTCTCCACTGGCTTCCAGTACAGAATTCTTTTTAAACTTTTAATGTTTGTTTTTAAAGCTCTTAACGGTCTTGCTCCACCTTATTTATCTGAGCATTTAAGCTGACATGACCAAAAAAGAGCTCTGACGTCATCTGATCAGCGGCTGCTTGAAGTACTGAGGTCTAAATATAAACATTGGGGTGACCAGGCATTCTATGTAGCTGCACCCAGGCTTTGGAACAAGCTCCCCCTACCATTACTGACCATATACTGCATATTTATTTCTGAACTGCCCGTACCTCTGGAGTAATTGTTGCTGTGTCTATATCAGCTGTGAGGCTGAAGCCTTGCAGCATTTTCAGGTGACTGTCTGGCCGTGGCTTTGTGATTCCTTTATATCCGCTGGACGATTCCTTTTTGTCCACTGTCTGCATAAAACCAAACCCAGACAAATGAACAAGACAATATAAGCACAAACCTGGTTCAAGGTTACTCTGGCGGTGTCTTAAGTATTTTAAAGAACATTGATAACAAAGAAATGTGTGAGTATTTTTTTTTACTACAGCATGAGGGTCTATGGAGAAAAATAAATTGATCAGAATGTCATTTTGATTAAAACATAAGATATTCACCAACCTGTTGTAGAGCAGGATCGACTGGGATCACAAAGACGTGGAGCTTCAGGAAACGTGTGTTGGGTTTGTAGTACATTAACACGTTACATTCAATTTTCACAGGAAAACCTATTTTCATCAGGACCGCTCTTGGAGAGAAAATCGGCTTAGTTAACTTCACATGTGATGCTGTGACCTCAGACACTTTTTCCACAACATCTCCACACTCATCTATGTGGAGGACGGCAAACTTGTCCAATATTTTAGAGTTGTCCTCTGCACAAAATCCACATCAGGTGCATACAGTGAGAAGAAAAGGTTTGCATCAGACTGTCAGAAATGCACAGAATTAATACATGTAAAGTGTTTTCTCCACGTCCTCTTACCGATGCAGATCCAGTGTGGCAGGTACACTTCATATAACTTCCCAGCAATGACTGAGATGTCTATTAGGGCACCTGCAGGCATGTACTGTCTGCTTTTCATCCTCTCCATGTGTCCTCCCCAAGAGCAGAAGTGGTACTTAAAGCTGGCGTTTTCCTCACAGACCCAGCGCAAGCCAGAGACACTGCATTCAAAGCGTCCTGCTTCAGACTGCAGGCTGAAATGTAAATTCATAAAACAAGTTTATATACACTGATGATTGGACAAAGTTGACATACACTTGTGAAGGCTATGTCTATCATGGCAGACTTGGGTTTCCAATGATTCCTATAATTCGTCATTTTCCATGACAGAATCTTTGAAAAATGTGTCTTTGTGACAAAAATAAATAACGCACTTTTGTTCTTTCCTTAAACTCAGCTACAAACACGAAAATTGGAAAGGCTAAAGAGCTGAGTACAGATCTGAAAATGCAAGTCAGTGACTTGAATAAGTCAAGAAAGTCACTTGGAGCAATTTCAAAGCAGCTTCAGATCCCAAAATCATCAACCCAAACGGCTGTTTGTAAGTATAAAGTTCCTGGTACATTTGAGTCACAGCTATGATCAGGAAGAAAACACAAACTATCACCTGCTGCTGAGAGACAATTGGTCAGGATGGTCAAGACTCAACCAAGAATCCTGAAAGAACATCTCTTAAATCAATTAGAAACTGCTGGAAAACATATGTCAGTGTCCACTATATTTTACATCTACATGGGCTGAGAAGCTCTTCCACTAGAAGCAGCACCTTAAGGCTCAACTGAAATCTGATCTTAATCACAGGGACAAAGAAAAGGCCTTCTGGAGGAAAGTCCTACAGTCAGATGAAACAATATTTGAGTTTCGTTTTTTTTGCCAAAATGACCAGAAATAGGTTTGGAGGAAGGAAGATAAGGGCTTCAACACCAAGACCACCAAAGTCAAGCATGGTGGTGGCAGTATTGTGCTCTGGGACTGTTTTGGTGCTTTACACTAAGGAAATGGAAAAATGAAGAAAGAGGATTACCTCCACATTCTTCAGGATAACTTAAAATCATCAGTCAGAAGGTTGGTCTTGGATGCAGTTGGGTGTTTTAAAGAGACAAATGACCCCAAATACACATCAAAAGTGAGAATGAAATGGATAAATCAGGCTAGAATTAAGGTTTCAGACTGGTGTCCCCACAGTCATGACTTAAAACCCCATTAACAAACCAGTGGAATGTAATGAAGAAACAAATCAGTGAGCAAACACATTCATTTGAAATGCACCAACTCTGTCAAGGGAAGATTTCAAAAATGCAACCAGTTGGAGCAAAAATGGCCAAAAGACATTTCACTAAACATGGGAATTGTTGTATGCACACATGTTGGATGTACCCAGCAAATATCGGCATATTTCCAGAAGACCGACAATAAATCTGTGAAAGAACCAAAATGAATGATTGTTTTTGTGACAAAGACAAACGTGTCTCCATCATTCCATCATAGAGCACTGAGAGTCACAGGAGTCATTGGAAACTCAAGGCTGTCATGATATATGTGGTTTTTGCAAGTGCACGAAATTTGGTTACTGCTGTACGTATATGTACATGAAGGGATGAACATTCATCCATCTGTCATCATCTGTACACCGCTGAATGCTCCTTAGGGCCCCGGGGGGACTGGAGCCTATCCCACCTGATTTTGGGTGAAGGCAGGGAGCACCCTGTACAGATCACCAGTCTATCACAGGACTACACACAGAGACAACCAAGCACACTCACATTCCCACCTACGAACAATTTAGCATCACCAATTAACCTGAGCATGTTTTTGGACTGGGGCTGCACAGTGACTCAGAGGGTAGCACTGTTGCCTTGCAGCTAGAAGATTCCTGGTTCGTGTCCTGGTCTGGGCCCAGGATCTTTCTGTGCAGAGTTTACATGTTCTCTATGTGCATACATGGGTTTTCTCCAGGTACTTCAACTTCCTCCTTCCTCTGTAAGTGTGAATATGAGTGTGATTGATTCTCTCCATGTGTAGCCCTGCAATAGACTGGCGACCTGTCCAGGTGTTCCCCGCCTTCGCTCTAAGGCAGATGGGATAGACTCCAGCCCCTCAGTGACCCGAATGAGGATTAAGTGGTGTATAGATGATGAATAGATGTTTTTGGACTGCAGAGGGAAGCTGGAGCACCCAGAGAAAACCCACACATGCACAGGAAGAACATGCAGAAAGATCCCAAGCCCACAAACTGAAGATCTTCTATCTGCAAGGCGACAGTACTAACCACCGAGCCACTGGGTTCACAGGAGCCACTTTACTCCTGTGAACCCAGCTGAATGTTTCACTGAAGCTCCACTTTGCTGTGCTGCAGTATTTCAGAGGTTATTTTTACCTGTAAGTTGGAGCCTCGTCTGTATCTGCATTGTTCACCTCAGGCTCCAGTTTAGTCCAAACACTGGAGTCCTGCTGCTTTGGAAATAAATGGAGATGTTTAATGACACATTACATCAACAAATGAATTAAATATAAATTAAATGAATAAATTAGTGAACATAAGGAATTACCACAACACTTCCACAACCCTTCAGCTCCAAGCTTCTAGAAGCTCCTTGTTGAAACACAGAATTTCGTTAAAATGATGTTGGCATATAGAATCATATGACAGCTGTCAATAAGTCCTGCTGCTGCATCACCATGTGCTACACAACGCTGCTCTAATATGAAAACAACATGTGAAACAGGACATGCTGCTGAGTGAAAAATGGATTCTGTTATGTACAAAGTGCAGGTGAGTAAATCTGTCTAAGTAAAGATGCCTCATGGAAGAGAAAATTATAATGCAAAATGATGAACTTTTTTGACATAACTTTGAAAGCTGAGCTGATGTCTGACAATTTCTGAACCTTAAAAACTCCTTAATAGAGACACAATTATAATGCATTGAGCTGCATAGAGATTTTCCATCCTTAATGAATGATGCTGGATGCATTTGTTTGCAAGATGCTCTCGTGTAAAAGATCTGAACAAAAACTGTAACTGAGATTATGTATTTTCATATTTTCAGTGAAACATATTAAAATATAAAACATTTGCAGTATGTTCATGTATCTGTCTTAATTTCAGACTAATGTGTTTATGTGCTGTTGTCGCTTTGCCTCCGGTTGATAGTTCTTTGATTAAACATTGAACAGAGTCACTGTGAATTATAGAAATGTACCTGTTAGACATTTATGAGACACACATCTTTGTAATGTGACCGTATCTTGGCTTACCTTCAGGCTCAGAGCTGATCTCTGACAGCTTCTGCACCAGATCAGTCCTGTTCATGTCCTTTAAAACCTCCCTGGTCACCTCCACAGACTGTTCACCCCACATGTACACCATCAGATCTGAGTGTTCGTAAGTTGTGTCTGCCTTAACTAGTTGATACTGTGAGATTTCTGGGAGGTTTTTCTGGAAGGAGGTGAACTGCAACAGAATCCTGAATTTATTGAACTCTCTGGGACTGAAATGTTTCAGTGTCTCCTGAAGAATCTGTCTGACAGATGCCACTGCTGCTTCCTGAGAAATTCAAAAGACACATTAAACATCATTTCTAATTTCACTACTGGAATAGTTAAAGATGTATCTCTTTGCATTTTATCAGTGTTGGTGTTGAAGACATGAGGAGCTTCAAAAGATTTATGTCTTTTTTCTGTAAAATGATGATGACAATGGTCCACTTCACAAGCACAGACTTCTCTATTAGTTTGCTTTTCTTTAGCAACATCAGAGCAAAACATGACAAATCTTCTGTCAGATCAAAACAGCAAAATATTAATAATAATATAACAATAATATTCGATTCTTACCATCACAATGTTTTATATGCATGTGATATATAACTTTGAGTATCCTTGTTAATTTGAGTAATGTTAAAAAGACAAATGTCTTTTTAACATTACTCAAATTAACAAGGAACACAGGGAAATTTCCACTTTTCATCTTTCGTAGTAGAGAATTAAGTGGTGGAGAACATTATTGGTGAAGAGCTCAACTTTAACAGTCAGAAGCCTCCAGTTTAAAACACAGATTTGATTTGTTTCATCATTTATAATCTTCAGGATCAGGAGGATTTTCAAGCTGCTTCTACTCAATCAAAGTTGTCGTGTAAAGTCACACTTACTCTTGATGCAGCAGCTGGTTCATCCACAGAGTGTTTCTCTGAGGAGAAAAGACATTTAAAACTGATTCAGAGGATTGTAAACTCTGTACACATTTAAATTCAATCAACTTTAATATGATGCTTGAAAAAATAAATGTCATTAAATAAACATTAAATAAATGTTATTAGATAAGCCTGTTTCAGTTTGCTTCTGCAAACTGAAACAAACATAAGCTACACAATTCAATGCAAACAACCTGCAACAAACATTAAATAGAGATTTTATGAATGATTTACTAACTCCAGGTTTTATATCCTGATGACACAGATTTTACAGTAAGATCACCTTCTTGTCCTGAGCTGGTCTCTGGAAGCTTCTGAATCAGATCAGTCCTGTTCATACGCCTGAAAACCTCCCTGGTCAACTCCACAGACTGATGACCAAACTGCTGCACCATCAGATCCACTATTTCTGTTCTGTCTGATGAAGGACTCAATGTCCATGAGATGTTTTGGAGATTCTTCTCGTAGGAAATCAACCGCAGGACTCTTCTGAATTCATACAGCTCCTGGACACTCAAACAATTCAGGGTTTCCAAAAGCAGATGTGTAACAGCTGCCACTGCTGCCACCTGCAACAGTCAGAACATTCTTGAGACAAATTTTGAATTCACTGGAAAAACACAAATGTGTCCTGTTGTAGTAAGAACAGAGACAAGTGATTTCTGTTTTTATGAACACCAAGTTCAAATTTAGCAATTTTTCCTGTTTTCTTCACTCTTAAAAACCAGAATAATTTATTTAGTAGGGAGGTTAATCACAAAAAATAGGCTTTTGACTTCAAGTCATGATGCAAAGGTCCCCTTTGGTATGGAAGTACGTTATGGTCATACAAATAAATTTATCCTAAGACACAAATGAGATCACCCTCTGTTTTGGAAAGAAACATATTTTTTTCAAAAATGGCCGCCAATGTACCGAAAATTCTCTAGAGCCCATATCTTTGCTTCTGTTATAGATATAATGACAACCTTGGTGTCAAAGTGTACATCAAGGAATCCAACAAAATAGGTTTCAAGTTTAACATACCAACAGCTTTCCCTTTACCATGACAACTGAGGGTAAAGATGCACATTTTACATAAAAATTGTGTCATCAGAGTGACTTTACTTATCGTTTCCTTCAAAAAGTTTTTTATTTAAGCAGTGCAACTACTTCTGTACATTACATTTGTCCTAAGTAGCATGAGATTTCAACTAGTCAGGAGTAGCATATGCTCAGATGCACCAGGGATTGTAACAGCTGTAGCAGCTGTTGAAGGTCCAAAGTGACAGGTTGACACTTTGAGGTTCGTATGCCTTTCTCATTGAATAGAAAATACTTTTTAAGGTTTGATAATTAATAACTAGCTAGTTAATAAATAGTTAGCTACATTATAACTAGCTAGCTATCAACTACTTAGCTTCATTATTGAAGCAAACACATAGCCTACATTTTGCTAGCTAGTTAGCTTCATTATTATACATATATCCACAAATGAATTGCACTTTAGCTTATTGCATATGACAATTTGCTAACTGTTATTCAGTGAGTGTGTGTGTGGTCTGTCGGAAAGTCTGATACCAGCATGAAGGAAGGACCTGCAGTAACACTTCTTCACACACCTGGGATAATCAGTCTGTCACTAAAGGAGCTGTCCAGTGCCCTCAGAGTGTCATGCATCGGGTGGGAGATGCTGTCCAGCAGCGATGTTAGCTTTGTTTAGTCTTTATTTTCGTTTAGTCTTTATTTAAGGGACAATGTACAGAAACATTCAGCTCACATGAGTCAGAGATGTGCTGCACCAGATTATAGCTTATTAGCTAGTTTCCATCTGCAGTCCCTTCTGTAGCTTGGCTAACATCCTCCTTTCCCCCACCACCTACACTGGATCCAGGGGGCTCCCCATGACAGGGCAGGCCGTCTTGATCAGCTGATCAAGTCTCCTTTTGCCAGCAGCTGTGATGCTGTTGCCCCAGCAGGGTACTCCATAAAAGATGACTGATGCCACCACAGAGTCATAAAAAGTCTTCAGGAGTGTCCCCTGCACCCCAGAAGACAGGTGCACACCCAAGTACTTGTGTGAGTCCACTCTCTCCATGTCCATGCTCTGGATGTTCACCAATGGTGGGCGTGTGTGACTGCGTCTGTGGAAGTCTACCACCAGTTCTCTGGTCTTTCCTGAGTTGATCTGGAGACAGTTCCACTGACACCAGTCCTCAAAGTCCTGGTTTAGTTCTCTGTACTCCCAATCATCATCATCTGAGATGAGACCGACGACTGCAGAGTCATCAGAGAACTTCTGCAGATGACAGCTGGCTGAGTGGTCCATGAAGTCTGCAGTGTACCGGGTGAAAAGAAACGGAGCCAAGACCATTCCCTATGGGGCCCCTGTGCTGCAGACTACCATGTCAGACTCACAGTCCTGTGTCCTCACAACCTGTGGTCTGTCTGTGAGGTAGTCCATTATCCTACCCAAGAGGTGGTGATCCACCCCTGTGACCTCACGCTTGTCCCTCAGAAGACTGGGCTGAATCGTATTAAAAACACCGGAGAAATCAAAGAACATGATTCTCGCAGAACTTGCAGGCTTCTCCAAATGGGACAGAGCTCTGTCCAGGGGGAAGCTGACAGTGATTGCAATCATGTTTAAAAAGAAAGCTATAGATAAGATCCAGAGCGAGTCACTATGTAGTGCAGGTGATGAGTTAAAATCCTGCCATGTAGCACCAAACCTGCAGAAATGCTGTAGCATCACAGAGGCTACTTCACCCATCAAAATCATACATGTTGCCACTGTTCACAGAGTTGCCTACCAGCCCCACTATAGCCAGGGGTGAAAGTCGTTTTAAATTCTTGCCGGAACTATTAGCAATAATTCCGGACCATTCCGGCTTACTTTCACCCCATTCCGTCGATGCTAACCATTGTAAATCCTGTTGAAAGTTTTTCAGCCAATCACAAGAACGTGTGGAATTTCAGGTGTAATTTATTGCTCGCCCCAGTGCAATAAATCAAGCGCACCTATTTGCTATTGGCTGCTACTGGCCATAACAATCGCTGTGTTATGGAAGTAGACACGCATGCGCACTCACGTACTGCTGAGTGAACTCCGGTCGATATCTATGGATAGCAGGCAGGCCGAGCGGCGTACCCATAGATACCGGTGGAAGAGCGGCATACCGCCAGCAGATCGTTTCCCGGAACTGCGTTCCGCCACAAGGTCTTTTGCCGGTACGGAGTTCCGGACCGTTCCGGCTTACTTTCACCCCTGACTATAGCTTAGTATGTAATGAAAGTCCTCAGACAAACAATCAGCTACCGTAGTCCAGGTCAGACACCCATGCTTCAGAGATTTAGATTTGTCCTGATGCTCTGTGGTGTATCTGAGGACAACATCACAGCTGTGGATGCTGCACAACTCTCCCTCTTTTTTCACAAAGGAAAAGACTTTCACCACATTCCACCAAGTAGTGATGCACTCCATCAGCACCTCCTTCTTATCAGATAAGAAAAAAATTGTGTAGGGACATGATATAAATATGGCTAAGAATAATAGAGGGCCTTGGTATCACGAATCATGTTTCTCTTTAGAGTGGACATGTATAGGGAAAGGCACTTGTCCAACACCATGCAACAGTCTTACCATCTCTATGGGGATGGCAGCAGGGTTCCCCAGACTCTCTACCAACTCCTGTCTACACTACAACTGCCACTATTTCAAAGGACTTGCCAGATCTTGTCATGTGCAAGACTGGCTGTAAGGCACCTTGCAAATGCTGCATGCAGAGGCTGCTTTGCATGTCTTTCTGTAGATGTCATGGCTCATGTTCCCACAATTGTGCAGACATCTAAATTGACAATCATCTTTGTGATGTATTTACACTAAGCTATTAGTCTTCATCACTAAAAAATGTAGGTATGGCATTGTCTACTTCTAAAATGTGAACATACACTCATGGAAATAAATGTTAGACCACCCTTGTTTTCCTCAATTTCTTGTTCATTTTAATTCCTGTTACCACTAAAGGTACGTTTGTTTGGACAAATATAATGACAGCAACAAAAATAACTTATGAGAGTTTAATTTCAGAACTGATATCAGACATTTTCCATGGTTTTCTTGATAATAACCAAAATGACTTCAGTTCTTCCATCAATAGCTATGGCATTGTACTGCCAAAAACAGCTTTTATGATTTCATGTTTTCTTTTCTGTCTGTTTTAGTCCCATGATCCACACAGGAGTTAGTACTGATTACATAACCATTGTTTCTGATGACTGCAGCCATGGCATGACATCAACTTCTGACATTGTTCTGCTGTCACAGCAGCTCATTCCTGTAGCATGAATTCTAACTAATCTGCTTTGTTTTTGGGCTTGTGGTTCTCCATTTAGCGGTTGATGATTTTCCACAGGTTTTCAATTGGATTTAGATCTGGTGATTGAGCAGCCAAGGAATGGTTCCAATGTTCTGGTTCTCCATCCAGGCTTTAACTGACCTTGTCTTGTTGGAAAATCCAGTAATTGGAAGCAGGAAAGAGTTTTCCAGCTGATGGAAGAAGACTGTTTTCTAGAGTAGACCTGTGCATGACCTGGTTCATTTGCCCTGTTCCACCCAGACTGAAACTACCTCAGATGGTCACTGATCCACCCCCATGTTTTACTGTAGGGGCAGATAGTCTTTTTTGTAGCTTCACCAGGCTTCCTCCTAACCAGTAAGTTGGCTGAAGTGGGCATCAAGTGAAAATTGGAGTCATCATTGAAGAGAGCCTTAGTCCAATCATCAACAGTCAAGTCCTATTTCTCCAGTGTCCACTCATTTTAAGGTCCCTGGAGGTCTGAGGATGATTCCTGACACAGGAAAGGATGAGTGACGGTCATCTGGTGGGTAGAAAGACGTTTCCTGCTGTGACCAGCTCGCAGTTTGGTAGAACCATGTTGGGCTTGTTTTTTCTTAGTGTAATGAACGGCTGTCTTGGAGATCTTCGGTTTCTTCGCTACTTGTCTCTCACTCATGCCAATTTCCAGAAGGACCAAGATGGCTGCCTTTGTGGCTTCACATAATTCTTCAGTTTTAGGCGTTATGTGAGAGCTGACGACTTCTGAGTTGTGCTATGGCTTGAATGTCAGCAGGAAACCACTCTAGGCCTTTGCATGTGCAGTGCTGCTGATGACATGAAATGTCCTCTTAGCTACCCTGGGAATACAATGAAGCTTAAGCATGTCAGATAGGACACAAAATACTTATATACCAGGGAATACAACGAAATAACAAATAAGTGTCAAATAAGTGAAGTGTCAAATAACACATAGTAAGACAAGTATTATGGAATCAGTTGCATTTTTTGTCATGTTCATTGCGTTCTTCAGGTAATGAACCTTCAGTTGTACCGGGCATTAAAATGAACAAGAAACTGAAGAAAACAAGCGAGGTCTAATGATTTTTTCTTTGATTGTAGTTATGGACTTGTTGTCTCACTACTCATTTTCTTAGCATCCATAATACGCATATTCAACACTTTAAGTTGTATTTATTAAATTATTGAGTTTTAATTTGACTGTGTTTTTGGTATGTGTTTTTTTAATAAATTGCATATTGTACCTTCAGTTGCCATGGTGAGGAGAATATCATTCTTTTTTAAGAATGGGCCTGGGATCTTTCTGCATGGAGTTTGCATGTTCTCCCTGTGCATGTGTGGGTTTTCTCCGGGCACTCCGGCTTCCTCCCACAGTCCAAAAATATGCTGAGGTTAACTGATCACTCTAAATTGCCCATAGGTGTGAATGTGAGTGTCACTGTTTGTCTGTATATGTAGCCCTGACAGACTGGCGAGCTGTCGAGGGTGTCCCCTGATTTCGCATGAGTCAGCTGGGATAGGCTCCAGCACCCCCCGTGACCCTCGTGAGGATAAAGCGGTGTATAAAGGATGGATGGATGGATGTATTGTTTAATTTCCAGGCTGCAGCTCTGTTCACATTCTGTGCTGCCGAACACTAAAATCAATCAAGTCACTCAAAACACTTTCCTTCATCTTATGTCTCTCATTCTACTCCATTCTTCAAAAAATGATTCAATGAACAACAAGTGGATGTTTCTAATGGATAAACTTTCCAGATGTTTCCTTGCTGTTGAAGAATAAAAACAGTCCAAGTGTTCATGCTGACATTTCCTCATCTGATGCTCAGTGGTAAAGACATGGTGACATTACTGTTGGATAAAGTTACTGCTGAAGAGCTCAACCTGAAGGCAGCTTCACTTCTGTCACAAACATCCAGCACAAATCACCACTTTGGGTTTGATCTTGAAAACCTTCAAAATGAAGTTTCAACCTGTGTCTGCTGAATGAAAACTGTCTCGTACTGCATCAGACAGATGTGACGTTACTCACTTTCTGGATCAGTGCAGAGCGCCGTTCATCCACAGAGAGTTTCTCTGAAGAGAAAAATGAGAAAAGAGACTCATGAGTGAACGACTGAACAACTATGAGCTCTTTATATCAGGATATTTGGCTCTGGACAAATGTTCAACACACAAAACTACACTTAAACCTCCAATAATGAAAAACTGCATGAATTGTCAGTTTTGTCCTCCTATTATACATTTTTAGACTGAAACTGAAACAGTGGATTTTTTTTTTACATCAAATGATCTGTTTTATGATTTCAACATGTTTTGTATCTTCTTACTTTTGAATCCTGAGCTGTTGTCTGACAGCTTCTGCACCAGATCGATCCTCTTCATCTTCTCTAAAGCCTTCTTGGTCTTCAGCACTGACTCTTGGCCATAAATCTGTACTGTTAAAAACACTGTATCCTGGTGGTCTATTGTCTCCATCCAATCCCATTGCATGAAAATGTGAGGTTTGCGACACCAGAGGAGCCTCCTCAACTCCTTCAACTCCTCATCACTCAGATCCTCCAGTGTTTCCAAAAGCAGCTCAATAACAAACGCCATCATTTCCACCTGGTAAATTCAAAGCAAATGTTCATGTGTACAAAGTAAAACTTCTCGGCTGGGACGCTTACAGATGTTTCTGTTCAGATCTCATCAATGCTGCACAAATGTGAATGTGTTTAGATCACATCAACTGTAGAACAAAAGATAATGATACAATAAAAAACTTACTGGAAACCATGTTTGCATGTCTGTGAGTTTCTTACAGAACAACAAAGTGATGACTTGTCTTAACTCTTTCATTTTGATTAGACTGATATAAAAAAGTTCATGACCTGCATTTGCAGTTTGGCTGTAACTCTTGAAAAAAATAGGCTGTAAGAACCTCAAAGATTGATGATCTTAAAACTGACAGGATTTTTAAATACTTCTGTCTTTTCTTCTAATACTCCACTTTGAAAACATTCTCATTTTCTTTCTCTATCAAAGTGAGTAATGAGTAAAAGTCAAGAGGTGGATGAAACACAAATTGTTACAGATTCCTTCCAGACCAGAAAAATAGACTCCTCTCTGAATAAAACTTTATGATAAATTCTGCGAAAATAAACTCTTACAGTGACATCAGTGACAAAGAAATGAATACAAATATTTTTCTTTTAATCCTTTAACTCTCCTACATCACTACATCATCAATGTCAATGGATGTGGAATGCAGGATTCAAGTTTCCATCTCACACTTTTGCAACTTGTCTGTTGCACCTTCAGATAAATGTTAGCAGAAGAATTATTCCAATGTCAAACTCTGAAAATAACATGATACTAAACAGTGAAGCTCAAACATTAATGAGAAGTAACAAATAAAACATGTTTTTGTCATGGCCCCTCCCTCTCCTGTTTGGCGCTCAGCCTAATCACCAGCAGCTGTGACAGAGCACAGCTGCTCTCAATCAGTGATTAGCGCAGCATAAAGCCTGACTCTCTCCTCTGCTCTGATGCTGGATCATTGCTTTATGCCACATGTTTCAAGCTGGATACACGCCGCTCACCGCCACATGCATGCCGAACTCCGTCTCACGCACGTCTCCTTGGACTCTATCTCCCCTGTGGATTACCTCGCCTGCTCTGCCTTCCTCTCCTCACCCTGGAAACCCGTGTCTGCTCGTCACCCCTCCTCCGCTTTGCACCCCTCCGTCTGCTCCCAGTCTGCTTGCCTCTCTGCCCTCGCCACACTCCCTCCACCGGCTCCCTCAACTGTGCCTCTGTCCCGTCTCCCAAACCCCAGACATAATGTGAGTCACCTCCTCTCCCCATCTTAGTTTAGTTTAGCTTGCATCGCGGCCCTAGGCCGCCGCCTTTAGTTTAGTTTAATTCCCCTTCAGCCCCGGTTCTGTTTATCCCCCACGCCTCCCTTATAGAGTGCTTTTTGGTTTGAGTTCTGTTAATAAACTCCTTCATTAATTCACCTGCCTGTCTGTTGCCTGCTGCTTGGGTTCACCCGTCCAGTTCATGACAGTTTTTCTGAAGAAGTTGATTTTAACATGAATGTTTCGTACCAATCATGCTTCATGTATGTATAACATAGTTTGAGTCTGTTCTTTGACAGAACAATGTGAGGAAAACTTGGAACCTTATTTGTATTTATGTTTAAGATAAACATGATTCTCAGTCTTCATCTACTAAATCAAATCTGTGCTGTGTGAAGTCGACTGATGTGACGTTACTCACTCTCTGGACCAGTGGAAGACACGCTTCCTCTGAGGAGAAAACAAACACAAAAACATCTGTTACAAGTTATTTTAGCATCAGGCCTCATGAGGATTTAGAATTCAAAGGATTTCACACAGAAGTGACACTTCAAACTCCTTGAAAGAGACAATTATATTATGTAGAGATGTTGAAAGATTTTTCATCCATGCTGAATGATGTTGGATTGTAATTCAAATGATGTACTTTCATATGTTCAATTCAACAATAAAACATAAAAACATTGTCACATTGTAATGTGACAGTATCTTTTCTTACCTTGAGGCTGAGAGCGGATCTCTGACAGCTTCTGCACCAGATCAGTCCTGTTCATGTCCTTTAAAACCTCTCTGGTCACCTCCACAGACTTTTCACCCCACGTGTGTTCCATCAGATCTGTGAGTCTATAAGTTGTGTATGTATTAAACAATCGATACTGTGGGATTTCTGGGAGGTTTTTCTGAAAGGAGGTGAACTGCAGTAGGAACTTGAATTTCTTGAACTCATTGGTACTGAAATGTTTCAGTGTCTTCCGAAGAATCTGTCTGACAGATGCCAACGCTGCTTCCTGAGAAATTCAAAAGATACATTAAACATCACTTGTCATTTCACTACTGGAGTAGTTAAAGATGTATCTCTTTGTATTTCATCAGTGTTGGTGTTGTGGACATGAGGAGCTTCAAAAGATTGTTTTTTTCTGTAAAATGATGACAATGGTCCACTTTGTTACATCTGAAGTGTTGATTAAGTTTTCTTTACAAACACAGAGTTCTCTATTAGTCTGCTTTTCTTTAGCAAAATCACAGCAAAACAAGATTTAGTTTCTGTCAAATCCAAACAGAAAATATTAATGTTCTTCTGACAGTGGCTCAAAAAGCCTTTGTCTCGTCTTGATTGCCATTTGATTCTTCGACTTTAAAAGTTACACATATATATCATTTACAACTTTTATATTGTCTTTTTTATGTTCTTCAAATAGAAAAAAAAATAAACTGAAATTTCCTCTTTTCATCTTTCATAGTAGATAATGAAGCGGTGGAGAACATTATTGATGCAGAGCTCAACTTTATCAGTCAGAAGCCTCCAGTTTAAAACACAGCTTTGATTTGTTTCATCATTTGTAATCTTCAGGATCAGGAGGATTTTCAAGCTGCTTCTACTCAATCAAAATTGTCGTGTAAAGTCACACTTACTCTTGATGCAGCAGCTGGTTCATCCACAGAGTGTTTCTCTGAGGAGAAAAGACATTTAAAACTGACTCACAGGATTGTAATTGCTCTATATATTTAAGCTTAACAACTTTAACGTGATGCTTGAAAAATTAATGTCATTAAACAAATACACTGCAAACCGAAACAAACATAAGCTACACAATCCAATACAAACAATCTGCAACTAACATTAAATAGATATTTCATTGATGATTTATTAACTCCATGTTTTATATCCTGATGACACAGACTTTACAGTAAAATCACCTTTTTGTCCTGAGCTGGTCTCTGGAAGATTCTGCACCAGATCAGTCCTGTTCATGATCATGAAAACGTCCCTGGTCACCTCCACAGACTGTTGACCAAATGCCTTCATCATCAGATCCACTATTTCTGCCCTGCCTGCATGGTGCCTTTGTCTATGTGGGATTTTTTGAAGAGACTTCTGGAAAGTTGTTTCCTGCACGAAATATCTGAATTTCTTGAAACCCCTGTTACTTAAACTCTTCAGTGTTTCCAAAATCATCTCTTTAACAGCTGCCATTGTTGCCACCTGGAAAATTTAAAACAAAATTCACAGAGAAAATATGTTATTGCTTTGCTGAGAAAATAAAGCATTTATCTATTGCATCTTGTCAATGTTGATACATTTGGTAATTATCTGTTTGTAGAGCAGACAGATGTGACTTTGCTCACTTTGTGGATCAGTGCAGACAGATGTTCATCCAGCTGTTTCTCTGACAAAAAGGAAGACACAAAAGAAAAAGGTAAAATTATACCTAAACCTTCTCAACACTGACATACTTTAATTTCTTTGAACATTTCAATCCATGTTGTTCACCAGATGATGTGTCATCTTTTCTTCACATTATAAATCGTATTTCTCACAAAGGAAACTGAAGGAGACGTAACTTATGAGACACATTTGATGAAACAGTTTTATAATTTTAACATGTTTTGTATTTTCTTACTTTTGAATCCTGAGCTGCTGTCTGACAGTTTCTCCACCAGATCCATCCTCTCCATCTTCTCTAAAGCCTCCTTGGTCTTCAGCACTGAATCTTGGCCATAAATCTGTGCTGTTTTAAACACTGTATCCTGGTGGTCTGTTGTCCCCATCCAATCCCCCCACACGTATAAGTGAGGTCTCTGATTCCTGAGGAGCCTCCTGAACACCTTCAGCTCCTCATCACACAGATCTTCCAGTGTTTCCAAAAGCAGCTCAATAACAGACGTCATCATTTCCACCTGGTAAATTCAAAGCAAATGTTCATGTGTAGAAAGTAAAACTTCTCAGCTGGGACGGTTACAGATGTTTCTGTTCAGATCTCATCAATGCTGCACTAATGTAAATGTGTTTAGATCACATCAGCTGTTGAACAAAAGGTAATGATGCAATAAAAAAACTTACAGGAAACTTGTTTGCATGTGTGTGTGTTTCTTACAAAACAGCAAATTGATGACTTGCTTTTCTTCTTTCATTTTGACCAAATTCGTGTAGAAAAGTTCATGACTGTCAAGAAACCAGTGGTTTGAACCCAAGCAGCAGGCGACAGGCAGGTGGGTGGATTTATAATTGAGTTTAATTTAATAAATAAAGAACCAAAAAATAATCAAAACAGGAAACACAGGGAATGAACTAAACATTGATCTAAACTGAAACTAAAGCGACGGCGCACGGCGGGGAGCTAAACAAAAAACTAAATTCAAAACGTGGAAAGAAAACTCACATTAAGTCCAAGGGGGTCAGTAGACAGGGCAGAGATGAAGCAGATAAGGCTGATAGTAGGGACGTGGCTGGGGCGGCGGAGCAGGCGGAATCTGGAGCAGACCAAGGGGTTTGTGGAACGGAGGGAGGACGAGCAGACGTGGGTTCCAAGGTGAGGAGGGGACATGTAGTCAGCGAGGTATTCCACAGAGTGATAGAGTCCAACAGCGATGTGTGCAATGACAAGGTTCCCCATGCAATGGCCCAGCAGAGAGCTGTTGAGTGAGCCAGGCTTTTAAGCTGTGGTGATTGCTCATCTGAGTCGCTTGTCATTAGGCTAATCATGAACCAATGCACCGGAGCTGGAGGGTGTGACAGTACCCCCCCCCTCAAGGTGCGCCTCCTGGCGCACAGTGGACCGGTCGTGGGACTGGCGGGCATCTTCAGGACTCACAGGAATCCAGCCGAAGGGACCGCCTTGGGGGGCGGCCCGAGGGACGGAAGGGCTGGGGCCGAGCGGGTGGGCAGGACACCTCAGGATGACGGCCTGGAGACTGGACAGGCTGGGCAGGACAGACTGGAGCTGGACAGGCAGAAGGGACTGCTCAGGAGGACCGCCCGGGGGATGGGTGAGCTGGGGCCGGGCGGGTGGAAGGAACAACTCCGGTGGACACCCCGGGGGCTGGACAGGCTGGGGCTGAACAGTGAAATGATGGCCGGGCCGACGGAGGTCCTTGGAAGGCCGGACTGGGAACCAGCAGCTGAACTGAAGGGGATCTTCTGGAGGCCGGGCCGGGAACCGGCAGCTGAGCCGACGGGGACCCTCCACAGGCCGGGCTGGGAACCGGCAGCTGAGCCGACGACAATCCTCCGGGGGTCAGACTGGGTGCCGGCATCACCGGAACCCCTCCGGGGGCTGAACAGTATCCGGGGCTGGAGGCTCCTCTGGGGGCGGAACCGGATCCGGGGCTGGGGGCCCCTCCAGGGGCAGAACAGGAACTGGGACCAGGGACCCCTCAGGGGGCAAAACAGGTTCCGGGATGAGGGACCCCTCCGGGGGCAGAGCTGGAGCCAGGGCTGGGGGCCCCTCTGGGGGTGGAGCTGGAGCCAGGACTGGAGGCCCCTCCGGGGCCGGAGCTGGAACCGAGGGCCCCTCTGGGGGCGGAGCTAGAGCCGGAGCTGGGGGCCCCTCCCGGGGTCGGACTGGACTGGAACGGGACAGGGTTAGGACTGGACGGAACAGGACTGGACTTGAAGTGGACCGGATTAGAATTAGGCTGAACTAAAACTGGACTGGACTCGAATTGGACTGAACAAAGACTGAACTGGACTTGCTTATGGACTGGTAATCCTGCAGGGGACGAAACTGGGGACTGAACTAAACAAAAAACAGGGGACTGAGCTAAACTAAGACCAGGGGGCTTATCGGGGAGTTGGACTGGGGACAGAACTGAATGTGGGATGGGAAACCCCTTGGGGGGCAGAACTGGGAATTTTTCGGGGTGCAGGATTGGACCCAGGACTGAGGAGACCACCACTGCAGGAAGACCAGTTGGGATGGTCGCTGTAGGGGCGCCACTTGGTGTTGCCGTGGCACTAAGTCTCTTCAGGCATTGGAGGAAGGCGCTACGCCCCCTCAGGATGGGGAGGAAGGCACTACTCCTTCTCGAGGCTACCGAGGGGGAGCTATGCAACCTTAAGGCTGCAGCTGAAGCGTTTCGCCTCACCAAGGCTGCAGAGGAGACATTTCGCCTCGCCAAAGCTGCAGAGAAGGTAATTCGCTTCGCCAAGGACTCGGGGAAGGCGTTTCGCCTTGTCAAGGATTCGGGGGAGGCGTCATGCCTCGTCAAGGTTCGGGGGAGGCGTCATGCCTCGTCAAGACTGCAGGAGAAGCGAGAAATCTCTCAAAAGCTGCAGGAGAGGGGGGAAGCCTCTTTAGAGCTGCAGGGAAAGTGTTCCGCTTTCTCAAGGCTACAGGGGAAGCCTTTGCTTCTTCTTTCAGCACAGCCGCTTGTCATTAGGAGAATGAGCCAGAGCACTGGAGCTGGAGGGCGTGACAATGACCTTTGTTTATTCTGGCTGTAACTCTTGAAAAAGAAAAAGAGCTACAAAAATTTCAAAGAGCCTCCTGATTTTACAACAGACAGAACATTTAACTCTTTTGATCTTGTCTTATTATGACAAAAACCAAGAAACATTTATTTTTATTTGACTTGAAAATAGTCTCATTTTCTGTCTCTGTCAAAGTTAGTCATGAGTACAAGTGAAGAGATGGATGTAACACAGATTGTTACAGATCCCTTCCAGACAAGAAAAAAAGACTCCTCTCTGAAGAAAACTTTAATCTCTGATATGATTTTTCCATCAAAAGTTAAATTCTGTGAAAATAAACTCTTACAGTGACATCAGTGACAAACAAATGAAAAGACTTATTTTTCCTTTAACTCTCCTGCATCACTACATCATCAATATCAATGGATGTGGAATGCAGGATTCAAGTTTCCATCTCACACTTGTGCAACTTGTCTGTTGCACCTTCAGATAAATGTTAGCAGAAGAATTATTCCAATGTCAAACTCTGAAAATAACATGATGCTGAACAGTGAAGATCAAACAAAGTAACAAATAAAACATGTTTTTCTGAAGAAGTTGATTTTAACATTAATGTTTCATACCAATCATACTTCATGTATATATAACATAGTCTGAGTTTGTTCTTTGAAAGAACAATGTGAGGAAAATCAACAATTTTATTTGTATTTCTTCTGTTTAAGGTCAACATGATTCTCAGTCTTCATCTACTCAATCAAATCTGTGCTGTATGAAGTTGACTGATGTGACGTTACTCACTCTCTGGACCAGTGGAGGACACACTTCCTCTGAGGAGAAAACAAACACAAAAACATCAGTTACAAGTTATTTTAGCATCAGGCCTCATGAGGATTTAGAATTCAAAAGATTTTACCCCAAGTGACACTTAAAACTCCTTGATAGAGAAATAATTATAATATGTAGAGCTGCTGAAAGATTTTCCATCCAAGCTGAATGGTGCTGGATGAAACTGATAGCAATATGCACGATTTTAAAAGATCTGAACAAAAACTGTAACTCAGCTGGTGAACTTTTAAATATTCAAATTAACATCAGAAAATAGAAAACATCTGCAGTATGTTCATGTTTCTTTGTTGCCTCACCTTTGGTTCCCGAGTCGATTCCTGACAATCTCTGCACCAGATCAGTCCTGCTCATCTTCATCAAAACCTTTGTGGTCGCCTCCACACACTCTCGGCTGTACGTCTCCACCATCAGCTCCACGACATCCTGAGTGTTTGCTGCTTTCAGTCGGCTCCTCCAGATGACCGGCACACCTTCCTCCTCTCCAGTCAGCAACTTGAATTTCTCAAAGTCTTCAGGACTCAACTGGTTCAGTGTTTCAACAAGCAGCTTCTTCGTCGTCATTGTTTCCAGCTGATGAATGAAGAGAATATATCAAACAACACCTGCAGGAATGGACATATGCTGTTTGTGCTTTAACATCATGTTTGGAAACTGGCTGCTTTTCATTTCATTAATACCAGCTTTACTGACATCTTTCTGAATCTTTGTCACTATGAACACACACTGTCACTGTATCAGAGACAACATTTGTTCTGCAACAGTAAAACATGAATAAATGAGTGAATAAACTAGCCTAGCCGCGCTAGACCCATGTTCTGAAGGCACAAGGGTCTAGGACCGCTCGACAGGGAGGGAGGCGGGCTAAAAGGTTGTCTTTCAAATCACTCTGCAGCAATTGGGTAGGTATACAACCAATCAGCGCAACGAATAGGCTGACGTAGTTCCTAGAGCGCCGGCGGATTGTGGCTAAGTCCCATTAGCTTCCCAATCAGCAGAGCCAACTGGTACATTAAGGATTTGCCATATCCCGTCGGCATAAGTCCAAATACGTCTTTCTTCTCAATGAAACACTTCAGTGCCGTCCTTTGTTTATCTTTCAAGTTGAATTTTAGCTTCAAATCTTTAAGGGCTGTGGCCAAAGCCGAGTCGAAAGATAACTGTTTGTTGTGCGCCGGTTGTTTCTGTCAGAATCGTCGCGCCTCTGTCGTCACTTAGTTACGCCCGCCTTCTGACTCTACACTTCATGGTGATTCGTCCGGTCAGTTTTAGGAGAATCCAGCCTCGAGCCTTATGGAGGGTAACTAGACACACCCTGGCAGAGAATTAAATTTGTTGCCGTGGGTTGTAGGCTATGAATAAACAAAACTGATGAGGAATTCTCCATTCAGGGCACAATGGGCCACTGAATGTTTTATAGTAATGTGAATCAGAGGCTATGAACTTCACATTCACCACATTTCAACACCAACATTGTTCTCCTCCACCAATAAAACACAGAGTAAGTGAAAATCATTCTGTTTTTATGAAGAATCATCTCTCAGTTAGAGGGACTGGTCCTAGCAGAGTTCCACATTTCATTACAACACCAAATGACATTGCTTTCTGTTGGAGAGAGACTCAGATAAAGGAAGCCATCTCATTTTTTCAACCTCTGAGTATGAAAAATACAGCCTTAAACCTGTATTCTTTCTAACAGCCAGTGGGAGGCGACTCCTGATTGTGAAAAGAATTCTGGTTATAGAGAAGTCTACAACAAAATGTTTCTACTTCTGATGTGATCTGTTACCTCAGTAAACATTTCCCTCATCTTAATGGCCTCAATTGATACTTTTCAGTGTCTTTCAGTACAACAAGTTATTCCATTATAAAAAATTATGTCTTTTTAAGAGGAAATTAGATGATAAAGCAGGATATGCTTCAGGGCGATGCTACCTTATAAATTTTCATTCTTGTAAAAGTACAAATATGCATCAAAGTAAGCATCGAACAGAGCAAAAATTTAAAGACTGCATGTTTAGATGTTTTTAGAAATATCTGTTAATAATTGCATGAAATGCAAACTACTTCTGCGAATAACTGCTCTTCATGTCTTGCCTAACCCCCAAGAAGCAAAAACCTATAACATTCTTGCTGTTTTACAACTTAATGATTTCTAAGATGTCAACAAACCAACAGCACATGCAATGATTCAGTCAAGACTACAAAGTGTCTTCATTCTAGGTCATCAGATTCAGCATGTAAACTCTGATCCCTCCTATATAAAACAGAGCTGTGGATCATAATTAACCAGGCATGCTGAGACATTTATGTGGAAAAAAGAGAGCTAATGCAAGGTGAGCTGGTTCATTCCTCTGGGCTTTAGTTAATGAGGATTGTATTAGAACGCTTTATATTTATATTTTGTTTACTCCAGTTGGACACAGATGAGAGAAGACAACATGTTAATTATCTGGAAATGGGAAAAAAAAGAGGAGACAAAAGCTGAGTATGCAGGAAATATTCAGAAGACATATAATTCAATTTAAGGGAAAAATAGGCTCTGGTACACAGAGGTACAAGTAGTTCAAGTCAACAGGTTTTCTGATCTTTTCAGCTGCTTTGTGTTGTGACGATTGTGGAAACTTTCTGCTTCTGTATTTCTACCTGGCAGTGTGCAAACAGGACATTCCCACTCCTGTTGCTACAACTAATATATTTTGTGCATCTCGTTCATCGCTTTTTATTTCCTTCTGCCACCTTTTATGAAAAACTCGGAGGGAACATGTGCTTGACTGACTTCACCTTAATTGTGGCATCGAGCAGAGAAACGACCATCTCTGATACACCTGATACCTGCATCCAGCTGCTGCACAAGACATGCCTTTTCATCACAGTCAGTTTTAAACACAACACATTGTTGATAATGTTAGAAAAACAGCAGGATGACTGAGTTAATTTATCTAACAGTAAAAAAATTTTTTTTGTAATGCCTCCTGTACTGTAAAATGTGTGGATCTTATTCAAAGATCAATGTTTTGCCTTCAGACAAATGGATTTCTAGCACAGATTAGCAAAACATTACTGAGTTTAACATTAGTAGTGCGATGGAGCATTGTATTCTATTGCAGGAAGTTAACTTTAAATCCTCTTCAAATGTTCTCACTATATAGCCAGAATAATAAATGAAATGTGTTCATATATTTAACAAGCGGTGTACAGTAGCATTTATTTACAGGACAAAAACATCATAACTATGTTGTGAGCCAACAGAAAAAGCGACTGTCTTTCCCTCAGTGATCACATACAAAGTTTGAATTAGAAAGATTGTGGCACTTGTGAGGTTAAACTCCAAGTGCAGCAGTGACTACGTTTATATGCCATTAATATTCGGGTTAAGGTCAATATTCCGGTTATGAAAGGGTTTTTGACTGCATATAAACATAGTCACTGACTTGACTCCCACCGCAAGTCACCCAAACTTCAATGAAAAGAGCGAGATTCACCTAAAAGAGAGTAGTTTGCATGTTTATATAAAATCATTCTCTTTGCTGAAATCACAAAATCTGTCATAATTTTTTTGACTTTATAAAAATCAGTCAGCCCCCCCAAAATCACTTTTCAGTTAAGCTCTGTTTTAATCCCTGTCAGCCCTGAAAAAAAACACGTCAGCCGACCCCAAATATTCACAATAAAGTTTAAAAACACAGTGAAAGGCTCCATGAAAGCACTGTTTACTCAGCTGATCACCTTCAGCTCTGCACCAACATTTCTATCATTTCCATACAGTCACAGGATTCAGCCATCTAACCTCAATAATGTTACTAAAACACAACTAAAATGAATGACGATATTTATGAGCTTTATTGTCGCTTTTTTTCTTATTGTAACATTAAAAGCGTGCAGTCTCTGTCCTCACATGTGAGCTCAGAAAGACTACAGAAGAAATTCCTTCAGTTTCATTTCTTTACCGTCATGGTGTTTGGCAGAACAGAAAACCGCCTTTAACCCTTTTCTCATCCCACATTTAGATTTCCTT
Source organism: Acanthochromis polyacanthus (assembly GCF_021347895.1). Classification (NCBI taxonomy): domain Eukaryota; kingdom Metazoa; phylum Chordata; class Actinopteri; family Pomacentridae; genus Acanthochromis; species Acanthochromis polyacanthus. The sequence goes on from NC_067124.1 coordinate 28,874,391, forward strand.
CACTCAGTAACTAACTGCTCAACATTACAATTAAACTGAGAGTGAAAAAATCTCTTTAATAAAAACAGTTTCCGACCGGAGCTCTTCTGTCAGTTAGACACGGAAATAAAACTCACCTCCTTTATCTCATTTATGCTCGAAGCTTCGAAAACAACCAGCAACCTTCTGCTTCCTGTTTCTTCTTCTTCTTCCTCTTCTCTACTTCCTTCTTCTTCTGAACATTACTTGCTGTTTTTGCTTGTTGTTTCTACTGTTGTGGAAAAATTAATCCACTGCTGTAATAAATCTATGTCCGTGTGTGTATCTGACAGCAGGCCCTTTGCCCTCTGACTGAAATGGCTTACAGATAGCCCGTAGGTTTCCTCTGGGATAACTGCCAATATCAACAAAATTATTGTTTGGAGATAAGGGTGCAGGTGTTCGCGTGAGAAAACTTGGGGGAGGCTGTCTCCCACGGGGAGAAGTGCCGGCCACCCACGAGTTTCCAATTAAAATTATTAGGGAGTAAAGATTCGCTTAAACATCATCTCTTTCCTTAATTGTGCAATACTGGCAGCTGGCAGTGGCAAAAAGAGGGATGGGTTAAGGGCGTGAACTGACCTCTGCTCAGAGGGTTTAAAGGGTTCAGTTGTCAGTGGGGTCAGAAGGTTCCCGGGACCTTTCTCAAGTGTTTGTTTGTGTCTGTGCTGTATCGAATAAACACTTTTCGTCTTGGCATCTGCAGATTTGTCTCCTGGATTCTCTGATGTTTCAATGGTGAGACTTAGATATTTTGAGACCTAGAACTTAGAATTAAATTACAAGTGTTAACACATAGAGTGATCAGGTTACACATAGATCTTACGTAGAGGGGCAACTGGCCCCCCTTCTACACTACGATTAATGTAAAATATTACCTTCTTTTATAATTTTACAAGTTATGTTATTTGACAAGAAATTGCAGTGAAGGATTAAAAATGGTAAATCATTTTTTAAAAATATTTTACAGACATAGTTTTATTCTGTGACTGAGATATTAACTTCTTAAAAATGAGAAAATTTGCATCATGTCCCAGATTAAAAATCTGAACACTGGATGGAGCCAAGTTCAAACTTCTTGTTTCATTTTGTTTGAGGTTTTTCCAGACGGACATTTGGATCTCTCCCTTTTTGTCACTCCATAAATATCTGACTGTTACTGACTGTTAACAGCCAGACAGAAAAAAACTTTAATTTTCTCCATGTTTTTAGGAATAAATCGTTCTGTGAATCAGGCTGTAGATGATACATGAACAAGCTATGCTCAGGTGAAAATGAACTAACAGATATTACCAGGAAACATCCCTGGTTTGTTACTAATGTGTCTGTTGTGTATTTAAAAAAAAATCACAGTTTTACTTTAATACATGATGAAGTAATAATCATATGACAATATTAAACCATTTCTTCACTAAACTGTTTGGTGATGAATGACGTGATGTGTCTGGGCGATTTGGATTTGTTAATAATCTGCATTGAACTGAAATGCTGTTGTGGAGTGCTGTGCTTTACAGTCAGTAATGTTGTTGGTAAAAAGGAGGTCTGTCGATGTGAGCGTAGTGACAGATGTCTCCAAATATGTTTCATAGCAGTGACCAGATGAGAAAACCGAAAATCTTGGAGATGATGCTATAAAACAAACAAAAAAACAGTACAAACTGAACGTACTTAATAAAACTTGAAAAAGCGACTAGACAGTTGTGTCAGTTGCATATTTGCTAAACAAATCAACTTCACTTACATTTTGTTTTCAAACAGGAACTTGTGGAATTATACTTTTCTCTCTTGAATCAGTAGCTATATTTTGTACAAGGCAGCTGGGATGGACTCCAGTCCTCCACGACCCTAATGAGGATTAAGCGGTGTATAGATCATGGACGGATGCATAAACTCTGTCACGCTCTCCACCTCCTCCTCTGTTTCGTGGAAGTCTTCCCTCTCCCTCCTTTTCCCCTCATATGAGCGAGAGTAAGATGTGTGTGTATAAAAAGATGTGCTCAAACCACCACTCAGTACCAGATTGATGAATTATCTTCACTTCCTCCACTCAGGCCATTATTGTTATTACTATAGTAGAGCAATCAGTCCTATCTGTGTGTGTGTGTGTGTGTGTGTGTGTGTGTGTGTGTGTGTGTGTGTGTGTGTGTGTGTGTGTGTGTGTGTGTGTGTGTGTGTGTGTGTGTGTGTGTATACAGTCTGTAGCTCGAGTACTAATATCAAACAGGTTGATATTTTACAGGTTGAGATCGGAATGGCCTTTCCTCAGAATGATTAGATTTTGGAGTCAATCAGAGCAAAAACAGCTCTACTCGAGGTCAAAGATCACTTTTTCAAAAATCCTTTATGCTTTCAAAAGGGCAGAAGGTAGATTTGTAGTATTTGGTGCAGATAAGCAACCATGTCGGGGTCATCCAGTGGTGGTTACATTTGTCCTTGGATGGTATGTCAAGGTCATACATTTTGACTGCACTTTAACTTCAAAACAGTGCAAGACATACACATTGCATCAGAAACCACATAGAGACTTCCCACTGGGAGTGTAACATTTGACCTTGGATGATATTTCAAAGTCAGACAAAAGAAATAAAGATATTGCCACTATATATTTTTTTAAAAAAACATGCAGTGTATACATGGATAGTGCCCATTATACCATGGGCAACCAGCCAACCATGCTTAGCCAAAGAACAAAAGTAAATTGGACAGAATAATGGTTTACTGGGGCTCAGTGCAATCATGGCCGGCAGGGGCAACTCTATCCCTCATCTGAGGGCCCTCTAATTCTGCTCCAGTTTGTTGCTTCGCTACTCACCTCCTCCACTCACATTCCCTCAACCATTCTCCCAGTTCAGGCTGTCGGCTAAGTAGAGTAGCGTTGGATTCACTGCCTTGTTCTTGTTTATTGACTCTGACGAGTTTATCAGTGCTCTGTTATCACCCAGCTGCAAGGGTCAGCTAACAAAAAGAACCACATGTCATTGGTTAGGCTAAAGAAATGCATTGCTCCGTGACAAATTAACATAAAAGTGATCAACCAAAGGAAAGCAGGGCTGGTGGATGATGCTAAATCAAAGAATCATATGAAGGCTAACAGATCTAAACCTGACTAAAACCAAACCAACTAAACTCTTAAGCTAAACTTAAACACAACAGCAACGCTCACAGCAACATAAAGTAATAGAAACAAGTGTAGAATGCACAGAATCAATTAAATAAAACAGATGCCTCCAAAACACATTACCAATAAGACACAGGATGCGAATCACCACCCCTCTGTGGCTACGAAACACGTATAGGACATGAGTAGCTCATCACTGAAATAGCCAGCTGCTATCAGAAGCTACAGTCTTCACCAAGACACACAGAACTCCTCATTGAGTTAACAGCTGCTGACAGAAGCTATATTTCCAAGTCACCACCCCTCAGTAGCTACAAAACACACAAAGGCAAACTGTTGGACATTGAATCCCAGACTGAGAGTTTGGATGTAGGGTGATAGCAGGTGTGGTGATGGCTGGGGTCTTGTGGGAGGACTGTGTGTGCTTGTGGACCAGTCTGACGGGTTTGGAGGTGGGGAGAACCAGGGCTGAGAGCAGGTCTGGAGCCCCGGGCCAATCATTCCTGATGTCAGCCAGGTGGGATATGGAGCTCGTTCTTCAGCCAGCTGTGATCAATACAGGCTCCACAAGCCATCTCCGCACACAGAGGCTGTATAAAGTCCACTACCAACCACATGGCCACCAGGAGGATGCAACAGGCTCACTTTCTGTTTCGAGGAAAAATCTAGTTTCAGCCTCTAGTTTTGCATTATTTGCTTGAATTAGTGCTTGTGAGTTGTGTTGGTGTGTGTGCTTTAGTGCACAGTCTGTTGCCGAGTAAAATTTCTTAGCCTGGTGTTACTTGGTACTGACTCGTTCTCCGCTTTAGATAATTATTGCTCTTGTAAAATAAAGTCTATACTGCTTGTCAGCAGTTCTGTGAACTCTAGTTCCTTGTCCTTTGTCGGCTTCCGTAGTCCAATCCTCATAATTCCCCTGTCTTCTTGCTAGCTGTCACCCTCGTGTTTAGAGTAGTTTTGACTTTCCACAAATTATGTCAGTTCCCCTTCACTTTCCCTTATCTTTCCCTGAACTCATTGATTCATTATTTTCACACTTGTGTAAATAAACTTTTCATTTTGTTTTCCTGCATCTCTGACTCCCACCGTGACAAAGTTTCTGCAAATTTCTTGTTTTTGTTTTAATCAAACTTTAAGCTGACGTATCGAAAAAAAAATAGGCTTGATAACTTAATTTTTCTTCATCAATTCTGAATTTCAGACAGTTCAGATTTTGTGATGGAGGACTTGTAGACTGAACAAATATGATACAGAGAACATTTCAAGGTGAGTATCCTTAAAAATGACTTCCACTGAAGCAATGATTTCAGGAATATTTAAAATGATCACAGGACTAAATGTGGTCTGATCAGTCGATGGAAAATGTTCTGCTGCACGTATCTAATGCTAGTCACATTTCGCAATGAAATTTAGCTCTTTGACTCGTCAGTTTAGCAGACTAGTGTATAAAATGATGAAGTTTCATCTGACAAATCACCTCAGTTGGAGAGGACTTTTCATGTTTATTTGTAATTTTAAATTTTGTGGTGTTGTGCATTCAAGATTAAATGTGTTGAAACTGCTGCTCAAGAACACAAAAAAGTTAGATGTTGAATGAACTATTTTCATAAAAAGCTAGTAAATATAACATGATAAAGCCAAAATGTAAACTGTTGGACTAGTTTAAATTTGTCATATCAAATAATAGATATATTTGAAGATGAATTTCCTTCAGCTCAATATTTCTTGGTTGAACATAACTTCAAAGATTGGCACAAACACTTCTCATTTTTTGTATGTGCATTTGTAGAATGTGCTTCTACTTCCTGCAGCATATTGTAGAGTTACTCAATAAAGAGCTTGGAGCAAAGCACAGTAAGTGTTATCTTTCAGCCTTGTCGTGTAACCACAGCGGCATATTTGGGATTGTTGATCGATACCAGAGACTCTGTTTGCTTTGCAGGTGCTGTGAGACGCTTATACAAACGCCTGCCCCTTTACACGTGAAACGAAATGAGCGACTTATGAGCTTCAAGTCAAAAGCAAGAAGTGAGCTTTGTGCAGTGGGAGACACATCCCCAACCCCGAGGAGAAAAACCTGCATTTAGTGAGAGCTGGACGAAGGTGAAGGCGCCATGTTTTCATCAGTCGTCCTGCTGCAGACCTGCCTCACTGCAGCTCTCGGGGTGAGAAAGAGAAACAGATTCATACAGCTCATCTTCAAACTTTCAGTACAAGACAAGCTGAGATTTTTAGGACTTTTGCAGGCTGTACAGATCATGGTGGGCCTGTTCAACATCGGACTCGGACCGGGAAGAACAAGCATCCGTCCTGGAGATCTGACCAGTGTGGGAGCTGCTTACTGGCTGGGTGCTGTGGTAAAATCACATTGTTCTGCTCACTGTGTCATGTTTATTAGCTGCAGTAGTGGAAAAAATGTAAAATACTAAATACAAATGACAATACCACAGTATACACTGTAAAAACAAGGACTACCTGGCAGCTAAGATGATGAGAGAACCCTTGAGCAATTATGTTAGCACGTGAATAAAAGTGTAAGTTTTCATGGAAAACATGAAATTATTTGGATGATCCCAAACATTTGAATGATCGTGTACATTACAACATGCATTTAAAAAAAAATTGATCAGATAAACCAGAGTAAGAAGCTGCTCCACCATCATATTTGGTTTATCTTTCAAATGAGGTTTTCAAATGATCATTCGTATCTTGCGAAATCTTCTCCGAGTCTGAGAATTTTCTGAGCCGGTATTTCAGAAAATATCTGCTCATTTAAGCTGCTAATTTAAGTTTTTATTCTTATTTGGAGAGAATCATTTAGATGGACTATAGATTATCATTTCCAATTTGTATTTGATTGCCACTAACATCTCCTGACCTCCCATCAGTTCATCGTGACTGGAATCATGTCCATCTTATCTGGACGGTTCCCTTCCTCTTGCTTGGTGAGTCAAATCCCCCATACACTGAAAATAAGATCCTGTGTCCTTAAACATAATAAAATACTGCTGGAGTTTTACCTGAAGGAATGTTTCCTCTCAGATGGGCTTCACTGTCTTCATGAACATTGTTGGTGCCATCTTCGCCATTACTGGCATCGTGCTGTACGTCATCGACCTGAGAGAAGCTTCTTTTCTCTGGATGTGTGAACGCAACACTGCTAATCGCCATGACGACAGCTGCAGAAAAGTGGCACTCATTGCTGAGGTATCCCATATGTATTACATCCATAGTATGTGACACAACTAGAGTAGGAGCAAGTGCATTTGTGCTCTATGATATAATAATCAAGTGCATATTTATATATTTAAAATAGTTAATTATTTTAGTGGATTGTTATATATCGCCACAGAGTTTCCCAACAGGGCCATTCCCTTTCAAATCACTACATTTTTAACATCATCTTCTGCTTTTTAGAGCATAAAATATGGACATTTATGTAGACATTTGTGAATGTTGTGTAAAATATTTTTCTCATCATGTCACAGATCTGCAACATTGGACAAGCAAACCACAACTATTCTTAATTATGTAAATATACCTGAATAATTTAAATTTTACACTTAAACCCTAAAATATAATAATGGCAAAATCTGAGACACTAAATTTAGGATGTTATAATATCATATATAGTGCAAATTTACACCCTATTATGCGTATTCATCATCACAAATGTAGATATTAACATTTATTCATTACAAAATTAGATATAACACATATATCCAGCCATGGATTTAACCAGACAATCCCATTGAGATTAGAAATAAACTGTAAAACAGTAGAACAGATGGACAACTATTCAAGGTCAGTGACCTCAAGAAAACACTGACATTCCTCCTTCACTGCTTCTTTATGATATTCTTAAATTCATAAATGGAAATGAATGTTTCTAGTTTAAGACATTTTTGAAGAGTATATATAATACATACTTATATGATTAATTAAATATAAAGGTTTAGAATCTACAATATTAGATATAATACACATTTAATGACTCATTTAAATATAAAGGTTTAGACCCTACAATACAAATTTACATGACTCATTTGAGTATCAAAGTTGTGATTCTTCTGTATCATTTCTAATTCAAATGTACCTGAATTATTTAAATAATGTGATTGACTTAACATCACAAATCCAAAGCATTAATCATTTTACTTCCTGGTCCAACCTTCAGAGTTTGTTGGCATCCATGGACATCACACTGATCGGTTTGATCGTCCTCCAGCTGTTCGTCAGCGTTTGGTTTGCTGTTATGGGCATCAAGTCCTTGATCGGTCAGATGAGGAAGGTATGAAATCAACATAACACAGTTACACAATCCACATTAATCTGAAATGCTAGCATCGCAATGCTTGGATTTTTCATACAGTGTAACTATGATTAAGTGTCACTTCCCAGTTTCTGTCTGATGAAATGTTTCTGTGTCAGCAGAGCAGCAAAGACATTGAGGAACAGTTCAAAGAAGTCACATGTGTTGATTGAAAGCTTTTCATCTGAGCACGTAGATGCATCAAGCAGCAGCAGTGAAAGTCCTGCTTCTACACACTCCAGATGAAAGTTAACAAAACTGTGTAACGCTTTTGTTTTCAAGTCTCTCTCTGTGTGTTTGCATTTATTTTTGTGAATGATTGCTTGAATAAAACATTTTTAATCTCTTCAAAGGTATGTTGCTGTTGAGTTTCAATCATACATTTAAGAAATCTCAAATTCTGGCTTTGAAATAAAATAAAAACAGTAGCTGTTAATAACAAAACTTATCAAGAATCACTCAGATCAAAAGCTACACAGATGTGATCTGAGATGCTTTTGTGTACGTCGTGCAGATGTTTCACATCATTTAGCTTCTTAGTTTGTGTCTTTGTGGTTGTTTTTTGTCCTTTTCACTCATTTTCTTCCATATTTGAATCATGTTTTGTATTGCTTTGGTTAATTTGCATCTCCTTGCAGCAATTTCATGTCTCTTTCAGGTCAGCTTGTGTTCTATTTGAGTTGTTCTGCATCTGTTTTGTGTGACACTGAAGGCATTTTGTGTCTCATTCTGGTTGTTCTGCAACTCATAGGAGCCATTTTCTGTCTCTTTGAGGTAATTTAGTGTTACATTTTGGTTGCTTTGCATCTCCACATTACAAATTTGAGTCTGTGTGGTCATTTTGCATAATATTTTGAGTTATTTGGAGCCATTTTATATCTCTCTGAGGCCATCTTGTGCTGCATTTTAGCTGTTTTGTGTCTCTTTGTTGTAACTTTGTCTCTTTGTTCTCATTTGCTCATATTTTGTCTCATTTTGTTTGTTTGTTTTGCATCTTTTAAGCTATTCTATGACTCTTTGAACTCATTCTGCTGTTTTTGTTGTCTTTTTCTTACATTTTGATCAATTTGTGTGACATTTTGATTGCTTTGCATCTCTTTGTTGTCATTTATGTCTCATGGTGATTTTTTGCAATTAGTTCAGGTCATTCTGTAACATTTTTGCTGCTTTGCCTCTGTTTGTAACTCACATATGGTTGTTTTGCATATATCTGATGCCACCAAGTGTATTTGTGGTCATTCTGTGTCTTATTGTGGTTGTTTTGTTTCTCTTTTGTGTCACATTTGAGTCATTTGATATCTGATTTAGGTCATTCTGCATATTAGTTGTCATTATGTGCTGAAAAGCCATGTTGTTTTACTGTCTAAACGGTTGTGCATTCTCACATTTAATACACAATGAGGATTTGAGCAGAGGGGTTTGTTTGTTGCATTTACCAAAACAGATTCAGATTCAGTGGTTGTATGAGCTCAAAGGTAGTGTCTACAGGTACCTCTAGTACCGAGCTCAAAATCAACACTGGAAGAGTGAAAGAGGAGATGTAAGACCTGCCCTGTTGGAGGCTTTGCTGTGTATACGAGTGGGTTCACGGTTTTTCAACATAAACATCCTCCTTTAATTTTACTCTTCATTTTAAGAGAGAGTTTCGAACTAATGCTTTTATTGTGAAGAGTCAAGAGGCGTTTCCCTGCTGCTGCCTGAGCTGCTGTTTCGGGAATCACTGTCAGAGTTACAGGAAATCTGAGGAAACGAAATTCTTCTGAAGCGGGTATGTTTGCTGCACACCAAATCGCATTTTCAGTTACTTGTAATAATGAATCTGTTCTTTGTTTGTGTTGTTTGAGTTTTGAACTGAAAGAGATGACGTTTAGTCAAAGCTTTACTGCCAAAAACTGATGACTGTTTTTAATACAGTGATGCCAAACCTGCTATTGTGACAGAACACGTTATCACAGATATTAAATACCTCCAATAAGGGCTTGATGGTGTGGCCGTGTTTTGTGTCTCGTGTGATTTTAGTTTCTTATGTTTTTGTGTCTGTTTGTAAATGTTTTTGTCTCTTTATGGTTGTTTTAGTTCTATCTGAGTTTGTTTTGCAGATCTTTGTCTTCGTTTTGTGCTTATTTGTAGCAGTCTCTTTCTATTTCTAGTATTTCTAATTTTGCATCTATTTTAGGTCTGTTTTATGTGACTTTTGGCTTGTTTTGTGCCTATTTGCAGTATTTTTTCATGTATTTGTGGCTGTCTTTCTGGGTTTTTGTGGTTTGCGTCTCACTAAAGTTGTTTTCTGTTTCATTCGGATTATTTAGGTATTTTGATTTTTGATTTTTTTGTGTTTCTTTTTAATTTATAGTCATTTCTAATTTGTTGTGGGAATTGTGCATCTCTGTGGTTATTGTGTCTCTTTTAAATTGATGCCTATTTGTTGGTAATTGTCGTGTCTTGTTATTTTGCATCTTTCTAAGGTTGTTTTGTTTCTGTTTGTGAACATTTTGTGTCTCTTGTCGTTGTTTTCGGAGCAGTTTTATGTCTGCAGTTGTATTAAGACTAGTTGTGACAATTTTTCATCTCTATTTTTGTTTCATGTCTCTTTGTAGTTGTTTCTAATCTGTCTGTGTTGTTTTTTGTCTCTTTGAGGTTGTTTTGCATATCATTGCATTTGTTTGTGATTGCCTGTATTTATTTATAGTTATTTCTAATTATATATTTACATATTATATATATTTATATCATTGTTTATATAGTTGAATGAGAAGGTATGTCCAAACTGTTGACTGGCGGTGTTGAGTAATTTCGTTGTGGTTATTTTGGGTCTGTTTATATTTATTTTATTTTATATATTTCTTTATTTGGACGGGACAGTGCATATTAATGAACATAAAATCTTGTAATAGTTTCTACAAGGTTGCAGTCAATACGCCAGATTTAGCACGAGGCTAATCTCCATCCGTTGTCCCACACATAAAAGAACAAACAAAAGATAAATGGAAATACAGCATTACAGACAATATAGAAAAACATAGACAAGGACAATTAACACTGATTGGGTTAAACCTACCGTAAGATGCTACTATTTCGGAACAGTGCTTTCAAGGCATAGCTTGTCGTAAAGTGCATATAGTTAGAGAGTCTGTCCTTAAAATATCTGATTTTAAAATGCCTGAATTCCTCAATGTTCACACGTTTGACTGTCAATCAGCCAAGTCTTATACTGGCTCTTAAAACTGACAAAAGTGGAGCTTTCTGTGATAGCTGTAGGTAAAGTGTTCCAGTTTGCGCAACCTTTAATAGATAATACATTCTGTGCAAAGGCTGACTTTCTCAATTTTACATTACAATCACCCCTTGTGGCTGACCTCGTACTACCAGTACCATTTTTCTTTTTGATAAAATCCCCCAGCGGCGGTCGGGCCAATGGACTTACAGATTAAACAAGCACTTTCAAATGATTTAAAACTCTCAAAGGATAGAAATCCATATTTCTTGAAGATTCCACAATAATGAAATGACTGCGGCTTTTTGTCAAACACCTTAATGTCTTTTTTGTAGAGCTGTTCAATAGGTTTTAGAGCAGTGACACGAGCAAATGACCAGGTTGTAAAGCAGTATTCAATATGAGAAAGGACCATCAGTGAAGGTAGGATTTAGCAGCTTCTGTTGTTATGAAAGGCCGAATTCGTTTAAAATTTTGTAAGTTCAATTTAATTGTATTGGTTACCTTTTTTTGTGTTTTTTTATTTGTCGGTAATGTTGTCACTGCATCTCCTTAAGGTTGTTTCATGTCTGTTTGTGAACATTTTGTGTCTCGTTGCTGTACAAACACGATAGTTTCATGAGGTTCTCAGTTATTTTTCACTGTTGTCTGAGTAATCGATCTTTCTATTGAAGGATTCATCCTAAAATCTGTTTTCCACATGGTAGGTGTGAACGATGACCGTCCCTGTTGTTAAGGAAAAGCCAGTGACTGTGGTCACCGTGGCGACCGAGGGGAAGAGCTTGTGTCCTCCACTGTGTCAGATCCTGAAGGCTCTTTGCTACAGTCCAGTCTGCTGCTCAGTGAACAGAGGACTGATGCGGTCCCCTGTGATTGGAGCCCTTGGGGTGAGATCATCTCATTACATCCATCCATTCTCTATTTGCCACTTTATCTTTACTAGGGTCACTGGAGCCTATCCCAGCTGACTCGGGCGAAGGCAGGGGACACCCTGGACAGGTCACCAGTCTGTCGCAGGGCTACATATACAGACAAACAATCACATCTACGGACAATTTAGAGTGATCAATTAACCTCAGCATATTTTTGGACTGTGGGAGGAAGCCGGAGTGCCCGGAGAAAACCCACGCATGCACAGGGAGAACATGCAAACTCCATGCAGAAAGATCCCGGGACCATGCCGGGATTTGAACCTCCTAGCACTTTCGCTGCAAGGCAAAAGTGCTAACCGCTACGTCACTGTGCAGCCCTCATCTCATTACAGATGTTTGAAATGTTCAAGTGCAGCACAGTGACATGCTCTGCTCTGAATCTTCTGCAGGCTTTACAGATCATGGTGGGCCTGTTCAACATCGGACTTGGTCCAGGAAGAATGAGTATGCACCCTGAGGATTTCACCAACCTGAAAGCTGCTTACTGGCTGGGTGGCGTGGTAAAATATCTCTGTTATTCTCATATTACCTGAAAACCTTTTCAGATAAAAGCAGCAGGAGAACAGTCTCATAGGATAACATCACCAGTGCTTTATGAGAATCAATTCAATGGTTGTACTTTTACATTCTTATTTTAGTTTATTATGATGAAAAAAACTGGTGAAAATCAGTATTGTTTTCATTCTGATGAGCTGTCTGTCTCTCTTCAGTACATTGCTGCTGGAATTGTGTCAGTCTTTGCCGACCGTTTCCCGTCTCGCTGTTTGGTATGTAAAGAATAATAAATGACAAATCATCTCCTACAGAGTGGTGGAGCCTGTAACAACAGTAATATGTTCTCTCCTCTCAGGTGGGCTTTGGTGTGTTCATGAACATAGTGGGCTCCATCTTCGCTGTGGTTGGCATTGTGCTGTATGCCATAGACCTGGGAGAATCCTCTTTCAGCTGGTGGTGTGACGATAACTCTAATGATGGGTGCAAATTTTTGGCCAACTATGTTCAGGTAAACAGGCATTTAAAAGGTAAAAGTGTTTTTGTTTGTTTATTTTGTTTATTGTGTTTCCAGAACTGGATTTTTCTTTCTTAAATTGTAAATTCATCAGTTTTTTTTTTTTAAGTAGGCCATAGGGAAGTGTTGATTGCAGGGCTGTAAATGGGACATTTTTAGAAGTGATGTTGTATTTTGACTTGTATTTGTCACTAAGGAGCATTCAGTAGAATCAGTTTCATTTAAACCCAACAGTCTAAGAATCTCTTTAGTACTCTGTTTGTTTGTACCAAATAATGATTAATACTGGAATTAGTTAAGTGTCCCCCTCTGAACTCTGCAGTTTCTGGCTTTTTTTGTTGTTGTTCCCGTCTCATTTTTCCTCACTGTGAGCTCATTTTTCACTGCAATATAAAGTCCTCCTCCGCCATGAAAACAGCACAAGTGAAAGCAACAAAAGTACAAAGCTAGAATTAACGCGTGTAACCTTTCTCCCAGTTTGGAAAACAAAAAGTGACTAAACATACTATATATATATATATATATATATATATATATATATATATATATATATATATATATATATATGAATATAATTTTAACCAGGCTGCATTTATTTTATTGATCAATTGATCAAAACTGTCTTTTTACCAAAACAATTTCACCGAATGTGATAGAAAATACTTTATTCTTGGGGCTTTTCTAAATGAAACATGTAGAATAATGTGATTTTGATAAAATATTGCAGTTCAAGCTTAGATGTGGTTAATTTTCCTGATGTGCCTGAAGTTTCTTCCTCTGATAAATGGTGTCATTTTGGCGAATAAAAACAGAACATAACACACATTGAAAACCCACTGGAGGGTTCTGTGGGTCAGAGGGTTGAGTCTTCTTTGAGTCTAAACTGAATTCTTTCTTTCTGTCTCATTATGTGACAGCGATTGCTGACAGGAATGGATGTGACTTTGATCGTCCTCGCCTCCTTCCAGCTCTGTGTCTGCATTAGCGTCACAGTTCTGGGCATCAAGGCTCTGCACTACAGGGAGAATGTAAGAATCATGATCCAAATAACTGTCGTCATGTTGCAGCTGTATGGAGGTATTTCAGGTGCAAAATGTTTGAGCACCTGTAACATCGAATTTGTAGTTGTGTACATTGAATTTGTATGTGTACATTGAATTTGTATGTGTATCAGCAAATCTGATTTCCCACACTCTATGAGTTGTGTACTTGTAAAATAACTTTTTGTATGTGTCGATTTTTTTTCTTCCCACAAATACAACACAAAAATACACATTCACAAATCGTAATTACAGGTGCACAAATCACATTTACAGGTGCACAAATCATATTTACAGGTGTACAAATCCTTCTCTACAAGTCACATATTTCAACACTGACACGCTAACATTTTGCACCTATTGTTGCAGCACACTAAGTGCAAAACATACTTGTGCACCTGTATTGTACGAAGTGAAGTTGAGGTGAGAATTTGAATATGTGCAAATCTGAATGTGAACTTGTGCAGTAAGTATGTGAAATAATTTACCACCAAAATACACAAATTGCTACTTACAACCACTCGAATCCTCCCCACGAGTCACACATTCTCTGTTTTCTTCAGGTGCAAATCCGAAATGTACAGGTGCAAATCAGAAATCGTACTTCCGGTCCCGCTGAGATATTTGGTGCAAAACTACAAAACGATCCGATCTGTGTATAAATTCTATGCTCTGAGATTGACAGACTTTTCGGCCAGTCAGGGAGACGCTTTGCCCGCCCAGCCAATCAGAGGTTTTTATTCCGTCTGAGGTCGCTTTACCGACTTCCGGGTGTGGAATTTCACGATGGAGAGAGTGTAGGCCAGGGGTCGGCAAGTCGATGTGGCTTCGGGCCAGAATGTTTGTAAACAATCGAACAGCGGGCCAACCTGCGGGCGGGTGCGCTCCGATTCCGCGAGCAGCGGAGCTTCTACAGCTGATCGCCGCTGCTTGGGACACACGTCTCTGATCACAGATGTATTAAAAATGACTCCCGAGACACACACGTTTTGCACACACTGTTGCTCAGTGAAATCTGGCTGGTACAACCGTGTCCGACCAGTAGCGCAAACGCGGAAATGCCCGGCAGCAGCCGACAACACGAGTTTCGTGTAGCGGTGACGGACCGGCTTGGCTCCGTGCCAAATCAAATTTTCAAAATCATCTGGCGGGCCAGTTTTGGCCCGCGGGCCGCCAGTCGCCAACCACTGGTATATGCTTTGATTTCAATATACTAAGAGGAATGGATACGTTATTTGAGTCATTGGGAAATGCGCATTATAGAGATTAGAGCAGACCAGCCGTCCAAAACAAGAACTCCCTACACTCTCTCCATCGTGAAATTCCACACCCGGAAGTCGGTGAAGCGACCTCAGACGGAATAAAAACCTCTGATTGGCTGGGCGGGCAAAGCGTCTCCCTGACTGGCCGATAAGTCTGTCAATCTCAGAGCATAGAATGTATACACAGATCGGATCGTTTTGCAGTTTTGCACCAAATATCTCAGCGGGACCGGAAGTACGATTTCTGATTTGCACCTGTACATTTCGGATTTGCACCTGTACATTTCGGATTTGCACCTGTACATTTCGGATTTGCACCTGTAGATTTTGGATTTGCACCTGTAGAAAACAGAGAATGTGTGACTCGTGGGGAGGATTCGAGTGGTTGTAAGTAGCAATTTGTGTATTTTGGTGGTAAATTATTTCACATACTTATTGCACAAGTTCACATTCAGATTTGCACATATTCAAATTCTCACCTCAACTTCACTTCGTACAATACAGGTGCACAAGTATGTTTTGCACTTAGTGTGCTGCAACAATAGGTGCAAAATGTGAGCGTGTCAGTGTTGAAATATGTGACTTGTAGAGAAGGATTTGTACACCTGTAAATATGATTTGTGCACCTGTAAATATGATTTGTGCACCTGTAAATATGATTTGTGCACCTGTAAATGTGATTTGTGCACCTGTAATTACGATTTGTGAATGTGTATTTTTGTGTTGTATTTGTGGGAAGAAAAAAATCGACACATACAAAAATTATTTTACAAGTACACAACTCATAGAGTGTGGGAAATCAGATTTGCTGATACACATACAAATTCAATGTACACAACTACAAATTCGATGTTACAGGTGCTCAAACATTTTGCACCTGAAATACCTCCATACAGCTGCTGGACATCAGAAATGTCTAGTACAGCTGGATTACCATTTGTGTTAGAACAACTCAAGTAAAAGTGTTGAATTGTGAGCTTTGTTGCTTCATTGAAGTTGTTGTTTGTCTGCAGGGCGTCGCAGCAGACGTTGAGAATTACCAGCCTCTGCTGAAGGAAGTCCTCATGACCAGCCCTGGTGCTTAAAGCCAACTCACACAAACATACAGAAGCATTTAAAATTTTAAAAAAGCATGTGTATTTCATCCTTGCATTAATTCTTAAACAACTGGCTACAGAACCACTCTATAATGATATGACTGATACATACTAAAGGGAATGCTTACTCTAGAGTCCATTTAATGTGACTGGAAATGTTTTAGTTCTTCTGTTTTATTGCATGAGAATATTCTTTTAAACTTGCTGAATAAAAGGTGTTGAAATGGAGAAAGCTGTGTTCATTTCAATTCTACAGTTCTACAGTTTCATTTAGCAGATGTTTTTATCCAAAACAGACGTACATCTGAGAGTAAATACAACACAAGCAAGGACCTAGTCAGGAGAAAAAACCTGGATAAGAGCCTTAAAACAAGTTCAAGTGTGATAATAGGACCATGGTGTCTACAGGCAGTATGAGGGGTGATAGAAAATATTATTATAATTATTTTATTTTATTATTTTTGCAAGAGAAGAAGAGTCTAGCTATCTACCCGTACTGCGGTGGTGGTTGGATCAGACTCCTTTTGTTGGCTGAGTGTAGTGAGTGGAAGGGAGTGTAGACCTGAATGAGTGAGTTCAGGTTGGAGGGAGATGTTTTTATGGTACTTTTGAATGCAAGTGTCAGAGTTATTGAATTTTATGCAGGCAGCAACTGGAAGCCAGTGAAGCAATCTGAACAACGCAGTGAAGTGCTGTCTCTGGCTGGTTGAAAACCAAATGTGCTGCTGTGTACTGGATCATCTGCAGAGGTTTGACCGTGCGTGTGGGGAGGCCTGCCAGTAAGAAGTTGCAACAGTCGATGTGTGATATTACAAAAGTTTGGACCAGGAGTTGTGCTGCATGTTCAGGCAGGAAGGTTAAATATTTAAACATTTGACCTGATAATATCATATATAATACAAATTTACACCTCACAGTCATATTTATTATGCCTATTCATCTGACAAATGTAAATATTAACATTTAGACTTATATAAAACACAGATATCCATCCATTCTCTATACACCTCTTTATCCTCACCAGGGTCGCGGGGGGTGCTGGAGCCCATCTCAGCTGACTCGGGTGAAGGCAGGGGACACCCTAGACAGGTCGCCAGTCTGTCACAGGGCCCGGAGAAAACCCACGCATGCACAGGGAAAACATGCAAACTCCATGCAGAAAGATCCCAGGCCCAGGCCGGGATTTGAACTGGGGATCTTCTTGCTGCAAGGCAAAAGTGCTAACCACTACGTCCACTGTGCAGCCCTAAAACACAGATATCATAAATTAAAATATTAAAGATAGACACTATCATGTTATATGTCTTCTTCTTTTCCTTTCGGCTTTTCCCTTCAGGGGTCGCCGCAGCAAATCAATTGCCTCCATCTATCCCTGTCTGCTGCATCCTCTTCTCTCACACCAACTACCTTCATGTCCTCTTTAACCACATCCATAAACCTCCTCTTTGGTCTTCCTCTAGGCCTCCTGCCTGGCAGTGGGAAACTCAGCATCCTTCTACCAATATATTCACTCTCTCTCCTCTGGACATGTCTGAACCATCTCAGTCTGGCCTCTCTGACTTTATCTCCAAAGCCTCTAACATGTGCTATTCCTCTGATGTACTCATTCCTGATCCTATCCATCCTGGTCACTCCCAAAGAGAACCTCAGCATCTTCAGATCTGCTACCTCCACCTCTGCCTCCTGTCTTTTCCTCAGGGACACTGTCTCCAGACCAAACAACATGGCTGGTCTCACCCATAGACTGTATATAAAGATGGACGTAGCATCTGGCTCCAGAATTGAAGCAAACCTGGAAGTGTCAAAAACTTGCAATATCACGCCGTCCGCTAGGGTTGGCTCCAAAAAGCTTTTGCTCCATAGACCCCAATTCATTTTTGGAAAAAATAAAATTTGATAGACTGATTTTCTACAGCTCAGGATTTTTTTCCCGTTAGTTTTCATGGTCAAAATGAGAGATCAGGTGGCCGATCTTAAAATAAACCAATACTGAATTTTAAATAAATCGTTAAAGTTGGCGGAGCAAGGGGGCGGGGCTATACTTGATAGACAGCAACAGAAGCCTCTGCGGTAAGATGTGGGGGGATAAGAGAGTCCTCAGCCAATCCTGCCCCAAGTTGCTCTCCGGTCCAGCCTGTTTGATGACGCTACTTACATCACTGGCTCCAAAAAATCCAAAACGGCGACCAGGAAGTAGCAAAATCCAGGCTTCATTTTCTCGGCGTTGAAACCAACGGGTGACGTCACGGTTAGTTTACGCCTGGTCTCACCACAGTTTTGTAAACCTTTCCTTTCATTTTAGCTGAAACTCTTCTATCACACGTCACACCTGACACTTTTCTCCAGCCGTTCCAGCCTGCCTGTACACGCTTCTTCACCTCTTTTCCACACTCTCCATTGCTCTGGACTGTTGACCCTAAGTACTTAAAATCCTCCACCTTCTTGATCTCTTCTCCCTGTAACCTCACTCTTCCACTTGGGTCCCTCTCATTCACACACAGACACTCCGTCTTGCTGCGGCTAACCTTCATTCCTCTCCTTTCCACGCCTCTAGCTTCTCCTCCACCTGTTCCCTGCTCTCACTACAGATAATGTAGTGAGATGTCATCTGCAAACATCATAGTCCATGGAGACTCCTGTCTAACCTCGTCTGTCACCCTGTCCATCACCATAGCAAACAAAAAGGGGCTCAGAGCTGATCCCTGATGTATTCCCACCTCCACCTTGAACTCCTCTGTCACACCTACAGCACGCCTCACCACTGTCTTACAGTCCTCATACATGTCCTGCACCACTAACATACTTCTCTGCCACTCCAGACTTCCTCATACAAAACCACAGTTCCTCTCTGGGCACCCTGTCATAAGCTTTCTCCAGATCTACAAAGACACAATGCAGCTCCTTCTGACCTTCTCTGTACTTCTCTATCAACATCCTCAAAGCAAATATTGCATCTGTTGTACTCTTTCTTGGCATGAAACCATACTGCTGCTCACAGATGTTCACCTCTGCCCTTAGCCTAGCTTCAACTACTCTTTCCCATAGCTTCATCGTGTGGCTCATCAGCTTTATTCCTCTGTAGCTGCCACAACTCTGCACATCTCCCTTGTTCTTACAGATGGGCACCAGCACACTTCTCCTCCATTCCTCGGGCATCTTCTCACTATCTAAGGTCCTGTTGAACAACCCAGTCAGAAACTCTACTGCTACCTCTCTGAGACACTTCCATACCTCCACAGGTATATCATCAGGACCAAGTGCCTTTCCACTCTTCATCCTCTTCAATGCCCTCCTCACTTCATCCTTACTAATCTTTGCTACTTCCTGGTCCACAACAGTCACCTCTTCTACTCTTCGTTCTCTCTCATTTTCCTCATTCATCAACTCTTCAAAGTACTCTTTCCATCTTCCCATCACACTATTGGCACCTGTCAACACACTTCCATCCTTATCCTTTATCACCCTAACCTGCTGCACGTCCTTCCCATCTCTGTCTCTCTGCCTTGCCAACCTGTACAGATCAGTCTCTCCCTCCTTACTGTCCAGCCTAACATACAAGTGATCGTAAGCCCCTTGTTTGGCCTTTTCCACCTCTACTTTCACCTTACGCTGCATCTCCCTGTACTCCTGTCTACTCTCTTCAGTCCTCTCTGTGTCCCACTTCTTCTTAGCTAACCTCTTTCTCTGAATCCACTCCTGCACCTCCACATTTCACCACCAAGTCCCCTTATCTCCTTTCCTTCCAGATGACACACCAAGCAATTTCATGTCTCTTTCAGGTCAGCTTGTGTTACATTTGAGTTGTTCTGCATCTGTTTTGTGTGACACTGAAGGCATTTTGTGTCTCATTCTGGTTGTTTTGGAACTCACAGTAGCCATTTTCTGTCTCTTTGAGGTAATTTAGTGTTACATTTTGGTTGCTTTGCATTTCCACATTACAAATTTGAGTCTTTGTGTTCATTTTGCATTATATTTTGGGTCTTAATTTGTTCGTTTTGTGTCAATTTGGAGCCATTTTATATCTCTCTGAGGCCATCTTGTGCTGCATTTTAGCTGTTTTGTATCTCTTTGTTGTAACTTTGTCTCTTTGTTCTCATTTGCTCATATTTTGTCTCATTTTGTTTGTTTGTTTTGCAACTTTTATGCTATTCTATGACTCTGAGCTCATTCTGCTGTTTTTGTTGTATTTTTCTGACATTTTGATCAATTTGTGTGACATTTTGATTGCTTTGCATCTCTTTGTTGTCATTTATGTCTCATGGTGATTTTTTGCAATTAGTTCAGGTCATTCTGTAACATTTTTGCTGCTTTGCCTCTGTTTGTAACTCACATTTTGGTTGTTTTGCATATATCTGTTGCCATAGAGTGTCTTTGTGGTCATTCTGTGTCTTAGTGTGGTTGTCTTGTTTCTCTTTTTGTCACATTTGAGTCATTTGATATCTGATTTAGGTCATTCTGCATATTAGTTGTCATTATGTGTTGAAAACCCCTGATGTTTTACTTTCTAAACTGTTGTGCATTCTCACATTTCACAGACAATAGCAGTATTCATATTAATATTAATGCACGGGATGTGGGCAGAGGGGTTTGTTTGTTGCATTTGCCAAAACAGATTCAGATTCAGTGGCTGTATGAGCTCAAAATCAATATTGGAAGATTGAAAGAGGAGATATAAAACCTGCCCTGTTGGAGGCCTTGCTGTGTATATGAGTGAGTTCACGGTTTTTCAACATGAACATCCTCCTTTAATTTTACTCTTCATTTTAAGAGAGACTTTTGAACTGATGCTTTTATTGTGAAGAGTGAAGAGGCGTTTCCCTGCTGCTGCCTGAGCTGCTCTTTCCAGAATCACTATCAGAGATACAGGAAATCTGAGGAAGCAAAACACACCGGGAACAGGTACGTTTGCTGCACACAAAATCGCATTTTCATTTACTTGTAATAACGAATCTGTTCTTTGTTTGTGTTGTTTGAGTTTTGAACTGAATGAGATGATGTTTAGTCAAAGCTTTACTGTCTGTCACAGAGAGATGCAGGAAAGATGCTCTGAGCTTTCTAAAAGGTTATTTTTCTTTGTATTTATTTCATTTTTGTGAAGGTTATTGTGAGTAGTTTTGGTTTCAAACAGTTTTGTGTGTGTCTGTGTGTTGTAGGAAGACACTGATTTGTTGTTTTTGTGAGAGTCTGGATGAGGTTACATCATCTTGTTTGTGTCTGTTGTGATCAGAGGAAGTGCAGCACTTCCTGGGAAATTTCTGAACCTCCTAATATGAGATGACAAAAAACCGGTGACTACTTTTAATACAGTGATGCCACACCTGCTGTTGTAACAGAACACGTTATCACAGATATCAAATACCTCCAATTATGAAATGACTGCGATTTTTTTGTCAAACACCTTAATGTCTTTTTTGTAGAGCTGTTCAATAGGTTTTAGAGCAGTGACATGAGCAACCAGGTTGTAAAGCAGTATTCAATATGAGAAAGGACCATCAGTGAAGGTAGGATTTAGCAGCTTCTGTTGTTATGATAGGCCGAATTTGTTTAAAATTTTGTAAGTTAAATTTGATTCTATTGGTTACCTTTTTTGTGTTTTTTAAGAATAATTACTTGTCGGTAATGTTGTCACTGCATCTCCTTAAGGTTGTTTCATGTCCGTTTGTGAACATTTTGTGTCTCGTTGCTGTACAAACACGATAGTTTCATGAGGTTCTCAGTTATTTTTCACTGTTGTCTGAGTAATCGATCTTTCTATTGAAGGATTCATCCTAAAATCTGTTTTCCACATGGTAGGTGTGAGCGATGACCGTCCCTGTTGTTAAGGAAAAGCCAGTGACTGTGGTCACCGTGGCGACCGAGGGGAAGAGCTTGTGTCCTCCACTGTGTCAGATCCTGAAGGCTCTTTGCTACAGTCCAGTCTGCTGCTCAGTGAACAGAGGACTGATGCAGTTGCCTGTGATCGGAGCCCTTGGGGTGAGATCATCTCATTACAGATGTTTGAAATGTTCAAGTGCAGCACAGTGACATGCTCTGCTCTGAATCTTCTGCAGGCTGTACAGATCATGGTGGGCCTGTTCAACATCGGACTTGGTCCAGGAAGAATGAGTATGCACCCTGAGGATTTCACTAACCTGAAAGCTGCTTACTGGCTGGGTGGCGTGGTAAAATATCTCTGTTGTGCTCATATTACCTGAAAAACTTTTCAGATAAAAGCAGCAGGAGGACAGTCTCATAGGATAACATCACTAGTGCTTTATGAGAATCAATTCAATGGTTGTACTTTTAAAGTTGTCATTTTAGTTTATTATGATGAAAAAAATGGTTAAATTTGATTTGATTTGAATTTATTTATTTGATAGGGACGATGCCGTTTCACATAGTTCCATCACTAAGCATGAATCTGATGTGCTGCACAGAGAGTTTATAGCAAATGCTAATTTCCAACTCTAAAAATCAGTATTGTTTTCATTCTTATGAGCTGTCTGTCTCTCTTCAGTACATTGCTGCTGGAATTGTGTCAGTCTTTGCCGACCGTTTCCCGTCTCGCTGTTTGGTATGTAAAGAATAATAAATGACAATTCATCTCCTACAGAGTGGTGGAGCCTGTAACAACAGTAATATGTTCTCTCCTCTCAGGTGGGCTTTGCTGTGTTCATGAACATAGTGGGCTCCATCTTCGCTGTGGTTGGCATTGTGCTGTATGCCATAGACCTGGGAGAAACCTATTACAGCTGGTGGTGTGACGATAACTCTAATGATGGGTGCAGATTTTTGGCCAACTATGTTAAGGTAAACAGGCATTTAAAAGGTAAAAGTGTTTGTGTTTGTTTTTGTTTGTTTATTTTGTTTCCAGAACTGGATTTTTCTTTCTTAAATTGTAAATCCATCAGTGTTTTTTGAAGTAGGCCATAGGGAAGTGTTGATTGCAGGGCTGTAAATGGGACATTTTTAGAAGTGATGTTGTATTTTTACTTGTATTTGTCACTCAGGAGCATTCAGTAGAATCAGTTTCATTTAAACCCAACAGTCTAAGAATCTCTTCAGTACTCTGTTTGTTTGTACCAAATAATGATTAATACTGGAATTAGTTGTGTCCCCCTCTGAACTCTGCAGTTTCTGTCCGTTTTTGTTCCTGTCTCATTTTTCCTCACTGTGAGCTCATTTTTCACTGCAATATAAAGTCCAGCTCCTCCATGAAAACAGCACAAGTGAAAGCAACAAAAGTACAAAACTCGAACTAACACATGCAACCTTTTTCCCAGTTTGGAAAACAAAAAAATGACTGAACATACTTTTCACACACGCACACACACACACACACACACACACACACACACACACACATATATATATATATACAGGGCTCCAGACTGTGACTAAATGGTCGCATTTTGCGACCAAAATTTGAGCGAGTGCAAGTAAATTTTTCATCTGTTGTTGTTGTTCCTCCTTCGCGGGCGAAGATGACCACAACTTCTTGAATCACTGGGGCTTGTGGTGCGAAGATGGCTGATCAACCCGATCCTTGCTCGAAAATGTCTCGCACAGTGTGGACAGGCAAATGCCGGGGGCGAGCCGGACCGAGAGGTGGTGCTCGCTCTGCTTTTGCGACGCTGGCATTTCTGCTCCTGTTCCTCAACACGCCTCACTTCGTATCCTGACACGCCAGAGCTGACCACTGCATGCCATACATAACGGTCTTGTGCCGTTGCTTACCAGGTGTCAGGGTTGATGCTGCAGCACTTCAGGGACGCTTTCAGTGTGTCCTTATATCGCTTCCTCTGCCCTCCTTAGGAGCGCTTGCCTTCCTTCAGTTCACCATAGAGCAGTCTCTTTGGTAGTCGCTCGTCAGGCATGCGGTGTACATGCCCTGCCCATCTGAGTTGGGAGTGCTTGAGCATCGCGTGAACGCTCTCCATCTAGGATCCCTGGAACACCTCTGTGTCTGGCACTTTGTCCTTCCATTTGATGTGCAGCAGGTGTCTGAGACACCTCATATGGAAGGAGTTCAGCTGTTTGGCATGCTGGCTGTACACCGTCCAAGTTTCGCAGCCCTATAATAGGGAGGGCAAGACGACTGCGCGGTACACCTTAAGCTTGGTCTGAAGGCTGATCCCTCTTCTTTCCCAGACTCTGTCCCTGAGTCGACCAAAAGCCGAGCTGGCCCTGGCAACTCTGAATGACCCTTCCTCGTCGATGCTGACAGTTCGTGACAGCGTGCTGCCAAGGTAAACAAACTTGTCTGCCACTGTCAGCTTCTCACCGTTGACTGTGATGGTTGGTTCTGTGTAGGGAATGGCAGGAGCTGCCTGGTGCATCATTTCGGTCTTCTTTGTGCTTATCGTCAGACCGAAGTCGACACATGCTTTGGCAAATTGGTCCATGCTTTCCTGCATGTTGGACTGAGTACTTGCATTCAATGCACAGTCGTCAGCGAAGAGAAAGTCACGGGCAATGTCTTCCTGGACTTTGGTTTTTGCATGCAGCCTCCGTAGATTGAACGGCTTTCCATTAGTTCAGAATCTGAAGTCAACTCCGATGTCACCCTCACGAAAAGCATCTGACAACATGGCCAAGAACATCATACTGAAGAGAGTCGGTGTGAGGACACACCCTTGCTTGACGCCATTTGTAACAGGGAAGGGCTTTGAGAGCTCTCCGTCGTCCTGCACGCAGGCTTGCATGCCATCGTGAAACTGTCTGTACAGGGAAATGAACTTAGCAGGGCATCCGAACTTGGCCATGATATTCCAGAGCCCCTCCCGACAGACGGTGTCAAAAGCCTTCGTCAGATCCACGAAGGCGGTGTAGAGGCCGACGTTCTGTTCCCGACACTTCTCCTGGAGTTGATGTGCTGCGAAATTCATGTCCACAGTACTGCGTCCCTGTCTGAACCCGCACTGACTTTCAGGTAGTAGGCCTTCTTCCAAGTGGTGGTTCAGCAATACTCTGGTCAGAATCTTCCCAGCAATGGAGAGTAGCGAGATGCCCCGGTGGTTGTCACACACCTGTCGATTTCCCTTGCACTTGTACAAGTGGACAATAGAAGTGTCCTTGAATTCCTACGAGATTTTCTCCTGGTTCCACATGGATTGGAATATCTCCGTGAGCTTCCTGATCAAGGTTGGGCCACCAGAAGCATAGATTTCCACAGGGATGGAGTCAGCACCAAGTGCTTTTCCACTAGACAGGCGCTTGACTGCCTTTTCCACTTCAGTTTCAGTAGGGATGTCGGCAAGAGAGTGCTTGGTTGGAACCTGGGGCAGCCTTGTGATCACTTCCTCATTGATGGTAGATGGACAGTTGAGGACATTGCTGAAGTGTTCTGCCCAGCGTTGAAGGACCTTTTCCTTGTCCGTGGTCAGTATGTTCCCATCTGCGCTGAGGAGGGGAGACGATCCAGACGAAATGGGTCCGTATACCGCCTTGAGTGCACTGTAGAAGTTCTTCATGTCATTTGCGATTAGCAAAAGACGGGTGAAGTTGAGACTTGCGCGAGTTGGATTAAAGTGAGGGAGAGTTGCGCAGGGTCGTCAGCCTCACTCTCTCGTCCTGGCCCATCTATGTCCAGTGGCAAGACTTGGTCAAGACTGCTGGAGATGAGTCTGGATGCAGTGGATGGCCAGTAGTGACCTACGTGTCTCACTGTGCCCCGATTGCGCTCCACAGCGCTAAGCTGATTCCACCTTCCTACCCGTTGAACCAGTCAGGTGGTTTCCTCCATGTAGTCCGCCGGGTTCAGACTTTACATGCAGTAGGCAGACAATTCCAGTATCGACTGTCCAAGTGGCATGTTCACTTGAGCAGGAAGACTCAGAGTTTTCTTGCTCTTAGCCTTTGCCTAAAAAGGCACAACCTACAAGGCAGCAGGTGGTTGGAATGGTAAAGTGACAGAGCATGTCCACATGCCGGTGGGTCATGAACACAGTACCTCTAGGGCTCCAACCTGCTCCGAGATCCCTCACAGTTTAGCCTGGGCCGCAAGGTACCCAGTTACCATGGTGTGCCACGAGGAGGCACTGTGAGAGTCTTGATGAGTAGGACTGTAAAACCATCAGGGAGGGGCTTACGCACTTGGCCCTCCTTTTCACTCTGACGAGCTAGGTGGTGGCTGTAGCAGGAAGCGAGAAGACATGCAAGCAAGCAACTACACTACCCTATACTAGAGCACTACAGCCTACACACCCTGTGCCCAAAGGACACCACACCATAACCACACCGATTTCTTTTTAAATTATTGAACATTTTTTGTTACTGACAAACATCTGCTCCACACTTCAGCCTCGTAGACAGTCATGCGCAAATGAGCTGTTTGCCAACCAACATTAACTTCAAAAGAAGAAGACAGGAGTCGAACACCAGAGAAGAAGAAGGCACCAGGCGGGCCAATGTGTGTGAGAGCAGGGGGTGAATGACGGTGAAGCTCCTGATGTTTCACAAAGCCTCTATTTACGTTTAGCCTTATTTTGAACACAAATTCACCTTCCTGTCCTTCCCTCCTTTCTTGTCCCCATTCCAAATGCTTCTAAGTTTAAACACATCCTTTGCTAGACAGCAAAAGCATGGAACCGTTTTCTTTCATCTTTACGTGAATTTTCGGACTTTTCGGCAGCGTCTTCGTTATGTCAAGAAACCTCTTTTTAGAGAAGCACTTCCTGTGCCGCTGGAATGGTTACAAAATAAAAGCCCGTAGCATTAAAAATACACCTTCAAAATAAAAGCCTGGAGAGAACGGTTATTTTAACACTAGCAAAACAAAGGCTTGCAAAAAGTGATGACTTGATCAGCAGACCTTTATAAGAGTAATTTACATGTGATTTGGTATAAATACATAACGTGCCCATGCATAACACATGCCTGTGCTCAGCACAAGGTTATTTTTATTAAAATTTTCATCTGTCGGAACTTATAAATCAACTGAGCAGCCTTGGTGGAGTACTGCATTTTCTGAGTGCTTTTCTTGTTATGTTGTGTCAACTGCTGCACTATAAAATGTGAATTGAAAACATAGTTTCTGCATTTATTGTGCAAGTGTTTATCAGTAATGCAGTGAAAATGAGAGGAAATGTGAATATTTACTTTGCAAGTCGATTTTGGTGTGCGCCCTTAAATTTTCTGCCGCTAAAATTTTAAGTAAGGGGCCACTGTGCTCCTAGGAAAAAAAGTTAGTCTGGAGTCCTGATATATATTTATATACCGTATTTTCGACACTATAAGGCGCACCTAAAAGCCTTCAATTTTCTCAAAAGCCGACAGTACGCCTTACAATCCGATGCGCCATATATATGGATCAATATTGATTAACCATGGCTACCGTAGTCTGGGGGGTGTCGCAAGGCATCCAGCCTGCCGAAATCCCTGGTTTACAGTTGCTTTTGTTATTACAACGAGGCACTAATGTGCGCATTACAGGAGGTAAACACGCCAAGCACCTCCCTCCCTCCCAGGCATTTATCCATCTCATACCTGCGTGTGGGTTTGTACTATGTGGTTTGCTGATTGGTCATTTCTGTCAATCTCCACTCGGTTGATCACCAGCCATTATCAGGGACAATGCTCACATTCCTCAGAAATGGTCCTCATTTCAAAATGAATAGATAGTAGCCAGAGCCATCTGGCACAGTTCTGGGAGTAAAAAAACATGTCAAAACCTGGGATTTCATATGTTAAACATGAACAACACGCCTCCTCCCGAACACTCTTCACACTTCTGTATGTCCACGACTCAGCATAATAAACAATCCACCATCAGTCTTCTCTTCTTATTCATGATCAACACGTATCTCATGGGATGTTAAGTGCTAACATTAGCTCACAGGCTGGCCCAGGCTTCTTCTCTTGTTCATTGTTAGAGCAATACAGCGCCCCCCAAAGGTGAACTGAGCTCTGGAAACGGCTCTGTGTGGATAGCAGAAACGGCTTCGTCTTGTAGCTTCTATTCTATGCGCCATATAATGCGGTGCGCCATATATATGAAAACTGTTTTCAAATAGGCCATTCATTGAAAGTGGGGCGGCATGACTCAGTGGGTAGAGTGGCCGTCTTGTAACTGGAAGGTTGCCGGTTCGATCCTCAGCCCATTGTGCTCATGTCTAGGTGTCCCTGAGCAAGACACCGAACCCCTAATTGCTCCTGATGGGTTGTGGTTAGCACCTTGCATGGCAGCTCCCGCCATCAGTGTGTGAATGGGTAAATGTGACATATCATCATGTAAAGTGCTTTGGATAAAAGCGCTATATAAATACTACCATTTAAAGTGTGCCTTACACTCCAATGCGCCATATAGTGCAGAAAATACGGTATATATGATTTTTTTTTACCAGGCTGCATTTATTTTATTGATCAATTCATCTGAAAACTGTCTTTTTACCAAAAAAAATTCACCGAATGTGATAGAAAATAGTTTATTATTGGGCCTTTTCTGAATGAAACATGTAGAATAATGTGATTTTGATGAAATATTGCAGTTCAAGCTTAGATTTGGTTAATTTTCCTGATGTGCCCAAAGTTTCTTCTGATAAATGCTGCCATTTTGGCCAATAAAAACAGAACATAGCACACAATCTTCTTTGAGTCTAAACTGAATTCTTTCTTTCTGTCTCAATTCTTATGTGGCAGCGATTGCTGACAGGAATGGATGTCACTTTGATCGTCCTCGCCTCCTTCCAGCTCTGTGTCTGCGTTAACTTCACGGTTCTGTTCATCAAGGCTCTGCGCTACAGGGACAATGTAAGAATCATGATCCAAATAACTGTCGTCATGTTGCAGCTGCTGGACATCAGAAATGTCTAGTACAGCTGGATTACCATTTGTGTTAGAAGAACCCAAGTAAAAGTGTTGAATTGTGAGCTTTGTTGCTTCATTGAAGTTGTTGTTTGTCTGCAGGGCGTCGCAGCAGACGTTGAGAATTACCAGCCGCTGCTGAAGGAAGTCCTCATGTCCAGCCCTGATTCTTAAAGCCAACTCACACAAACATACAGAGGCATTTAAAATTTTAAAAAAGCATGCGTTTTCATCCTTGCATTAATTCTTAAACAACTGGCTGAAGAACCACTCTACAATGATATGACAGAGACATACTAAAGGGAATGCTTACTCTAGACTCCATTTAATGTGACTGGAAATGTTTTAGCTCTTCTGTTTTATTGCATGAGAATATTCTTTTAAACTTGCTGAATAAAAGGTGTTGAAATGGAGAAAGCTGTGTTCATTTCAATTCTACAGTTCTACAGTTTCATTTAGCAGATGTTTTTATCCAAAACAGACGTACATCTGAGAGTAAATGCAACACAAGCAAGGACCTAGTCAGGAGAAAAAACCTGGATAAGAGCCTTAAGACAAGCTCAAGTGTGATAATAGGACCATGGTGTCTACAGGCAGTATGAGGGGTGATAGAAAATATTATTATAATTATTTTATTATTTTTGCAAGAGAAGAAGAGTCTAGCTATCTACCTGTACTGCTGTGGTGGTTGGATCAGACGCCTTTTGTTGGCTGAGTGTAGTGAGTGTAAGGGAGTGTAGACCTGAATGAGTGAGTTCAGGTTGGAGGGAGCTGTTTTTATGGTACTTTTGAATGCAAGTGTCAGAGTTATTGAATTTTATGCGGGCAGCAACTGGAAGCCAGTGAAGCAATCTGAACAACGCAGTGAAGTGCTGTCTCTGGCTGGTTGAAAACCAAATGTGCTGCTGTGTACTGGATCATCTGCAGAGATTTGACCGTGCGTGTGGGGAGGCCTGCCAGTAAGAAGTTGCAACAGTCGATGCGTGATATTACAAAAGTTTGGACCAGGAGTTGTGCTGCATGTTCAGGCAGGAAGGTTAAATATTTAAACATTTGACCTGATAATATCATATATAATACAAATTTACACCTCACAGTCATATTTATTATGCCTATTCATCTGACAAATGTCAATATTAACATTTATCCATCCATTCACTATACACCGCTTTATCCTCACTAGGGTGCTGGAGCCTATCCCAGCTGACTCGGGCGAAGGCAGGGGACACCCTGGACAGGTCGCCAGTCTGTCACAGGGCTACATATACAGACAAACAATCACACTCACATTCACACCTACAGGCAATTTCGAGTGATCAATTAACCTCAGCATATTTTTGGACTGTGGGAGGAAGCCGGAGTTCCTGGAGAAAATATTAACATTTAGACTTTCAAAAATTATATAAAACACAGATATCACAAATTAAAATGTTAAAGCTTAGACACTACACACGTGGACAAAATTGTTGGTACCCCTCAGTTAAAGAAGGAAAAACCCACAATTCTCACTGAAATCACTTGAAACTCACAAAAGTAACAATAAATAAAAATTTATTGAAAATTAAATAATCAAAAACAGCCATCACTTTTGAATTGTTGATTAACATAATTATTTAAAAAAACAAACTAATGAAACAGGCCTGGACAAAAATGATGGTACCTCTATAAAAGATTGAAAACTATTTGACCAGAGTGACATGATTAACTCAGGTGTGTCATTTAATTGACATCACAGGTGTTTCCAAACTCATAATCAGTCAGTCTGCCTATTTAAAGGGAGACAAGTAGTCACCCTGCTGTTTGGTGAAAAGGTGTGTACCACACTGAACATGGACAACAGAAAGCGAAGGAGAGAATTGTCCCAGGACATCCGAAAAAAAATTATAGACAAACATCTTAAAGGTAAAGGCTATAAGACCATCTCTAAACAGCTTGAAGTTCCTGTGACAACAGTGGCTCATATTATTCAGAAGTTCAAGACCCACGGGACAGTAGCCAACCTCCCTGGACGTGGCCGCAAGAGGAAAATTGATGACAAATTAAAGAGACGGATCGTTGGAATTGTATCCAAAGAGCCCAGAGCAACCTCCAAAGAAATTAGAGGTGAACTCCAAGGCCAAGGTACATCAGTGTCAGATCGCACCATTCGTCGTTGTTTGAGCCAAAGTGGACTTCATGGGAGACGACCAAGGAGGACACCACTGCTGAAAAAAACTCATAAAAAAGCGAGACTGGAATTTGCAAAAATGCATGTTGAGAAGCCACAAAGCTTCTGGGAGAATGTCCTTTGGACAGATGAGACCAAACTGGAGCTTTTTGGTAAGGCACATCAACTCTATGTTCATAGACTCAAAAACCAAGCATACGAAGAAAAGAACACTGTCCCTACGGTGAAACATGGAGGAGGCTCAGTAATGCTTTGGGGCTGCTTTGCTGCATCTGGCACAGGGTGTCTTGAAAGTGTGCAAGGTACGATGAAATCTGAAGACTATCAAGGCATTCTGGAGAGAAATGTGCTGCCTAGTGTCAGAAAGCTTGGTCTCAGTCGCAGGTCATGGGTCTTCCAACAGGACAACGATCCAAAACACACAGCCAAAAACACCCAAGAATGGCTGAGAGAAAAGCGTTGGACTATTCTAAAGTGGCCTTCTATGAGCCCAGATCTGAATCCCATTGAGCATATGTGGAAGGAGCTGAAACATGCCATTTGGAGAAGACACCCATCAAACCTGAGACAACTGGAGCTGTTTGCTCATGAGGAGTGGGCCAAAATACCTGTTGACAGCTGCAGAACGCTCATTGACAAATACAGAAATCGTTTAATTGCAGTGATTGCCTCAAAAGGTTGTGCAACAAAATATTAAGTTATGGGTACCATCATTTTTGTCCAGCCCTATTTCATTAGTTTGTTTGTTTAAATAATTATGTTAATCAACAATTCAAAAGTAATGGCTGATTTTGATTATTTAATTTTCAATAAATTTTTATTTATTGTTACTTTTGTGAGTTTGAAGTGATTTCAGTGAGAATTGTGGGTTTTTCCTTCTTTAACTGAGGGGTACCAACAATTTTGTCCACGTGTGTATAATGTTATATATCGTATGATTTTAAACAGTTTCTGCTCAACCATCTCTGATTTGCCTGAAATATTGATTGCATAAAATTTTGACTGCAGTGATTTATAATCCAGTACACAAATAATTTCTGATTTGTTGAAATCTGGAAACAAAATTGTCATGAAAAGTTCCACAACAACGAAAAAAGTATAGAAGGCATAACTTAATTAGTGATATTTTCTTCACCATATGTAGCCACAAATAGAAAAAACAGTTCCTGATTTTGTTTTTTTGTTAATGAGCTCAAAAATGGGACTGTTTATGACCACTTCATTTTTTCATATTTAAACTCACCCATAATCAGAGATTAGTTGTTCTATTTTCTCCGTATTACAATTTTCTGAATCAATAACATGACGAGTAATAACAGAGCAAATGTCAAGCTTTTGTCTTCAATAGTTCCTGAGATGTTGTTCAAAAAGTCTCAAACCTCAAGAAAAACCCTGATAGAAGTGAGTTGGCAGGCAAGTTTTTTTGTTTGTTTGTTTTGTATGTTTTTTTTTTTAAGTTGATCACAGAAATTGTTTAATATAGCAACCAATGCTTTTCACAGATGCTGTGTTAAATGATTTATTTTTTAAAAAGAAGTTTCAAGCAAATCGGTGATTGTCGAGCACACGATGATGATTTGAGAAGAAACTACCTCACAGAGAAATACATCTGAGGTTACAAATTCTCCAATTAAATTTAAATTTTACGTGACTCATTTGAGTATCAAAGTTGCTACTCTTCTGTATCATTTCTAATTCAAATGTGCCTGACTTATTTGAATAATTTGATTGACTTAACATCTCAAATCCAAAGCATTAATTATTTTACTTCCTGGTCCAACCTTCAGAGTTTATTGGCATCCATGGACTCTGATAGGTGAGATGAAGAATTTATGAAATCAGCATAACACAGTTACACAATCCACATTAATCTGAAATGCTAGCATCGCAATGCTTGGATTTTTCATACAGTGTAACTATGATTAAGTGTCGCTTCCCAGTTTCTGTCTGATGAAATGTTTCTGTGTCAGCAGAGCAGCAAAGAGATTGAGGAACAATTCAAAGAAGTCACGTGTTGATTAAAAGCTTTTCATCTGAGCATGTAGATCCATCAAGCAGCAGCAGTAAAAGTCCTGCTTCTACACACTCCAGATGAAAGTTAACAAAACTGTGCAATGCTTTTGCTTTCATCTAAGTCTCTCTCTGTGCGTTTGCATTTATTTTTGTGAATGATTGCTTGAATAAAACATTTTTAATCTCTTCAAAGGTATGTTGCTGTTGAGTTTCAAGCATACATTTAAGAAATACCAAATTCTGGCTTTGAAATAAAATAAAAACAGTAGCTGTTAACAATAAAACATATCTAGAATCATTCAGATCAAAAGCTACACAGTTTTGTCTGAGATGCTTTTGTGTTCGTCATGCAGATGTTTCACATCATTTAGCTTCTCAGTTTGTGTCTTTGTGGTTGTTTTTTTGTCCTTTTCACTCATTTTCTTTCACATTTGAATCATGTTTTGTATTGCTTTGGTTAATTTGCATCTCCTTGCAGCAATTTCATGTCTCTTTCAGGTCAGCTTGTATTACATTTGAGTTGTTCTGCATCTGTTTTGTGTGACACTGAAGGCATTTTGTGTCTCATTCTGGTTGTTTTGGATCTCACAGTAGCCATTTTCTGTCTCTGAGGTAATTTAGTGTTACATTTTGGTTGTTTGCATCTCCACGTTACAAATTTGAGCCTTTGTGGTCATTTTGCATAATATTTTGAGTCTTAATTTGTTCGTTTTGTGTCTATTTGGAGCCATTTTATACCTCTCTGAGGCCACCTTGTGCTGCATTTTAGCTGTTTTGTGTCTCTTTGTTGTAACTGTCTCTTTGTTCTCATTTGCTCATATTTTAATAATAATAATGGATTAGATTTATATAGCACTTTTCTAGGCACTCAAAGCACTTCACAATGGATCCATTATTCATTCACTCACACATTCTCACTCTGGTGGTGGTAAGCTACATTTGTAGCCACAGCTGCCCTGGGGCAGACTGACAGAGGTGTGGCTGCCAATCTGCACCTCCGACCACCACCAACATTCACACACCAGTGTGAGAGCAGCACTGGAGGCAAGGCGGGTAAAGTGTCTTGCCTCAAGACACAACAGCACATGACTAGGTCAGAGTGGGAATCGAACGCCGACCCTTCGATCATTGGACCACCCGCTCTACCACCTGAGCCACAGTCGCCCCGGCTGTTTGTTTTGTGCCTCTTTTAAGCTATTCTACAGTCGAGGTCATAAGTTTACATACACTTGTAAAGAACATAATGTCATGGCTCTCTTGAGTTTCCAGTTATTTCTGCAAATCTGATTTTTCTCTGATAGAGTGATTGGAACAGATGCTTCTTTGTCACAAAAAATATTCATGAAGTTTGGTTCTTTCATGACTTTATTATGGGTTTACAGAAAAAGTGACCGAATCTGCTACGTCAAAAATATACATACAGCAATGCTAATATTTGGTTACACGTCCCTTGGCCATTTTCACTTTAATTAGATGCTTTTGGTAGCCATCCACAAGCTTCTGGTTGAATCTTTGACCGCTCCTCTTGACAAAATCGATGCAGTTCAGTTAAATTTGTTGGCTTTCTGACATGGACTTGTTTCTTCAGCATTGTCCACATGTTCTCAATGGGTTTTAAGTCAGGACTTTGGAAAGGCCATTCTAAAACCTTAATTCTAGCCTGATTTAGCCATTCCATTACCACTTTTGATGTGTGTTTGGGGTCATTGTCCTGTTGGAACACCCAACTGTGGCCAAGACCCAACCTTCGGGCTGATCATTTTTGGTTATCTTGAAGAATTTGAAGGTAATCCTCCTTCTTCATTATCCCATTTACTCTCTGTAAAGCACCAGTTCCATGGGCAGCAAAACAACCCCACAGCATAATACTACCACCACCGTGCTTGGTGGTATACATGGTGTTCTTGGGGTCAAAGGCCTCACCTTTTTTCCTCCAAACATATTGCTCGGCATTGTGGCCAAACAGCTCAATTTTTGTTTCGTCTGACCACAGAACTTTCCTCTAGAAGGTCATATCTTTGTCCATGTGATCAGCAGCAAACTTCAGTTGAGCCTTAAGGTGTCGCTTTTGGAGCAAGGACTTCCTTCTTGCATGGCAGCCTCTCAGTCCATGGCAATGCAAAACACGCTTGACCATGGACACTGACACCTGTGTTCCAGCAGCTTCTAATTCTTGGCAGATCTGCTTTTTGGTGGTTCTCGGTTGACTCTTAACCCTCCTGACCAATTTTCTCTCAGCAGCAGGTGATAGATTGCATTTTCTTCCTGAGCGTGGCAGTGACCAAACAGTGCCATGCACTTTATACTTAGAATTATTTGCACTGTTGCTCTTGGGACCTGCAGCTGTGTTGAAGTGGCTCCAAGTGACTTTCCTGACTTGTTCAAGTCAATGATTCGCTTTTTCAGATCCGTGCTGAGCACCTTTGACTATCCCGTTGTAGCGTTTGTGGGCATTTGTATCCACTGAGCCCTATTTAAATGGCCTCAGAGAAGTAACCAGCTGTAGTCACTCATAATCAGATTTGGTCACTTTTTCTGTTAACCCATAATAAAGTCATAAAAGAACCAAACTTCATGAATGTTTCTTGTGACAAAGAAGTATCTTTTCCAATCACTCTATCAGAGAAAAATCAGAGTTGTAGAAATAACTGGAAACTCAAGAGAGCCATGACGTTATGTTCTTTACAAGTGTATGTAAACTTATGACCTCGACTGTATGACTCTTTGAGCTCATTCTGCTGTTTTTGTTGTCTTTTTCTTACATTTTGGTCAATTTGTGTAACATTTTGATAGATTTGCATCTCTTTGTTGTCATTTATGTCTCATGGTGATTTTTTGCAATTAATTCAGGTCATTCTGTAACATTTTTGCTGCTTTGCCTCTGTTTGTAACTCACATATGGTTGTTTTGCATATATCTGTTGCCATAGAGTGTCTTTGTGGTCATTCTGTGTCTTATTGTGGTTGTCATGTTTCTCTTTTTGTCACATTTGAGACATTTGATATCTGATTTAGGCCATTCAGCATATTAGTTGTCATTATGTGTTGAAAAGCCCTGATGTTTTACTTTCTAAACTGTTGTGCATTCTCACATTTCACAGACAATAGCAGTATTCATATTAATATTAATGCACAGGATGTGGGCAGAGGGGTTTGTTTGTTGCATTTGCCAAAACAGATTCAGATTCAGTGGCTGTATGAGCTCAAAATCAATATTGGAAGATTGAAAGAGGAGATATAAGACCTGCCCTGTTGGAGGCCTTGCTGTGTATATGAGTGGGTTCACGGTTTTTCAACATAAACATCCTCCTTTAATTTTACTCTTCATTTTAAGAGAGACTTTTGAACTGATGCTTTTATTGTGAAGAGTGAAGAGGCGTTTCCCTGCTGCTGCCTGAGCTGCTCTTTCCAGAATCACTATCAGAGATACAGGAAATCTGAGGAAGCAAAACACATCGGGAGCAGGTACGTTTGCTGCACACAAAATCGCATTTTCATTTACTTGTAATAATGAATCTGTTCTTTGTGTTGTTTGAGTTTTTGAACTGAATGAGATGATGTTTAGTCAAAGCTTTACTGCATGTCACAGAGAGATGCAGGAAAGATGCTCTGAGCTTTCTAAAATGTTATTTTTCTTTGTATTTATTTCATTTTTGTGAAGGTTGTTGTGAGTAGTTTTGGTTTCAAACAGTTTTGTGTGTGTCTGTGTTGTAGGAAGACACTGATTTGTTTTTGTGAGAGTCTGGATGAGGTTACATCATCTTGTTTGTGTCTGTTGTGATCAGAGACTCAAGGAAGTGCAGCACTTCCTGGGAAATTTCTGAACCTCCTAATATGAGATGACAAAAACTGATGACTACTTTTAATACAGTGATGCCACACCTGCTGTTGTGAAAGAACACGTTATCACAGATATCAAATACCTCCAATAATAGGGCTAGATGGTGTGGCTTTGTTTTGTGTCTCTTCTTTATGTTTTTGTGTCTGTTTGCAAATGTTTTTGTCTCTGTACAATTGTTTTGGTTCTCTCTGAGTTTGTTTTGTAGATCTTTGTCTTCGTTTGGTGACTATTTGTTGGTTATTCTAGTGTCTTTGTTGTTATTTTGCATCTTTTTAAGGTTGTTTTGTGTCTGTGAATATTTTGCGTCTCTTGTTGTTGTTTTCGGAGCACTGTTATGTCTGCAGTTGTATTCAGACTAACTGTGACCATTTTTCATCTCTGTGTTGCTTGTATCTCTTTATGGGGGGGGCTGTTGCTCAGGTGGTAGAGCGGGTCGTCCAATGATCAAAGGGTCGGCGTTCGATTCCCACTCTGACCTAGTCATGTGCTGTTGTGTCCTTGAGCAAGACACTTTACCCATCTTGCCTCCAGTGCTGCTCTCACACTGGTGTATGAATGTGTGTGAATGTTGGTGGTGGTCGGAGGGGCCGTAGGCGCGGAGTCTGCCCCAGGGCAGCTGTGGCTACAAATGTAGTTTACCACCACCAGAGTGAGAATGTGTGAGTGAATGAATAATAGATCCATTGTGAAGTGCTTTGAGTGCCCAGAAAAGTGCTATATAAATCTAATCCATTATTATTATTGATTTCTAATCTGTCTGTGTTGTTTTTTTTAATCTCTTTGAGGTTGTTTTGCATATGATTGCATTTGTTTTGCGATTGCTGTATTTGTTTTTAGTGATTTCTAATTCATTTATTGTGATTTTTGCATCTTTTCATTGTTGTTTTGCATCATTTAAAATTTTTTGTGTCTGTAAAAATATTTGTTTTCTCGCAGCAAATTTGCATCTTTTTGAGGTTGTTTTGTGTCTCATTGAGATTGTTTTGCTTTATTTCAATCATCTTTTGTGTTTGTTTGTAATTGTAGTTCTTTCAATTTACATTACCAGTCAAAAATTTGGACACACCTTCTCATTCAATGGTTTTTATTTTATGATTTTATGCATTGAAGATTAAGACATCAAAACTACAAAAGAACACATGTGGAATTATGTTGTACACAAAAAAGGGTTAGTATCCAGTATTCGTCTACAATGTCGAAAATAATTAAAAAAAAATAAAGGAAAAGCATTGAATGAGAAGGTGTGTCCAAACTTTTGACTGTTACTGTTCAGTAATTTCGAATTTCTCTTTGGTTATTTTTGGTCTGTTTTAAATAGTTTGATGCTTATTTATAGGTAATGTTGTCATTTTGTATCTTAAAGTTGTTTTGTGTGTATTTGTGAATATTTTGTTTCTCTTGTTTTTTTCTGTGTTTTTGAGGCAGTTTTATGTCTGCAGTGTGTCACCATCCTTCTCTGCATTTTCCATGTATTTTACAGAGCTGTGCATACAGTACTCTACATTTGTTTACATGCAGGTGTGTTAAAATTCACATTGAAGTTCGTTGCTGTACAAACACGATAGTTTCATGAGGTTCTCAGTTATTTTTCTCTGTTGTCTTAGTAATCGATCTTTCTATTGAAGGATTCATCCTAAAATCTGTTTCCCACATGGTAGGTGTGAGCGATGACCGTCCCTGTTGTGAAGGAAAAGCCAGTGACTGTGGTCACCGTGGCGACCGAGGGGAAGAGCTTGTGTCCTCCACTGTGTCAGATCCTGAAGGCTCTTTGCTACAGTCCAGTCTGCTGCTCAGTGAACAGAGGACTGATGCGGTCCCCTGTGATCGGAGCCCTTGGGGTGAGATCATCTCATTACAGATGTTTGAAATGTTCAAGTGCAGCACAGTGACATGCTCTGCTCTGAATCTTCTGCAGGCTGTACAGATCATGGTGGGCCTGTTCAACATCGGACTTGGTCCAGGAAGAATGAGTATGCACCCTGAGGATTTCACCGACCTGAAAGCTGCTTACTGGCTGGGTGCCATGGTATAACAACACTGTTATGCTCATATTACCTGAAAACCTTTTCAGATAAAAGCAGCAGGAGGACAGTCTCATAGGATAACATCACTAGTGCTTTATGAGAATCAATTCAATGGTTGTAACTTTTACAGTTCTCATTTTAGTTTATTATGATGAAAAAAACTGGTGAAAATCAGTATTGTTTTCATTCTGATGAGCTGTTTGTCTCTCTTCAGTACATTGCTGCTGGAATTGTGTCAGTCTTTGCCAACCGTTTCCCGTCTCGCCGTTTGGTAAGTAAAGAATAATAAATGACAAATCATCTCCTACAGAGTGGTGGAGCCTGTAACAACAGTAATATGTTCTCTCCTCTCAGGTGGGCTTTGCTGTGTTCATGAACATAGTGGGCTCCAGCTTCGCTGTGGTTGGCATTGTGCTGTATGCCATAGACCTGGGAGAATCCTCTTTCAGCTGGTGGTGTGACGATAACTCTAATGATGGGTGCAGATTTATGGCAGACTATGTTCAGGTAAACAGGCATTTAACAGGTAAAAGTGTTTTTGTTTGTTGTTTTTTTTTTACACTGGAAAGGCAGCCCATGAAAAGCAAAACTGTTTTAGGAGACAAAAAAAGTTCATCCACGTGTTGCTGCCTCCCACCATAAGCGACTGAAAATGCATCCAAATTTGTTTTTTTGCAGCATTCACTGACAAGATAATGAAACCATCAAGAAGTGTCCTGATGTTCACAGCTTGGTAAAGGTCAAAACATCTGTTTTTGCAAGGACAAAGTCTTGTCATGTCTTTAAATGATTCAACCAATCACAGATTAGGGCTTCACCTGAGACAAATAATGTCATTGACACATTCCCAGGTGTGTATAAAAAGAACCAAAGCACACCAGACCCTCATGTGAAATACACCCTGACCTCTGACAACATGCCAAAGATTCAACCACAGAGACCAAAGTTTTGATCATCAAGAGCCTGAAGACCAAGCCTGCTACTGAGGGTGGCAGACATCTTTATTGTATCCAAACGTCAAGTGGAGAGGATAAGAAAAAGATTTGAAGAAACTGGTGATGTTCATGACAACCCCAGGTCAGGTAGACCCTGTCAGGCAACTTTTAGAGAAGACTGTTTGTTACTTTGACAGTCCAGGGCCAGCCCCTTTTCAACTGCAGCAGAGCTACACGTGAACTGGTCACCAGAAACCCCTGTATGTACTAGAACAGTTTGTCGAATTCTCTCACGCGGTGGTCTCCATGACCAAATTAGTGCTCAGAAACCAGCATTAAACAGAAGACGACAACAAAATCGTGTTGCATTTGCCAAGGCCCACAGCTTGCAGAAAGGATGAACAATGAAAAGTGGCAGAAGGTTGATTTTTCTGATGAATCATCCATTAAACTCTATCCCAATCAATGCAAATACTGCAGAAGACCTGTTGGAACCCGCATGGACCCAAGATTCACCAAGAAAACAGTCAAGTTTGGTGGAGAAAAAAATCATGGTTTGGGGTTACATCCAGTATGGGGTGTACGAGAGCTCTGCAGAGTGGATGGAAACATCAACAGCCTGAAGTATCAAGAAATTCTTGCTACAAGAGAGGGCAAATTCTGCAGCAGAGTGGCACTCCTTCTCATACTTCAGCCTCCACATCGAAGTTCCTGAAATACAGGAAAGAAGGTCCAGGAGTTCCAGGATTGGCCAGCTCAGTCACCAGACATGAACATTATTGAGCATGTCTGGGGTAAAATGAAGGAGAAGGCTTGGAAGATGAAACTAAAGAATCTTGAAGAAATCTGGGACTCCTGCAAGACTGTTTTCTTTGCCATTCCAGATGACTTTATCAATAAGTTATTTGAGTCATTGGTGAGACGTATGCATGCAGTTCTTCAAGCTCATGGGACACGATATTAATTCTTTTTTGCAGGACACCATGACTTTATGTTCTGATGTTTTTGTAGCATATTTGTATATTCAAAATAAAGTATACGTATAATTTCTACATTATTTTTGATTGTGACAAGACATTTGTCCAAGCAAAATCTGACCTTTCTGTCCTAATTAAGTGATAAAACTCAAAGAATGATACTAAACTTTATTCTGGTATAATAAATATAATCTAGAAGGCTTTGCCATTAATATGAGCTATTTCTGATTCCAATTGATCCACTACAAGTCAAGTTGTTATTTGTTATTCCTACAACTTGGATAAGTGACAAGACTTTAGTCAGGGACTGTAGTTTATTCTTTTTTAAATGAAACATGTAGAATAATGTGATTTTGATAAAATATTGCAGTTCAAGCTTAGATTTGGTTAATTTTCCTGATATAACCAAAGTTTCTTCTTCTGATAAATGGTGTCATTTTGGCAAATAAAAACAGAACACACAACACACATTGAAAACCCACTGGAGGGTTCTGTGGTTCAGAGGGTTGAATCCTCTTTGAGTCTAAACTGAATTCTTTCTTTCTGTCTCATTTCTTATGTGACAGCGATTGCTGACAGGAATGGATGTGACTTTGATCGTCCTCGCCTCCTTCCAGCTCTGTGTCTGCGTGAACTTCACGGTTCTGTTCATTAAGGCTCTGCGCTACAGGGACAATGTAAGAATCATGATCCAAATAACTGTCGTCATGTTGCAGCTGCTGGACATCAGAAATGTCTAGTACAGCTGGATTACCATTTGTGTTAGAACAACTCAAGTAAAAGTGTTGAATTGTGAGCTTTGTTGCTTCATTGAAGTTGTTGTTTGTCTGCAGGGCGTCGCAGCAGACGTTGAGAATTACCAGCCTCTGCTGAAGGAAGTCCTCATGACCAGCCCTGGTGCTTAGAGCCAACTCACACAAACATACAGAAGCATTTAAAATTTTAAAAAAGCATGTGTTTTCCATCCTTGCATTAATTCTTAAACAGCTGGCAGCAGAACCACTCTACAATGATATGACAGAGCAACCCGGTCTCACGGGGATTCGTGAAACTGTCACGTAAGTTTTAGTTTCGGTTTCGTGCGCACCAACACGATTTCGTCATGTTTTTCGTGCCGCTCACCACGAAATGTTTTTCGCTGTGGTAATCACATCTGAAAGTGGTTTATACCGGCGGATTCATGACGATCTAAGCTGTCCATCGGCGTATACTGCTTGTGTGATTGCGTTTGCGGCCGCCGGCCGCCGGACATTCTTGAAATTCCTATGCAAATTGGTAAGTGTACTACCGGCTTATGATTAGGTTATGGTTAGGTTATGGTTAAGGTTATGGTTAGGGTTATGTTTAGGGACGATGTCATGCAAAATATAGCGTTGGATTCGCCACGGTTTTACATTAAAAATATAATATACACATTCTTTTGAAATACGTTCTGAGTGGCACGAAAAGTCCGCCGTTTAAAATACATTGGTGTGCATTTCGTGGTGAGCGGCACGAAAAACATGACGAAATCGTGTTGGTGCACACGAAACCGAAACTAAAACTTACGTGACAGTTTCACGAATCCCCGTGAGATCGGGCTCGACAGAGACATACTAAAGGGAATGCTTACGCTAGACTCCATTTAATGTGACTGGAAATGTTTTAGCTCTTCTGTTTTATTGCATGAGAATATTCTCTTAAACTTGCTGAATAAAAGGTGTTGAAATGGAGAAAGCTGTGTTCATTTCAATTCTACAGTTCTACAGTTTCATTTAGCAGATGTTTATATCCAAAACAGACGTACATCTGAGAGTAAATACAACACAAGCAAGGACCTCGTCAGGAGAAAAAACCTGGATAAGAGCCTTAAAACAAGCTCAAGTGTGATAATAGGACTATGGTGTCAACAAGCAGTGCGTGTGGGTATTAGGGATTTTTAAATTATTTTATTATATTTTTGTTTTCTGTTATTTTTTTGTTGCTTTATGCAGTCTGCCAAGTGTAAGGTGTTCAATGAAGAGCTGTTTTTTTAGTCTTTTCTTAGAGACTGAGAGGGATTCTGCAAACTGAGCAGCATGTAATAACTCATTCCACCACCGGGGAGCCACAGAGGTAGTCTGACTGTAAAAATATATCCATCCATCCTCTATACACCGCTTTATCCTCACTAGGGTCGCGGGGGGTGCTGGAGCCTATCCCAGCTGATTCAGGCGAAGGCAGGGGACACCCAGGACAGGTCGCCAGTCTGTTGCAGGGCTACATACATAGACGAACAGTCACACTCACATTCACACCTACAGGCAATTTAGAGTCATCAATTAACCTCAGCATGTTTTTGGACTGTGGGAGGAAGCCGGAGTGCCCGGAGAAAACCCACGCATGCACAGGGAGAACATGCAAACTCCATGCAGAAAGATCCCAGGCCCACCCCGGGATTCGAACCAGGGATCTTCTTGCTGCAACGCGAAAGTGCTAACCACTACGCCGCTGAGCAGCTGTAAAAATATAGTTTTCCTGAATTTTAAAGACATAAAAACAGAATCATTTTGCAGATATCTGCTGTTATTTTCATCATTTTTTTTACAGTATTTGAATGTTGCAGTATATTTTTTTCTGTTACTCTTGCTGTCATATTTTTATAATCAGCCAACTGTCTCTTTAGGTGCTGAAGATAAAACACAGGTAAACAGAGGAAAAGAAGTGCGTAATGTGTAGAATTTAAACCTACACAGCACAAACATGTGGAATCA
The DNA here is from genome assembly GCF_021347895.1 of Acanthochromis polyacanthus. Taxonomy (NCBI): domain Eukaryota; kingdom Metazoa; phylum Chordata; class Actinopteri; family Pomacentridae; genus Acanthochromis; species Acanthochromis polyacanthus. The sequence continues at coordinate 28,917,864 of NC_067124.1, forward strand.
ATGCACTGATTAAATCCCTGCTGTTTATTTCCAGACCGTTCTTGGGTTGACAGTTTTATTCTATGAAGCCGTTTCTGACATGCATTTTCAAACAGAGCATATTTCTGGTTTATTGTGTGGCTGCATTACTCCATTTTCATTCAGTGCAGTTTGTTGGAAATCAGTTGGCCACTAGATGGCGTTCATTCTCTTAATATCCCACACAGCTGCTGAACTGAGGATATCCTCAGGAGAAAACAAATGGATTCACCTGCTTCTCTGACCTTCACATTTTGTATTGTCTAAATTAGACTCTAACTCTTAAAAATGAATTTTGAGTATAATGTTAGGGAATAAATAACGTCTTTTAAACTGTTGATAAGCTTAAGTAAAATGCGAGGAATGTCAGAGCAGGACATGAAACATAATTAAAGACAAATATATTACTAGATCAGTGGGTCATTTATTTATTGTCCTTATTAAACTATAGCTGGGAGAGGGATTAGGTTTATACCCTACCAATGTTTTTTATTTTTTCGCTTTTACATTTGTTTGTGTTGTGAGTAATCTGACTCCATGACGACACAGAGCCACCAGGCTGATGGGGCTCAAGGAGCAAAGACCTACTGGTCTTGTGCCAGAAATACAATATATACCACAAAGAGGCACAAAACAACCAAATGAGATGCACAGGAGCCATAAAATAACTTCAAAGGTACAAAATGGCAACAAAGAAATGCAAAATAAGACGGAAAATCTACCAAATAAGCCACAAAAAGATAGAAAATGGCCTCAGAGAGACACAAAAGAGGAAAAAAACGCTCACAAAGTGCTGAAAATGGGTGACACCTGTCCTGATTTAGAACAACATTCTGCTCTTATTAAAAAGACAGCAGGTGCTTCAGTTTGACCTGCTGATTCATGTCTGTTGCACAACACATTTACAACCAGAGCGGCTTAAGTCCGAGCCGCAGGTATGTCTGTGTTTTCACGGGTTTTCAATGGTGACGTGTGAAGTTTTTAAAGGTACGAAAAAAGGATTACAAGTTAAATTGCTCACAAATAGTTTGACTCACTGGTCTTTTCCAACACTTGTAAACAATTGCATTTAAGTTACTCATAATGTCCTATTTAGTTTCATCAGTTTTGTCTGTCAACTGCTCGAAACGGAAAACTATAGAGCAAAAGTTACTCATCTGAAGCTCATTTCAGAATATTTTTTATCGGCAATGTGTTTTTTAATGCTGATTTCTCTGCTGTTTGAGCTGAAGCTGACTTGTGAGCTAAGGTTGCAGCAATGCTGCCCCACCCTCATTATCTCCACACTGAGGTGCCCAACACCTTCATAAAAATGTATGTGTGAATTTAACTCAGTATTTTACATGGTAGCTGTCCAAATACCCACTATTCTTATATATTGTTTCATGTTTGACATTATATATGAAATCATTGTTGAAATCAATGTTATTTCTTAAAATTATATGATAATAAAGACGCAAAAACTAGATTCCTGTGTAAGTTTTACACATCTGAAATAATTTTCTGTAAAAAAGAACTGATCCCGATAACACTTCTCCTATTTAATAAAAAACACTGATTAGCTACACAAATAAATGTTGTTTAACCTTTAACTTCCTTTATTATAAAATGTCCATTGTGTTCAGCATGCCCAAACATAAAAGCAGAGGAACTGTAAAGCCAATGTGTAGGTTTGAGACTTTATTTAAAATGTAATATCTTCTAGTTTTTATAAATATGCTTGTTTAGCATGTGGCTAAAACACATGGTAAATGTCATCAAGTCTAACATGCTAAAAAAATTCATTTTGAATAACAATAACTTGCACATGGCAATAGAGAGACAACAAACATCCCAAAATGTGATGCAAGATAAATTTAGAATAACAACAAAGACGTTAACTTTCAACCAAGGGAAGTAAAACAATCAAAAATGTGACATGAAGTGAATATAAAAGAGACATAAAATAACAAATATTTATTGAAAACGACCACCAAGGTACAAAATATCAAAAAGAAAAAGAGCGAGACACAACATGAGACATGAAATCGATCAAAATTCTACATCTTTTCCACCACACGTATGAAATTCCAGAGCTGACTTGACTTTATGGAAACTCTTGGCCTCGTCTGAACACTCAAGGAGCTCAAGAGCACATTGAGATATTAGGATTCTAGTCCGGAAATCAGCTCAAAGTGTCTGTTTTGTAGCAGCAGCGGGAGAAGAAACCAGTGAGGAATTATCTGCATAGTTAGTTCTGCGGTCACTGGTTGTTGTTCCAGGTATCAGAGTTGATGATCAGAGACAAAGAGGTATGAAGCCTCGAGCTACACTGTGAAAACAATATCAGCAATGTGATACCACCTCCAAGAATTTGCTTTGACACAGCAGGGACACTTATACTTGCTGGGTCTTGCCCAAACGTCGGTATGTACAGAGTGAGCACGGGGGGTTGAAGAAGATGGAGCTTAAAGAAGGTGACCAGGTGGTGTTTGAGCACAGAGGAAAAGTCAAGGAAAAGCTTCATTGGTATAGAGTTAATCCAAAACTTTAACCCAGAAATTTAAAAAGTTTTGCCCTCTTGCACCAAACCGTAATTTGAATGCTGAGAAAAGCTGCAGAGTTGGAGAATGAATCTCTGTGACCAGTTTCATAAATGTACGGAGAAAATGGACGATAGATTTATTATTCTGTACCTTTGAGGATTTCCAAAGTGCTTTGACAGAAAAAAGCAAACACAGGATACCAATGACAGCAAAATACGACAGACACAAAACAGCAAAAAGCATCTGGTTTATTTTTGACTGGAAGATCTTCAAGATTATAAAACACAACCTTGGGACAGACATATTTCGCGAAAAAGAAAAAAATCCTCTCTATGTCCACCATTGCAAGACATCTCAAATAAAAGCAACAGAAATGACTATGTTTAGATGCATGCTCCATTGCATTATCTACAAAGAAGTTCTTCAGAAGAGATCAAGGACATAGACGCTACGTAAGAGTATTTAAGCAACTGCTAACTTCATTGGGTTTTCTTTGAATTCTCAGCAGAAGAACTCAACATCCCGACTTCAACTGAGCTGCATTCAGAAACCAAGCCCCTCCCACCCCGCACCACCTGATTAAAACATGTGGCCATTTTTTGATGACTGCTGTTTCTATTGAGGCTGAAGTAAGTCGGAGTCAAGGGTTGCGCTGAGGTGGCAGCACAATGTGTTCCTGCACGGCGGGCGAATCTTTTCGTTGCCACGTGATGTTTTTCCTGCGTTCCTGAGGTCACCTGATGGGCCGGACTCAATGCAGGGCTGTGTGGCCAAATCATATTCATGGACGAGTAATTCTGCTGTGATTAAAAGCAGCACTTCGCCTATTCAACCGGTCTGGGTCAGCAGCCCCTTGAACCCACCTGGACGTACACACTAACTGGCCTGTAGCAGCATTTTCATAGAGAGGAGGACAAAGCTGCAGGCCAAAACCTGTTGACACTTAGAGATGTATAAATCTTGACAAATATGGGTTTTATGAAAACCCATTCTGGCTCGGAAGGTAAAAAATTTCATTTTTCCTTGTTTTTGTGTCGTCATATCTCATTCCGATTTCCAACACTGGTCAAGTCATGGTGTAAAATCCATCCACCACATACAGTACAACTGCAGCTTAAATGTGCAATAACAGGTTCTTTTGGAGCCACAGAGACATATCTCGGTCTATAGAGAACCAAAGAAGCCTTGGTCAACTGAAATTGTACCATCTCTTCAATCAATCAAATGGAAAGTCATCAAACATGCCCAGATTTGCAGCATTTCAAATTATCTTGTGCCTGGTTCACTAAAAGACTCATGTTGATATGGTTGCTGAAAATAAAACTAGATCAACTGGTGATCCAGCACAAGAACTACTGAGGAACACAATACAGAAAAGTTAGTTGCTGTTTAGATGATCTGCCTTGTTGGTTGTTGAGCTGTGATACACGAGCTGCTGTTTGCAAAGTTTACACCCGAGTCTGAACTAAATGCCTCACCGATGACGTCTTTGTTTGTGATGTCAGTTAGTTCTGAGTAGACTTCCAGTACACATTCAATAAACAGTGAACAATTTAGACATCCACATGAGTCTCCATTAGTTAGAGCCAGTTCAAAGTTTTCCGAGTGTCCAAAAATTCTTCCAAGTTTCTTCATTTTCATGCTCATTTTATGTAATCTTTTCTCTGAAAGCTGCTGATGAAGCAGTGTGTGGGCCTCAGCTCACTGAAGGCTTTGCCAATGGAAATTTGGAGAGAGATTTGGTTCGTTAAGAAGCAAAGGGAAAGTTGAAATTCCTTCAGTCTGGGTTCTATTGGCAGACAGGTATCCAGACGACAACGTCTCCTCTCTGTGGCTGGTTTTTATTTTCCTGAGCCCCTAGATTTTTCGCAAAGTTCCTGCTGTTAGGAGCAGAAGTTTGTTTTACTCTCATCTCTCACTGGGTTCCTTTTCTGCTGTCATATAAACTTAGGCTTCTTGTCATAGTCTATGTTGTTTTACTATTTTATATTGCTTCTAATGCATGACTTTCAGGGTATTTCAGTCTGTCTTATCTCATTTATTATTTGCTGAGAGCTGGTAAATTAAATGACCCTGAACAGGAACTTGACTATGATAAAGTTAAATGAAGACAGGACTGTGGCACTAGGCCACAAGGTTACAAATTAAAGGCTCAGCCCTTGACCCTTAGGCTGAGAGGATCTGGTGGCTCTTTTACTGTGTTGGGGCATTTTGCTGTCATGATTTGGGTCCACCATGCCCCTGAGATTGAGACATCACTGCAAACCACTGCAAAGTTGTTCTGGGTGATGAAGCATTTCAATCCTCATGAGATCTTTAGGATGACAAAGACCCATCCACTGGACATGAGGGTTCACTGAGGCCTTGGATGAAAGTGATCTGAATCATGCTGCTTCACAATCACCACAACTCAACCTAACTGAAGATTTATAGGAGACTTTGGACCAACATGTCAGATGATCCATTTCCCATTGACTGGTGTCTTCAGCACTGTGGACGGTGGAGGAATATCACACAGACAAGATGGCTGCTAGTCTAGATAATCTGCCATGTTGGTTTATGAGCAAAACGCAGCCACACCAACGAGTTCTTTGACGCATTGTCAGTTAGTTTGAAGCCGACTCCCAACGAACATTCAGGAAGCGTTCATTAAATAAGTTAGACCTGGCAGACTCCATTAGGTTGGGTCAGTTTAAAGTTATAAAAGCACAGGGATGTTCATAGGTGGTCTGTTCCTAGAGCTACTAAATATAATTGGTTAATTCTGGAAGAGTTATGAGAGAACCGCCAGTGATTGTCCAACCAAGAACAGTTTGGTCAGATGTGAGCATACTAATCAACCTGTAAACTACAACCGTAGATGCGTCATCACCTTTTTCAGAGATGTGGCCAACTTAAGAGCAAATATTTGTTCATTTACACATTTGGAATCATGTTTCCATCCAGTTGATGAATTGCCACTCTCTTTTAGCTTTGTTTTTGGTCTCTGCCAACTCTTTCAGGAAATATCAGGTTGTTTAGCTGCTAAATCCTCAGTTAGGTTCTAGGATCATCAGGGGTCACTGAATGAAAATAATGTGAACCATATGCTGTCTTGAAGGAAACATATTGTGATTTTTAAAATCAAATCTGCCCACTTGGAGAGCCATTGCCAAGGAGCATCTTACTGAAACACATTCTGTTGATATTTCCGTTAGATGTCACCCATCTGTGTTTTTATGATCTGTGAACATTTTAGGCAAGCAGTTTGTTTGTTTTTTTGCATAAAGGTTAATGTTGTTTGGTTGTAACAGGATCTTTTTGTCATACTTCCTTTGCAATGTTTCTTATGTTTCCTCCAGTCAGAAAGGAAGGTTAAAAATAAGGCATTCTGGGATTATACTGACCTTTTCTGTGCTCAGACAAATATCTTTGACCCACTTGTATTTCACTGCACTTGTTCATTTGTGTTGACCCGTCAGTGCAATGTGTTACAGGGACATGTGCCGAAGATAGAAAAGCCACAACCACATAATTGCAGAGCACTATGGGTGTTTCCCAGCTAGAAACCATCACATCCTTTTTCTATTTTTTTTTTTTTGTGTGTGTGCTGTGAGATTTCTCCACAGAACAGCTGGGTGTTAAAGATGTCGCTCAACCTCAGCAGAACCTGAAAGAATTTATTCCCTCTCTCTTTGCTGGTTATGAAATCTGTTTATTTGCACATGTAACTGTTGCTGTACAACTACTCCATAGCGATTACCAATCACAGTGGTCCAGATTAAACCCTTTCCACCTCGGAGGTCCAATGTAGCTGCTATTGCTAACGTGACACACACTGTCATGATTCACATGGAAGCAGCACGGCTCTGCTTCATTTCTGCTGCATCATATTTGTTGATTTTTTTTAGAATGGGTTAAATAACATCAGTGCTACTAAGTGTCTGATTTACAGTTTTGTTTAGAGGATGACTCTGGGTCTCTGTTCAGGATCTGCTGGGGACATGCTATATTTCATACTATACAGTACACCAAAAGTAGTATCCTTAAAATACCTAGTCATCCTCCTGCTTCTGGTTGGATTTTGCAGTGAGCCAGCATGTTTTTCTGGATATTCTGACCCACAATCCTCTTCTCAGTCACATGACGGTGTGTTGACTATAAACAAGCTTGAGTTGACAATAGTGTACAAACAGATGGCAGCTCATTTCATATTACACTGTTTAATGTTATTATGACAAAGTAATCTGTCCCAGTTGTATTTCTACTGCATGAAACAGCGTGTTCTCTGTGAAAGTAGCCGCAGCACAAACTTAAAGCACTTGTGGGATAAATAGGATTTGACTTGGGTATATGTGCATTACTGGTAGGAAATATTAGCACCTACACAGATACATTTCTTTGTTCACACTTGTTAATGTTTGGCCTGTAGCATAAGGGTCTACAAACATAAAAAGATAAAGTATACACAAAGTCTATGTACATTTTCTATCTTCTTGAATTGACTCTTACACCTTGTAACACTTTGTCAGCCTGAATGTCACTGTGTTGATCTCCTTTAATTAAGGCCCGAATGAGGTAAAAATAACAAAGTGGAAGAAAAAATGTCTCTTTCAGGTGAAGTTCTTCACATGTCATTCTACCTGGTAAATGCAACACAGAGCTATTTCTTCTATTTCAAAATTCTTTTAAGTGTCTCAGATCCACAGAGACCAAAACTTGTTCATGTTGGCCTCAGTTATGGAGATGTTACTGATTAAACTTGGAGAAGTTTTTCATCTGGAAGTGTCACAAAAATAACTTAAGTTTCTCTGACACAGAATCTGCTAAAGTGACAACTGAGACCACATTTCCAAATGTTACCTTCAAGCCTATATTCTGCACAATGACAGGATGAAAATATGTTTACCTATTTTATTGTTACTTTTTTTTTCTTGTATTGTGCATTTGTGAAGCACTTTTTCTGTCTAAAATGCTCTATTTTAACTCATGCTGCTGTCTCAGATCAGTAGTTCCAACTAAAGCTTTGTAAAGTTAAATATTGTAACTGCAGATCTCAGAGTGTAGTGGTGTAGTTCAAGCAGAAGCAGCTCTAATGAAGAAGTACTGCAGAAAGCTGCTTAGTCTTTGTTTGAGGCTAAACTAGCTGCTAGGCAGGCTTCATGGATTATATTGTTATGTAGATAAAAGAAGAAAACCTTGGACTTTAAATTAGGCTCTTCAGGCAGAGTTTTCTGTGGGAGAGAAAAACTTTGTTGCTTGCAGATGCTGTTCAGGCACAAAAAAGCAGCAATATAACAAACTGAAGGAAAGGAGAGACCCCAAAAAGGAGAATATGAACTCTTTTATGAAATATTAAAGTTTGCAATGCATGTAAAGCACACAAAGTAGTATAAATGAAAGCCTTTGAATTATAACCACAAATAGTATTAGCCAGTCTGTATAAAGAGTAATATAAACATAAATAACACTGCTGTTAAATTGCTTTTTAGTGATTTTACACTCATGAATCAAATTAAGATCAATGATCCCAATAAATTAAAAGCGCTTTCTTCCAGAATCAGTCCTAGAACCAGACAGTCAATCACAAAAGCATACAAACAAAAGATGTGAGTTTATTTGGAAGATTTATTACATTCACTGCTTTGGTGTACCAACATAACTTTAATTCAGAGATGCTGAAGAGACCCAAATATGCTGCATGGAAATAACAACAAACAGATGTGCAATCATTTTTACAGCTTGTTTTTGTCAGATATTCAAATGTTCAAAGGAATTTATCCCACTTAATAACATACAAACAATACAAAGAAACACACAGATTACAGTGGTGCATGAAAACACACACAATGTATAGAACAATCCAAACAGCAGTGCCCCTGTCATGTATTTCTGTTAGTGTGCATGTTTTTGATTCGATTATACTAATTCTCATATTAAAAAAAAAAATCTCAAAAGATCCCAAACCCCCAAAACTCGACAGTTTGTTCCTTTATATCAGTAAACCTTCAGAGTAAATGAAGTTACAGGTTGTGAGCTTCCAGTCTGAGTTGCACAACCACACAGGTGAGGCTGCGACACGGGAACAGCAAAGCATCGGTATGTAAATAAAGAGCTGCCGTCTCCACGCCTCGGCATGTTCGCGACAGGGTGTGTGAATAAAGTTGCGTGGTTCACTACAGAAAAGGTTGCTATTAAATCCTTGGACAGGCGCAAGTGACAGGATTTACTATTTCTGAGCCACCAAAATCAAAGCAAAGGCCTCCATTTTATTCTGTGCGAAGGTCTGGAGCCATTTTCTCTCCTGGTTGTGGTTTAAATGTCCTCAGCAGGGCGAGGTCGCCACTTATCAGCACCAGCGCACACGTAATCTCTGCATGACAGCTGCACTCAAACCAGCAACATGTCCTGCTGACTTGCATAACATAGTTGTATTTTATTAAACATTTTAATTACTTTATTAAAAATGTACCTGACTGTAAAAGTTTTGGGGTCTTTCATATCACTATGTTATCATCTGAACCCCTAAAATCCGCTGACAGGTTTAAAAGGCACGTCATCTGTGTGTTTTTTTTTAGTCTACAAAATTACACCAATTTTTAGAGCTAGAAACTGTAAAAACAAACAAATATGTTTGGTTTTCAACTTTTCGACTGTCCTTGAACTACTCATCTGTGACATGGCTTTCAATTAGAATGTTTAACCCAAATCTAAACTCAAAATTGGGATATTTCACCATTTTCTTCCACTTGTGTACATTTTAAAAGTTGCCAAAAATAAAGCTTTTGCTATAACCACATCCTGTAAAAAAAGACCTGTCCTCTTTGCCACAACTGTGAAGCTATTATTGAGTCAGCTGTGACCAACAGTCTTGTGACAAAAATTCAGAGACTTTTTGGTCGACATACAGGCAGCGTTTCCACAGAGCAATATGGAAACAACATATAACTAAGTAGTACAATATCTATACTAATTGCCACCATTTATTTTTCCATTATTGGTAACACCTGTGGGCACCTGGAAGAATGTTGCACATGCTTTGAATTCATTCAGTTTTTTAAAATGAAATAATTTTGTAAAACCAATTTTTTTCTGATTTACGGCAATTCAGCTGTGCCATACTGCATAGTTGTACTGTTTCCCTATAGATGCAGAGCCTATAATTCAGTGAAAAATGAGCTCACAGTGAGGAAAAGTGTGACAGGAGCAAACAAAAAACACCCAGAAAGTGCTTCAAGTTTAGAGGGTAAATTCATATTTCTATTTTCTATTTGTTGTTTTCTTTCTTTTTTCCTCTTTGTTTTTGTAAATTGACTCCATGTTGAAAAAAAGAGTTGACCCTCAATGATTTCTCAAGTTTAACTCAAGGTTGAATGAATGAATGAATGAATGAATGAATGAATGAACTATGTCTGAAAGAAATTGACTATTAATGTTTAGGTAAGAGACTAGTTCATTATAAAAAGGCTATCAGAGGGTAGTGACTAAGGCACACATTGTGTAATAATTCTATGTTAAGGCCAAGCAGAGAGGCAGCAGTTGTCTGCGATTGTGCAAATGTGAGTAGCCTCTAAACATAGAATGATTTCTGAGAGTTTTTCCAGCGTCTGAGACTTCAGGCTGAGTGAACGCAGACATAGAAGTTCTTGTGCTCCTCCCAGTAGTGCAGCTCGTCGGTGAAGCTCCAGGAGCAGGCCAGGTCTTTGCTGGTCTTGACCGTGTGAACCACGCAATCGCCAGGCAGCTTCTCAAACAGGAGCTCTGCCACGCCCACCACTGTGAGCTTCTTCTGACTCTGGATCAGCTGCTGGATGTGGTTCTTGTCCACAGGCTCCGCTGAGGAACTGTAGGACACCCAGACATTGAGCTTCTCGTCTGAGGATGGCACCTGGAAGCGGCTCTTCCCAGTCGGGCAGTGGAAATCCTTCTTGTTGGCGAAGAGGCCTGAGGGTGACCTGAAAATACGCACGGACCAGCCCACCCAGTCGTACTTCTTCTTCAGTTTCTCGACAATAGCATCAGCTAGCTGCTGGCTGGTCAAGTGTGCCTGATCTCTCACCAGTCGTCGAGAATCCAGCTCGGCTTGTGTGGGGAATCCGACGATGCACTCTTCAATGACGGCGTTCATTCTTTCCTGAACAGATTTCATCTTCTCCCCCCAGTCCTTCAGGAGCGCCTCCTCCTCGTCGTATCCCTTCAGAGCAGCGTGGCCCAGCAGCGCAATGAGTCCGACGCAGAAGAGCTTCTTGAGCCGGGCACAGAAGTCCTCCATCGGTCGGCGGCTCTTCTCCTCGTAGTTCAGGATGATCTCCAGCACAGATTCCCCCGAGAAGTTATCTCCCGTCACAGCGCTGTACAGGGTGTTCAAGTTTTTGTCACCACCGGTTTTGGCAAAATGCTCCAGGAAAAGCTTCTTCTTCACCTCCCGGAACTTGGGCTTGGCGTTGAGGATGTCCATGTACTTCCTGAACTGGTTGGTGATGTTTTCCTCCACAGAGAAATATGTGGCATCCACGCTGCTCTTCTTGATCTCGTCGTTGATCCGCTGAATCTCCTCGGAGATCACCTCCAGGCGCTCACGGACCTTCTGGAACTGCTCCTTCATGAATTCTGCCTCTTTGCTTTCCACGTTGTCCAGAGCCAGTTTGACAATTGGAGCAGCGATGGAGAAAACGGGGAAGAGGTCGCCGGCGATGCTGGCCACCACTTCGGCTCCCTGCTCGAACACTTCCATCACCGTCTCCACCATGTCCTTCCTCTCGGCCACAAGCTTCTGTAGCTGCCCTGCCATCTTTGCTGCTGCTTTTATAGACTGATCCTAACAAGAGAAAAGTGTGCTTAGAATCAGTCAAAACCTCTTTCCTGGGACAGTAAAACACACATTGAGGTTAAAAAAAGAGCAAAAACAAGTCAAGCAGCATCAACCATCTCAGCTTTTGATTTTGCAGACATACTTACAGCTCTGCTCCACTGCTGTTGGACTGTGGCCTCTCTTCTTACAACACTGCAAAAACTGATAAGGAAAGAGAGAAACAGTCAAGTGAGCTTCAGTGCTGGTCACACCCAGTGAGCAGTGAGTCAACAATGCCAAGGGAATTCAGCAATGACGGAAGACCAGTATGGGATGAGCTGCTGGTGTGTTGGATAGGAATAAGAGGCTCGCTCAGATTTTAAAGTTTTACAAGTTTAAATGCCAAAAACAGAATTATTTAATACCAGCTGTTTTCTCAGCAAAAAAACATGTGATTCGTTGATTACACCTTCGTAAATATGAATATTTTCTGGTTTCATTACTCCTCTGTGACAGCAAACTGACAAAGAAGATTCTGTCACTGAAGCTATAGCCAGCAGCCAGTTAGCTTAGCTTAGCATAAAGACTGGAAACAGACAGCCTGGTTCTATGCAGAGCTTATGCAAAGGATCTACCACCATCAAAAGTTTACTAATTAATGCATTCTGCATCTTTAATTTAATTTGTATAAAAGGCCAGTTGCATTTCCCTGTTTCCAGTCTATATGCTAAGCTAACCAGCTGCTGGAGCTCCTTACTTATCTAATGCCAGCGATTTCTCAACAGAAAACATGTGATTATCTGATTCCAGCTTCTTAAATGTGAATATATTCCGGTTTATTTTCTCTTCTGACAAAACAAGCCTTTTGAGGGCATCATCTTGGCCTTTTTTTAACCCTTTTTGTCATTTTCTGGCATGTTATTGACCAAAACAACTGACCGATTACTTCAAAAAATAATCAAAAGATTAACTGACAATGGAAATAAATGTTAGTTGCAGTCTTAATATACATTACCGCTTCAAAATAAAAGGGAACAGAATGCACTTATTTGTTTCCCTGGCAAGAGTTGGATGACATCGATGCCATTCTCATGTATGAAGGCTACAGGGACTAAAAAGCTATGACCTGCTGCCAGTTAGCCTAGCTTAGCATACAGAATGGAAACAGGGATGTTGAAGAGATTCTGTTTAATGGAACAACAAATTATTGTTTACTTTACACCTCGGCAACCAGCCTCTTGCCTCATGTTTACACCCACGTAGCCGGTAAACTGTCATGTGAAATGTGTTTTCAGGTGTGTTAGTATACACAAAGGTTATTTCTGAAACGACTCTACTCGTCTGGACAGAGATTGATTCAGTTTTAAGACTGTTTTAAAATGAAAGTGTATTAATGTGGATATACGTTGTGTTTAAAAGCTCTGCAATGCCGGGTAGCAGGAAATGACTGATTCAGCATTTTCCCCAAATGTTAGATCTGTGTTTTAAAAAAACAAAAACTGCTTTCAGTTAAATAATGAATTTGAAATGTCAGTCTCTTTAATTACTAATAATCAGCATTGCTATCAGCCCTGAAAAACCACACTAGTTGATCCCTGCTGGGCAGTTACTAATGAGAAGGAAAATCTGTCTTGCACTACTTCACCTTTAAAACAAGAAGTCTGCTGCACTTGGAAAATCTTAATCTAACACAGACAGCTCTTACAAATGCCAGGAATCCCAGAAATAACTGAGAGAGCCCTCCTGGCTGATTTTCTGGGCATGTTTGGACATGTCCTACAAAACTGGAAATGTATCATTTTGAGGAAATCACATTTCAGTTCAAAGTGACGGTACGGTCGCCCTCTGGCTTCACAGCCTTCGTCTGTGTTTACAGCTCCTGAAGCTGCATGTTTAACTTCAGGTTTCTGGCCTTCAGAGTGTTTTTCTCAGTTTGCGTCTGAAGCAGCAGGACTGTTTCTGTTCAGTCAATATCAGAGCAGCAGGCGTGGGAAGTGATTAACTGGAAGAGGTTAAACTTGCTGGGCGAGGGTGCGTTTTCCAGTGAAACTCAGCAGGTTACCACGGCAACAAGACAATGGAAAATAATCAGTCAGCTCATCTGTCTCTGCTGAGGTCTGCTCTGGCCTGAAGGGGTTTATCAAGCTGGACAGCCCAAGACGGAAATCAATTCTCACTTAATCAGTGACCTATCAGCTAATAAATTAAACAACAACTAGTTTGATAACTAACAATCAACTTGAGTAACTTTAGAAAAGAAATTCTCTGGTTGCAGCTTCTTAAATGTGAACATTTTCTGGCTTCTTTCCTCCTCTATGACAGTAAACTCAATATCTTTGGGTTGTGAAGCAAACAAGATGTTGGAAGACGTCATCTTGGCCTTTATGGATACTTTTTTTCACCATGATCTGACATTTTATCAACTAACAGCTAATGGATTCATCCAGAAAATAACTGACTGATTAACCAACAATGAAAATAATCATTGCTTGCAGCTGTAACAAAGATACATTACTTCTCCAAAATGACATGATTAAGGGGCTCACTCAGATTTTAAACTTTACTTGCTCAGATGACAAAAGCAGGGTAACTATTATTTATCTAATACAAGCAAATCCTCAACAAAAAATGTGATTCTGATTGCAGCATCTTAAAAGTTCCTACTTCTGGTTTCTTTTCTCCTCTTTCACTGGAAACTAACAAAACAGGACGTCTAAGGACACCATCTTGGCCTTTTTGGAATTTTTTTCATCATTTTCTGACATTTTATCAACCAAACAACTAATCAGTTACATCCAAAAATAATCAGCAGATTAATCCACGACAAAAATAATTGTTAGTTGCAATCCTGACTTCCTTTACTGCTCTAAAATTAAAGCGACAAATTGTAGTTATTTGCTTTCCTTGCAAAAATTATATGCAAACATTCCCATATATGGAGAATATAGTGAATATGAAGCTATATCCTGCAGCCAGTTAGCCTAGCTTAGCATAAAAACTGGAAACAGACAGCCTAGCTCTAAGTAGAGTGGGCAAAATCCATCAACCGGCACCTAAAGCACTGTTTAACGCATACTGCATCTTGTTTATTTAAGTGCTTAATGACAAGTTGTGCTTTTACAGCAGTTACTGGAGTCACAGTCACTGCTTCCAGCCAAGAAGTAACCTGGGAAAAGAGCCAGGCTAGTTATATTTCTGTGTTTCCATTCTTAATGCTATGCTAAGCTAACTGTTTGCTGGAGCTTCAGATTTATCTAATGCCAGCAGTTTCTCAACAGACTCTCTCATTCCAACAAATTCTGCATCTTGTTCATTTCATTTGCACAAAATCATGTTAAACATCAACTAGTGCATTTACTGCAGTTCCTGGAGTCACAATCACTGCTTCCAGTCAAGAAATAATGTGGAAACAGAGCCAGGCTAGTTAGATTCCTAGTCTTTATGCTAAGCTAAGCTAACTGACTGCTGGATCTGGGTTCATATTTATTGACAAGTATAAAGAAGAGCATCTTGTTTATCTCTCAGCCAGTAGTATGTCCAACATGTCAAACCTTTGTTCTAAATCTAAATGATGTGAACCACAAAGCTAAACTGTGTGTGTCACAAAACATTTATTTACGTGATTTCCCAGCAAAAAAACAAACAAAACAAAACTGTGAACAAAAGCAGAAGATCCCAGCTGCAGCACAGTTCCTGTATCTTATTAGATCTGACAGTCGTTGCTGAAAACTGTGAATTCCTGTTTTCCACTCGTGTTCTGTTTCTTTCTCAGCCTCCCAAGGGTTTTGTAACTGCAGTCTGAGTGCATGAAGCACCTCAGTACAGATGGTTCAAACACAAAAGTGCTTCAAGAAATCACATTTTCAGAGAGAAAGAGCCGTTGCAGCTCATATAACAGAGATATAAATGTCAGTCCATGGACAAAGGGCTAGAACTTCCTCTTACACCCTAAAAGTAATGTGCTTCTCTTATTAGTAATGACATTTTACACTATTTTATGCCACATGTCAGGTGGAAATATTGCACTGGGTACTCTGTGCAAGTATTTGGCAGCTGTAGTTACTCATAGATGGAAGAACTACTCAGACTGTATACTTAAAAAAAACTACCAAAACCACATTGTGGAAATGCTCTGTTACAAGCAAAAATCATGTACTTATTTTAAGCAAAAGTACAAAAGTATTGAAGTCAAGACAAAGTACCAAAAGGAAAACTACTCATTATACCAAGCAGTCAAATTAACTTTAGTGTCGTTGCTAGTAAATGTGACTATTTTTTGATGCTTATGAATTCTTCCTTCACTGTGAATCTATAATATTACATCATAATATATTAGTTGATTGTGTTTGGTAACTAATTACTAATACTAATTTTCAGAATAAATATTTACATTACAAATGGAGAAATCTGTAAAATAATATGCGAAAGAGAGATGAATCCAGTGGTTTTCAGCCATTTAAGGCCCTTTTAGGTTTAAAAAAAAAAAATCACATCCTTTTTTTTAACAAACTAATACAATGTACACATTAAAGAACAGTCCAAACAGCTTAAGTAAAAGGTAACTAGACTTTTCTTTTTGGTTCGAGATACAGCCTCACATGGCTTAGACTCCATATACCTGAGACTCCTCATCAGTCAGAACTGAGGAAGCCTTTTGGATGAGAGTGAAAGGTCTTCAAGAACCAAAAAGAGAAGTCCAGTCACATTTTACTGACGCTTTTAGAATCATCATGACCTGGACAAAGAATCTACAAGCCACATACTTTGGGGAATAGTAAAAAAAAGGAACAGAAACTTGTGTTGAACTTGTTTTTTGAATGTTTATTCTCCATTAATCATGTGGTGACCTTCAGATTTACCTTTTGACCCTGTGGAGGAGCCTGCTGACCTTTAGGTTGGAAAACACTGGAATAAACTGAGCAATAAAAGGCTGCTTTAAGCACTGATGTTTCTCATAGTGCAGCATAATGAAATGTCAGTCACTGGGCTGTTCATACTATAAATTCAATATTTAACACATTTTTGCATCTTTAAATGAGGATCTGAGTACTTTTTCTACCACTGATGATATGAAATGTAAAGACCATTTCAATTACTGTAATATATGATCAAAAGAAGAAGACCAAGTGTACAAAAAAATGTAAAACACAATGTTCATGTTTCATTAACGTTAGAGCAGAGAGATGACCAAAGGCTCCCTCTGACAGCTGACCACCGAGGGAGGAAAAACTAAACGCTCTGTCAATGCTCCCTCTTAATGGAAACTGCATCGATCAGCTCGCGTACAAGGGCTCTAATTGTATCATTTTACAGCCGATGGACAGAGAGCAACAAACAAACATCGCAGGTTAACACCGCAGATCTGGGTTTTGTTGCGACGCGGCACAAAAAAAACGCTGCGTAAAAAGTCACACACTTCCTGGAAGAAGGGAAGCGTCGGCAGCAGATCTGGCAACCAACGCCCATAAAACATTTTCTGTGCTTAAACTGCATTAACTATAGCAGATTCGTGCACTTTGCTTTATTAAAGGAAGCCCTGTTGATAGAACAGAAGTGCGCATTTTGCAATTTTAACCGCGATCTCGTGCGTAAAAGAGGATTCAATAAAAAAGGGGAGGAAAAAAAGAAGTGCTCAGTTATGTAACGAGAGACTGGACTAAAGTCGATGAAACTGAATCGATCACTTCTCACTAAAGAGTCCAATCTGTTAATTATAATGTGCCTGTCCCCTATGAAACATTTGGAGCAGAAACAAACTCACCTGATAAAGTTTGCGGAAGAATTCTAACTTGTACACGGTTTGCCTTCCTATTGGTCATGTGGCTCTCGAGTTACAGAGCAGAGACACACCCAGGCAGGCACACAGACACACAAAAACACAGCAGGGTGGTGGAGGCAAAAGGAAAAAAAAGTTGAGTATAATTGCTGCTTCAAACAGATCCACCCATTTGATAAACAAACGTTATAGCATTATGACAGTTAAATATTATCTGCCTCGTGCTCATTTATAGTTTTAAAGGCCAAAGTTTTTATATAACAAGGTAATGATGACCAGTGATGACAAAAACATTTATATTTTTTGTTTATTACAAATTGAGTAAAACTTACATGAGTGTGTTGACGAAGATTGTGGTTGATTTGAATAGTTTGCCCCACGTATTGCACCAAAAGCAGCACAAATACTACATTGTTTTCCATAGGGGATTATTTCTAGGAGTGGACAATTCTCAGCTTCAACCTTCTAAAAACGTTCTGAGAAAATGCTGCAGTGATCTAGTGATTTTTTAGCAGGAAGTTTTCTTAAAGCTGTCAGAGTGTTCTTCCTAAAGGTTGGATAATGCTATTAAAAGACGTTTTAAAACCGCTTGGTGGTAACTCTGCTAGAATGTTATGCCCTAATGTTCTTCCAATGTTTTCCAAATGTTGCAATGTTGACCTTGTTCCTTAATCATGCAACATTGTGGAACATAGCGGGAATGCATACAATCTTGGTTTGACAGTTTTACGCCTTTTGTTGTAATTGTTGTAATCTGTGGCCCTGACAGCGTTCTCTAAACACTCTTTGAACGTTGTAGCTAAAACATTCCTAAAATCGTAGTTAAATTTTAACCTCATAAGAACAGAATTTGAAATAATAAATATTTTTCACACTTGGTCAAAGTGATTTCCTCAAGAAAAATCTTAGAACTTATAGATAACATTAGCTAGCAATGTGGAAACATACCCTGGTAGTTGAGTGGTATGTAGGAACAACATCCACTACCTCTTGTAATAAATTGCAGTATAAACAATCAGCATGTTGTGGAGCTTTCAGTCACATTATGTCATCCTTATGAGCAGATTATGTTACTTTGCTTTGTTTCCAAGCATTAGCTTATTAGATCTGTATTAGCCAGCGGCTTTTCACTGCAGGAACTTGGGCCAGGTGGTTAGGTGGCACCCCAGACTACAATGTTAATACAGATTTCACCAAAACGACATGTAGTAGCTAATGGACGTATGAAGGTTAGATATGTTAACATATATGGTGAATTTTGCACAGCTTAGGGCAATGTTAGAATAGAGAGGACGGCTGCTGGATGAGGACATCAAGAGGACAGAAAATAATCAGCTCTACCACCAAGCACTGTGCAGCAGTTTTTTGGGCCGATCAGAAGTGCCTACCACCCAGAAAGAGATTCTACAATTTAAAGGTTCCCTTCAACATCCTGCAAGATCCTGCAGTAGAAAATTGCTTAATAGGGAATTGGAGCTAGGAGACAGTTAGCTTAGCTTAGCATAAAGACTGCAAACAGAAGTGGCCAGGGAAGCTGAGCTATGCAGCTGCTCCTATTGTACTACTTTCCAGTCTGCTTCATTCATGAGCGTCCATGTAGTCAGTGCCCATTTTGGTTTTCTAGAGCATTCAACATGTTCTCATTTACAGGATATCAAAAACTACAATTTTAAAAAGGTGTTCATTGGTATCAACGTCACTACGATGTCAATATTCGCTAGTCTGAACGAGCCTCATAAGAAAGCTGGATGGAGTGGTTCTGGTGTAAGTTACAAGATTTTCACCAAGGGCCTGAGGTTTGTCACCCACAAGTAAAGGAAAACTATGGTTTGGGTTAAAGTCATACCTTCACAACATGAACCACATGATACATGGCAAACTTCAAGGGATCTTATTGTGTTCATGTTAAGCTAAGCTAACTGTTTGCTAGCTCCAGCTTCATTCTTAGTACAGACCTGAGAGTCAAATGTCAAACCAGTCCTTAAAAAGGTGAACCCTGCTGGTCAATGATGACTTTGGAAACATGCGGTTGACAAAGCAATCCCATCTCCATGTGTGCTCGTTTGTTTTACAGCTTTTGACGATGGATAAGCTCAAAAGTTTTAGGCAAATATCATGTAAACATATAATTATTTGCTCCTGCTAATTATCAATGAACGTCAAAGTCTCTCACAGCTGACAAACAAAGCTGTACTGCCCAAACCTAGAAATATCCAAACCATTATGGTAACGCTAAGCTACATGAAGATGCATGGCTCGGACACTTTTATAACAACAGAGGAAGGAAACTACACAAATTGAGAGTAAAAATCAATGCAAGACAACGGATCACATAGCAGTACCCAGAGCTGATTATATATCAACAGAGACAGTATTTATGAATGATTTCGATATTTCATTGAGATATTTTCAAGTCTCTGGTAAAGACATTCATGAATTTATCATTAAGAAGCCGCACACCTTTGCGACTCTACTCGGGGTGGACACACAGGTAAGCTCTTTTGTGTTTTCCATAGTAGTAACAATCCTCATGGAAGTTGTTGGTCTCCACCACCGCCTTGTAGTGGCTGACAGCATGGACCAGGCAGTTGGGGAAGCTCTTGCTCAGAAACTGAGCCACTGCCATCATGTCCCCCTTCAGCTTCTGCTGCTCAATCTGCTCCTGGATCTGGCTCTTGTTGATGGGCTTGGGGTCGACGCAGAACGAGAACACCACCTTGATCTTGTTCTTGGTCAAAATGTCAAACCAGTTGGCTCCTCCACTTCCATGGTACTTCTTTCCAGCTAGCCAGTTGAAAAAGAAAATGCGCTCCTTGTCGTTGAAGGCTCGGATGGACCAGTTCACCCAGTCGTATTTCTTAACCAGTGAATCCAGCAGGGTTTTGGTGAAGTCTTGGTCAACAGTGCCGGGATTCTCCTGCAGCAGGTGTTCCATGTCCACTTTGGCTTGTTCGGCAAAGTTCTCTGCACAGTCATCCACTGCTGCTTTCATTCTCTTCTCCACATCCTCCATTCGCTGCTGCCACTTCTTCACCATCTCCTCCCCGACTGCTCCCTCCTTCAAGGCAGCATGGCCCATGACAGCGATTATCCCCACCACGAACAGCTTCTTCAGTCGAGCACAGAAATCTTCCACTGCCCTTCTGCTTCTTTGCTCGGTGGCGACCACCGTCTCCAGCATTGGGTCTCCGGCGGTGTTCTCCCCGGTGACGGCGTTGTAGAGGGCGTCCAGGTTCAAGTCGCCGTCGGTGTTCTCATAATGGCTGAGGAACTTCTCCTTCTTCTTCTCCTTGAACTTTGGCTTGGCATTGACAAAGTCCTGGAACTTTTCATACTGGCTGAGCATCTGTGCCTCTCGATCAAAGTTCTGCTTGTTCATGGATGTCCTCTGCAGCTCCAGGGCGATTTTATCGATCTCATCCTGGATCCCCTCGAGCTGTTGGTTCACCAGTTCAAATTGTTGTGTCAAGTAGCGAGCCTCTTTGCCTTCCGGGTTGCTGAGGAGCTCGGCCGAGGCCACGAACACGGCCTCCAAGACGGGGTGAAGCTGGCCCACGGTGGAAGCCAGCACCTCGGAGGCCTGGCCCATGATCTCCACGCCTTTCTCAATCTTGTCCCTGTTCTGCACGAGCCAGTCTGCCACACTGTTCATCATTGTATTGTGTATTTTGCAATCTAATTTAGAGACTTTGCTGGTGCCTGAAAGAAGAAGAACATGAAACCCTTGTAAAGTTCATTACAGTGTGATTTTTTGACATTTCAGAAAAAATATGGCTCTGCCTCTTCTTTCTCCAACTGACATGAAGCCAGTTTTTTTTTTCTTAGAGGACATTTTCCTGACAAACAAACCCTACAATAAAGCAAACGGTAGGTCGTGTCAGCACATGCAGGCATCCAGTTTCATGCCGCACCCTGACAGGGACTTGTTTTAAGCCTTGGTGGCACTGACACACATCAGATGAAAAAGCACACTCATGGATGGCAATACAGAACAAATATCAAACATGGCTTGTGTACTCATGAATTATGACGTGAAGCATTGTGCAACGTTGCAGCGCTGGCCCTTTTGGGATGTCATTTTTACTGCTCTAACAATAGCCAAGACCCAAAGCAAACACAGATGTTCACAACATGGGCAAAAAAGAAGGGGGATTTACTCCAGCAACGATGGTGTGCTCTTCGATGTAAAATACTCAGGAGAGATGACCTAACTCATTTCTGGCTCCCTGGAGCCCACGTCTGGTTCAGAAAAAGGCACACCCAGGTCCAAGAGGAAAAATCCCCACCACTGCACTTGTTCATTAACACAATCACACTTCCCTCCTCATTACAGCCTCAATTTAACTGAAACCAAACACAACCAAATACTTAAGAAAAAAAACACACATACACAGATTTATGTGTAACCACACAACATATAGGCTCACTGATAATTGCTGCAGTGATGAGATCAGTGGTGTCATTTTACAGCCTTTCCTATCACTAATTAGATTTACTTTATTCAGTCACATGCCATCACTGTTGTTTTCCCCCCCACATTTCTATACACAAAAGTGCACCATTTGAAATTACACAACAAAGTAAAATTCCATTCTATTTAAAGAAAAAAAAACTTAATAGGACAATTATCTTGCTTGGAAATATCTTCTCTTGTAAAAAACAACAACAAAAAAGTCTTCATTAAACAACAAAAGTGAAATTTATTGTAATTCAGTGAGAGGGACAAAAAAAAAGAAAAAAAGAAGGCGAGTCTCACACAGCACTTGATCAAACACTTGGTCTCCCCTTTCAGTGGTTTGCTACAGAGCTTTAATGGTAAGTCTTCCACCAGACCACATCTCCCAGAGGAATTATGTCTACCTCTGGCATGCTGCTTGGATTTGGGCAGCTTTACATATTAAGGAAACTGAAGATATTATTTTAAAGCAATTTTTACCCAAAGCTTCTAATGAAGGTCAGCAGACAAAACTAATACTGAAAATCTGACTGCACACATTACAGAAAACCAAAAATCTGAGAGATGCTGAAGAGAAAATGAGGAAAAAATGAGGAAAACTCACCTTTTTAGGTAAATATCCAATGGGGCTACAGTCCAGTTATCCAGTAGTCCAGCTGTGCCTGTGAGCACCAGTCTCCTTAGGATATATATACTCTCTCTCTCTCTCTCTCTCTCTCTCTGTTTCTCAGTGTCTCTCTCTTGTCACTCCCCCTTTGGAACTCCTCCATCCCATTCTAGCATTCCAGCAAACCCCACTCAGAGGGATGAGGAGGCCGGCACTGACACAGATAACATCCTGTAAACACTCCCCCATGCAGGGGCACTGAGCACCATGGGAAAATAACAAAAAAGAGAGAGAGACTGCTTTCCATTTGTGTGTGTGTGTGAGAGAGAGAGAATAAAAAGGAGAGCAGTCACAGTTGGCCTCAGAAAAGTGGCCCATCAGGACAAAACCCTTCTTGTTGAGGCTCAAACAGCGTTGCCATGGCCACCGCACTGACTCCCCCAACTCGAAAGCCTGCAACAAGTCAGGATTCATGGTGAGTTGGTTGAGATAATCTTTTATATGCACTCTACAGCAAGACATATGCCTTTACAACATTATTTTTGATGGAGTTGACATAATAATGTTGCATCAATTTGAAACTGTGTGCAATTAAAACTAAAATTTCTGCATTAGTTGATTTAAAACAAGATTCAAGTTGAGGTAACTTAATAAAATTGGATTGAGGTTTGAATTTTTCTTTATCTTGAGGTCAGGAGCTCAAGTAGCTGCGGAACTTCCCTGAACAGTTTCAGACCATGAATTTGGGAATATTTTCAGTTGTGAAATGACTGATGTTTAGGGCATTCCACAGTTCAGCAAACTAGAGGATAAGAATCTTGTGATAAGAAAGTTTCATTTGACAGATCTGCTCTTATTTACTTCTAATCTGTGTTTTTTGCTTTAAGGTATTTAAATACTGCATGAAAATTTTGTCGTGCAATTAATCAATTTTGTAAAAGCTATTACACTGACAACACGAAAAGCACTCAGAGTGAAGTACTCTACCAAGGCTGTTCAGTCTTTGTGTCATTTCCAACGGATGAAATCTTTTATAAAAAATGGCCATGCGCTGAGCCCAGGCATGTGTTCTGCATGTGTATGTTGTGTACAGATATCGAATCACATGACTTAAATATCTAGCGGGTGGCGGGGACTCGGAAACACCCCCACAATTTAATACATTGTTCCTTGTATGATTCCCAGCTGATAAGTCCTGGTGGATCTGTAGTAGGATCACAATCATGTGATTATCAGCAGGCAGCTGACGTGGTGTTCACTTGTTGTCATAGCTACAGTGATGCCGTGCCGCTATCTTGCAATGATGCAGAAATCTTTAGCAATCCGTGGATCCAGACTAGCCGCATCACTGCCAAAATCTAATCAGATGGTCCCTGTGTAATTTCCGACCTTCCCTGAAAATTTCATCCATATCCGTTAGTCTGCTTTTGAGTAATGTTGCACAAGGTCAAACAGACAGACAGACATATGCCAATTTTCATATAATCCCCACCCCCACCCCCCACCCGTTCCTTGGCAGAGCAAAAATATGAAAGAGCCAAAAACTATTAAGGCAAATCTGATTGGAGCAATTTAATCTAAAACTAATTGAAACAACCAAATTTTTATGAGCAATCAACTTGAATGACTGGCATTCGTGCTTTAAATGATTACATAATTAAAATACATTTGATTGACGAAGAAAAGCTAATTTATCTAATTTAGTAGTTTCTTGGTAGAGCAGAATTTTATCTGAAGTCGTCTCTTTTGTTAATGTTGTTGTTGTTGAGTCCAAACAGTATTTTTCAGAGTGTGCTTCACTGTGAATTTGGCAGTGAAGGAAAGCAGTGGAAAAACGGTGACGTTTGCCCTGCAGCGATGGCATTTTCACAATCAGTCGGTCACAGCGCTGACCAGTGAAAGACAGTCTGTGTTTGTGAGTGCACACCATGACAATCGGAGCTGCCTCGTGGCCTCTGTGCTGCATCAAACAAGACGAGGAAAAGCTTTCTGTGGCAAATGGAGGCTGGTCAGCTGGGCAGAACGTGTCCGCCGTCGCCGCCGCCTTGTTCCTGTGTCGTCTCGCTGTCACATCTCACACTTTACCCGCCTCAGAAAGCAGCTTTCGCAGGGACTCTACAGTATGTGGCGTGATGGGTGGTTCAGGCTGGCAAACGCAAACTGTGGAGACCCGAATGTGACGTCACTCAACTGGAGAAGCGCTCACTTTCTGTGGGTGTTCTCTTAAAGTTGGCAAAGAAAATGGTCTGCAAACACATTCTCAGACGAATAAAGGTTCTTCAAAAGGCCACCACCATCTGTGGAAACTCCATTTAGGAGGTCGAGCTTCACATGCACGGCTATAAAGTGTCAAAGGTGCTTCATTGTTAAGAAACTTTTCCGGTTTTGAAAATATATCTGTAACTAACAAGCATTTTCATTTCTGATCAATCGGTTGGTTAATAAATCATCAGAAAACGTTGAGAAATGACCAACATTCTGTCTGACCAAGAACTTAAACTGTTAAATTTGTTCTGATGGAAGACAGAAACACCGTGGCTTCTTAGATTTCACTTTTTTTGCTTGATACAACCAGATGTGTTCACAAATAACTATCTGGAAAATGTTTCATTCGAGCGCTTATTTTTGCTAAAGTTCTCTGGAACAACATTTAAGGTTTTGGAGTTCTATGTTTCCCGTCATAGCGACTGATTTACTTTGTGCTTCTCTTTCAACCTTTCAGTGCTCTCATTGTGTGTCACTGTAAAAAGGAATATTAATAAATGGACAACATTGTTAAACCTACATATAATCATTCGATTGAAAATACTCAATAAACATTGATTTTTATGACTGAGGAACCTTTTGTAAAAAGTTCCTGACTGAACCAGCTGGCTGAACAAACTCTCCTAAAAATGTTCCCCTAAAGAACCTACTTTTGTTCAAGTTCTTTGAAATTATGGTGCCAAAAGGAACCATTTTATGATAGATGTTTGAGACAGCTTTGGGGATTACTTAGAGAACTACTGGCAAAAACAATTGCATAAACAAACTCTTGCTTACAGGTTCTTTATGGAGCTCAAAACGGTTCCTGTGTGTACTGCAGCTCTGTACATATGATACATAATGGTTCTTATTATTTAAGAACCATTTGAAAAAGTTCCTTACCGAACTAGTTTGGTGCACAAACATTCAAGAAGCTATTTTTGCTGAAGTTCTGTGGATTTATGGTGCCTGACAGAGCCATTTTTGTTGTTCTTTGAAGCACCTTTGGGAGATTCATTAGAGAACTGTTCATCTTGTAATATGTTGTTCAGTGATCTATGGATGGTTATCTGAAAAATGGTTCCTTAAAGAATATGTTTTTGCAAGGTTCTTTGGATTTATGATACCTCAAGGAACCATTTTATGGTTCTTTAAGGCACCTTTTGTTGACTCTTTGAAGAAATGCTTGCATAAATTGTTCTTTAAAGACCCCTCTAAGGCATCACTACAAAGAACCACTTTTGGTTCCAGTTAGCACCTTTATTTTAACGCGCTGTGTCCTGACATTTTGAGGTTCTAAGCCAACAAACAGCACGGCCTGTAAAAGCTGCAGCATCAATGGAAAGTGTTAAATTGGTAGAAAAGTTTGCCCTTTGTTGTTTGTGGTTTCAGCCTTTCCAGGTGGAAACATGGTGAAGTATTTGTGATAATGACATCCAGCTGTGGAGGAAAAGAGGCTCAAAGCTCTGCTGGCATCAAACTCTTCTGTCTGACTTTAGCTGAATTCAGAGGAATCTCACTCATGATTTTGTGTAATGAGAACATTTTTTGGATAAAATTGGCACAAATCTGCTTAATAAAACATAATATTTGTGTCAACAAACACAAACTTTGTAGACTATAGATCAGCCTTTCATTAACTGGAGTTCATTGTTTTGTCTCTTTTTTTCTGTTCCAAAAACATTCTGAAAGTTCTGCAAAGTTTCTACTCGTGTTTTCAGTGGGAACTTCTCTTTCATCTCTAAGAATGTTCTTGTTGAAGGTTTGTTAGCTAAAGATGTTCTAAACATGTCTGGTCATAACATTGTTGGACTGTTATCCTCCAACGTTCTCAAACTGAATGTTGCACTGAGAACGTTCTTCCTTTGCTCTCAGGTGACATTGTGGGAATGATCTCGAGGTTTTATAATGTGTTTCAGCCAGAATGTTCCATCTTTTGTTAATATATCACATTACAGGAACATCATATAAAGAATGTTCTGTCATCTAAGGTCTCAATAACACTTTGCAAACATTTTGTTGAATATTACATCTATTTAATCATTGTGGAAATGTTTTATAGAAGAACGTTCTATGTTGTGTTCCCTCCACAAAAAGATAAATTATCCAACCTTTAGTGTATGACATTACAGAAATGTTATAAAAGGTTCTATTTGAAAATTTGGAAGTTTGAAACTTGGTTTAATAATGTTCTTCATTTGTTTTCATAGAGCATTGTGAGAATGTTTTGTAGATTAACGCTCTATAAGGTAGAATGTTCCACCTTTGGTAATGTATTACATTCCAGGAACATTTTCTAAAAATCATATTGATAATATCTAAAAACTACCTTTTAAATGTTGCTTGGAGAACGTTCCTCCTTTGCTATCATAGGAGATCATCTGTGCTCCTGACAGCATGCTCTGAATGTTGACATTAAAGGAATATATTGATTTTATATTAATATTGTTAGAAAAGAAACAAGAACATTATCCTCATAAAATTACTACAACTCATAGATGTTACCCAACATTGTGAGAACGTTCCCTGCCAGCTGGGATGGATGAATGCGGATCACAGGGGTTGTTTGTGTCTGGAAGCTGCAGTGATAAATTACTTCCGTGTTCGACAACGTTGTTGGCCATCCATGGTTGATCTTTTTGACCTTGGTCAGCAAATAGTGCTTCCTCCTCACCACAAGATGTCTCCTCAGCTCGCATGAAAGGGCTCAAACTGCTGCATTTTCTGGAAACACTCGGTCAATATCACCAACTATGAGACAAGAGAAAGCACTCAGTCATGAGAGGAGATGACTATTCCTGTAGGAACAGAAAGACATGCAGACACAAGCTCAAAGGACGTTAAATTGTGAAATCCAGACTTAAAGCTTTAAGAACAGCACTGATAAATGTCGACAACCTGCTCAGACCAGGACGCTGTGTCAAATTACTGCACTTAAACGCTGCACAGCCTCATTTCCACCTTAATATCTAAATCAGTCAATAGTATAAAAGGCTGCAGTGGGTGAAATATTACCTGCTGTCAGACATTCTCTCCCACGCTGTGTGGCCACACGGCAGCATTAGATGAGTGTATCGAAGGATTGCTTCATAAATAGAAAGTTGTTAGTGGGAAAGACGGGATTTAGTAACCGTCATGCTGGATTTGGCAGACTCCCGTGGGAAAATAAATGTAGGCCGGGCTGACAGGTGCTTTGAATTCAGCTGAGCTGTAAAAATGGATGCTGCATTGTGGGATATTGCCCGAGGCCCCTAACAGATTAGCGAGTTTTAATATTTCCCTCAAACCTGCCTGTATTTGAACAGCAGGAAGGGATGAGTTTGAATATGTTCACCTGCTGTGGGGTAAACAGAAATGTAAGATCTCAAAGGGTGATAGCTGGAAAGATAACTCATACAAAATGAATATCCACATAAAAATGTGTCTTTACAGAGTGAAACAGGGGCGTCCATTTACTTCTGAATAGTTCATGTCTGCTCTTTTTCCAGCTCTGTGTTCCAGCTCCTCCAGGATGACTCTGAAGTGTTCCCAGATGAGATATGTGATCCCTCCATAGAGTTCTGGGTTAATTTGCTGTTTTATTATGTTTGACCATAGAATTACAATATTTTCACCCTATTTAAATCAGCAACAAACAGCATTATTTTGTTAGACATCTGCCATTGTAATTAGTTTCATAATGATAAATAATTATTGAAATATAATTTTAAGGATGATCTCAGTTTTGTCAAATTACAGATAATATCTTGAAAATTCACATTGATTAATTCTTTTATTCACATGTTAACTGTAAAAACCAAAATGTAAATAATGACCACATCAAAGAATGCCAATTTGTTGTTTTAAAATGAATGACCATAGAATTACACTATTTTCACTGTATTTAAATTGGCAACAAACATCATTAATTTAATAGACATTTGCAATTGCAATTAGTTTAAAATGGTAAATAATTCTTAAAGTGTAATTTTACAGATTTTCCCAATTTGGTAAATTGCAGATAATATCTAGTACATTCACATTTAGTTTTTGTTTTACTCACATGTTAACCGTATGGGTTTTTTATTAAAAAAAAAAAAGTATTGTCCACATCAAAAAAATGTCAAAAACCACACAATTTTTTACTGTATGTAAGTCTGCAAAAAATTATTATTTTCAGATATTTTCACATTATTTGCCAGAAACGTAATGTATTTTAATGATTGTAAAATGGTACATTTTTAAGATGTTTTTGTATGACTATAAATTACACAATTTCACTGTATTTAAATCTTTTTTCTTTTTCTTTTACAGTGTAAATTCCAAGACATTTCGCTACAACCAACCAATGTCAAGATGCTGAGAAAAGTCTCATAAACACCATCTAATAGTTACTGAGATGATTCAGTCTGGAAGTAAATCATCACCTAAGCAGTCACACACACACACACACACACACACACACACACACACACACACACACACACTGCTCATAATGATACTGAAATTTCAGGAATGCAAGTTCTTGTCCGTTTCTAAATTATCCTTGAGGGATTTTTTTTTATCATGAAATCAACCCTGAAAGTCGGCACACGCTGTATTTTTACAGGAACATCTGTAGTTTGGGTTTTGAAGGCGGTGTTTGTGTTCTGAGAGACTCTCCCCTCTGCAGATGTTTCCAGGTCACAGAGATCAGGGCATCTGATGGCAAACTGAAGCATCGCTCCGTCTGTAAAGTCGAAGGGAGGGCAGCGACAGAAAGGGCTTCCTTATTTCAGTCAAGAGTGGTTTCATGGAAACTAAAAGTGCAGCTGCTATCAGGTTGTTTGCTGGTTATCTGGTGCTGTAACTTTAATAGTAGGTTTAAAGTCCTTGCTTAAATGACAACACATGTTAATTTTTTATCTATTTTTTTAATGATTGAAAAGAAACTTTAAAGAGAAGCAAAATCAACATGATCACGCCTTATTTCATTTGCAACCATGATTTTGGACTAAAATGACTGAATATGTATTGTTATCATCGCCACATTCATTGTTTAACGTTGTAATCAGACACTTATCTCCTCCTAACAATCTTTTTATTGAATATACAGTTTGCTCATGATCCCTGTACAACAGATCTGAACTTTGCTCAGTCTGAGTCACACCACAGCGATCTGTATGCACAACAGTGACTCTGGCAGCAAAAGGCCGACAGTCCTTCTCAATACAAGACCATCTGTCACTCACGTAGATCAATATAAACTTGACTGAGATCTGAGGAAACCGATAAAGGTTGAGCAGCAGGAGGAAGGAGCTGTATTGATTAAAGGCAAATTCACCCCCTGAGTCCCTCTTTGTCCTCACACAAGTCAGTCAAACCACCTTCAATTTCCACCTAAATTGGAAATCCAATTACTTATGCTGGCAGACATGTTGTTTAATCATATTGTTGTATTCCTGGTTTACAGAAAACCTCCAAAACAGACCCGTGTGCTCTATTTTTAGATCTCACATACAGCAGATAACAGGAGTAGTACACCTCTCTGCAATCTCACTTAGATGCAAAATGATTCAAAACTGCATCACTTCTAAACTATTATGTTATTTTCCTGTCATTTTCCTCTTCTAAACAATCAAGAACAAATACTTTAGAAAACCTGTAATGAAAATTCACACCCCAAAGTAGAAACTCAGTGCAACAAAATGTAATCTATCTTTGATCACTGTAGATAAAACTGATTCCATCTGTGATTTCCAGTCAGTCGAACTGCATGAACATGATTCTAAAATGAGCTGTTAACAGCAGAACTTTTTTAGTTTGGGACCTCTGAGTTGTGTTTATCGGCATGTCTGCATTATGGATCTATGTGAAAAGAAATTACCAGAGATATTTTTAAAAATATCTGATTTAGAGACTACTAAAAATCAGTGGAATCACAGCTTCAGCAGTAATCAGAAGGTAGAAGGGGTCATAGTACCACTAATGAGAGTTGCAGAGGTCATCCTTGGAAAAATAGCTCCATAGACAGTGAACTACTCTCACCATCTAGCAGCAACTACAGACTTGACACAGGGGTTATCAGGTGAAATCAGAGATTCCGTTTTCCATTCAGGCAGTTTAAAACAACCTCTGTAAACAGATGATAAGGGGAAAAAACTTGCTTTTTGTTCATTTGGCTAACAGACATGAAAAGAGGCCTGATGGATGCTGGGAGCACATTCTTTAGTCAGATAAGATGAATGTATTTGGCTCAGATGGAGTCCAACATGCTTAGTGTGAACCTGACCAGGACTACCACAGTGAATGTATAGTCCTGACAGGTGGAAGTGTGATAATATGGATTGAATGTCTGTATCCTGGGGGATACATTGTCCAGATAGGGGTATAAAATAACAACCACTCCCACATATACTTGTGTTTTGAGGACTATACTCTATAGTCAATCATATAGAGCTGTAACATATTTATTACTCATATTACAATTAAATGTGTATTACTGATTAATTCAACAGAGGTTTACTAATTTACAGGGAATTTCTGTGGGCATGTTTTACACTGCAAGAAAAAGAGTGGCGACATCTGTAGTTTTGGCACCTGATGGTTCATCAGATTCAGATGAGGGAACTAGCAGTCAGTGAAAGGTCGATGCAGGATGTGTCAGGATTGACAGACCACTGTCATGTGTCAGAAGTGCAGTGTGAGGCTAAGCATTGTCACTGGTCAAAATGCTCGCAACCATTTCCTCAGCTTCCATTGCCAATAGGATGCTGTTAGTGTAAAAGCTCCAGAGGGAAGAGGTTACAGATAGAACAGGAATAAGACCATTTTTCGGTACATACATTAGTTTGTGTATACATCTTAGTCAGCTCATTGTTTACAGACTTGTTTCCGGTACTCAATACATGCAAACGGGAACCATCATTAACTGTTGAGGATTTTCCATGTTTTTAAAATAAGTGTGAAAGAAAGTGGCTAAATAATTGCCCATAATGTTTCAAAAGTAAAAAAAAAAAGTTTTGGAAGTTGGAAAAAATCATACATTTTTACCCTAAATGGACAATTTATCTCCAGGGATATAGAGTGCAAAGTTGAAAATATGTTTTGACAATAAAATCATGAAAGTGTGTTGTTAGTCTTGATACATTAGAAACTAGCAATTAATTATTTTTCCAAAGTATGTATGCATTTGACCATTTAAGAGTTAACCCCAAGATCAAAACCCTTTATTTTACCATTAATCAGGACATTTATTCATCGTTCAAACATGAATGTTATTGTAGCAATCACAAACTCTTAATTTCTCCAAAAAAAAAAAAAAAAAAAAACTTCAAAACAATAACCGAAGTTATGCAACATCTTACACAGGTTTTTATTCATCAAGCTCCTGCAGCTGCTTCTCAAGTTCCAACCTAATTGACTCCCTCTTGACTTGGTGGATATGGCCTTTTATTTTTTCCTTCATGTAGGAGACGAAGTCTCCCTTGATGTTTGTGGGCTTCCAAGCCCGTGGCCAAATTCCACACTTCACCCCAAGTGCGATTATCTTGATCGCCTTAAGCTCCAGATCATCGCAGCCTGAAAAGACAATGAAAGAAAAAGAAATAAAGTTATTTCTCAATTTAGTGTCCAGGTAATACTGTGAATGGCCAAGTGAAAACCCTATTATAAAACAAAATTACAGTGCATCATTGAATATGCATTACAAACCACTGTGTAAGCTGAGGAATAAGTGGTAAAATTACATGTCAAATGTGAAGACACCAGAAAATAACTTATTTTATTTTCATCGACGGTTGCAGCTCCTCCTCCATCTCAATGGCCGTCTTTCCCCTCTGCAGTGATGTCACTGCTTCTTGTAGCTGCTAGACGTCACATTTCACCTGAGCAACAGCAGGACTCTCTTCATCCTTCTGTTCCAGGTTGACAACTCTGATCTAGATCGTCGACCCGTCTTTTTAGGTCTCCGAGTTCTTGACTGGTGGTGTCACGGAGGGACTTAAAGTGCTTCTTGAAGACAGACTGGACTGCGTCCATCCTTGCTTCCAGTGTGACCAGTCGCTCGTCCAAATCAAAATCCTCCATTGTCTGCAATGACAAAAAGGCCAGTACAAGTGTTGTATGATTATTCCTGTGACACAGACCAATGTAATGACATTTAATAACAATTCTGTTAGGGTTGTTGAGAACCCAGGTGCAGACATCACTGATAAAACGCAAGGCATAATTTAAAGAATTTATTAACTAAATCAAAAACCATTTACAACTGAAGACGAGACTGAAGTGGACAAAAAACTAGAGGTGAAACAGCAGACTAAGAAGGGAGGACAAAAACTAAACAAGACAAAGGCAACGGCAAGACTAAAAGGGGAGACAAAAAAAAAAAAAAAAACTAGACAAAGACAACAGCAAGACTAAGAGGTACTTACAGGAGAACGAACAGCTAACACAATAACAAACTAGGGTCTCAACAAGCATCAAGTCCAGTCAGGGTAATCCAGAAAAAGGGTGAAAAATGGCTAAGTCCAACAACTGAGAATCCAGCAGAGGAGGGGAGTGACAAGAGAACTGCATGTATGTCTAACTATGCACCAGCAAAGACTGAAGGCAATGGCAGAGCTTAAATAGGAGGAAAGGGGACCAGGTGAGAAGAATAGAGGTAATTAGTTGGCAGCTGATGCTCGTGCAGCAATCAGAGCAGGTGACAGAACCAGAGGACGAGTGACAGGAGAGAAGGGCCACAGACAGAGGGAGACAAAGACACACCAGCAGAAGCACACACAGAAGGACAACAAACACTGAGGGGACAAACAGGCTTAGGTCAAAAGCAAAAGACAACAGAATCCTAAAGGGTTAAATCCAAATGAGGAGGAGGAAGGAAAAGGGAGGAAAAGTGGAAAAGGAACAAGAGGCAGCAACAGGGCAGAATCCTGACAAATTCATAAAGTGAGGTTATCATATTTGCCCAATTTTAATTATTTTCATTTGAAATTACTCCTGATGTCCTGATCTGAATCCAGCAGGACACATTTAGCGTATTGGAAGAGAAAGGAAGAGCAACATGCCTTTGACTTAAGAGCAAATACCTACTGGTCTTCTTAGACGTTATGCAATTACTGAAGGACAAAACAATTTGGATTCATTTGACATTTGTAAAATGATATTGGACAGGGTTGTGTGCTCACATTAGTTACACAGTGTGGCTAAACTAACTCAGAATTCTCTGTGTCAGTAAATCTATTTTTTTTTACATGAGTGTGAAAAAGATATTTTTTTCAATGTGTTTTTCCAACAAAACTAATTATAAATGAATGCAGGGAATAGAGAATGTTTCCAAAAGCAGATTGATGCAGCGGTAACAACTGTAATCCAACTGTTTGGAGCCTGGGGGACTATTTATAGTCTTGCAGGGGGGAAACTCCCAAAAACTCCCTAAATGTTGAGGTTTTACATCATCACCCATGACTCCTTCATGAAAATTACACCATTGCTCTGAGGAACCACTCGGTGTTATTTACAGAGTGGACTCCTACACAAACTGAAAGAAAAAGCTGATGCAGGAACTGCCTCAAAATGAAACAGCTTTAATACATAGAAAAAAGAAAAAAAACAACTCATCTTTGATTTGGCTGTAATTTTAAAAGACTAAAATACAGATATTTATACAAATACTTGTAAAAGTTTATCTTGATGGATGAAATACTTTTTTAGATTAAAAATAAATTAAGTTAGCACTGATATTTGAAGCTGTTGAACGGAAATATCTCAGGAACTTTTCGAGATAAAACCCTGAAATGTTCACAGTTATTTCTCATAATGACATTAACTGAGCATTTGCAGGACTTGATCAGTGGATCAAATAGTCTTTAATCATGGGTCAACTGAAAAATGAAGCATAATTGAACCTGTCATGAAAAGTCCTTTTATTTTTGAGACCAATAATTTCACATTTAAAGGTATTGTATATACTTAATGTTGTATTATTGTGACATGCAACTATGATTCAGACAGTATCACTCCTTGACATCTGCATTATAATTTCATTTTTTGTTAAGGTGGATTTAAAGATAGGGCTCCTCATGACAGCTTTAAAAATGTTCAGAATTCAGCTCATCCATAATCAGAGAATATGTAATCTACTTATTCAGTATTACAGATTCTGAATCACTGACATGAGAAATAGCAGTGAAAATTTTAAGCTTTTATCTTAAATAGTTCCTGAGATATTGTTGTTCAAAGAGACTCAAATTACCATAAAAAACCTACTGAAAGTGTCAACGGACAATTAAAAAAAAAAAATTACCTCAGAAAGTATTTGATGCATCAATTTGAAATCTCACAAATACCATGTACAGTATGCAAGAATCATGATTTAAACAAATTCAAACTAATCAGAGATGGTTTTTCTTCCTTAAACTGTGGTGGAGCAGAAGGCCGATGATGATTTTAGATGGAATGACTCATTTTCCCGTCTGCTGCATTCTGTTGAAGTGCTTCGTTTCACTTTGTATGGAGCTTCAGTTTGTTGTTCTTGTGAAATTTGGGGAAATCGTGTTTGCTCACTGTGTTTTCTTTGACTGTTCTCCATATGGCAGTTATTTTTTTCTGTCGCTGGTAGTTATTAAAGCTCACAGTTGGGACCCAGGAGGTAAAACCCTGCACTTTGTTTACCTTGAGTACCCTTTCCCAAATGTAAAAACAATGCTGCCACTGGACATAATCTTCACAGCACTTACATTTATGTATATTATATATTTAGCAGAGCAAGCAGGCAGCTGTTTGCGCTGCTCTTATGACTGTAACTTTTAGATAACGTGGTTGCACATTTCTCGACCTTTGACCAGGAACCAGTTGCTTCCCTCCGGCCTTCATCTGGGCAGTACCCCAGGCCACAAAAAACAGGTACAAGTTCTCCTTTGTGCCTTCCTCCATCCGAGCTACAAACGCTGAGAAGGGGAGGTAATGCACTGTGGTTTTTGCTGGTGTACTTTATCAAGTACTGTGCTGCACTTTATCCTGTTTTTCCTTTGCTTTATTCTGTCTTGATTTGCACTGAACTACACCTGACTAAATGAGTGAGATTGCTGCTAATGTCTCTATTTTCTGTTTTGTGTGATTTTTTTTATTGTTTTGTGTTTTTTACTGTTTTACTGTGTTTTATGTATTTGTAAAGCATTTCCTTTAATCGGTTTTTTACTGTTTTATTGCTTCTATTGTTTGTTTTATGGTGAACGCTTGTGTAACTGCTGCACAATAAATCGCTCTTCAAGAGACAAACAATAAAGTTGACGTTGAAATATCAGCTGTTGCAATCTCAATCTTGAGCCTCTGCTTGGGGTCCACGGTCATGTTTTCCTCAGGCCTTTCAAATCATTAAGATCCCGAGTGTTTGTTGATGTTCTCATGAGGATTTGAGCTCGATCAGCCCACCGAGGGCTCCCTGTGACGAGGCGTTTCCTCGTTCTACTCTCCTTCATTTCCTCTTTCTCACTCTTTTCCTCATTTACCTCCCACTCTCTTGGGACCATCATGCACTGCTCCACCTCCCCCCTTATGACCACGTTGCACAGTCAAACTCACACAGCAGACTCTTACTGATTTCATCAAAGAAAGTGGATTTTTTTCATCTTTTCTTGTCAAACTTTCTTTTCAGCAAACAAAGCATTCCAGCTTTCAGTCACCGTATTAAAGCGTAATCCAAGCGATGCTTTCCTGATCGCTGTAATCAGCGTTTTTGTTTCTTTTGCAGAACACTGAGATGTCAGGAGGCTTTTATTCTGCCTGTTAAACAAAGAATAAGCAGCTGAGAGGAGACAGACAAGCATTTAAAGATTCAGCTGGCAGGGAACGTTCCCACAACATTCGCTATTACCTCCGAGTTCTAATAGTTTTCTTACGGAAAACATTTTAGTTAAACTTTTAAAGAACATCT
Organism: Acanthochromis polyacanthus; assembly: GCF_021347895.1. Classification (NCBI taxonomy): domain Eukaryota; kingdom Metazoa; phylum Chordata; class Actinopteri; family Pomacentridae; genus Acanthochromis; species Acanthochromis polyacanthus. The sequence continues at coordinate 28,954,153 of NC_067124.1, forward strand.
GAAGAGTATTTTCATTTCCAACAATGTTCCGATAAAGTTAATATAATGTTCTAATGTCAACATTCAAAGGATGTTATCAGGAACACAGATTATGTTCTATGATAACAAAAAGAAATGTTCTCAAACAACATTCAGAGAAATGTTTTCCAGATGTTATCGAGGCCTCAGATGATTTTTCATAAAACATTTTTGTAATGTGATATACTAACAAATGTTGTTGAGGGAACGTATTATAGAAAGTTCTTCTATTAAACATTCTAATGATGTTCCATGATAGCACAGGAAGCATGTTCTCAAACTAACATTCAAAAAAATGTGTTTCAGATGTTATCGTGGCATGTGGTGATTTTTTTTTTAAACTTTCTTGTACTGCTACATTTTAAGAAAGTTGAAACATTTTCACTGTAATGTTCTGACAAGGTTTTGGAGATGTCGTTGAGGTAACACATAGAATGTTCTTCTATAAAACATTCTCTCAATGTTCCATGATGGCAAAGAAAAAAACATTCTCAAGACAGCATTCAAAAACGGTTTTTCAGACGTCACCATGGTCTCAGGTGGTAGAATATACAGAGGCTTTTTTAATGTTATTTTATACAAAGCATTTCATAACGTTCCTGTAATGTGGCCTATTAAAGGTCGAACGTTTTGCCTTTCTATTGAGGGACCATAATATAGAACGTTCTTCTAGAAAACATTCCCACAATGGCAACACGCAACACTCAAAAAAAACATTTTCAAAACGTTATCGAGACCTCAGGTGACGGTTTTTATATGACATTTCTGCAATTTTGTTGATTACCAAAAGTGGAACATTCTGCTGTTTTGGGGACGTTGTCAGTGGAAAATATTGAAGAATCTATAAAATGTTCCCACAATGTTTCATGATAACACAGGAAGAACGTTCTCCGTGCAACATACAGTTTTGAGAACATTGGGGTATAAATATCTAACGTTGTTGTTACCAAACATTTTTAGAACAACTTTTGTTTCTCTACCTTTAAGAAGAGCGTTCTGGGAACTAAAAGAAAACGTCTCAAAACAATCCTGGAAGAAGAAGAAGCTAGGTGGGGAGCTGCAGACTACAAATGAGGAGCAACACATGGCAGCAACACAGAGAACGAGGTATGTAAAGGTCACGAGAGAACAAGAACGAGGATTAATTTTCTGAGATTCTTGGCTGCTTTCAGCCAAGCTGCACAAGACGGACAGAGAAAACTGAGTGGAGGAGTTCAGACTACAGCAGCACTGTGGGGGTCTGAAAGAAACAACGTGGGGCCTGAAGAGGGAAGTGATGCCATCAGAGAGTTCTGGAAAACATGGAGGAAATCCTGAGGCGCCGCAGATGGCTTCGACACGTGTTTACCAGCCAGTGGATTTACACTTGGAGACTTCGCTGACAGATGGATTCCCCAGACGCAGAGCACGCACACAGATGTACACAGCAGGAAGATGTTTAAAGCTGAAATGTAAACTTTTATATATTATATTCACTTTCACACAGAGGTGGAAGAAGCATTCAGATCATTTACTAAAAGTAGAAGCTAAACTACTTCATTACAAGTCAGATTTCTGCATGAAAAATTCCACGTAAAAGTACACATTAACTCCCTGCCTTCAAGTTACATTGATGTATCAACAGTATTTATACATTGTAAAAAAAAATAAAAATAAATAATGTGTTTTTTTTCATTTTTAAAAAAAATGACTGTGAATTTACAGATTTTCCCAATTTGGTTTAATTACTGAAACTGTAAATGCAGAACATTAAAAATCTCCACTTTTTTTTTTTTTTTTTTTTTTTTTTTACAATATTTGACTGTAAAATTACACTGATTGTTTTTAAATCAGCAAAATGTATAGTTCTTTTCCAAATAGATTTGCCGTAATTTGAAAAAAAATAAAAATAAAATAGATGATAAATAATTTTTTAGCTCTAATTTCACATATTTTCCCCATTTTTTGCATCAGGATCTGGTGAATTCACAGGAAAAAAATTATTAACATGATGACTGTTAAAAAAATACCAAAATTGTAAATAATGTTGACAGTATTTAAAAAATTACATAATGTCCCTTCATAAAGTGTTGGATTTTTAAAATGAATAATTTAATTTAAACAAATTTAAATTAATTTAAAATCTAAACTTCAGGTCTTTTGATTTTATGTTCATACCGCAGCTGCACCATTTCATGCAGTATCTACAATTTCTCTGTCATTCTATACAGCATGGTTTGGTGGATTTTGGAACACACATACCATGCTGTTGCAGGCTTTTAGTGTGAAATGTTTCTGTTTGGGGTTGCAGCATCCTTTCACATATGAAGCCCTGATTGGATAATTAACAGAGTCGGCCATCTTGAAGCGCTACATAAAGGCTGCTGCTCTACACAGGCTGTAAGACCAGCAGAAGGAAGTGTTGTTTTGTGCATGTTTACCTGAGCAGTGAAGCACAGGCAGCCACATGGGAAGGCCTTGATGGCTAAGAACAGCTCGCTGTGTGTCTGAAGGTAAAACTCGACCACCTTGACATTATTCAGTCCTATTTTTGACTCAGAAGTGATTCCCTGAAATGACTTCTCAGTAGCTCAGCTAACTGTCACTAGCTAAACTGCTCAGAAGCGAATTGTGGCTAATAGCAACAAAAGTAGTATTTCTACCTGATTAGCTGCTCTAAAGACACAGTAGCTAAGACCACATGTTGATTAAACTTTACCCCTGTCAAAAAAAATAGATATAAAAAGTGTGCTGGAGGGTAAAAAAAACCCACCCATTTGTGGTCTTAGTTATGAGGATGCGGATTTTAGTTCTTATCACTTGTTGATTAAACAGTTTGTCACTGCCCTTTGGTTCAGTCAACTGCTAACATTATGTTGTGGTATTTAAAGACTGATCAAATGATAAAATTAGATGAATAGGACATGCAAATCAGATTATAGTACAAACAATGATCAGACTAGGAAGGCCGTGGATAATATCTGAAAGCTGAAATACCCTAACCCTAAACTAACCCTAACCCTGACCAGGAAGTGAGTTGACCAGGTACCTTTCAGTGTGTCTTTGTGATTGTTTGTATCTATTTGTGTCCATTGTGTCTCTTTGTGCGTATTTGGGGTCTGTGGTTGTTTTGTGTTTATTTGTGATTGTTTTATGTATTTTTGTGGTTGATTGGTATCTCATTTGTGGTTGTTTTGTATCTATTTGCGGTTGTTTTGTATCTATTTGTGGTTGTTTTATTTCCCTTGTTTGAGCAGTTTTTCAGCAACTTTCTACATTGGATTTTGAGAATAGAAAACATAGAAATCACTTGCATTTCTAACACAGTGACTAACTGTGTTTTTGTCACTTCTTTATGCCATTTCCAGAAAGAATAAAGCCAGTGGTCAAATAAAGATTCATTATAAATCAAAATTTGGCATTGTGATAGTTAATTTTAGCCTTATCTGAGTATTCTCACCAAGTCGCCATGGACATTTTTCACTCTAAAAACAATTCTAATGCTGCGTTTTACTTCACTGCATGTCTAAAACTTGTAGAATCTCCAAACAGGTAAGATTAAAAACCTGTCAGTAGTCAGTTCTGGGCTCAAACCTGCAGCCAGTGTGTCACTGAACAAATGTTTTAATGCTTTTTATTGGATTAGTCCACTCACAGAGCAGCAGGCTGGTCGATGGTCCACTCGGACTGATGGGTAATAGCATTATGGTGTGCGGGCCAGGATTGGCAGACAGAGATATCCTCCCATTGATCGACTCCCCCCTCCAGGGTCACTCTGATGCTCGCCTCCATCCACTCTTTCATTTGTTTATGAAATATTGATATTGGCTGCTATCTGAGGAGATTCAGCTGGATGGACAGGAGGGAGATGCAGGGGAGTGTCTTTGTTGGGGAGGGATTGTGAGCTGAATGTCTTTTTCTTGGGATTTAGTCATTTCCAGAATGGCACCAGAATGGATTTTTTTCCTTTTAATGTCATGTTTCCTTTGTTAAAATAAAACTCCCTTTACTACGTACCAGCAGAGAAACGGAAACATCTGTAACTGCTTCCTATAATTTGTCCGGTAAATGTCAAAAATCAATCTGCAGTAGGCTCCATGTGCACTCTAGAGAGTTATTCAAGGGATGCAAGACGAAAAAACCTAATTTACCGATTTAGTTAAACCTTTTAAGCTGAAAACATTACTTTGATGATGCTGCATCAACTGAATGTTATGTGTAATTTGAATTTTTGTAAATTTAAACTCTGATAAAATTGGCTTGATAACTTTACTTTTCTCCTTTAGGTCAGGATTTCAAGCTCTCTTCCCTACATACTAAACAATATTCAAAATATATCAACTTAAATGCAAGACACTAGATAGATAAACTTATAAAATTGTTTTTATGCTAAAAATCAAGTCATTTTTTACTAAATCTGATTATAGAGGAAAATCTAATTTCCCGAATTCACTGCAGTTTATTGTTTGAACATAATCCATCATTAGAGATTAAGATTGTAGGTCCATATGATTGTAATGAGGATCAATACTGAGATTATTTATCGCAATTATTTATTCATTTTAGGCACAAAAAGTGGTTGCTGGCTCTTAGTTGATTTGATATGCGGTCGAGCTTTCTATGAGTAGAACATTTAGCACATGAATTTTGCATTTAATCTTAATACCTACGCTTAATTGTATGGTTGCAAGATTTCAAAAAACGAATTATTTACTCATTTAGCTAAACCTTTTTATTTGTCTACAGTATTAATATTGTGTGTAATTTCAACTCAAATTTCTGCGTTAGTTGATTTAAAACTAAATCCAAGCAGCTGTAACTTGAATAAAATTGCCTCAAGAATAAAATTTATCATCATCTTGGGAAAAAAAGTCATAAACTATTGAGGAAACTAATTGAAAGCACTTTTTTGGAGCGTACAGCGACTGCTTGCTCTTTCTCTGTGTGTAGATGCTACAAAGTAAAGCTTCAAAATTAAAATGCATGCTTTAGTTTTCAGAAGCAGTCTCATTTTTAAATCCTCCTCTTCATAAAATGCCTAAAAAATGCATCAGCAGCAGACTGTTTGTGTTTCTCAAATATTTCTGTATGTTGATAGCGCCCTCTGTCTGCAGACCTCCTCTGGTACCATTTCCTGACCAGATTCGACTCTTTCACCCTGAAAACCTCTACTTTAACCTTCCTTCAACCACATAAACAGTGCAAGTCTGACTGCTGCAGCTTGATGCAGCGGCTCTTAGTCAGTAAACAGATGCTTCCCATAATGACAGTCAGGATTGACGGGTTAACACAGCCAGAGCCTTTTATGCAGGAGAAGAGCCTCTCGGATCAATAGTTGTTACCTAGGCAAAGCCCACACAACCACTAATGAATCCTCTGGCTTGCAGTGGAAGCGGCTTCAAACAGTGAACATTCCTGCTCATGATGTTAAAATGAACATCCGCCTCTCTGGGTTCAAAAATAATGGTGAGGTTTGTTTAAATCAAGCGTAGCTACAGATATATCGTCAAAGTTAAACGGCTGGTGAAGCATCAGTGTGGTTCGTGTCATTGTGTTGATTGTGAGAATGGTTCTGTTGTGTGTTTGATCTGCAGTCTGGCACACCCATCCGTCTGTCTGCTCCACGCTTTCTGTGTTTTCAGTGCAGGATTAAAGCGCAGATACTTCAAAGGTGGTAAAACATATTAGTCACCCGTCTGCCTTTTCTAAGAATAAGAAGGTTTTGTGCGTAGCAGGTGCAGCGAGGACACATTTTCCATTGTTTTGTTTTTGTGATGAAACAATGATGACGAATGTAAAGAGTTTTTGGTTTGGGGCTATTTTTGGAACCGTCACATCCATATTGAATGAGGAAATCTTCCAGCATTTTAACACACAGAGCCTTTGTTTTCTAACAGTGCAGGAGGGCCACAACTACCCAGCTAGATCTTTTTATTCCCAATATATTCTAAGAAAGTTCTAGTAATGTTTGTCGGCAGCCGTTCGCTAACTACAGATGTTCTAAAAATGTTTGGTGATGAGACTATAACATCCTCAAAGCAGAATGTGGCACTGGTCATGTTCTTCCTTTGTAATCATGAAACACTGTGAGAATGTTTTATGGAAGAACATTCTTTATGTTCCCTCAACAACACCTGCAAAACATTCTCAGAACATTGCAGCGACAATGTTCCACCTTTCCAACATTCTGTCATTTTAAGAATCAATAACGTCTTGAAAATGTTTTCCACAGAACACCCTCACTTCCTTATCATTGTGGAAACGTTTTGTAGGATCTGTAATGTGTTCTCTCAAAGACATGCCCAAAACATTGTTAAAACACTGCAGGTAAATTGTTCTACTTTTGTTGTAGTAGAACATTATGGCAGTATTTTGTAGCAGAATGTTCCATAATGTGTTCCTCAGTAACATCTGTAAAACATTACATTGCAGGTCAAGTTTATTTGTGTCTTAATTTAGATCCTCCAGAAAAACGCGATTATGCGATCGTGTGAATTCCCGCATTAATCACCAAAATGCCGCTGATTATGTGGGGGTCAATTATTTCCCAAAATGCCGCATAAAACAGCGCATAATTCCCGCAAGAATCTCACATTTCCACGAAAAAAAAAGAGAAATATGCGGGTCCCGCTTGATTTCACAATTTCCGCATAAAATGAGAAAACTATAACCAATATAAATGGGGTTGTGAGGGAGTTTTTATGTGACGCCCAGCCTGACATCATCAGTTCGCGCATTCACACACACACACTAGAAGCACGAGCTGATGCCGAGCGCGGCACCAGTGTTGCCAACTTAGCGACTTTCTCGCTAAATCTAGCGACTTTCCAAAGCGTCCTAGCGACTTTTTTGTCAAAAGCGACTAGCGACAAATCTAGCGACTTTTTCTGACGTTTTGGAGACTGACAGGAAAACTCGGATCATTCTGCAGTTACTGTCCTCAGCAAGCAGAAGGTGCTGCTGTGAGCTTCTCCCCCTCCCAAAGCACAGGCTGTCAGTCCAGTAACCCCGCAGCAGTCCCAGTGTCTGATTAGAGGACACATCACTCCGCAGCCAGACGGCAGATGAATCGCACATATTTTAGCATATTTCACAACTATTCGCATACTTTGCAACTTTCCTCAATTTCCCCGCACAAAATGGCATAAAAACCCAGCATATTTATTCGCATAATCAAGGATTTTAGCCCGCATAATTAAGGATTTTTGCCCGCGTTTTTCTGGAGGGTCTATTAATTTATCACTTTACAAGAACATCTTATAAAGAATCTTCTGTCATCAAACATCATTAAAACATTCTCTGAATGTTGCTCGGAGAACGTCCATGCTTTGTTACCACTGAGCAAACATTTTATCGGTTCTATGTGTTCCTCAACAACATCCCCAAAGGATCCTCAAAGCATTGCAGGTAAAATATTCCACGTTTGCTAGTATATGACAGTATAGAATACTTTATAAAACCATTTTATAAATGTTGATTAGAGAACATTTCTCCTTTGCTGTTATAGAACATCATCTGTGTTCCTGACAGCGTCCTTTGAATGTTGAAGATAAAACATTATATTAACTTTATAGGAACATTATTGAAAATTAAGATCTTCTCAAAACACTCTGAGCCTTTGATTAAACCATTTTCTTGAAAACATTATTGGAACTTGTAGTTAGTGTTAGCCGATGTTGTGGGAACGTTCCCTGCCACTGGGTTCGTCCCTCCTGCACTGGACTGTGTGTAACTGATGACGCCTGATGAACTCTGACAGGTTTGATTTACAGCAGAGCAGTTACAGACCCTGCAGATCCACTCAGATATGAAATGATGAGCGTCTCCACCCGCTCTGCAGCGCTCGCATTATGACCGATCCTGCTAAGCCCAGCACTTTGCTGCTCGTCTGCAGGATATTAGCTCAGCCAAAGGTTATTCATAGACTATCAGACGAGAGCTGTGGTCAGGAAATGCTGACTTATGTGTAAATATCAATTAAATTAGTCAGTGTTGCTGAGGTTGCACCGCCACAGGCCCTAACAGCGCTGCGTAAATCACATTTGGACAAGAAAAGGGAGGCGGATATTAGATTACACGTGTTTACACATCCATTTGCTGTTTGTTTTTGGTCATTATTTGTCATAAAGAATAACAGTCACACCGATTGTTGGTCATGCACTGATTTTATTGAGATTCTTTGGTATGAACATTGAAGCTGTTTAACAAAATGAATGATACATTTTGATGTGCATAAATACCAATTTCACTACTTTAAACAATTAGTTGAGTGTAATAGGGGTTTAAACCTGTAATGTGGAGTTTATTTTCTGGAAGCTTTGTAAGTTTTCCATCTGTAGGCTTCACTGTACTCCTAGTTGCTGTAGGTATACTGTGAAATACAGGGAGGTTTACATGGAAATTATCGACTTAAAGAGCCCATATTCTGCACGTTTCCAGGTTTAAAAATATACTTGTGTGGTCAACTAGAATATGTTTACATGCTTCAATGTTCATTGAGCACCTCTGTCTGAACTGCTCCTTTTTAGCTCCTGTCTCTTTAAATCCTATCTCCTGAGAAGCCCAGCCTGCTCTGATTGGTCGGCTGGTCTGACAAAAGAAAAGTAACATTGGCTAGTGACCCCAGATTTCTGATAATTGGGATGTATCTCTAGAAGAAATGGCTCCAGTTAGGAAATTATGTCAGATTGCGAGGAAGCTGCTTATTCTTGATAGCATCGATAAGAAATGTACGAAAAGCCTGAACTTGAAAGATGTTTCAGGCAAGTAAGGAGCAGATTTTTTGTGGAGGACAATAAGTCAATTTGACATGTACTTCGCTGCATAAATCACACACTGAGTGAAAGGGAGAAACCCCAAAAAAGCAGAATATGGGCTCTTTAATCAGCATTGTGTGAATTTGTTCAGCTCTCAAGTTTTAAGTGGATGGCAAACACTCCTAAAAATGACACATTTCACTTGAGAAATACCTCAAAATTGTTGATACCATTTAAATTTAAAAAAACATTAGTTTGTGTGAAACAAGAAAAACACTTAGCGTAAACTATGATAAAGCAGACAAACGGCACCAATATAGGCAGAGGAATGTACATAAATGATTAAAAAATAAAGTCAATCACATCTGGTTTAAGTGCAAAACACAAAAATGATCATTTGTCACCAGAATAGTGAAGCAGTAAGCACAGTTCCTTACATAATTGCAGGCACAGACTGGTCAACGCTGGTTTCGGTTCAGCATTGAGGACTGTGTTTAGAACACAAGGCACATTGTCGCGTCTCCGGTGCCAAACTCCAAGTCTCCTGTTTTTCACGCCTGAAAAAGTCACCTCTCGGCTCCCTGTCAGAGTTATGTAGGCCAGCCTGCTGAGCAGAGACAAAATGGGAGCAGAGCGCCGTGGATGCAGCCTCAGCAGAAACCATGTCTGCAGAAAACATGTCTTAAGGGAGACGGGATTATCACTGTATGCAGCTGAGTGAAACTGTTAGTGAGCCAGAAATTTCAAATTGATATTTAGTGGTTAGTATTTAAACGGCTAAAACTCTGTATTTCAAATATGTACGACATAAAGAGCGAGTAATTTTCTCTGGTCGGATGCACTGATCTGATCGCTGCTGTTCTGATGCGGATGGTCCAGTGGAAGTCCTTTTATGTGTGACGTAACATAAAAACAAAACAGCGATGCAAAACACCTGGGTACATTTATTTTCTTATATATTTTGTCCTTCATAATTCATGTTTCAGACAAAAAATACTGCACTACTGCTTCTCTAAATTGACTTTACAGCCAGAGTTATGAGCTTATCTGACTTTCAATCTCATATTTATCAGCATCACGTGTGTGATGTGAGCAACCTTAAAATGACAGGCAGTGAGGAATGTTTTGAGAATTTTTTGATGGTATGATTAACATGTAAATGATTACTTTTTAATTGTTGTTTTAATACATTATTGTCTGTAGTTTAACAAAAACCCAGTTTAGCCTGAAGTTATCTCGCTAATCTTAAATCCTGCTTCACAGTAAAGACCTCCAATCAGTGCAGCACATCAGATCAGAGCATCCCATGTTTATGAGGTTCAGTTTTTTTAGTTTACAGTAAAGTTATACAGCCACACAAATCAAGAACATCTCTGCTAAAATGCATCTTTCCACTGTAAAACCCCAAAATCCAGCGCATGTGTCAGCTTCACTCTGAGTGCACACAAACAGCCACGTTCTTGTGCCTCTCCCAGTAATGGCAGTCGTCCGGAAAGCTCCAGGCGGCTGCAGACTCCTTGTGGCGGCTCACTGCGTGGACAACAAACCCACACAGCTGCTTCTCCAGCACCTCCACCACTGCTGGGGCGTTTCCCTTCTTTCCCTGGCCCTCCATCGCCTGCCGGATGCAGTCGCGGGGCACCGGCTGTGGTTTGGTGCTGTACGACACCACCAGGTTGATGTTGTTCACCTGCAGCACCTCGAACCAGTTCTGTCCCGCCACGTGGTGGAAATGTTCCCCTGCTCGCCAGTTGCGGTAGGTGCTGCCGGAGTGGTTGATGAGCCGCACTGACCAGTGCACCCAGTCGAACTTTTTCACCAACAACTCCAGAAGCTGCTGAGTTGTATCCTGCAGGGTTTCACCCTCTGTTTCTTGCAGGAGGCGCTGGGCATCTAATTTCGCTTGCTCTGGGAAGGCAGCAACACAGGACTCAATGGTGGTCTTCATCCTGGACTCTACCTCTTCAATTTTGCTGCTCCACTCTTGGATTTTGTCCTGTTCTTCCTCTTGGCCCTGGGTTAAAGCACAGTGGCCCAGCAGAGCAATCAGACCCAAGCAGAAGAGCTCCTTCATCCGGACACAGAAATCTTCCAGGAGACGGCGGTTCCTCGCCACATACCTGCAAAACAGAGGACTCCATTATTTTTTATATCTGTTGGCCCAAAGAAGCACAGAAGCAACTACAATGAATCAGAAGTATGTTGAAATTAGACTTGTCCTGAACAGAGCCCCTGAGTGTGAGCGAAGGATTTTGGACTGAGTGCAAAGCAAATTTTTTAAAAAGTTGGAACCTTACCTGAAGCTCGGTGTCGCTCACATCAAGAGGTCAAAGCACAATATGGGAGAGAACCTGACAAATTTGCCGAGCTCTGGTTTGTTTTGCACTAGTTCACACGAAAATAAAATACACTGCATACTTCTTTTTCCTTTACTGAGGTGAGTGGAGGGGGATTTGTGTTGAGCAGGATGAATTTTAAGTGAAGCATGACATGGAGGATCTTTTTAGCACTTCATTAAATATCTGATGGGTTGGCTGAAAAGCAGAGCCACTACACCAATAAAATTAAAGGGAAAGATATGTTAGTCAGAAACATATGTGTGATATGTTACTAATGTAATCCAGCAGAAAATGCATTTCCCTACCAAACATAATTCAGAATGCAGTTTAGTTGGTATAGGAACATAATTACCTTTTTTGTTCTATTCTAGTCTTATTTTAGCGTGCTCATTTTATTTCAGCATTATATCGTACTTACATCTTATTGTTTTTGTGCCTTTTAGGTACTGCATTTCTGATGTTTTGTCATTTTGTTTCTCTGAGCAATATCTGTTAAAAAAAATTTCCCTCTGGATTAAAAAAGTTTTATCTTAATTATATGGAGACTGGCATGGTTTTAGACATATTGGGATGGACTAGGACAGCGTACCAGTATACGAGGGGCATATTTAAGGGAGCTGACTTTGCATCCCAGATTATGTCAAAATGGCAATATCAATGCAGAACAAATGTCCACTGTACTCAATTTGTGGTTAATCAATTAATTAATTATTGAATGATGACACCAGTGAGTACTGATTTAGAAAATGTTTTCAGAATTTGGATCTGAAGCGCCATTTTGGGCCGCTACTGACTGATCAAAAAATGCCTTAGATCGGCCCTGATTCTGATCTTTGACACAAATCAGGACAGCCCGATCTCACGAGGATTCGTGAAACTGTCACGTAAGTTTTAGTTTCGGTTTCGTGCGCACCAACACGATTTCATCATGTTTTTCGTGCCGCTCACCACGAAATGCGCACCAATGTATTTTAAACGGCGGACTTTTCGTGCCACTCAGAACGTATTTCAAAAGAATGTGTATATTATATTTTTAATGTAAAACCGTGGCGAATCCAACGCTATATTTTGCATGACATCGTTCCTAAACATAACCCTAACCATAACCTTAACCATAACCTAACCATAAGCCGGTGGTACACTTACCAATTTGCATAGGAATTTCAAGAATGTCCGGCGGCCGGCGGCCGCAAACGCGATCACACAAGCAGTATACGCCGATGGACAGCTTAGATCGTCATGAATCCGCCGGTATAAACCACTTTCAGATGTGATTACCACAGCGAAAAACATTTCGTGGTGAGCGGCACGAAAAACATGACGAAATCGTGTTGGTGCGCACGAAACCGAAACTAAAACTTACGTGACAGTTTCACGAATCCCCGTGAGACCGGGTTGATCAGGAGAACCCTAGTTGAAATATGAAGACTTACCTTTCTACCAGCTCTAAGACTGACTCTCCAAAGCTGTTAGTCCCCATCAGAGCATCATACAGCACAAACAGGTTCTTCTCCCCTCCGGTTTTTGCAAAGTGCTCCACAAAAAGCCTCGTTTTCACATCCTTGAACTGCGGTTTTGCCTCCAGGATGTCCATGTACTTCCTGAACTGATTCCTGATGTTCTCCTCCACAGAGAAGTACTGTGAGTCCAGCCTGCCCTTCTTGATCTCACAGTCGATGTCATCCAGTTGGCTGGAGAGCACATCCAGCTTGTTCCTCACAGTTAGGAACTGCTCTTTGACGTAGAAAACCTCTTTGCTCTGGACGTTGTCTAAGGCCAGACGCAGAACCGGAGCGGCGGCTTCGCAAAGCGGAAACAGCTCGCCCACAGCGCTGGCCAACACCTCGGCCCCCCTCTCAAACATGTCCATCACTGCCTCGATGGCCTCCTTCTTCTGGGCAACAACCCTCTCCAAAGAGCTGCTCATGTTCTGGGACACACAGAGCAACAGAAGCTTAAATGAAACCTGCCAGCTGAAGAAATGTGTGGACAAGGTAAAATCTTTATTCCTCGATCGTATTCATAGAAAAGATCTTTGTTCCATGACTTTTATCACGTTTCGGAAAGATTAGACATTTATCAACCTTTACTGGCTTTAAAACAAACTCCTGATAGTTTGCAGCATCAATGACGTGTTGTTTTTCTGTCTGAAAACTCAATGAGACCAAAAGACGTTCACCTATGTGGCATTTTACATAAAAAGGCTAAGGATATAACCAGAATATGAATTTGTGTAGCAAAACTATGTTATTTTTTTAAACACAACCCTTCACCTTTGCTTAACAACCCTGTAATTGTTTTAAAGTTACGACTGCTTGATTTTCAGAAAAATGTTCTGCACTAGAATGTGTTTATCAACCTGTTCCTCATTAAAAAAGTGAACTTTTCATGGAGGAATTGACCATTAAAGCACCTAATAACTTACAAAAAACATTGCTGAACTGATACGGTGCCTATAAAAGGCATTCACTCCATTTTTATGTTTCCCACTTTTATTGCTTTTCAGCATTGAACCATGGCCTCGGTTTTGACAAGAATTTACAAAAAAAAGACTTTTCTTTGTCAAAATGAAAGATTTCTACAAAGCAATACAAATTGATTAAAAAATATAAAATAAATGATCGATTAAGTATTCGCCCCTCTTAAAGTAACTGGAATAATTCCACACAGGTTCAGCCGGTCAGTGCTGGAAATCACACGGCTGGTGAAATGGAAATTATGAGTGCAGTGAAACTTTTTCAAGTGATTGTAGCAGAAAAGCACTTGTATCTGGAAGGTTCAATCACTGATGAATCAAGTGACTCTATCAAAATGTTATTGAAAAACAAAACTCAGGCTTTTCAGAAGAAAAATTCCAAGTCACTGAATAGTCTTTGAGTCTAGCAAAATCTGTCATGTTGAAATTTAAGGAATTTGCTACATGTGTAAATCTGACGAGAGCAGGTCCTCCCCAAAAACCAAGTTACTGTGCACAAAAGAGACGAGTGAAGGAGGCCACCAAGACACCAATGACTCCTCTGAAGGAGCTACAGTCTGCAATGGCTGGAATGGGAAAGACTGTACACACAACAACTGTTCGCTGTTCCACACCTATCAAAGCTTTGTGAGAGAGTGGCAAAGACAAGCCGCTGCTGAAAAAACTCATATTAAATCCAGACAAGATTTCATTAGAAGGCATATTGGAGGCTTGAATTCAACTGGAAGAAGGTTCTTTGGTCTGATGGGACCAAAATTGACCTTTTTTCCCCATCAGACCAGGCGCTACATCATTACAGATACACCATTCCTATCATGAAGCATGGTGGTGGCAGCATCATCAATTGAGTATGTTTTTCAGCAGAAGGCCCCGGAAGACTTGTAAAGGTAGAGGGTAAAACGAATGCAGCAAAGTACAGAGAAATCCTGGAGGATAACCGGATGCAGTCTGCAAAAGAACTTTAACACGGGACAAGGTCTGTTTTCCAGTAGGACAACCAGGTGAAGCAAACAACCAAAGCTACACAGAAATGGTTCAAAGACAACAAGGCGAATATGAGAGTCGGAGTCAAAACCTCAATCCAACTGAGATTTTGTAGCTGGACTTGAAAAGGGCTGTTCACTGAAGATTTCCATGTAACCTGATGGAGCTTGAGCAGTTTTGGAAAGAAGAATGAGTTCAAATTACAGTGTCCAGATGTGCCTCTACTAAATACTGAGTGGAAGTGGGGGAAGACTGAGGCAGTCACTTATTTAACATTTTATATTTTTAATCTGTTTCATCTCTTTTTGCTTTTCACACAAGTCATTTTTTTTAATCTTTTGCAAATTCTTGCCACAAATCAAATTATATTGAATTTGATTTAATGTTGAAAAGCAATAAAAGAGGAAAACTTCAGAGAGGTGCCTACTTTTTATAGGCACTGTATGTAAATGTTTGCATCCTAAACAGAAATTAGATAATTGGTATTTGTCATTTAGGAGAGACAGCATTTTAAAACGTGTATTTTGCTAATCCTAACAATGTCAGAATGAATCCTTGAACTGCAGAAGAAAAAAAACCACCCAACAAGAATGCAGGTAATGATGTCATACAAACAAAATGGGGGCCTGAGATAGTTGGAAGAGAAAATGACACGGGTGCCCTTCAGTCTTGTATGACTCATTTCGGGGAACAGAACAAGGTCAGCCCGTGTTTAAAATCCCCTTCCATCCTTCCTCGGAGCCTCGTGTACTTGAATTATCTCCGTTTAGACGCAGGTCTGTGGATGAAGCTGCGTCACTCAACTCCTCCACTAAATATCTGCACATCACTTCTGTTTTATTCATATCTGAAAGCATCTACAGATAAGCAGGGTAATCAGGTAAACATCTAAATCTTCAAATAAATAGTGCATTTGCAACAATAATCCAAATATTTAAAACTATTATAACTGCATGTCTGAATGTCACCCAAAACAAATGCGTAACTGCAGCCTTTTTGCGCACAAATCCCCTGCGAGCACTGGACACACCTTACAACATTTTCCCCCCTTCTGATGGAAGATAGACATTCATGACATGACAAAAGCGCTTTTCTGTACCTCAATGAAACGACTGTGCTGAAGCGTCACGCCTGATGAGCTCAAACAGCTGCACACAAGTTTTTTTTTTCTTGCTGCTTCAAGTTGGAGAAAATTCCCACGATTCTCTGAGAGAGGGGTCCAAAACAGGATCCAGAGAGGAGATGCGCACTGAATATCTGCAAAGGAGAGAGAGAGAGAGAGACGGAGAGAGGGAAAGAAACAGACAGAAAGACAGACAGACTGAGCGCAAACTGCAGGAGGTGAAATCTGTGGAGGGTCCATTTTCTTTCCAGACAAAGGCGCAGGAGAGGACGATCCGTTTTCTTCACCAGAACCGAAAGGATTCTGAACCTAGTCTTCTTATCTTTTATTTTCCAATCACCTTAGATTTCTTGCGCACTTGGCACAGATGCGTCACCATAATGTGCTGTGAAAAAGGACCCAAACTTGAGGTAAGACGGTGGGGGAAGCTGTTTTGGGGCTTTAAGTGTATAAAACGATTCGCTGTTTTTCATTTTTAGCAGCTCAAAACGTAAAAGGATGATTTTACGCACTGCCAAACGTTTAGATTTGGATTACGATTCTGAATGTGTCACCAGAGGAAGGACATTTTAATGTACACCAGTCTGTATCTGCTGCCTGTCTGCTCAGATGTATTTCAAGCATGTATAGGTAGGATAAGTATTTTTGTCTTTATTTATTTATATCAGAGGTGTTCGTGATGCTCGGATTAAACCCCACATCTCCTCCTGTGCGCGCACACGACGCGCCCTGCCAGCCTCCCTCAGCCAAAAAAATCATCTTCCAAGTCTTTCACATCTTGTCCGAACATTCATATTCGATCTCTGTTTTATTTAAATAGCTGAAATAATCCGGATTTTCCCTCAGGTATCGATGGATTCTTCGACACGAGCTCATCTCCTGAGCAGATTTAAGAACGGCTCCATCACATGACGGAGGACGTGGCTCAGAGACGCTCATCAGTCTGCAGGTAAGCGCCTCAAATCTGAGCTACAAATGCCTGAAACGCACACTTTCCTGTTTTGGTTCTCAAACCTGTTCAGCTGCATATTGGGTGCATGAGGGCCAAACCGGAGGGACTTAACCTGAGACAGCTCACCTGGATTTAAACCTCCGCTGCGCCTGTTTTGATCTTTGGAATGACTTGAAGCTGCTTTGCTCAGACAGCAGCTGTGCTCCGAGTAAACAGGTTTTAGATGCTTCTGTGCTGTGGGGCCTCGAGGAGTTCACAGAACAGGTGTTCAAGTGGCTCAACTGAAGTACTGACGCCCTCTTGCGCGCAAATCAGTGAACTGCACGTTTCTGACCGCGAAGAGCTTCCGTTTGTTTTATACGTTCAGCAACTAAACCAGTTTATCAGGTTAAATCTGTTGTTCTAAATGTAGATACTGATTTTTATATTGAATTTTTGCAGTGTTATTGAACAGCTTTAAGAAAGAACCAATAATAAAACACATTTACATCTTAAAAGTGATCATAGAGAGAAACAGACCATGAGTTTACATGTTTAATGTAAAACAAACAGTTCAAAATTGTGAATAACCATCAAATGCTAATTTTGTAAGAGAAAATATTATAATTATTTGCATTCAAAGACAGTAAAGAAATTATGTCAATTTATGGTATCTTCATCTTTTCAAAGTTTCATGGATGAGATTAAATTTGTGTACCAGACTGTAAATATATGCATAAAATTAGATAGTACTAGTGAGAGTAGAAAAAAAATTGGCTTTGTATTTTGACACAAACTTGTTTAATGACAAACGTTTGGTACAACAGTGCAAGATTGTGTATAAATGTATATCAAAGAAAATACTAATTCTATTGTGATTGTTATATAATGAAAAAATCATAATAAACATAATAGTGCTACTAATAACCATGATTATCTATTGATCTATCAAATTTAATCTTATTTATTGCATGAGGAAAATAAAATAAAATCATAATAAATAAAATTTCAACATATTGTAAATTTACTAACTTTTTTAGTATTTCTGTGTAAAACTTTTTATAATCTAATTTGCTTTAAAAATTAATATATGGTTTGTTTATACACATGTAAAAATCCATTATTGACCAATTAAAATCACGAGTTTGTGTAAAATTCGGGCTTGAAAATTGTTTTTGTAACCATACTTTTTTTGGCACCCCAACTTCTGGAATATTGATGGTTTTTTTCCTCCCAATTTGTTGTTTAGTGTAGTTCAGTTATCTGCAGGCTTTCTTAGTCCGTCTGAGCGCTGTGGCTGATCAAGAAATATAATTTTTATCTGCTCAGATTACACAGAAATCAAAAACAAACCATATAACCGGTGTAAAATTAATCACTTTTTGTCTGGAAAACATTTTCCAAACGTGTAATTTATTACTTTTCTTACTGCTTTTAGTCATCATTCACGAGTCTGAGTCGGCATCGTTGGTTCACTCATGTTTATTTATAGTGGCGCATATACAACCAGGCATCAAATATCCATAACAAAAAAGGCAACATATTCACATATATGACATTTCAAAAAAGCCTCAAGAGGTCCGTACAGTTTTCCTCCACATCGACAGCGTATAGTGTCGTAACAAGAGAAAAGGAACGCTACCACAGCCAGTTTAGTACTGAGAGCAGGAGAGCAGGGTGATGTCTTCTGATGCAGTGAAACAAACCCATCTGACGCTACTGATGCCACCAGTTCACTTAAAAAAAAGACACTTACAAAATGATTTCACCTCTTACAAGTAAAGAAAATAATGTAAAAGTAATGGCACACTGAGGCACTGTTGGTCGGAAAGGAAGCACAAAAAAGGTTTAACTAAAAAAAAAAGAAGCAAAAAACAAATGAAGACTCACTAAAGAACCCTACAGATGATTCTGTTACACAGCATTTCATCTGCTTGGCTATAATATGTTTTTTAAACAGAAAAGAAAGGAGCTGCTCTGGTTAATAGAATCCAGATTCAATAATTATGGCTACCAGTGTCTCCTGCTGTGGTGAAGTTTTGCTTTTGTCAGACGTACATCGAGAAAGATTTCACTTGTACTGTTAGTGTTTACAATTTTCCAACCAGAAATCAGCAGAGAAAGGAAAGAATTCTACGCAGCAACATGAACAAAAAATATTAGTGTAAAATAAAATTCAATCCAGCGTAAGAAACGTATAATATCTGTGCTGCGTATTTCGCTAATTTGCACACAGTTGCATGTAGTAAATGGAAATGCCCAGATGTGGCTGCAGTTACATTCAGAGTTGTGAAACTTTGGGATGCTCCTTGGTTTTCTTTAGTCAGGCTGCTCAGCATTTCTCAACATGCTGAAATTCTTGTAGTGTTATTTTTGTACATATATTTATATATATTTCCCATAAAACTACAATAGAAAGTGCATAAAGTCGGGGGTACAAGTCACCAGCTGAGGACTTCAAGATGACGCTTAAATCCAGAACAGGTCATCAGTATCATGTATATGGCATGCAGGTTCCTCACAGTGCTCACAAAAATGTAATTCAGCTTTTAGAGCAGCGTCAAGATCCCACAGCTGATCAATAATTGGCTTTTTTTGCATCTGCATTTGTATCTTGAAGAATTTATCAGTGAATTTTAGCCAGTTTTACAAGTGAAAGCAACACAAAACAGGCAGAAATAAGCAGTTTTAACATTTAAGAGCTAAAATCACAGGTGTTACTAACTTAGAGAGGCTCTGTAATTTGGTTTACACACATCAGAGCAGCAGCAGCAGACATCCAGAACATCACTGTGATTAGTCTCAACACAGGAAATAATACAGTCTGTGCATGATAGACTTGTAGTTTACTCATTGCAGCTGCAGTGATACAGTATGTTTGGAAAGCTTGTTCACTTAGCAGCTGTTCTACATGAAATTTAAGGTTATTTTCACTAATGTGTGTGCCAGTTTGATTTTAATCATTGCATTTTTGTCAGTTTTGATCACAGAAACTAAAAGCTTTTTGTCTAGTTTTCAATAGTGCTGTTTTGGTGTCATTTTTGCACTTTTTCACTGGGAGCACTTTGAGGCCCTGCAGTGATCAGTACATCCAGTTAACGACTTCATACTCTGGATCTGACTCCTTCCGTCTGACAGCACCATGAAGCTAACTTTAATGGTAAATCCAGCGTTACATTAATGTTTTACAAATGTTGGCTGCTGCCTGCAAGTTCACAGTTTGCCTTTTTGCTGGACTTTCAAAATGATTTTAGCATTGTAAGTTATTTGCCTGAACCACCAGGTACAGCTACAGATCTTATGATCAGGAGGAATTGTTGCTCAGGAGCTGCAGTTTCAATTCTGCAGATTCTGTTAATTTTTCCGTTTATAAGATTGTCGTTTAGTTTTAATTTGTTGACTTAAAGGGTCCAACTATACATCATGTTTCTCATCTGGGAAAATTGGTTCTTTATTAGTTTCATTTTTTTCTCTCACTTTATTAGTTTCTTAGTCTCAGTTTCATTGTGAAAAATCTGTCAAAAACTATGTTTTCTTGTTGAAATTAACACAGTTTCTTGACGTAACTACAGATTTCAGTCACGTCATTTCGTGGAGTCAAAGTTCTAATTCAAGATATCTGATTAATAAGAATTCCAGCTCCAGATTTCAAAAACAGGATTCAGTTCAAACTTGATTTAAGAACCTACAAAGGACTATATAGAAATCCAGAACTTAAGGGAACTAAAGATATCTTGAACGAAAATTATGACAAGTCAGAAAAAAGCTGCAGATATTTGAAAGTGGGATACAACTGGTCAGAATTAATTTGCAGATATCTGCAGCTTGATTGTGGATATCTGTAATGAGAAACACATTAATGTCAAAGCTGTTGATACCAGAAATGTTCTTTTTTGACAACAATGAATTGAATTATGGCTATGTGTGATACACTTCAATACTAGCTGTTAAATGTTAAAGCTGCGATGTTTGTGTCTCACGGAGCACTTTACCTGCTTATGCCGCGAGTTTGGATAAATAGTGTTTTGAAGCAGATGCTTGAAAAGTGTTTATCGAGAGAGAAAAAGCAAAAGAAGAAGATAGATTTATAGTGGGAATGTGGACGTGAAGAAACACTGGTCTTCATTTGCACCTGCGCAGAGCCTCCTGCATCTTCTCCTGCACGTGCTCCATCTTCTCGGCCCACTCCTCGCTCAGGCCCTCCTCGTCGTCTCCGATAATGGCGGCGTAGCCCATCAGGGCGATGAGGCCGATGCAGAACAGGTAGGTGAGGCGGGTGCACAGCCGCTCCATGGTGCGCCGGTCGCCCTGCGAGTGCTTCAGGTACACCTCCAGGATGGGTCTGCTGAAGAGCTTTGGCTTGCCCACGACGCCGTCGTAGAGCGTGTGCAGGTTCTGGTCGCCCAAGTCGTTGGAGTAGCTCTCCTCGAAGTCGTCTTTCTTGCGCTCACGGTGCTCCGGCCGTGCCTCCACCATCTCCATGAACTTCCTGAACTGGTTCTTGAGGTTCTCCTCCACGCGGCAGTACTGGCCGTCCAGCGTCTCCTTCTTGATCTGCACCAGCGTGTTGCGGTTCTGGTGGGAGAGCTCGTCCAGCGCCCGGTTCACTGAGCCGAACTCACGCTTCAGGGTGCGGATGTCCTCGTCGTCCACGTGGTGCAGGACCACCCGGATCAGAGAGCCGGCCACGCCGAAAATGGGGTTAACCACGGCGGCCGCTGAGGAGATGGTGGCCACGCACTGGAGCACTTTGACCAGGCCCTGCTTCAGCTTGGCCCGGTCCTCACTGATCTCCTCTTCCATCATGGTGAGCTGCTGCTTCGCTGCGTGAAGACGCTGATCTGAGACAGAAACACAAACAGAGGTCACTTTTCTCTGATTGTCAGAACGATTACAGCACAGTCATCAAAATCAGGTGCTCTGGGGGCAAGTTGTATTAGCTGCTGGATCAGTATATCGTTCACTACTGGTTTAGTTTTCACCAACCATATTCAATTATAAAAACAACTTTTAAAAATATTCATTTTTCCCCTACAGTATTTAAACAAAAGTCTAGAAAACATCCAACTCAGTTATCTGCACTAATTACCTGTGTTTTACTGTTATCAGATCAGCTGAACATGCATCAACATATATACAGTAAAGAATCAAATAAATAAATAATAAATGGATATTTGGTTTAAATTAAACCTTTCTAAGGTCAACATTGTTTTTGTTTGACTGTTAGTAGTAACCAATCAGGGATGCTGCTTAAAGCCAAAAGACAGAAAGAAACAGAAATAAAATTTGTATTATTGATATTATTACAATGAAGTTCTTCTCTTAAACTCAATAAACAATCTAAAAACAGTTTATGTCCCAGCTTTACACGAATGATAACGATGAATGGAGAAAAACGTCATTTCTCAGTTAAAGACAACAGGCTGATCTGATCTAACAGTGATGTTCATCCTGTTGACTCTCTTTAAACTCATCTCTGCTGCAGCTCGTCTTCACTAACTGATCAGTTTAGTGGTGGTTTCACACTATTTTCCAACACTGAAGGTAAATGACAGCGACAGAGATGTTGCTGAAGAGCTGCTGATGCTTACATCAAACTTTCTCACTCTGGGAAAGTAAAACCAGGGATGCAGGCGCTGATCAGGATGATTCCTGAAACAGAAGACAGACACAGAAACAAGACGTCGAGTCAGTTATTTTTAAAACAGCAGCTGCACAAAATCTGAAAGAAACTGATCATAGCTACAAATTAACCAATCAGGTGTAAGCTCGTAGTGTGGTATTCATGATGTGAATTTACACAATGATTTAAACACTACAAAAAGAATTTAATAATTATATGTACAATATAGAACAAACATTTGTCCCAATTATACAAAAATATGTTTAAATGGAATATATAAAGAATATCAATAATAAACTACACTATATAAAATGTGCAAATGAAATTACAATCATAATGCACTACTTTAATACTAAAATTACATAGAAAATCAGACGGATTTTTAAAATATTTTTGATTACGTTTTCATTGTTAAAAACATTTAAATGATATAAAATACTGCTTGAACTGACTATGTGACATGACAGAGATGAACTGAGCAAATTAATACTTAATTAATGTCTAAAAAATCATTTTGAACTATAGTTTTGACCCCAGCAAATACAAAACCCAACAAATCCAAGGATTTCCTGGATCTCTGTCCTTTTTTTAATGTATGTTTTGTGGATTTTCTTTTGTCTTATGATTATTTTTGTGATGATCTGGGTTCCCTCAGCTGTAGCTGCACGAAACTGAGTCCATTTATGGGACAGCTGCTATTTATAGCTAATGTCTGAGGGCAGATAGCTGGAAAAACATCTTTAAAGCAGCGGGGCAGAGAAATATATGAGGGGCAGCAGCATGTTGGGAGTCACAATATTTAGGCAGCTGCAGATCCATCCAGCACTGAATGTTACCGCTCTGGGCTCATTTTGTCCCTCTGAACCAGAAAGTGAGCAGATTTTTGTCTGTCACTGGCTGCAGTTTTCAGCAGTGAAGGAGTTAACAGCCTCAGCAGCACTGGAGTCTTTCAGCACCAGGCAGCTGTCAGTGTGTTTCTATGGACCGGGCTGATAGCTCCTCAGCAGCAGTGAGCTGAATGAGGAAGCAGCTGCTGACTGGGCGGGACACAAACTCCTCAGACTGACTGAGCTGAAGAACTTGTTTATTATAGAACAGGAGCTGCTACCCAGAGGAATGTGTTCATTCAAAGGAGGACAACAGATCTGTCAATTTCAAACTGAAATGAGCACTAAAATCTCCATTGAAACCCAATATTTGTTGAAATAAGCTCATACTGGAGTGTTTTTTTCTATAAGTGCAGTCCTGATGTTGGACAGAACAGAGGAGGAGGGCAGTGGGTGTGTTTGGCGTCCTCTTATCTTTTAGTAACGCCACGTGTTACACACTGAGATTACAACACAAACACAATCCCAGCAGTCGTGTTGTGTTGAGGACCTGAGCAGGATGAAACAGGCCTCTGTGACCGACCGCCCGGCTTTGTTTTGCTTTCCTTTCTGTTTAAATCCCCGTGACCGCCACAGGGGGCAGTAATTTACCCACAAAAACAGAAAAACGCCCTGAACATCCACCTCTGTCTGATTTCAGCACCACTACTGTGGACTGAAAGCTCTGACGCTGCCTCAAGCTTAACCCTTTAGCTTCTGGTTAACTTTAAATGATGCCTTTAAACACGTGTAACCGACCGAAACATGAGAAAATGTTCAACTGATCTGAATACTTATGAAATCCACGCTTGGAAAATCTTGCAGAATGAGACAAAACCTCCACAAAGTGCTTCTCAACAGCAACACTTGCAAGATTTCATCATATTTTAATCAACATCTCGTCATTTTTGTGTTGAAAGTCATATATTCTTTCTAGAAATGTTCTTTTTTTTGTATTTTTCCTTCTAAAAATACCTCTTTGCTTCACAGTTGTTGCTTGATGGTGACTAAATCAAGACCCAATAACACTTTAGTGTGTAACATCTCTTTACTGTGTGTGCTTGTTTTCACAGAGGACGATCTACGGGTCCGTTTCTCAACATAATGCAACGAACAGCGAGAGGTGACGCAGGTAATTAAAGGGTTAACTGCAGTTTTTTAGCAACA
The DNA here is from genome assembly GCF_021347895.1 of Acanthochromis polyacanthus. Lineage (NCBI taxonomy): Eukaryota > Metazoa > Chordata > Actinopteri > Pomacentridae > Acanthochromis > Acanthochromis polyacanthus. The sequence continues at coordinate 28,978,415 of NC_067124.1, forward strand.
GAGAATCAACACTGCTGTAATTTTTTTTAGATTTTTTTGAATAATGGGGACAATCTGAGCTGCACCGACCACAATTAAGGCCAATCAAACCGACTCCGGCAGCAGTGTTGGTATCTTTAACAGTAAATTAACCCTTTGTTAGAACAAAATTATCTTTAAATTGACCTTTGACCTTTAAAGACATTTCTTAACAAGCCAGCTTAAGCAGTTTTTGCCATTTGTATTCATTGCGAGAAGTAAATAAAATGGATTTCTCGTTGTATTTGTGTTTAAAGTTAATAAAAGTGCTTATTAATGTTATATTTGGGATGAATTCCAGCTGCTGGGGCGTTGAAAGCTCCTCTGTGGGCGGATCAGTCACTGCTGTGTGACTGCAGGACCTTTAAAAATGGCCTTTAAAGAGGACAAAACACTCCCACGTCTCAGTGACAGTCTAAAGCTGTGGCCCGGTGACTCAGCTTCTCTATTAATGTACATATACACAAAAATGCTTACATAAAAATGTAAAAATTCAAAATTAACTCTGTGGGGAAGCTACATGTTGACAGAAAACAAACTGCGCTGTCACTCAGATCAGGAAGCTGCTCTCACCTGTCAAACAGCTGAACAGAGGCCATCTTGAATGTTTTCTATGATCACACCAATGCTAGGCTAATCCACATTTACACTTTATTCTTACTTAAAACCGCTCCTAAAGTACTAAAGTGGCATTTTGGTGTCTAATGTGAAAGGTTTTCTGCTGTTTCTTCATGTTTCCTGACTTGTGTGTTTGCAGGCTGTGTGGCAGCTTGGACACTTCTGGACCCCAGAGGCTGACAAAGTCCAGACAATAACTGCACTAATGAAGGTGAACACACAACAATGAAGTGTCTTCCGGAGTCCTACAATGTTTGAGAGTACTAAAATAAGCCCTCTGAGCTGAGAGCCCAGCCAGCTGCCTTCCTGCCCCGCTCTGGCTCCCCCTAGCCGTGCCTCCATATTTCCTTGTTAGTGCACACCATAATGGCCTGGCCCTCCCTGTTCAATTACACCTAAAAGACACCAAAATACACCTGAAAACATCCATTTCTCCGTCTAAATGTGGAGTAAACCGCCTCCATGTGCCTCCCAGCCAACGTTAGAGTCCACAGGCCACAGCAGAACAGAGGATTTCTTACCTTTTTCTCAGTGGATCTGACTACACCTCCCTCTCCAAAGTCCCAACTTCGACAGCCTCCTTCTTCTTCCCAGCAATCCCTGCAAAAAGGACACTTCCATGTATGTTGAAAATGTAGGGGTGAACCAAATGGACAAAACCATTTCTAAAGAGCCCAGAGAGCCCCCAATATCCAAAAATGGCCTTTTGGGGCCCAAATAGACATAGCCTCCAATATTCCATTATAAAATGCCATATCTGAGGCCTTAAATAGCAAAATCCCCTCATCATATAGACTCTCTCCTACCCCGGTGATTTCAACTTCTTCTGGTCCATTCTCCAGTCGTACAGTTCGTACTGAAGCGCAATTGTCAGGGAGTGCGCAACTGAACTCTGCCGGCTTTCTGCTGCGTTTTATGCGTTTGCCAAGCCCCGGAGCATCTCTGAGAGGCTACAAATGCTCCATTGATGGGATTATAGTGTCAAAGAGACATTTTTCTTGTGGATTCGACCAAAAAAAGTCGAAGGAAAATATTTTCATGCGGGTAAAATCCAGCGGTGCCAACAGTGAGCTGCGTATCCAAATGGACCTCTCCAAAAGTGCACAGGTGCATCCAAAGGCAAAGAGAGCTCTCCAAAGGCTCCAGGAGGAAAAAATACAACTTTACTCAGCTTAAATGGTAAATATATTAATAATGCAGTCTAAAATTTACAAATTATGCTCGAAAAATAAAGGTTGCGCTCAAAAAATCTTGAATATGAGGTCCACTAGAGAGCAAAGTGCAGCGAGAAAAGCGTTCCAAATGGCGCAATGGCACTGCAGACATTTAAGCTGATTATTTAATTATTTAAAAATACTTTTTGCTGAAATGCACATCTGTTAATAGTATCAAAGCTGTAGCACAGACTGTAAATTGAAATTACCATCCATGTGGCCAACAATAGCTGTGAAACGGACAAAAAGCTGAGCTGGAAACGCACCCAGTCAGTGCGCTGAGAGTCCTGCAGTCTGCTCCTTCATCCAGGATTAAATAAGCGTGGGTTCAGTGGTCAGCAGGAAAAACCAAAGCAGACAAAGCAGTGAAGTCTCGTGTTTGGAGGAACTACTGCGCCGACGGTTAAAGCTGTTTCCCCCCAAACAAACCGCGATGCACATGATGCTGGCAGGAGGCGGCGCTGCGTCAGAGGACGGTGAATGTCTGAAGCCTGCTGCGGTGTTCAGGTCGCTGATCGGACCTTCTTCTGCCTCCCTGCGTGTCCAGACATGAGCCCGCAGCAGGTTCAGGACCCCGCATCCCCTCTATGAACACCGAGCCTCCGGAAGCAGCAGCAGCAGCACAACAGGAGCCCTGTGCTCCCTGCGCCCTGTAGTGGAGGGAAAAGTGGAAATAAAAGGACGGCTGTTTGGTAGAAATGACAAAGCCTCCGTTATTTGCTCTGAATCAGCGCTCGGACCTCAAAAACAGGCGCAGGGAGCCTTTATTAAAGCGCAGCGCCTGTCCTCATTGTGCGCATTTGCTGCTGCAGCTGTCAAGCGGATCACGTTTCACACTGAAGCCAGTCATATAGATACAGTACACTGTAAAAAAAACAACAGCTACAACCTGTTTTTACACACATTTATTATGAATTAATGCATTTTTGTTATCATACCAAGAGAACATATCTGTAAAATACAGGGGAAAAAACCTTCTCCAGCAAACAGTAATATTCAGAGAATGTTTGGGGAACGTTTGATGGAGGTTCCTGTTTGCAGTGAAATTGGCTGTAATAATACAATACAAAGGTCTTTCACAGGGAACCCTCAGGGAACGTACAGGATGTTCACGAAGGTTCCCTCATGGAAATCGGCAAACATTCAGGGATTATTTCCTTAAATTTCCTGTTGGCTGTGAAGTCTCCCAGTATCTGAACATTATAATAAAAGAGTCCATCTCTTTATAACAAACTATACGATTGTTTGAACTGTTTAAAATTTAGTACAATTGCTTGTTATCAATGTAAAACCACAGTAAAGAGTTGTTCTCCAACCGTAAAAGAAAATCGATATTTATGTAAAGAATGTTGGTGAATATGTTGAATGATCACGTGAAGTAAAAGCTTAGATCTGTGCATACACTAACTGTACACTTTTATATACGGTGCAAAAGAACTGAAAATGTGGCGGCAAGAGCACCAGAAAAAATCCATTTGAAAACGCCAAACATAACAGCTAATATCTGTAGAATAATGACATATTTTTACTTGACTTAAATACACTAAAACTATGTGATTTTTATGGTTACATATTGTGAATGAACTAATTATTTGTAAAACTTTAAAAAATATTCATAAGGGGGACGGTATGTATAGTTTTGGTTGCTTTTTATTTTTCATTTTATTTTGAAACTACTTGTGAATTAATACTTATTTTTTACTTTATTGTTTTTTTTTAAACAAAGCAGCGAAAATCTAGAGACTCTTTTTGAATACCTAAGAGGCATAGTTTGTCTGTAAATAACTAATAACAGGATATGTGTATGTCTGTATGAAATGCAATTTTACCATCAAATGTTGTATAAGAACAGATTTTCCTTTTGCAAAAGTACAGATTCTTGATGTTAGGTACAATTCTGGTTTGCTTTTTATTTTTTATTTTTTAGTTAGCATGTAAATTAATTAATTTTTTTTCTCTTTGATTTTACAAGTTATCAGTAATTTACCAAAACTGTAACAGTCTGTGAAATAGGAAGAAATTGTTCAAACAATGACAGTTAACTGTCAAAAATCTGTTCATTTTTTACACTGTAGGGTTCATTACATGTAGTTTGTTACTTTTCTTTATGTGCAGAACTCACAGCTGTAACAGTGAGATCTCACACATAAACAACACAGATACAGTTCAGATTATTTAACTTTGAACTACTATAAATGTGAAGGATAAGAACATTTATTGGCAGATTGCCTCCATTGATAAACTGTTAATATTAAATTGTGGAATGTATATACATTTATACAGTATTTTCTAGATTTTATGAGACTAAAGAGGTGTTTTCTGTGAAAATAAAATATGTAACTCTATTTGAAATTACAGGAAAAATATACAGGGGGAAACCTGTGAATTTAGTTATTTATCACTGAGTTATGTTTAGGATTTTACTGGAATTTGATGAAAACGCTTTGGAAACATGCTGCCAGACAAACAGTTTTTTCACTTCTGTTTTTTTACAGTGTGGAGAAACCAGACTTGTGCAAGATCAGCTGTGCGTCTGTCTGTGGTCACGATGTATAATTTACTCTCCAAGGTGACAGACGGTCTCTGTTGCAAGACCTTCTTGTTTTTTTTTATTTTTTAAATGTGCTTTTAGCTCCGTGGGGCAGCAGGAGGAATTTTGTAGACGGACTTAAAACCACAATAATATAGATCTGAAAGCAGTGACTAATGCAGAAAACCAACACTGAAAATGATGTTTGGGCTCAACAGAATAAAACAATCAATTTGTATCAAACTTTCTGAGTTATGAACTAATGAAATTATCTTCAGCTAACAAACTAGACTAAAATACAGGAATTAGCTTCTCCTCAAAGCTGTTTTAATTCAAACTTATTTAATGATGACGGTGAAAACTGTAAAATCTCATTTATCTTTCAGCTTTGGTGACAGTAGTTTGATTGTATTAATTAGAATCTACATATTGTCTCTTTAAACTCAGTTTCCAGTTAGAGCTAAAGTGCAGCAATTACACTCGCTGCTGTTTTAGTTTCATGTTTCAGCTGCAACTTAATTGTTGTTTTCTTCCGGTGAGATTACAGAGTAAAGAAGATAAAAGCGCGTCTAAAGGTGAACTTTTTTTATACAAAAAATGTGAAGCTCCCCTTTAAGTAATGTTTATCTAAATCTGTAATTAATTTATTGATTTGATCTTGGACAGGTCCCTTTATAGAGTGTTTATTATATTTAGTGTGTGGGGTTTCCTGTTTCTCTAACTCCACAGGTATGTTCTTTATTACTTGGATGTGTTTTTTCTCATGCAAGTCAATGTCCTAATATCTTAAAATAAAACAGCGAAACGGAAATATTGTAGTTCTCTTTCATTGTGCATCATTTCTAGAGAAAATGACACACATTGGGGGAAAAACCTCGGAAATTAACTGTTCCTGATTTATGTATTTTTGACAGATGTGGTTGTTAAACAGGATCAGGCAACACCAGAGTTGTATTCAACACGTTTTTATTATGTTCAAATAGAAGAAATACATTTTGAAGGTTTTACCAGTAAAACTACAGCTGGTAGTTGTTAACCCACCATCAACATAAAGATGTGGAAGTTGTGCTTTGATTGTAGTTGCAGATGTTGGACTCCAGGGGCGCTGTTCTGTTAACAGTGGACGATACATGAGAATGTCAAACAGCTGGTAGAGCAGATTCAAATCGCCTCAGTACTGCAGATAGTATTTTGTACAGACATGCCATGCAGTGTGCCAAACAAAGGCCAATTCATGCTTTCTACGTCAGTGTTTCTGCAGAGGTCCAGCACTCTGCGGGGGTCCAAGAGCAGGGACAAATGTGTGCAGGCTGCACATGCTCCAGGAAAACCAACAGAGCTCGAAACAAGTGGTTCTTTGAAAGGAGATGATGTACAAGGAGACTGAATGGTGCTCTGATTGGGATGTGGAAAGCTCTAAATTGTGCAGAGATGCTGTGCTCTGTTCACCCACTGAATACTCAGACTGACACGGTGCTGCAGCCCGAAACATGCAAGAAGTAAGTGATTAATCAGCCAACTATTAATCAGCAGCTTTATTGACATTTATCTGTTGGAGAATTTTGGCGGGGAATCGACAGAATTCTCTGTTTTCAGCATCTTAAATGTGATTACTTTCCATTTTCCCCCTGTGACAGTAGACTTCATATTTTTGGGATGTGGATAAACCAAGAAGTCTGTCATCTTGGGCATCATCTTGTAAATTATAAGGTGAAAAATGTTTATATTCTTGCACAGTGTAAATATTTTTGACTTTTATATTGGATTTGCTACACTTGTGCTTTTAAATCTTTCATCCTTGTAAATAAAATGTTCTGCTTCTTAGCGTTTAATAACATCAAATCAGATTCCTCGTATGTGTAAATCTGCCTGGCAACACAACGGATTCCGGTTTAAGAAACACTGACATACATTTTTTAAATGATCAGTTTCTAGCATTCTATCTATTAATCAGCGAATTGGAAAACAACAGCTTAACAGACAATAGAAATAATCTTTATTATTGCTGCTCTACAGTCAAGTCTGTAATAAGGCGCTAGGATCCTGGAAAAAGTGCAGTCGCAGCCTTTCATGAGGGAAATGCACCTTTTACTGTGAACAGAGCAACAGAATACATCATCAGGAACCATGAATTGACCTTGAGGCAGAAATCAGGAGAAAGCTGAAGAACCAGAGTGTAGTGTTGTGCTCAGGGCTGCACAAATAAACTGTAAACACACAAATGTCAAAACAAACAGCGGATTTCACCACACCAGAAGAACTGAGACAAACCTCAGCATCATTAATTAGAAGATTACAAACATAGTCCAGTGTGGCGCACACCACAAATCCAGAAAAATGTCTGAAAACATCTCCGCTGTCTATCAGCTGCACATTATTCCTCCACTGTTAGTGTGGGGTCCCTCTCTGTCCGGACCCTCGCCGTCTCCAGGTGGTCTTATGTCCTCCAGCAGGTGTCCGTACAGCGTCGCATCCGTCTGGTGGCGCGCCATTTTCCGAGCGTAGTACCTCTTGGAGGCCGCTCTCCAAGCCTCCCTCTGTAGCGTCTGAGACTCCTCAGGCAGCTCCGATATCAGCGTCCTCCGCCTCTTATCCATGAAGGAGCTGGGCTGTGAATACAATGAGTTTGTGACGTGGGGAAAGGGGCCGAGGCATGAGGGGTTTGCCTGCTGGCGGGCTATTTTTCGAGCGTAATAGCGTCTGGAAGCTGCCCTCCAGGCCGCCCTCTTCAGTCTCTGAGCCTCCTCCGGCAGCTCGGACATCGGCACGCTCTTCTTCTTGTTCCTGAGGAGGTGAACAGGTGAGGCAGGATCAGAAAGGAAAAGGTATGAAGTTCACACTAACAATTCACTATATTTTTTTTAGCTTCTACTTTTGCTCTCTTTTCTAAGTTAAATCCACTTAAGTAGTTCTGGATCAATTAATTTGTACTGCTAGATGTTTCATTGACTAAGTGCTGTTAATCACTTAACTGATTACAAAGACATTAACCAATAAGACGGAAGATGAGCATGTTGCACATTAGCTGTAGTACCTGGTGCTCTTGCTACTTGATGTGATGGTGAACTGCATGCCATTTCTTTCATGACTGGAAGAGTCTTTCACTCAGACTATTAAGTATTATAGGGGTTTAGCTTACAAAGGACCATCAGGACAAAGTCTTCTGTGAGAGGCTCAGCTTTGAAGACGTGCTGTAGTTTACTAAAACACTGCAATCAAGTTAAGTTCATTGTCAATATTGGGTCTGTTGTCAAAAATGGCTTTATTAGCATAAGGAAAAGTGGTTGCAGTTTTCACTTCGATTAAGAAACTTTCGATTTAAAGTGCTGCCGAATGTCAATTCAGAAAGTTGTCCATAAAATGCACCTCTAAAGCTCAGATACATCATGTTTATCAACTTAAAAAGGTCTCTGAGAGCGGCTATGGGCTTGGCCACCTTGAACTAATAAAGTATGTAATTCTGAGCTATGAGAGAAATTGTGTTTGTGGCATTTTGTAAAGACAGAAATCATTATTTTAAAGACTAATCATTGACTTAAATGCTTTAAAATGTTTTCATGGAGAAGAAGCAGGACTTAGTTTGAACTTTACATGTAAACATCCCAACTAAATACAAATTTCCGGCTCATTTGTAGCCATAAAATAACCACAGACCGTTTGTAAAAGTTGAACGTAGCCGGACTGTTTGTGGACCATTGTTCTGAAGCCTCGAGTTTGGATTGTAGCCACCGCTCTCATTGTTTTTTGAAACTGGATGTGAAAAATGACGGGTGGATCCGACTGAGAACCTTAAAATCACAAAGTAGCCCTAATCTATAACATGCTTTAATGCCTTTTTTAAATGAGTCTATACTTTACTAAACGAGCATCATGCTGCACTAAAGGAGACTCAAAATTAGAGCTTCAGACCTGAAACTCAACAGAGCAAGTAAATGTTGTCGCCCCCTGCTGGCTGGTAGAAAGAATGCAACTTTAAGGCTTCACTTTTCAGACCTGAAGGCTGCTTCCAGCTTTTCCATACAGTCTTAATAACTGAACTCACCTCAGTTGTTCTCCTTCAGTGATTTGAAATCCACCAGGATCGGCTTGAGGCTTCTCTCTGACCTTCTTTCTCTCTGTGTTCTCTAATTTTTCTGCAGGAATCAGAAAAGATGAACATTCATGTTACTGCTGTGTAAAATCTGACTTTGACTCAAAGCAGTCAAAGTAAAAACAGTAAATCACCACGTAGCTGTGTTGTTAAGCCTATTAAACAGTGTCGGTACGTTACTTTTTACACTGAGGCTCTGGCTGTCCTGACACGGTCCGCCTGCACTCTCCTGATGCTCCGTGAATCTCTCCTCACTCATCTCCCACTTGATTAGGACTGTGTCGATGTCACAGGGCTCTTCTTTGACAACGAGGCTGCTGGGAGACGTAGGAATATTCCTGGCTGCCTCAGTGGAGCCTGAAGCCTCTGAGGAGTGTGAGGTGCAGGTCTGGTCCAAGCCCACCCTGCTGGGGGAGGACAGAGGAGCCGACTCGTGGCTCTGAGAGGACACATGTGAGGGTGGTCTGGCAAAAAGGCCCACTGTGGAGAAAGGAGACAAAAAACCGCATTTACAGTTTTAAAAAGCAGTTTTGTGTATATTTTAGTTCAACTTGTCAAATATTTGCACTGACATAAATAATCTGTTGCACCGCTTCCAAAAACGGTACAAAAAACCATAACTGGTTAAAAGCAGGGTAATTTGTAAGGGTACACATTTTAAAAGCATCAAAGTTTGCTGTTAGTCTTGCTAATATAACATTATGTTATACTGTGTAAAAAAGGGTAAAAATAAGCCCACTTTTTCATTTTTTTTTGTTGTAGGTTTGGAATGGAAAAGAACAAAAAAATAGTCCTGTTTTCTTTCTGTTTACCGTTTCCTTTTTTGTTATGTTCTTAAAGAGCAAGAAATCAAACCAATTTTAATCTGCGCTTTTCCCTTTGGTTTAAAGGGGAACTTCGTTTTTTTTCAACCTGGGGTCTGTTTCCATATGTCATTTCATACATGTGAGTGATGGAGAAATGAATTTTCGACGTAGCTCCAGTATTTAGCCAGGCAGGCAGCTTAGCAGCTCAGCTAGCGAAAAGTATGGGGCTAGCTGAGCTGCCTGCCTGGCTAAATACTGGAGCTATGTCGAAAATTCATTTCTCCATCACTCGCATGTATGAAAAGACATGAAAACAGACCCCAGGTGGAAAAAAACCGAAGTTCCCCTTTAAGTGATTTTCACTCTGGGAAAATGGAAAACAGGCTCACTTTTTAGTTTATATTTGTTTAGCGGGTTAAAATGCGCATAATGGGTCAGTTTTCTCGTATAATCATTTTAGGTACTGGACAGAAACGTATTTTACTTTAGTAGGCAGACCTCAGACACACAGACTGAGGAGGCTGAAGATTAAGTGACTCCTTCTGTCTGTACAGCCACATATGATGCACTGTTATGATCACTTACATGATATCGTCATTTCACACTCCTGCTGCCCTGCTGTCACCTCAGGGTCCGTGCAGCCCGCTTCGAAGCCGCTCTGCTCTGCTCTCTGCCGGTCACCGGAGCCCTGCGACCCACCGAGCCGGTGCTCGGTTCCGCTCAGCCCGCAGGTGCATCCGTGGCCCCGCAGCACCTGCAGCTCGTGCTCGATCTCCGTCAGCCTGCACTCCAGCCGCTGGATCTCTTTGTCCCTGTCGGCCACCATCCGCTGGTACTCGTGGGTCCTGGAACTGTTGACGCCGTACAGCACATTTATGATGGAGTCTATCGCCAGCCGGATGGCGTTTTCCACCACCAGAACCTCCTCATCCCGTAGGTGAGGATGTAAAGTTCTGTTCTGGACCAGATTCATCCTCTCAGTCGACCTGTTTGGTCGCTAGCAGCTCTGTTGCTAACGTTAGCTGCGAGGACGCTGAGCTTTAAAGCGCAGACTGAGGACACAGTCGTCAAATACAAAAGTCACATTTAACACACGAGTCCGACCGATTTTAGCACTGTACAACAATCAAAAACAAAACAAGAAGGTGATTTTACTAAGGTAACGACCAGTCTATTAACGGTAGCTGAGCTGAAGGTATCCTTCCTGGCAATTCCTGCGGCTCTTCTTCGCTGAAAGAAGCCGTCAGTGTGTGGTGGGTGAACGGCCACAGCGCCGCCTGGTGGTCGCTTTGAGTTCTCACTGCAAGTTATGATAAACTTCACTGATCCCACAATGGGAAAAGTTCACCGTTACAGAATAACTAAGAAAAAAAACACAGTGCAAAAATTGCAGAGAACATTATATAAAGATGATTTAAAATACTATGCAGAATACTATATACAAGAGGATACCTGAATTTCCCCTCTGGGGATCAGTAAAGGATTATCTTATCTTATAAGGTAATATTTTGTAGAAATTTAAAATATTGTTATATATATATATATATATATATATATATATATATATATATATATATATATATATATGAAAAATAAATACTATATATGTACACTTTCTTTCTTTATTGTGATATGCAGCTACACTTGATTCAGAAAATATCACTATTTGACTTTGAGGATATTTCAACCTACCCATTATCAGAGATTATTTGATCAACTTGTCCAATATTGCAGATTTTGAATAAATGACATGATGAAAGATAAAAGTGAATTTAAAAAAAAAATTAACAGTTCCATTATCATGCAAACAGTCTCAAATTTCAATGTGTGATAAAACCTGCTGAAAGTGGGTTCATGGACAACAACAACAAAAGAAATCTTCCAAAGTATTTGATGTATCAGGCAAAAATCTCCCAAATTACCTTTATAAATATCAATTTTTAGTCTATAAAATTTTGTGCTCACCCTGGGTCACTCTTTGGTTCTGGATTTAAATAAATTAAACAGCTGATCGGATATCAAAATTGTTCAGCAATATTTTGCATATTGTGTATTCATCGTAAGATATCACCAAAACATACAACAACAACAAAGAAATGAATGACATTCATTGAACATTTGTAATTTAATGGCATTTTTTTTTCATTTATAATGTCTGTTTGACTGAACAACATGTAAAGGTTCAAAAAAAGTGCAGCAGTAGGTGTCCGGCGTTGCCTGAGTTTGACGGTCCAATCAGCAAACAGTTTCAAGTTACTCAGGAATTGTTGCTATAGAGACCAGAGCATCAAAACTTTGCAGTCAGCTTCCAGCCTGGATGCCTCTCAGTGGGTGAACCACTGGGTTTATTCTGTTTGTCTGCGGAGGAATGCAGGTCCAGTCGGTTCCTCTCGGCACTGTCACCATCGGTCCGCGGTCCTGGAGCGATGGGACGGTCCGGTCCATCCGGCGGGCGGAGGGCCTGGTCCGGCAGACTCGGGCCGGGTGGTCCGCTTGCAGCCGGCCCCGGAGCTGCAGCGCCGCCGCCGGCTCCAGCCCGGAGGACGCCGCAGAAACAGACGCAGATAAGAAAAGAGCGCAGGAATGCGGACAGAGTCGTGACTCCGTCCGCAACAATAAGATGTCGAGGCCTCAAACTACCGGAGTGACGGTGAGAAAAACACTGAGTGAGCTCAGGGAGGCCCAGATATCTGAGTTATTGTCAACTAACATATTTATGTTTTCATTCTGACTGATATGCAGACCGTTGGTCATCACAGTCGCAGAACATCTCTTAAACACGTTTTTATTTTCTGTTAAAGTTCACATGAGGAGTTTGCTTTCATTTAGGCCGCTGGTTTCCCACCCTGTTGTACATGAATCAATATAAATAGACACAAAAAGATCTTTTATCCAGTTCATGTTTCCAACCACGGATTCAACTTCAAAAACGGAAGTATTCAAAATGAAAGTAATATTTTTAGTTGAATAAACCTTTAAAACTATCAATACATGGACAGAAAGTAGTATTTTGGGTAGAGTAAACCTTTAAAACTATAATGGACAGAAAGAAGCATTTTAGATGGAATAAACTTTTGAAACTAGATATATTTGGACAGAATGTAGTATTTTGAGTATAACAAAGCTTTAAAAATATCAGTACATGGACAAAAACTAGTATACTAAGAGAAAAAAACCCTCTTAAAACCAGACATTCGACTGAAATAAACCTTTAAAATTATATGCATTAAGACAGAACATAATATTTTGGTGTAGTACATGGACAGAAAGTATTATTTTAGGTGGAAACAAAACATTCAAACTAGAAGTATTTGGATAGAAGGAAGTATTTTGGGATGAAGCAAACTTTTAAAACTCTATATTTGGACAAAATGTAGTATTTTCAGTCTAATAAACTTGAAAAACTATCAGTACATGGACGGAAAGTAGTACGCTGAGTAGAAAAAAAATTAAAACGTAGGAAGTAGTATTTTGAGTGAAATAAACCTTTTAAACTATATGTATTTTGACAGAACATAACATTTTGGGTGGAATAAACCTTCAAAACAGTAAATATTTGAACAGAAAGTAAGTACTTGGACAGAAAGCAAAATTTTGGTTGGAATAAACCTTTAAAACTAGAAGTATTTGGACAGAAAGTAGTATTTTAAGTGGAAAGGTGAGGATAATTGTTTTCAGTCTCTAACTCACCACTAGATGCCACTAAATCCTCCCTCTGGTCCTTCCAATGTCTGACTGTATCTTGATCAGACATTTACAATCTAACTGTTTCCTTCAGTTCCCTGCCGGATCCCAGAGGACGTCCGGGGTCCTGTTCCCGTCCTCCAGCCTGAGAGAGCAGTGTGCCGGGAGCAGCGCCGCCGTGGCCGTGGACTACATGCGGAGGGTTCGGGAGGTGGAGGTCCAGCTGCGCAGACAGGCCGGCAAGGTGACGGAGGAGGGGGTGAGGCTGCAGAGGGAGCGAGGCCACGTGGAGAAGATGCTGCTCAGCATCAGGACCAGTCTGACCGTCAACAGGAGGAGCTCGGAGGAAAGAACCAGAAGGCCGCAGACTGCTGAGACGGTGGAGACATTATCTTTCTTTTAAGTGTCACTTTGCACAACCATTAAAGCTGAATCTTGGCTATGTGTGCTGTAAGTGACAGCAGGAGACTAATTCACTGAGTCTGCTGCTGTTTCACCTGTCTGCTGCAGGAGAGCGACGGTGCCGATTACCTGCTGCTGTGTGAGAAAAGAGAGCTGGCAGAGTTGAAACAGAATCTGGAGGGAGTTCTGGGAACCACACTGACCCAGCTGCAGGTGATTTAGCATCAGGCCTCTGTCTTCAAACACTGTTAACCTCCTCCCCTGTTATTGTTGGTATACACACGTGGACAAAATTGTTGGTACCCCTCAGTTAAAGAAGGAAAAACCCACAATTCTCACTGAAATCACTTGAAACTCACAAAAGTAACAATAAATAAAAATTTATTGAAAATTAAATAATCAAAAACAGCCATCACTTTTGAATTGTTGATTAACATAATTATTTAAAAAAAACAAACTAATGAAATAGGGCTGGACAAAAATGATGGTACCCATAACTTAATATTTTGTTGCACAACCTTTTGAGGCAATCACTGCAATTAAACGATTTCTGTATTTGTCAATGAGCATTCTGCAGCTGTCAACAGGTATTTTGGCCCACTCCTCATGAGCAAACAGCTCCAGTTGTCTCAGGTTTGATGGGTGTCTTCTCCAAATGGCATGTTTCAGCTCCTTCCACATATGTTCAATGGGATTCAGATCTGGGCTCATAGAAGGCCACTTTAGAATAGTCCAACGCTTTTCTCTCAGCCATTCTTGGGTGTTTTTGGCTGTGTGTTTTGGATGGTTGTCCTGTTGGAAGACCCATGACCTGCGACTGAGACCAAGCTTTCTGACACTAGGCAGCACATTTCTCTCCAGAATGCCTTGATAGTCTTCAGATTTCATCGTACCTTGCACACTTTCAAGACACCCTGTGCCAGATGCAGCAAAGCAGCCCCAAAACATTACTGAGCCTCCTCCATGTTTCACCGTAGGGACAGTGTTCTTTTCTTCGTATGCTTGGTTTTTGAGTCTATGAACATAGAGTTGATGTGCCTTACCAAAAAGCTCCAGTTTGGTCTCATCTGTCCAAAGGACATTCTCCCAGAAGCTTTGTGGCTTGTCAACATGCATTTTTGCAAATTCCAGTCTGGCTTTTTTATGAGTTTTTTTCAGCAGTGGTGTCCTCCTTGGTCGTCTCCCATGAAGTCCACTTTGGCTCAAACAACGACGAATGGTGCGATCTGACACTGATGTACCTTGGCCTTGGAGTTCACCTTTAATTTCTTTGGAGGTTGCTCTGGGCTCTTTGGATACAATTCCAACGATCCGTCTCTTCAATTTGTCATCAATTTTCCTCTTGCGGCCACGTCCAGGGAGGTTGGCTACTGTCCCGTGGGTCTTGAACTTCTGAATAATATGAGCCACTGTTGTCACAGGAACTTCAAGCTGTTTAGAGATGGACTTATAGCCTTTACCTTTAAGATGTTTGTCTATAATTTTTTTTCGGATGTCCTGGGACAATTCTCTCCTTCGCTTTCTGTTGTCCATGTTCAGTGTGGTACACACCTTTTCACCAAACAGCAGGGTGACTACTTGTCTCCCTTTAAATAGGCAGACTGACTGATTATGAGTTTGGAAACACCTGTGATGTCAATTAAATGACACACCTGAGTTAATCATGTCACTCTGGTCAAATAGTTTTCAATCTTTTATAGAGGTACCATCATTTTTGTCCAGGCCTGTTTCATTAGTTTGTTTTTTTAAATAATTATGTTAATCAACAATTCAAAAGTAATGGCTGTTTTTGATTATTTAATTTTCAATAAATTTTTATTTATTGTTACTTTTGTGAGTTTCAAGTGATTTCAGTGAGAATTGTGGGTTTTTCCTTCTTTAACTGAGGGGTACCAACAATTTTGTCCACGTGTGTATGAGTTAAAAGTCAACGAGCACTGAGCAGGAGCTTCTCTATTAAGTTGGTCGATCATCTTTCAACTGCAGCCCTGCTTACTTGTGAGATCCCTTCACATGTGGACTGTTAAAAAACAAAGAAACAGATAAAAACTGTAAACAATGTCCAGATCAAAGATTCTGGATCTCTACAAAAAGTATTTTTTATTTTACGTTTGACTGTAAAATTACACTGTTTTACTGTATTAAAATCAGAGGAATATTTGCTATTCCTCTGCTATTACAGGTAATATCTAGAAAAATCACAGAAAAAATGTTTATATGTTGACTGTAAGAGAAAACCTTGGCAAAACCTCATATATAATGTTGACATCAAAATTCAGCATTTTTTTAAATAAAGAGTGATTTATTCTTTTACAAGGTTTCTGTAAAATTACAGTTTTACTGTGTTAAAAATACTATTTTACTGATGTTTCCTGTTATTTGAAAGCAAATCTATACAAATTAAAGATTAGAAAAATCTGAAACGATTATTTTTTCCCCAGTTTTGTTAAATTACCAATATCTAGTAGAATTATAGTAAAAAATACTAAATAATGTTTTTTTTAAAAACCAAACAGGTTCAAATTGTAAATAATATCCACATTAAAAATAAATACAATAAATAAAAAGATATAAAAAATATTTACAGGTGAACATTTTCCACTTTTTTTTTGATGATTTACAGGTAATTTACACACTGATTAAGTCTGTAAATTACCCAAAAAGGTGAAAAATGTCCACCTGTGTAAAGACCACACCAAAGCATCCTGTCTTCCAGGCTCTGGGTGTGAGCAGCAGGCGGCTGCTGGACTGTGCAGCTGAACGGGCTCGTGTCCTGGAGCTGCTGCCTCACAGCGGCTCTGCTGGAGGATACGGCACCACCGCTCAGACCTCCACCAAAACAGACCCCATCGGACCCTTTACACCAGGTACGCTCTGCACAACAGGCCAGGACAAACTGCACAGGACAACAGAGAAGGAGAGTTCATTTTACAAACATCAAACAGAGCATTACTGAAAATGCTGGCTTCAAACCACAAATTTTTCAAATACATCCCCTTTAAAAAAAACTCAAAATTAACACAAAACAGTGGATCCAAATTAAAAACATCAGTCTGTATAGAGCATAAAACTGAAGAAGTGAAGCTTACTGTAGGGTCCCATATGTCTTTTCAGGGCTAATGCCGAATATTTATATATTCATGTTATTTGGAACTGGTATACATTTGTAGTTTTCTCTCTTTCTAGTCATGGCTGTGTTGTTTCCATAGAGACGCACAACTTTATTTTGCAGTAAAAAAAATGAGCCAACAGTGAGAACAAAAATAAGCAAAAAAAAAGCTCAGAAAGCGAGTTCAGAGAGTTCAATTCAGGGACAGGAGTTCAGGTTGTTGTAGGATGGTTCCTACTTGGGTTAATCTCACAGTTCTCATGTGTTCTTGCAGAGTGTAAACAGGTTTTAGAGTCATCTGCTCAGACAGTAAAGCAGTCACAGCTGCTGAGGGAGAACATCAGACAGATGCTAACCGGCGCCATCAGCAGGCAGAAAGCTGCTCATCGCTCCGTCAACGATGGCCTGGTGAAGAAAATTGCAGAGACAGTCAGTCTGCAGGTAAAGATGCACCGTGTTAAACATCTTTCATTCAGAAATACCTTTAAATATCACAGCAATAAAATACTATTTCATTCTGTCTGGTGCAGCAAAATCTGACGGTGACGTCTGCGGCTGTCAGACAGGCCGTGTTTCGCAAGCAGAGAGAAATTAACTGTATTCGTCACAGCCACGACAGAGCACAGGTTAGAGTGAGAGCAGAGCCATTATTAAAGCTTCAGTGACATGTGTAGCTGTTAATTTTTGCATTTTATTTTGCTTTCAGGGTCCAGAGTACAGCGGAGACATGCTGTCCAGAGAGAAGCTCAACAGGCCTGTGGTGCAGGTTTACCAGAGACATCCGGGGACGCAGTTACCTGAGGCTGCTCAGCTCATTCAGGTGATCACTGTTTCCAAATCTACACACGTTAAAATAAAACGTTAATCAAATCTTCTTCTCCAGGCCTTCAACGCAGCAACCTGCAAATGTACAGATGTATTATTACATTATTTGTTGATCCAACTGCTCTACGTGCCTTAAGTTGCCCACAGGAGACAAATAAAGTTAGTTAGTTACAGCAGATAAAACGAGCTCACACTCACTCCTCAGCACACAACAACCTGCATGAATCTACAACAGAAGTGAGTACACCGCTGTGCAATGTCACCCAAATGCCAAATGATTTAAAATTGTCTCACCTTAGAGTAATCAGATTACTTCTAAGTTGAACAGTAGGTATCTGCTCTTACATGAAATTAAAAACCAGCAATTTAGAGTGACTGTATTAAAAATACAGGCTCCTCAGTAAGAACTCAGTGCAACAAAAGTCAGTCCACCTTCCAGGAATGAGACTCGCTTGTCCACCTTTATTTCTGATGACAGATTTAATCCTCCTCACCACACAGGAAAGCATCCATCCATCCATTCTCTATACACCGCTTTATCCTCACTAGGGTCACGGGGGGCTGGAGTCTATCCCAGCTGACTCGGGCGAAGGCAGGGGACACCCTGGACAGGTCACCAGTCTGTCACAGGGCTACATATACAGATGAACAATCACACTCACGGACAATTTAGAGTAATCAATTAACCTCAGCATATTTTTGGACTGTGGGAGGAAGCCAGAGTATGTGGAGAAAACCCACACATGCACAGGGAGAACATGCAAACTCCATGCAGAAAGATCCCAGGCCCAGGTCGGGATTTGAACCGGGGATCTTCTTGCTGCAAGGCAAAAGTGCTAACCACTACGCCCACTGTGCAGCTCACACAGGAAACCAAATTTCTGAATTTTTCAGCTACTCTTTGCTGGAGGGGTTGTTGTTTCTTTTTAAAATACTCCAAAGATGTTCTGTTGGATTCAGATCATGCTGTCTTGCTCTTCTGCAGAAACTCCTCGGTGACTTTGTGCTTTGGATGCTGAAAAATTCCTTTTCTGCGTGTAAGCCAGTATTTTAGTTTATCCACATCCATGCTGCATGTCTAAATGTCACCTTTTGCACTCATGCAGCCCCATACCATCACCCTCCCACCTCTGTGCTTCACTGTCAGGTCTATGAGTTCACTGTGGTAGTCCTGATCAGGTTCAGACAAAAACATCCGACTCCGTCTGACCCCAACAAATGCATTTTATCCAACCAAAGAATGTGTTCCCAACATTCACTAGCTTCCTTTTGTATTTTGTTCTATGTCCATAGAGGATAGTTCACTGTCTGTGGAGTCGTTTTAGGATAATGACCTCTGCAGCTCTGATTAGTGGTACTGTGGCTCCTTCTACACCTCCTGATTGCTGCTGCGGCTGTGATTTTTAGTTGGTCACTGATATTCCTGTGCCCTTTTCCATCTTTGCAAAGTCTCACAATGTGATATTTTAGTTCCCTTGTTCAACTCTTTTCCATGTGAAGCCATGATGCAGACATGCAGATAGACACTGCTCATAGGTCCCAAACTGAGAAGATTCTGGTGTTTACAGTTTAATTTAGACTGACTGGAAATAACAGGAGGACTCAGTTTAGCTTCAGTGATCACAGGTGGATTCACTCTTGTTGCATTAAGTTCCTCGTTTTGGGGCCTGAATTTTCAAAAAGCATATGTATTTGAGTGTTCATACAAAGAAATACTTTACTGTTCAACTCAGAAATACTACTTAGGTGATATTGCACATGGACGTACTTACTTTTGGTGTATACTGTGAACCAAACCATCTTGTGAATTAATTTTGCTGATATATAAAATACAATATGACCTGAAAACAGAAGTATTTCCACTGGGGCTTTAAACTTATAGTAAAGGGTAGCTCTTTCTAATGATCCTGTGCATATAAGACATGAAAACAACAACAAACACAACACTTCATATTTACATAGAGCGGCAGATGTTCACACGTGTACAAAAAAAGCAGCCCGTGGTTTAACACCAACCCCGCCGCTTGAGTGTGAAACAAACTAAACCAGGGTTAGATGCGTTTCCTGTGTGTCTTTCAGGGCAGCGTGTTGCTGAGGCGACACCGACAGGCCTCTGAGGGCGAGCTGGCGAGGCTGCAGCACACCTGTCTGCAGCTGCTGGACGACCTGCACGGCAAGACAGCAGCAGCTCAGGTGGACGCAGCCGTCATCCGCATGAGGCGCCGGCAGGTCGACAGGAGAGCCATGCCCACTTTCCTCCAGCAAGGGGGGCTATGAAGCCAGCTCCCTTAAGCTCCCTCTGCCTGGGGTTCAGAGGAGCTGCAGCAAGCCAGCCAGTCCTGAGAAAGGACAGTGTTCATTTCAATGTGCGGTGAGAAACAGGCTGGGGCCATGTGCAAAATTAAATCTCACGTTAAAGCCAAAAGTATATGGACACCTCTATTGTTCATGTGCACTGTTTTACATAGTTCTCACTGTGTGTTCTGTCCTGTGCTCAGCTGATCTTTGCTGGAGAGGTTGTGTTGCTCGACTTTCTCTTTAAAATACCCAAAAGGTGTTTTATTGGATTCAGATCAGGCTGCATGCTTGTCCAGGTTGAAGATTTCACCTGTGTGAAACTCTTGTGTGATTTTTATGCTTTGGATGGTTTTCACTGGACTATTCCTCTTCTTCAAGCTGCTACAGACTGGAAGTCATCTTGTCAGACAGTATTTGATATATTCACAGACGTGCATCCATAAATGTCATGACGTGCAAAATTAATCTCATTTTAAGGTCAAAAGTTTATGGTCACCTCTGTTTTCATGTGTGCTGTTGTTGTTCATGGCTCTCGCTGTTCCTTTTAGTTTGAGTTCAATTTTGGTGCTAAAGTGTATTTATTTAAGGCGGCAGTGTGCTTCTAGAAAAACGTTCTGTTTCAGATACTGTTATGCATAAACTAATTTAGTTTTGGTGTGGAAAAACTAATCTGGTCTGGCTTCAGTTCAATTCATCCATCCATTATCTGTACACCGCTTTATCCTCATTTGGGGGGGGGGGGGGGGGGGGGGGGGGCAGGGGGCTGGAGTCTGCAGCTGACGTAGGAAGAAGGCAGGGAGCACCCAGTCTATCACAGGGCTGCATATAGAGACAAACAAGCACATTCACACCTACAGTTTAGAATTATCAGTTAACCTCAGCATGGTTTTGGACTGTGGGAGGAAGAGAATATGCAAACTCCACACAGAAAGATCGCAGGCCCAGGCAGGGATGCAAACTGGGGATCTTCTATCTGTGAGGCGACAGTGCTAACCACTGGGGCACTGTGCAGCTCTCAATTCAATAACATTTTATTTATATAGCGCAAATTCACAACACATGTCATCTCACAATGCTTAACATAGTAAGGAACAGACCTTACAAATTTTAAACAGAGAACAGAAAACCCAACAAGCTAAAGCTGCCTTTGGATTCCCTGCGAGCAAGCAGTCAGTTACAGTGGGAAGGAACAAAAAAAAAACCTAAAGTAGGGAGGGGGAAATAAAAAATAATTCTGGCAGAACTAGGCTCAGGGAAGGGGGCCATCTGCCTCAACTGGTTGGGGTGAAAGAGTCCACATCCTGTATTATATACAACCTTTATTTATTCTGGTCAGCTCATCAAGATTTTGTTTTCAAGAGACCCGAGTACAGCAGCAGAATTACACAGAGCTCCGGATGTCTTCTAATCCAAAAATTTAAAGACCATCTTTGATGAAATCCATTTTTTTGCTTTAACTTCTGCATATGGTGTTTTTTTTTTTTAGGCAAGTAAGGCACATGATGAGTGAACTAATCAGTCAATCAGCATGTCTACTGATGACAGCCCCAAAAGCACAGATTTAGACTTTTGGAGTTTCATACAGAACACAGCTAAAGAACCTGTCGACTGATTTTCTCCAATATAACAACTTGTGATTGTGCAGCTTTGTGTAGTTTTACAGTTGAAGGTGAGCAGCTGTGCTCGAGCTGCAGCGAGTGATGGGTGGAGAGAGGAGGGATTTTATACATCGTACATGTAGAGACTTATATCTAAGAGATTTAAAGACAGGTGGGGATTCTTTTCATGCAAAAGCTCTTTAATACTTTAGAAGAAGTGAGTTTTTAGGGACTTAAATGACTGGAGATGAATTTGAAATTCAAACAGTTGTTAAAGACTGTTAATGTCCCTTTAATGTCTTTATATGGGAGAAAGTGGAGCATTTTCTCACAGGGTATAAAACATCAGCCTGGGATCTGGCTTTGTAGACAGAAATTTTCTAATTTGAGAAAAGAACAGTCAATCATTCTACTGAACATGAAAAAAATTAATAAAATGTTAAAATAGGAAAAAAGAAATTATACTAAAATTACATGTTGAAATTTAAACTCAGTCAGGTAAAGCTAGACTTAAAGGTAAGTTTTAAGTTTTCTTTGAAAGGCATTTACAGAGATGAGATGCGACACAGATGAGCCCTAATTCATTCATACTGATGTCAATTTTTGATTTATAATGTATTTTTATTTGACCTACAGGTTTCTTCTGGCTGGAAATGACATAAATAAGCAATAAAGAAAGAATTACAGCATGTTAGAGATGTTTTCTCTTTTTTTGTTACCATTTCTCTGTTGTTGTTGTTTTTTTAACTAAAATGCTAAATACATAATCTTTCTCAGTAATCAAAATTAAAGCCTTTATTGTCGGAATTCTTTGAATGCTTCTTGGTCTCTACCATACCTGTCAGTGCAGGTGTGTAGAAGCTGCATTATCTCAAAAACTGGCTTTAATTTCAAGGGGTATGAATAATTTCAGACATGACAGGTACTGTGAACATGTTTAAGATAACACAGGAATTGTTCAGATGTATCTTTCACATCTCAAACATTGTGTTTTATGACCTTTTGTCGCTATTTTTTTTTTATTTCCAGCTGGAAGGAACCTGTTGATCGAAGAAAAAAAATGACTATAAATCACAGTTTGTCATGAGTAACAATGATTCTGATGTTTAGCTGTAGCCTGCACTGGTGAACGATTGAGTTGTGGCTGAAACACTGTGGAAGGCGAACACTTGTTGCTGATGTAGCTTCAGACTGCTGTCTTATTTTCCTCATACGTTCAGCAATGCAGTGTTAGTTTCTGCGCTGAGCTGTGGTTGAACGTTTTCTCTTTTCTTTCCTTTGTGCTCTAGTATTTTAAACATTAAAGCTCCAAGTTTAAAAAAAAAACTCTTCTGTCTAGTTTGGCTGCTTTTACTGCAATAAAATGTGACTACTTCATATGGCTGAAAACCAAAACACTCTAAAGCATCAGAGTCCTCCTTTAAAAGTCATGTTTTTCATAAAGTCATAAACTGTGAGCGCTCAGTTGTCTTGTCATGGGACTGCAGGTCATTTGACGGCAAACTTAACGTCTTTCATTAGGAAACGAGACATGATTCAATAAACCTGCCCTGCTTTACCTACACACAGTCCACGTATTCATGACGTTCTTAAAAAGTGGCCCTTCTTTCAGAGATTTGAACCTGAACTGGGGCAAAGTTTCCTCACAAAGTTCTGCTAATTGCTTTAACTCTGAAAGAAGCTTTTCTCTCCGGGACAGCGACCAGCTGCAAAGTCGTGGCTAGAACCGGTGCTCTAACAGCCTAACTGAATCATAAGTCCTGGGCTGTGGAGGTAATTAGCAGAATATCAAGCGAGAGCAGAAGACGTTTACCTTCACATGTGTGCAGCTCCTTCAGCCGAGGAACACGAGATGATCTCAGGATGAAAAGAGAGGATTTGTAGTAGAAAATACAGCGAAAGAGT
Source organism: Acanthochromis polyacanthus (assembly GCF_021347895.1). Taxonomy (NCBI): domain Eukaryota; kingdom Metazoa; phylum Chordata; class Actinopteri; family Pomacentridae; genus Acanthochromis; species Acanthochromis polyacanthus. Next base: position 29,001,512 of record NC_067124.1, read on the forward strand.
CGACCTGCCGTAAGATTTCCACAACACCGTCAGTAATGTGGAAGCTGCTGAGTCCTCTGCTTCTGCTGTGTTTGCTTCCAGCTGTGGGTGAGTGAACAAAACAGATGTGTGTTTCTGTTAGTGTGCATGAATGGACAATGCATGTTCGCTGCTGCAGACAGAAATATGAGTTTGGGAGCAACAGCTGACATTAGGGGACTTGTTTCATACTATTTTCTCTATTAAAAATCAAACTGTCAGAATTAACGAGTAAATGCATAGATGTCTGTCAATTAAGGCAGCACAGATTTATTACCTTTATAGGCTGATCTTACTAGTCATGTCCCAAGAAGTCGATTTGAAGCAGGAAAAGTTAGAAAATGCCAGAAAATAGTGAAACGAACAATCCATAGTCAAAGACATTTAATCTACAGCCATGGCCATAAGTTTGGACACAAGTACCATGACGCTTGTGAATCTTAGAAAATACCACAAAATTGTCACTTACAATACAGTACACAACTCCTGAGAACTATATTAAGTTTCATATTTTAAAAAAAACATCAAAAGAGTTTGGTGTCATTTTGTTATTCTTACCAAATTCGGTTGTGAAAGTACTGCATTTTTTTTTGTTATTTTCTTCTAATATTATGTTTTGGGAACAAAGTTGTTCCAATTGTTGGAATTTATTGATAATATTATATCCCTTTTTGATTTGTTGACTAATTAAACTGGTGCTGTCAAAAAATATTAGTTATGTTCTGTAATAGACATCAAAACAGACATAGGAAGTCATGCTGTGTCCAAACTTATGGCCATGGCTGTACTATCATGTAAGACGAGGAAAATCAGCACATCCTCACAATTGAGGAGCTGGAGGCAGCAAATTTTTGAAAAATTGGCTCTAATCTTCCCTTCTGTATCAATTCTAAATCTGTCTGTTGCACACATTTCAGCTCATTTAATACAGTTTGTCCATAATAACAAACAAACTACAATAGCAACTACTAATACTTAGGATAAAATACTTTCTCTTATAAAGTCATAAATGAAAAATGTTTACACTTGTTTTAAAATGCAGACCAGTGGTCATCCGGTACACTGTGCTTCATCTATGTCATCTTTTGGATCAATTCACTCCAGATTCTCTGCAAAACTGAACTGTTTAAAGCCATTTTGTGGGTTTTAAGCGATATGTCTGGCCCTCAGCTCCCCTCTTCTGTTACACCTGTGTGTTCCCGACCATCTCGCCTCTGGACTGCATCAGATTCCCTCTGAAGTGTCCACCAGGGCAGCTCTGCCTGTCCAGCAGAGCCGTGGGCCTGAAAGGTGAGGGGTCTCGAGTCGCTGCACAACATTTAAACGACTCAAAACTGAGAACAAGAAGTGAGAAAGGCTGGAGAGTAGACGTGTCTGTTGACGTAGTGATGTTTGTGATGAACTTTCAGGAGACTTCCGTGTGGTGTTGTATGAGAAGAGCTGTGTGCTGCCCGCCCTCTGTGGACTCACTGGTGAAAAATACACCATGGGGATCAACTTCACCTTCACCAATGAATGCTGCAACACCCACCTGTGTAACAGAGCTGCTGCTCCCTATTGGACAGGCACGTTCCTCACACTGCTCACCATACACTCAGTCTGGTGAACAGAGAAGCAGTAAGGATCCCATGCTGTGGTGCTTTAAAGTACACAATGAAAGTCTCACATGTCCCCAGAATGTGTTTTGTAAATTTTCAGCTCAAAATACAACAAAGATGGTGAATTTCACCATGACTGTGTAGCTCCTAGTTTTGGTCTTGTTCTAAAGGGGCTGATTCAGTGTCTGTAGCTTCAAAAGCAGCTGAGGTGCTGCTGGCCCCGCCCCCTTCAGGAAGAAGACTATCTCTGTCTGTGATTGACAGTATAGCTAAAAACAAAGTACTAACAACCAAAAAAAGTAAAACAAACAAAATGTGCCTGCAAATTATGTGCAACAACGAATGCTTGTGATGTGATGCAAAACAACCACAAACAGTTGTAAAGTAGCAGAAATTATCATTCAAAATGCCCACAAAATGATACAAATAGTTGGAAAACTACCTAAATGTCATGCAAAATGACCAAAAAGGGTTAGAATATGCCTACAGAAAGTTGTAAAATGACTGAAACGTGGTGCACTACAATCTCAAATAGATGTAAAGTGTCCAAATGGAAAACAACAATCAAAAGTTACAAAATGATCACAAAGATTTATAGAACTACCAAATTTTGATGCTAAACACCCACTGATACATACAACACAACCACTAAAAATGTAAAAGAAAAATGTGGTAAAGCAAGCCCACAAAATTATGGTAAAACAACAAAAACAAACCATGAAAACTTGGAAAATGACCAAAATGTGACATAAAACCACTACAAAGAGCTACAAAAGCAATCCAAAAAATTAATACTCCAAAAATGTGAAGTACTACAACCTCAAAAAGATGTTAAATAATCAAACTGTGAGGCAACAGACATAAAGATTAGAAAATGACAAGAAAAAGTGGGAGGAACATGATTTATTCCTGTTGCATTTGTGACCTGGCTGGATAAGAAGTGCTACCTGGGCCAAACGTTTCTTTGATCATGTAAAGTTTATGTGTTTGCATTGTTTGAAAGTCAGCTGACGATGATATGAAATTGCTCTTAAACCGACAAGTCACAAGAAATAAAGGATAATGTGCAAAATACAAATTTTTGATGTGTTTTTTTTCAGCCTTGCAAAGGTACTGCAATGTTGTGTATGCTGTGCTCAAATCTAAAACAATCGAAATGTGATACAAAATGACCACAAAAAGACATAAAACAACATGAAATGTCTAGCAAAAATAACCACAAACAGATGTAAAACATCCAAATAGTGATGCAAAATGACCACTAAGACGTACGAAAGCGGACTGCGGTCAAGCCAGCCGCCTCTCGTTTCTCCGTAGTCAAGCCAGCCGCTCCTACATTTTCAGTGCGCTCTTATCGTCAGCTTACGGTAAATGCACGACCGCGCATCAACTATTTCCGGTTTAAAAAATAAAGCGCTGCATTCGCAGATGTATTATACAGGGATGTTTTAAGTAACTGACTCAGCTTAACTGTTAACTATCGAATTGTACGGCTAATATTTACACTAAATTGAAGTATAAGAAGCTGAAAACTTGTTTATCTATCTGTCTGTCTGTCTGTCTTAAAAATTGTGAATTCAAATAAAAAGTGATGTGTGTCATCCCAGTGATCTATTAGTGTGATAATAAAATAAACCTCAGTGGAAAAGTCACATGATCTGGACCGAAATGAGAAGACATGCTGATATTTACATTAAAAAATGTTTAATTTTTTTGCTTTAAAATCTTTAAAGCCAAACTATTTCTTCTTCTTTGGCGTATGTTGACCAGGTAAGGTAGCATTGTGATTCTGCATTAGTTTGGGGTCAATACGTCACATGACCTGAGAGCTATTGAGCAAAAAAGCTGATATTTACTGTCAAAAAAACTGTTAAAAATCAATAATGTCCTAAAATCAAATATAAATTGCCGTATGTTGACCATCTTGAGGAGCACTATCATTCTGCATTAGTTTGGGGTCAATACGTCACATGACCTGAGAGCTATTGAGCAAAAAAGCTAATATTTACTGTCAAAAAAACTGTTAAAAATCAATAATGTCCTAAAATCAAATATAAATTGCCGTATGTTGACCATCTTGAGGAGCACTATCATTCTGCATTAGTTTGGGGTCAATAAGTCACATGACCTGAGAGCTATTGAGCTAAAATGCTAATATTTACTGTAAAAAAACTGTTAAAAATCAATAAAGACCAGAAATCAAATATCAATTGGCGTATGTTGACCATCCTTAGTAGCACTATCATTCTGCATTAGTTTGGGGTCAATATGTCACATGACCTGAGAGCTATTGAGCTAAAATGCTAATATTTACTGTAAAAAAACTGTTAAAAATCAATAAAGACCAGAAATCAAATATCAATTGGCGTATGTTGACCATCCTTAGTAGCACTATCATTCTGCACTGGTTTGGGGTCAATACGTCACATGACCTGAGAGCTATTGAGCAAAAAAGCTAATATTTACTGTAAAAAAAACTGTTAAAAATCAATAAAGACCAGAAATCAAATATCAATTGGCGTATGTTGACCATCCTTAGTAGCACTATCATTCTGCACTGGTTTGGGGTCAATACGTCACATGACCTGAGAGCTATTGAGCAATAAAGCTAATATTTACTGTCAAAAAACTGTTAAAAATCAATAATGTCCTAAAATCAAATATAAATTGGCGTATGTTGACCATCTTTAGTAGCACTATCATTCTGCATTAGTTTGGGGTCAATACGTCACATGACCTGAGAGCTATTGAACTAAAATGCTAATATTTACTGTCAAAAAACTGTTAAAAATCAATAATGTCCTAAAATCAAATATGATTTGGCGTATGTTGACCATCCTTAGTAGCACTATCATTCTGCACCGGTTTGGGGTCAATACGTCACATGACCTGAGAGCTATTGAGCTAAAATGCTAATACTTACTGTAAAAAATTAATAATAAATTCATTAAGTATCCAAATGATATTAAAAGTGCTGTGTCTTGATCAGTCTGTTTCATACTATAATCCCAAATAGATTTGGAGTCTTTGGGTCACATGACTTGGTAGCTATTGAGCTAAAATGCTAATACTTACTGTAAAAAAATAATAATAAATTCATAAAGCATTCAAATGTAATAAAACCTGGTGTGTCTTGATCACCTTTTATAGTCCTGTTAATCCTTATTGATTTGGAGTCTCTAGGTCGCATGACCTGGGAGCTATTGAGCCAAAATGCTAATATTTACAGTTAAATATCAATATAAAATATGCAAAGTATCCAGATGGAATAAAAAGTGCTGTGCCTTGATCACTCTATGAGTTGCTCTAATCCTGCATAGATTTGGTGTCTGTAGGTCACATGACTTGGGAGCTATTGAGCTAAAATACTAATATTTACATATTGAAATTAATTAAAAACTCACTAAAAAAATATTAATAGTCTCCAAAAGCAATAATAAAGTCTGTGTAATAAACCAGGTCTAAATCTATTTAGCCAAAAGATCACATGACCTGGGACTTATAGAGCTGTAATGCTCATAATTACAGTATAAAATACATGAAAAATCCACAAAACATATTAATTGTGTCCAAATGTTCATTCAATGTTTCTAAGTGTGACAAAGAATCTATTAACTACAAATCCCTATATTTGAATGCCGTAATGTATCATAACATAATGTAACAGAACGTCATGTCAGGTCTTTGCTCTTCCTTTTTCTGCCTCACGTAAGTTAACCGATAATTATCAATGAAATAAGTATCCAATCGACTGAGCCCGTAACACACGTATTGCACAATATCCAGAGTCAGAGTTGTGCGATGGGTCGTTTGAAAAAAGGCGGAAGTATCGCTCAGTGGGTAGAGTGGCTGGTTGGCACCCGGGAGGCTGGGGCTTGATTCCAAGTGTGAGTGAGTGAGATAAGCATAGGGAGTATAGGAGTGAGTGAGATAGGAATAGGGAGTATAGCGCAATGGGAAGAGTCACTGGCTGGCACCCAGGAGGCTGGGGTACGATTCCAGGTGTGAGATAGGGAGTATAGGAGTGAGTGAGTTAGATAGGGAGAATAGGAGTGAGTAGAGACAGGGAGTATAGCTCAGTGGGTAGAGTGGCAAGCTGGCACCTGCGATACCGGGGTTCGATTCCAGGTGTGAGTGAGATAGGCATAGAGAGTATAGCTCAGTGAGTGAGTGAGACAGGCAAAGGGAATATAGGAGTGAGTGAGATGAGTATGTGAGTGAGATAGGCATAGGAAGTATAGCTCAGTGAGTGAGAAAGGCATAGGGAGTATAGGAGTGAGTGAGATCGGCATAGGGAGTATAGCTCAGTGGATAGAGTGGCTGGCTGGAACCCGGGAGGCCGGGGTTCGATTCCAGGTGTCAGTGAGTGTGATGAATAGAGGAGTGAGTGAGATAGGCATCGGGAGTGGAACTCAGTGAGTGAGATAGCCATGGGGAGTATAGCGCAATGGGTAGAGTCGCTGGCTGGCACCCAGGAGGCTGGGGGTCGACTCCAGGTGTGAGTAAGACAGGCATAGGGAGGATGTGAGTGAGTGAGAAAGGCATAGGGAGTATAGGATTGACTGACTGAGATGAGTATGTGAGTGAGTGAGATAGGCATAGGGAGTATAGGATTGACTGACTGAGATGAGTATAGGAGTGAGTGAGGGAGATTGGCATAGGGAGTGTGGTTCGAGTGGCTGGCTGGCACCCGGGAGGCCGGGGTTCGATTCCAGGGGTGAGATAGGGAGTATAGGAGTGAGTGAGATAGGCATTGGGAGTATAGGAGTGAGTGAGTTTGGCATAGGGAGTATAGCTCAGTGGAAAGAGTGGCTGGCAAGCACCCGGGAGGCCGGGGTTCGATTCCAGGTGAGAGTGAGTGAGATAGGCATAGGGAGTATAGCTCAGTGGGTGAGTGAGATAGCCATATTGAGTATAGCGCAATGGGTAGAGTCGCTGGCTGGCACCCGGGAGGCCGGGGTTCGATTCCAGGTGTGAGTGAGAAAGGCAGAGGGAGTATAGGAGTGAGTGTGATGAGTATAGGAGTGAGTGAGATAGGCATAGCGAGTATAGGAGTGGGTGAGTGAGATAGGCACAGGGAGTATGTGAGTGAGATGAGTATAGGAGTGAGTGAGATAGGCATAAGGAGTATCGCTCAGTGGGTAGAGTGGCTGGTGGGAGGCCGGGGCTCGATTCCAGGTGTGAGTGAGTGAGATAGCCATAGGGAGTATCGCGCAATGGTTAGAGTCGCTGGCTGGCACCCGGGAGACCAGGGTTCGATTCCAGGTGTGAGTGAGTGAGATAGGCATAGGGAGTATAGGAGTAAGTGAGTCAGTGAGATGAGTATAGGAGTGAGTAAGATAGGCACAGGGAGTATAGCTCAGTGGGTGAGTGAGATGCCATAGCGAGTATAGGAGTGGGTGAGTGAGATAGGCATAGGGAGTATAGGAGTAAGTGAGTCAGTGAGATGAGTATAGGAGTGAGTGAGATAAGCATATGGAGTATAGGAGTGAGTGAGTGAGATAGGCATAGGGAGTATAGCTCAGTGGGTAGAGTGGCTGGCTGGCACCCGGGAGGCCGGGGTTCGATTCCAAGTGTGAGTGAGTGAGATCGGCATAGGGAGTATGTGAGTGAGTGAGATAGCCATAGGGAGTATAGCGCAATGGTTAGAGTCGCTGGCTGGCACCCGGGAGGCTGGGGTTCGATTCCAGGTGTGAGTAAGATAGGCATAGGGAGTATAGCTGGGTGGGTGAGTGAGTGAGTGAGATTGGTATTGGGAGTATAGCTCAGTGGGTGAGTGAGATAGGCATAGGGAGTATAGGAGTGAGTGAGTGAGTGAGATAGGCATAGGGAATATAGGAGTGAGTGAGTGAGATAGCCATAGGTAGTATAGCGCAATGGTTGGAGTCGCTGGCTGGCACCCGGGAGGCTGGGGTTCGATTCCAGGTGTGAGTGAGATAGGCATAGGGAGTATAGGAGTGAATGAGTGAGAAAGGCATGGGGACTATCGCTCAGTGGGTAGAGTGGCTGGCTGCCACCCGGGAGGCTGGGGTTCAATTCCAGGTGTGAGTGAGATAGGCATAGGGAGTATAGGAGTGAGTGAGTGAGATAGGCATAGGGACTATTGGAGTGAGTGAGATAGGCATAGGGAGTATAGCTCAGTGGGTAGAGTGGCTGGCTGGCACCCGGGAGGCTGGGGTTCGATTCCAGGTGTGAGTAAGATAGGCATAGGGAGTATAGCTCAGTGGGTGAGTGAGTTCGCCATCGGGAGTATAGGAGTGAGTGAGTGAGATTGGTATAGGGAGTATAGCTCAGTGGGTGAGTGAGATAGGCATAGGGAGTATCGGAGTCAGTGAGATGAGTACAGGAGTGAGTGAGATTGGCATAAGGAGTATAGCTCAGTGGGTAGAGTGGCTGGTTGGCACCCGGGAGGCCAGGGCTCGATTCCAGGAGTGAGTGAGATCGGCATAGGGAGTATGTGAGTGAGTGAGATAGCCACAGGGAGTATTTCGCAATGGTTAGAGTCGCTGGCTGGCACCCGGGAGGCTGGGGTTCGATTCCAGGCGTGAGTGAGTGAGATCAGCATAGGGAGTATAGGAGAGAGTGAGTGAGATAGGCATAGGGAGTATAGCTCAGTGGGTACAGTGGCTGGCTGCCACCCGGGAGGCTGGGGTTCGTTTCCAGGAGTGAGTGAGATAGGCATAGGGAGTATAGCTCAGTGGGTAGAGTGGCTGGCTGGCACCCGGGAGGCTGGGGTTCGATTCCAGGTGTGAGTAAGATAGGCATCGGGAGTATAGCTCAGTGGGTGAGTGAGATCGCCATCGCGAGTATAGGAGTGGGTGAGTGAGATAGGGAGTATAGGAGTGAGTGAGATGAATATAGGAGTGAGTGAGATAAGCATATGGAGTATCGGAGTGAGATCGGCATAGGGAGTATAGGAGTGAGTGAGATAGGCATAGGGAGTATAGGAGTGAGTGAGTGAGATAGGCATAGGGAGTATAGCTCAGTGGATAGAGTGGCCGGCTGGCCCCCGGGAGGCCGGGGTTTGATTCCAGGTGTGAGTGAGTGAGATAGGCAAAGGGAGTATCGGAGTCAGTGAGATGAGTACAGGAGTGAGTGAGATTGGCGTAAGGAGTATAGCTCAGTGGGTAGAGTGGCTGGTTGGCACCCGGAGGCCAGGGCTCGATTCCAGGAGTGAGTGAGATAGGCATAGGGAGTATGTGAGTGAGTGAGATAGCCACAGGGAGTATTTCGCAATGGTTAGAGTCGCTGGCTGGCACCCGGGAGGCTGGGGTTCGATTCCAGGTGTGAGTGAGTGGGATAGGCATAGGGAGTATAGGAGTGAGTGAGTAAGATAGGCATAGGGAGTATAGGAGTGAGTGAGATAGGCAAAGGGAGTATAGCTCAGTGGGTAGAGTGGCTGGCTGGCACCCTGGAGGCTGGGGTTCAATTCCAGGTGTGAGTGAGTGATTCATAGGGAGTATAGCTCAGTGGGTAGCGTGCCTGGCTGGCACCCAGGAGGCCGGGGTTCACTTCCAGATGTGAGTGAGAGAGGCAAAGGGAGTATAGGAGCGAGTGAGATGAGTATAGGACCGAGTGAGATAGGCATAGGGAGTATAGCTCAGTGGGTAGAGTGGCTGGCTAGCACCCGGGACGCCGGAGTTCGATTCCAGTTCTGAGTGAGTGAGATAGTCATAGGAGTGAGTGAGATAGGCATAGGGAGTATAGGAGTGAGTGAGTGAGATAGGCATAGGGAGTATAGCTCAGTGGTTCGAGTGGCTGGCTGGCACCCAGGAGATAGCGGTTCGATTCCAGGCGTGAGTGAGTGAGATAGGGAGTATAGGAGTGAGTGAGGGAGGGAGTGAGTGAGATAGGCATAGGGAGTACAGGATTGAGTGAGTGAGATAGGCATAGGGAGTATAGCTCAGTGTGTGAGTGAGATCGCCATAGGGAGTATAGGAGTGAGTGAGTGAGATTGGCATAGGGACTATAGCTCAGTGGGTAGAGTGGCTGGCTGCCACCCGGGAGGCTGGGGTTCGATTCCAGGTGTGAGTAAGATAGGCATAGGGAGTATAGCTCAGTGGATAGAGTGGCTGGCTAGCACCCGGGAGGCCGGGGTTCGAAGAAGGAAACATCTAAAACATGCAGGATAGTGGCCCTTCAGGAACTGAGTTTGACACCCCTGTCATAGAGTGATCAAGACACCAGCACTTTTTATTCCATCTGGATACTTTGCATATTTTATATTGATATTTAACTGTAAATATTAGCATGTTGGCTCAATAGCTCCCAGGTCATGTGACTTATTGACCCCAAACCAGTGCAGAATGATAGTGCTACTAAAGATGGTCAACATACGCCAAATTATATTTGATTTCTGGTCTTTATTGATTTTTAACAGTTTTTTTACAGTAAATATTAGCATTTTAGCTCAATTCTCTCAGGTCATGTGACGTATTGACCCCAAACCAGTGCAGAATGATAGTACTACTAAGGATGGTCAACATACGCCCATTTATATTTGATTTTAGGACATTATTGATTTTTAACAGTTTTTTGACAGTAAATATTAGCATTTTTGCTCAATAGCTCTCAGGTCATGTGACTTATTGACCCCAAACCAGTGCAGAATGATAGTACTACTAAGGATGGTCAACATACGCCCATTTATATTTGATTTTAGGACATAATTGATTTTTAACAGTTTTTTTACAGTAAGTATTAGCATTTTTGCTCAATAGCTCTCAGGTCATGTGACTTATTGACCCCAAACCAGTACAGAATGATAGTGCTACTAAGGATGATCAACATACGCCAATTTATATTTGATTTTAGGACATTATTGATTTTTAACAGTTTTTTGACAGTAAATATTAGCTTTATTGCTCAATAGCTCTCAGGTCATGTGACGTATTGACCCCAAACTAATGCAGAATGATAGTGCTGCTAAGTATGGTCAACATACGCCAATTTATATTTGATTTTAGGACATAATTGATTTTTAACAGTTTTTTGACAGTAAATATTAGCTTTTTTGCTCAATAGCTCTCAGGTCATGTGACATATTGACCCCAAACTAATGCAGAATGATAGTGCTACTAAAGATGGTCAACATACGCCAATTTATATTTGATTTCTGGTCTTTATTGATTTTTAACAGTTTTTTTTACAGTAAATATTAGCTTTTTTGCTCAATAGCTCTCAGGTCATGTGACTTATTGACCCCAAACCAGTGCAGAATGATAGTGCTACTAAAGATGGTCAACATACGCCAATTTATATTTGATTTTAGGACATTATTGATTTTTAACAGTTTTTTGACAGTAAATATTAGCTTTATTGCTCAATAGCTCTCAGGTCATGTGACGTATTGACCCCAAACTAATGCAGAATGATAGTGCTACTAAAGATGGTCAACATACGCCAATTTATATTTGATTTCTGGTCTTTATTGATTTTTAACAGTTTTTTTACAGTAAATATTAGCTTTTTTGCTCAATAGCTCTCAGGTCATGTGACTTATTGACCCCAAACCAGTGCAGAATGATAGTGCTACTAAAGATGGTCAACATACGCCAAATTATATTTGATTTCTGGTCTTTATTGATTTTTAACAGTTTTTTTACAGTAAATATTAGCATTTTAGCTCAATTCTCTCAGGTCATGTGACGTATTGACCCCAAACCAGTGCAGAATGATAGTACTACTAAGGATGGTCAACATACGCCCATTTATATTTGATTTTAGGACATTATTGATTTTTAACAGTTTTTTGACAGTAAATATTAGCATTTTTGCTCAATAGCTCTCAGGTCATGTGACTTATTGACCCCAAACCAGTGCAGAATGATAGTACTACTAAGGATGGTCAACATACGCCCATTTATATTTGATTTTAGGACATAATTGATTTTTAACAGTTTTTTTACAGTAAGTATTAGCATTTTTGCTCAATAGCTCTCAGGTCATGTGACTTATTGACCCCAAACCAGTACAGAATGATAGTGCTACTAAGGATGATCAACATACGCCAATTTATATTTGATTTTAGGACATTATTGATTTTTAACAGTTTTTTGACAGTAAATATTAGCTTTATTGCTCAATAGCTCTCAGGTCATGTGACGTATTGACCCCAAACTAATGCAGAATGATAGTGCTGCTAAGTATGGTCAACATACGCCAATTTATATTTGATTTTAGGACATAATTGATTTTTAACAGTTTTTTTACAGTAAATATTAGCATTTTCGCTCAATAGCTCTCAGGTCATGTGACTTATTGACCCCAAACCAGTGCAGAATGATAGTGCTACTAAAGATGGTCAACATACGCCAATTTATATTTGATTTCTGGTCTTTATTGATTTTTAACAGTTTTTTTACAGTAAATATTAGCTTTTTTGCTCAATAGCTCTCAGGTCATGTGACATATTGACCCCAAACTAATGCAGAATGATAGTGCTACTAAAGATGGTCAACATACGCCAATTTATATTTGATTTCTGGTCTTTATTGATTTTTAACAGTTTTTTTACAGTAAATATTAGCTTTTTTGCTCAATAGCTCTCAGGTCATGTGACTTATTGACCCCAAACCAGTGCAGAATGATAGTGCTACTAAGGATGGTCAATATACGGCAATTTATATTTGATTTCTGGTCTTTGTTGATTTTTAACAGTTTTTTTACAGTAAATATTAGCTTTTTTGTTCAATAGCTCTCAGGTCATGTGACGTATTGACCCCAAACCAGTGCAGAATGATAGTGCTACTAAGGATGGTCACCATACGGCAATTTATATTTGATTTCTGGTCTTTATTGATTTTTAAAACATTTTTTTACAGTAAATATTAGCATTTTAGCTCAATAGCTCTCAGGTCATGTGACTAATTGACCCCAAACTAATGCAGAATGATAGTGCTACTCAAGATGGTCAACATACGCCAATTTATATTTGATTTCTGGTCTTTATTGATTTTTAACAGTTTTTTTTACAGTAAATATCAGCTTTTTTGCTCAATAGCTCTCGGGTCATGTGACGTATTGACCCCAAACTAATGCAGAATCACAATGCTACCTTACCTGGTCAGCATACGCCAAAGAAGAAGAAATAGTTTGGCTTAAAAGATTTTAAAGCAAAAAATTAAACATTTTTTAATGTAAATATCAGCATGTCTTCTCATTTCGGTCCAGATCATGTGACTTTTCCACTGAGGTTTATTTTATTATCACACTAATAGATCACTGGGATGACACACATCACTTTTTATTTGAATTCACAATTTTTAAGACAGACAGACAGACAGATAGATAAACAAGTTTTCAGCTTCTTATACTTCAAGCTATTTATTTAGTGTAAATATTAGCCGTACAATTCGATAGTTAACAGTTAAGCTGAGTCAGTTACTTAAAACATCCCTGTATAATACATCTGCGAATGCAGCGCTTTATTTTTTAAACCGGAAATAGTTGATGCGCGGTCGTGCATTTACCGTAAGCTGACGATAAGAGCGCACTGAAAATGTAGGAGCGGCTGGCTTGACTACGGAGAAACGAGAGGCGGCTGGCTTGACCGCAGTGAAAGCGGAGCAGCTGTGTTGTATTACCTGAAGTGGCCGATGAGCGGCGCCACTCTGGTTCTTAGTGTTTCCTCTTTACCACCAGCTGCTGCTAATTTGGCTCCAGGTAAAGAGAGCATCGACAGGTCGGACGCTGCCAACTTGAAACCGAGTTTAACATGCGTAAGATGTCTCTGAACATGCTTTACCTACAGCTGCTACTCCTCCTGCCGCTGCTAGCCTCCACTGAAGGCCGCAGGGCCTCCCAGCCACCTGCCCAGGTGATGAGGAGACTCCACCGGAGAAACACGCCGTACCTCGAACTCCCCATGTTTGTGGACTCCAGGCAGCCGCTGGTGCAGAAAGAGCACTTCTCTCCAGTCAAAGGCACCGGGCATATAGGAGTGAGTGAGTGAGATGAGTATGGGAGTGAGTGAGATAGGCATAGGAAGTATAGCTCAGTGAGTGAGTGAGATAGGCATAGGGAGTATAGGAGTGAGTGAGATAGGCATACGGAGTATAGGAGTGAGTGAGATGGAGTATGTGAGTGAGTGACATCGGCATAGGGAGTATAGCTCAGTGGATAGAGTGGCTGGCTGGAACCCGGGAGGCCGGGGTTCGATTCCAGGTGTGAGTGAGTGAGAAAGGCAGAGGGAGTATAGGAGTGAGTGTGATGAGTATAGGAGTGAGTGAGATAGACATAGCGAGTATAGGAGTGGGTGAGTGAGATAGGCACAGGGAGTATGGGAGTGAGTGAGATGAGTATAGGAGTGAGTGAGATAGGCATAAGGAGTATCGCTCAGTGGGTAGAGTGGCTGGTGGGAGGCCGGGGCTCGATTCCAGGTGTGAGTGAGTGAGATAGCCATAGGGAGTATAGCGCAATGGTTAGAGTCGCTGGCTGGCACCCGGGAGACCAGGGTTCGATTCCAGGTGTGAGTGAGTGAGATAGGCATAGAGAGTATGTGAGTGAGATAGGCATAGGGAGTATAGCTCAGTGGGTAGACGGGCTGGCTGGCACCCGGGAGGCCGGGGATCGTTTCCAGGAGTGAGTGAGATAGGCATAGGGAGTATCGGAGTGAGTCAGTGAGATGAGTATAGGAGTGAGTAAGATAGGCACAGGGAGTATAGCTCAGTGGGTGAGTGAGATCGCCATAGCGAGTATAGGAGTGGGTGAGTGAGATAGGCATAGGGAGTATGGGAGTAAGTGAGTCAGTGAGATGAGTATAGGAGTGAGTGAGATAAGCATATGGAGTATAGGAGTGAGTGAGTGAGATCGGCATAGGGAGTATAGGAGTGAGTGAGTGAGATAGGCATAGGGAGTATAGCTCAGTGGGTAGAGTGGCTGGCTGGCACCCGGGAGGCCGGGGTTCGATTCCAAGTGTGAGTGAGATCGGCATAGGGAGTATGTGAGTGAGTGAGATAGCCATAGGGAGTATAGCGCAATGGTTAGAGTCGCTGGCTGGCACCCGGGAGGCTGGGGTTCGATTCCAGGTGTGAGTAAGATAGGCATAGGGAGTATAGCTCAGTGGATAGAGTGGCTGAAGAGTACCCGGGAGGCCCTTGTTCGATTCCAGTTCTGAGTGAGTGAGAAAGGCATAGGAACTATTGGAGTGAGTGAATGAGATAGGCATAGGGAGTATAGGAGTGAGGGAGTATCGCTCAGTGCGTACAGTGGCTGGCTGGCACCCGGGAGGCTGGGGTTCGATTCCAGGTGTGAGTGAGTGTGATGAATATAGGAGTGAGTGAGATAGCCATGGGGAGTATAGCGCAATGGGTAGAGTCGCTGGCTGGCACCCGGGAGGCTGGGGTTCGATTCCAGGTGTGAGATAGGGAGTATTGGAGTGAGTGAGTGAGATGAGTATAGGAGTGAGTGTGATAGGCATAGGGAGTATAGGATTGACTGACTGAGATGAGTATAGGAGTGAGAGAGATAGGCATTGGGAGTATAAGAGTGAGTGAGTTTGGCATAGGGAGTATCGCTCAGTGGATAGAGTGGCTGGCAAGCACCCGGGAGGCCGGGGTTCGATGTCAGGTGTGAGTGAGTGAGATAGGCATAGGGAGTATAGGATTGAGTGAGTGAGATAGCCATAGAGAGTATCGCGCAATGGGTAGAGTCGCTGGCTGGCACCCGGGAGGCTGGGGTTCGATTGCAGGTGTGAGTAAGATAGGCATAGGGAGTATAGGTATAGGAGTGAGTGAGTGAGAAAGGCATAGGGACTATGGCTCAGTGGGTAGAGTGGCTGACTGCCACCCGGGAGACCGGGGTTCGATTCCAGGTGTGAGTGAGTGAGATAGGCATAGGGAGTGATTGAGTGAGATAGCCATAGGGAGTATAGCGCAATGGGAAGAGTCACTGGCTGGCACCCGGGAGGCTGGGGTACGATTCCAGGTGTGAGTAAGACAGGCAAAGGGAGTATAGGAGTGAGTGAGTTAGATAGGGAGAATAGGAGTGAGTGAGACAGGGAGTATCGCTCAGTGGGTAGAGTGGCAAGCTGGCACCTGCGATAACGGGGTTCGATTCCAGGTGTGAGTGAGACAGGCATCGAGAGTATAGCTCAGTGGTTCGAGTGGCTGGCTGGCACCCAGGAGATAGCGGTTCGATTCCAGGCGTGAGTGAGTGAGATAGGGAGTATAGGAGTGAGTGAGGGAGGGAGTGAGTGAGATAGGCATAGGGAGTACAGGATTGAGTGAGTGAGATTGGCATAGGGACTATAGCTCAGTGGGTAGAGTGGCTGGCTGCCACCCGGGAGGCTGGGGTTCGATTCCAGGTGTGAGTAAGATAGGCATAGGGAGTATAGCTCAGTGGATAGAGTGGCTGGCTAGCACCCGGGAGGCCGGGGTTCGAAGAAGGAAACATCTAAAACATGCAGGATAGTGGCCCTTCAGGAACTGAGTTTGACACCCCTGTCATAGAGTGATCAAGACACCAGCACTTTTTATTCCATCTGGATACTTTGCATATTTTATATTGATATTTAACTGTAAATATTAGCATGTTGGCTCAATAGCTCCCAGGTCATGTGACGTATTGACCCCAAACCAGTGTAGAATGATAGTGCTACTAAGTATGGTCAACATACGGCAATTTATGTTTGACTTCTGGTCTTTATTGATTTTTAACAGTTTTTTTTACAGTAAATATTAGCATTTTAGCTCAATAGCTCTCAGGTCATGTGACATATTGACCCCAAACTAATGCAGAATGATAGTGCTACTAAAGATGGTCAACATACGCCAATTTATATTTGATTTCTGGTCTTTATTGATTTTTAACAGTTTTTTTACAGTAAATATTAGCTTTTTTGCTCAATAGCTCTCAGGTCATGTGACTTATTGACCCCAAACCAGTGCAGAATGATAGTGCTACTAAAGATGGTCAACATACGCCAATTTATATTTGATTTTAGGACATTATTGATTTTTAACAGTTTTTTGACAGTAAATATTAGCTTTATTGCTCAATAGCTCTCAGGTCATGTGACGTATTGACCCCAAACTAATGCAGAATGATAGTGCTACTAAAGATGGTCAACATACGCCAATTTATATTTGATTTCTGGTCTTTATTGATTTTTAACAGTTTTTTTACAGTAAATATTAGCTTTTTTGCTCAATAGCTCTCAGGTCATGTGACTTATTGACCCCAAACCAGTGCAGAATGATAGTGCTACTAAAGATGGTCAACATACGCCAAATTATATTTGATTTCTGGTCTTTATTGATTTTTAACAGTTTTTTTACAGTAAATATTAGCATTTTAGCTCAATTCTCTCAGGTCATGTGACGTATTGACCCCAAACCAGTGCAGAATGATAGTACTACTAAGGATGGTCAACATACGCCCATTTATATTTGATTTTAGGACATTATTGATTTTTAACAGTTTTTTTACAGTAAATATTAGCATTTTCGCTCAATAGCTCTCAGGTCATGTGACTTATTGACCCCAAACTAATGCAGAATGATAGTGCTACTAAGTATGGTCAACATACGCCAATTTATATTTGATTTTAGGACATTATTGATTTTTAACAGTTTTTTTACAGTAAATATTAGCATTTTAGCTCAATAGCTCTCAGGTCATGTGACTTATTGACCCCAAACCAGTGCAGAATGATAGTGCTACTAAAGATGGTCAACATACGCCAATTTATATTTGATTTCTGGTCTTTATTGATTTTTAACAGTTTTTTGACAGTAAATATTAGCTTTTTTGCTCAATAGCTCTCAGGTCATGTGACATATTGACCCCAAACTAATGCAGAATGATAGTGCTACTAAGGATGGTCAATATACGGCAATTTATATTTGATTTCTGGTCTTTGTTGATTTTTAACAGTTTTTTACAGTAAATATTAGCTTTTTGTTCAATAGCTCTCAGGTCATGTGACGTATTGACCCCAAACCAGTGCAGAATGATAGTGCTACTAAGGATGGTCACCATACGGCAATTTATATTTGATTTCTGGTCTTTATTGATTTTTAAAACATTTTTTTACAGTAAATATTAGCATTTTAGCTCAATAGCTCTCAGGTCATGTGACTAATTGACCCCAAACTAATGCAGAATGATAGTGCTACTCAAGATGGTCAACATACGCCAATTTATATTTGATTTCTGGTCTTTATTGATTTTTAACAGTTTTTTTTACAGTAAATATCAGCCTTTTTGCTCAATAGCTCTCGGGTCATGTGACGTATTGACCCCAAACTAATGCAGAATCACAATGCTACCTTACCTGGTCAGCATACGCCAAAGAAGAAGAAATAGTTTGGCTTAAAAGATTTTAAAGCAAAAAAATTAAACATTTTTTAATGTAAATATCAGCATGTCTTCTCATTTCGGTCCAGATCATGTGACTTTTCCACTGAGGTTTATTTTATTATCACACTAATAGATCACTGGGATGACACACATCACTTTTTATTTGAATTCACAATTTTTAAGACAGACAGACAGACAGATAGATAAACAAGTTTTCAGCTTCTTATACTTCAAGCTATTTATTTAGTGTAAATATTAGCCGTACAATTCGATAGTTAACAGTTAAGCTGAGTCAGTTACTTAAAACATCCCTGTATAATACATCTGCGAATGCAGCGCTTTATTTTTTAAACCGGAAATAGTTGATGCGCGGTCGTGCATTTACCGTAAGCTGACGATAAGAGCGCACTGAAAATGTAGGAGCGGCTGGCTTGACTACGGAGAAACGAGAGGCGGCTGGCTTGACCGCAGTGAAAGCGGAGCAGCTGTGTTGTATTACCTGAAGTGGCCGATGAGCGGCGCCACTCTGGTTCTTAGTGTTTCCTCTTACCACCAGCTGCTGCTAATTTGGCTCCAGGTAAAGAGAGCATCGACAGGTCGGACGCTGCCAACTTGAAACCGAGTTTAACATGCGTAAGATGTCTCTGAACATGCTTTACCTACAGGTGCTACTCCTCCTGCCGCTGCTAGCCTCCACTGAAGGCCGCAGGGCCTCCCAGCCACCTGCCCAGGTGATGAGGAGACTCCACCGGAGAAACACGCCGTAACCTCGAACTCCCCATGTTTGTGGACTCCAGGCAGCCGCTGGTGCAGAAAGAGCACTTCTCTCCAGTCAAAGGCACCGGGCAGGAGTCCCTCCCTGGGCCGCTGCGGGAGGTCCTGCTCCCGGTTCGGCCCAGCGCCACCACGCCCAGCGCCTCGGGGGTTTCCGTAGAGACTTCGTGCGAGCGGAGGAAGATGAGGGTGCAGGTGGAGAGGAGCGTTCTGGGCAGCGGGGACCTCTCCGGGCTCAAACTGGGGACGTGCAGCGTCACTACATCCACCAAAGATCACCTTTATTTTGAGTATGACTTTTGCATGTGTGGAACCAAACGCACGGTGAGTCAGACAAATATCTCCACTAGTAGGTAAACTGGGCTAAGAAGCCTCTTAAGCAAAGTATGTTTTCTTAAGGTTGATTTTTTTTTTTTGGTTGCCAACAATTTTGGGGCTGACATTTCTGGCTACAAAGGGTAAGTCCTTTAGACTGTGGTGATTTCCTTTCTCCGTCTATGTTACCAAAACAAATACAGAAGTTGTGAAATTACAAAAATTATCATACAAAATGCCCATAAAATGAGATAAAAGTTGGAAAATTACCTAAATGTGATGCAGAAGTACCAAAAAGGGTAGCAAACGGGCTACAAAAACTTTTAAAATTCCCAAAATATGATGCACTACAACCTCAAATAGACGTAAAGCGACCAAATGGAAAACAATCAAATGTTACAAAAAATAGTCGCAAAAAGTTGTAAAACCACCAAACTGTGATGTAAAACAACCATTAATACTTACAACCCAACCACAAAAAATTGAAAATACAGAAAAATGTGACACAACATGCTCTCGGAATTATGTAAAACAACCAAAACCAAACCACACAAAGTTGCAAAATGACCAAAATATGACCTTATTTTGTAACAAAGACTTACAAAAGCAATTCAAAAAGGAAACGCAAAAATGTGAAGTACTACAACCTTGAAAAGATGTAAAACAGCCAGAAAGAGTCAAAAATTGACAAGATAAAGTAGGAAAATGACTTATTCCTGTTGCATTTGTGACCTAGCTGGGTAAGAAATACTGTTTGGCAAGATGTTTTGTTTTTTTTGAGTGTTTGAATTGTTTGAAAGTCAATTAAGTATAGCGTACAACCGTCTTTAATCCAACAAGTTACCAAGATTAGTTGCTTGCGCCTCTAAAAATCCCCAAAAATTGTGCCCAGTTTAAATTGGTCACCATCCCCACTGAAGTATCATGCCTGTGCAGCGATACTCTGCTTCCAGTGCTCCTGCAGCAGTTGTAATACCTTCCTGGAAGTCCTGTTATGTAACAGTTAGGATTAAAGACACTCATCTGTTTGAGTCTTGGTTTCAAAATCTACTGTCTTTTTCCTGGGAGCATGAGGCAGTAACTTTAGTTAACTCTTTCAATCCATCAATATTCTGGTAAATTTCTCATAATTCTCTCTGCCTGAGCTAGCAAATGCTAACATGCTGAACTTGGATGATGGTCAACCTGCTACCACGACTGTGTTAGCATTCTGATGCATTCATCTCAGTGTACAGCCCTGCATCTCCTCTAGTAGTTTGTAGTGCTGTTGAATAAAGTGAATAATTTAGCCGTTTGTTTTCAGATAATTGATAATCAGGTGGCCTATACAAACACACTGCGATATGACCCACCGATGCTGCAAGGACCAATCAGACGAACTGTGCCTTTCGCCGTGCCTGTTGCGTGTTATTTCAACAGGTGAGACTGAATCCAAGCTTGTGGATGTGCACCAACTCAAAAATCCTATTTTAACCACTGTTTTTTTTTTTTTTGTAAAAATGTGGATAATGTTTTGAACTTTTTAGGTACCAATACTCCTACAAAATTGGCTACACACCAAAAGTGCAGTTGCGCAAGGTCTTCAAGCAAATGAAGAACGGAGCAAAGTTCATTCTGACGCCACGAAATGGTAAGCATGCTAAATCTCATGTTACTGTCAACCTTCAGCGGATTTCTGTGGTTTTCATTGGTCTTGAAAAGTTAATTGTATGAAATTAAAGAAAAAATCATTGGTTTGGTTCTCGTTTTTAATGGGTAAGAGCAAAGATTGAAACAATTTGTATGCAAGAGAAACATTTTAAGATGACTGAAAGTGTTTGGATTGAAGAGGTTCAGCAGTTTGAAAGTCTGCTTTCCTGCCACTGCTGTCACAATATATTTCAGTTTTTATTGTAAAACAGTTCAATATCTTGTTTTTGAGCCACAGTCAAAATAAGAACACAACTGTACACTATATATTTAAATAATTCAAAACCGTATCTTACAGTAATCGCATTAACCTTAAGTTGAACCGTAAGGGATTTGCTCTTGTATAAAATAAGCAGTATAAACTTGCATACAGGCCCCAAAGTACCTTTTTATGTCCAGTTTTATTTTTGATGACAGACTAATTTCATTGAGGACATAAAATTTCTGCAGACATGTTTCGTTATTCTTTACAGACTATTTTTTTCAGCTTTTCTAGTTGTGTTGTTCGACCTTTCTCTTGAAATATGTTCTCTTGGATTCCAGTTAGGTCACATCCTAGCTCTGTGCTTCACTGTCAGGACTATGCATCTACTGTTGTTGTCCTGGTCAGGTTCACACAAAAACATTTTGGATGCTATCTGAGCCCATCGAATTTACCTTGGTCTAATCTAACCAAAGAATATGCTCCCACCATTCAAGGTTCTAGTTTGCAGATTTGTGATGACAGATAAGCAGTGGTGTTTTTTCTTGATGTATGACTTGTCTTTCACATGGTCTGAGGTGTCACAGAAACTCTGAATTTATTTTACGAGTCCAACAACTGCAGCAGCTCTGATTAGTGCCAGTGTGGCTCCTTCTGTACCTCCAGATTACTGCTGCAACTGTGACTCCACTGATTTTAAGTTGGTCCTCCTGTGTCCTTTTTCATCTTGATGAAATCTCAAGCAGTTTTTACAGTCTGTCAATTTGTTCCCATGTGGAGCCATGATGCAGATAGACACAAACTATTGGTCAAAAACTGAGAAAGTTCTGCTGTTAACGGCTCATTTAGAATCCTGTCATGCAGTTAGGCTGATTGGAAATCACAGGTGGACTCAGTTTGGTTTCAGTGATCACAGGCAGATTCACTTTTGTTGCTTTGAGTTTCTACTTTGGAGCCTGAATTTTCAATATAGTCTTGCTGAGTGTTTATAACAGGAAATGCTCTGTTCGACTTAGAAATAATGCAGTTATCGAGAGATGATACAGTTTGAATCATAAGAGTATTTACACTACTATACCATTGTCTGACTGGTTTCTTTCTGTCTTCCAGCTAAGTTTGAAAGACTCTCTCCATCAGATCAGTATGTCCTGGGGAAAACCCATGTACTTTGAGGCCGAGGCCCTGCCCACGGGCCCACGATGAAAGGCTGTACGTCCACTCATGTTACGCCACTCCCAAGAGGGTCCCACACCTCCACGCCTCAGTTCCAGTTGTGACAAACTTCGGGTAATTACACGTCACACTGAAACAGACTGAAGGTGATCTAAAAACATCAGCAAATTGGCATACGTCATGTCGGTGTCTCTCTCCTTCTGATAAAGATGTATGGTGGAAAGCAAGGACAGTCGCTCCAGATTCATCCCACACAAAAACAACATTGTGAGGTTCTCTGTGGACGCCTTTCTGTTCAAGGGAATGATGGGACAGGTAAGCAGACTGCCACTTTACTAATCTGACATATTTCTGCTATCTATTATTTTTTTTTAATATAAGCCATCTGGTTAATGTCCAGATACAGACAGACACTTTTAATTGACTGAAATCCAAATTTTAATCTGCTGCAGCAGCTCTACATGCACTGCACCATGTCCGTGAGCAGTTCAGTCCCGTCTCCGACAACCAAGTCCTGCCAACTACGACACGAAACCAAGAGGTTTGTTTTCACTAAAGGGCATTTTAGGAATAAAAAAAATATGGACATGTCAATATCGAAAAGGGTAAGCTCTTGATTACTGTTTTTCTCAGATGGGTTGAGCTGTTTTGGACCGGACTCTGTGTGCACCTGCTGTGACTCCAACTGTAGCTCTGCTGCATCCACTGGTAAGTCCTATGAACTGCATTTTTCACAATAAAGCACATTCTACCATAATTTAGGATTGAGACTAGAGAAATCCTACGCAATCAGTAAATCACATGAGAAAGATTTAAAGCTGCAATGACCAGTACTGTCTGTATCGCTAAGTCTGAAACAACTTCGTGTTGCCTGGCCATTCAGTGCTTCTAGTAGATGAGAGGCAAACCTTCATGAGAAAACACAAGTATGATGCATGCAGAAGAATAACATGTACAAATAAGGCTTGTTTGTTGCTTTAACGAGTACACAGTAAGTTTAAATAAAGTTGTCCCTGTAGGAAGCTTAAATGTTGTTTTCTGTGACATGTTGAAAAAGTTTCAGCTGTGATTTGCGAAGTCTTCATCTCCACAAGCTCAGTAATTTTTTTTTCCAACAGGGTAGTCAGCCACATGATGCCATTTTCGCTGCAAAAGCAGTTTGCTTACCTTATTATTTATAAGAACATTATCCTAGTAAACCACAGCTCATCTGCAAAGAGTGAGCTCTGGCCTGAAGCTGTAACAACGCAGAAGTCAAGCGTTGTTCATGGTGCCCATTGCTAGCTAAACTCCCACAATGCTCTCTGCTGCCATAATTTGCCATAGTCTGAGTGACTGCCTCCTCAAGTTGCTACAGTATTAAACAATGAGGCTCCACCTGGTGAAACACTATGGTTACTACAGCTACTTTCAGTACATTTTCTGACATGGCATCTCTTAGATCTGCTGCTTATCGGTTAATACATTTTTATTGATTAAATGGTAATTACCTGATTAATCATCAATGTCCCACTTAGAGCATCATGACTCTCATCTAATTGACCCTATTAATAGAACTGAAGCATCTGATGGTTTATTTTTCCTTGTCATAGTGATATCTGCTCTAATTTTGGAACAAGTGATATCAGAATATAAGATAAAACATTCTGTGCTTTCCAGTGACCCAAATAATCAGCAGCAAAATCATGGAAAATCGAGCCTAAAGCGAAACTGACCACAACGAAGAGGAAGGTGGTTTACAACACAACAACAGCAGCAGCAACAATGAAAACAACAAAACCAACAACAGCACAACAACCAGAGACAACCAGAGAGGCGACTAAGCGGAAGCGGATGTCGACACCTGAAAAGACAGCCGTGACTGCGGTGGGTAAGGCGGAGAGCACGGAGGAAGAGTTGGAGTGGCCGTTTGGGAGGTGGAGGCGTGGTGTGGAGGAGGAAGGTGAGGAGAAAGCAGGTGAAGGGTTCCGCTGTTGTGGAGGAGAAGGAGGTTGGCGAACCTCGCAGAATATTTGAAGAAATCTTTGATTTTGACAAATAAAGTTGGCACATGAACGGTGACAAGTTCAATCCGAGAGGCATTATTACACGTTCAAAGCAGGATTATAGAGCAGTGGTTCCACAGAGTGGATGTTGTGAGATGATTTCCAGGAATTAAATAAAATTTTTAATGATTAGAAATGGCATTTTTTTTAAATTATATTGTTTGAAAAGTAGCTTTTGTAATAAGACCAACTCCTTCTAAATGTATGGAAGAGAAAGTCATAACTGCAATCTTCAGTGCTCACAAAGTTAAAGACTGCATGTACAGAATCAGTAGTCAAATCTGATGATATACAAAGTGTGGTGGTTTTGCCCTAGAATATGGTTTTAAAAGCATTTTCCACACAACTTCTACTTCTAGCATTTTTATTGGGCAAACATGATTTGCTGGCTTTTCCTGGTTCAACTATAACAAGGCGGGTGATTTTTAAATTTTTTTTTTATTATGGAAAAATATCGTATATTACAAACTGGAATATTTGCTGTTGCAGAATTTCTCTTCAGGAGTCTTGAAGTGGTGAGTCTGTCCTTTTATAATGTCTTTAAAAGTGGCCGTCTATCTCTTTAGGTGAGTTACCGTTGACAGTCATGAGTAAAATTTCCCACAATGCAAGTTTGCAAACAAATATCTGTGATTCAGCTACTCCTACCTGCATATTGTGTTTACTTCGTATATTCCACTTACTACAGTTTATATTGGAGGTTATTCAGGTTCTACTTTTTTTCCAAAGGAGCCATCAGGAAGTTTACTAACATGTACTCAGTGCAGTTGCGGTGCATGTACCGTCTGCACGTTAGCCCCTGTGAGTTATTTGTTTCAGTCTTCTGTTGGGCGCTTATCTTTAAAGTGCCCTGTATTATGTCAGTTAACCTGCTCAGTTGTTGATGTGTTGCTTGATTAGCAGGTCAACAGCACAAACTGTGTGCTTATATTTTAAACATTCACCTTTACTAAACAAATGTGGCCAAGAAACTTCTTTACAAGGACAAAACTGACTCTGCTGTCATTGCAGTAAGCAGCCGATGTAAACATGAAAAATGCAAACCAAGAAAAAGACCGCCGTTGCTATGGTTACTTTATCTAGCTCTGTTTTTGCTGCTGACATTTCTGTGGTTAGGCTACGTTAGACATGATCTATTTATTTTGTCTCTGATGGTAAACACGACACACAGACTTTCAGTAACTATTCTGCTCTTTGAGGCTTCAGTCAAGTGAAATCAGTTTGCTGCCCTGATGGCAATACTTGACTTGTTATTGCTATGCTTTTCTTTGGATTGGCCTATTATACCTCATTCACACATAGTTCTGCATCTTATTCATACATCTGTATATCATTCAGCGGGGCCCCCTGGTGGTCAATGCAGTAACATCGGTTCATTACAGAATAAACTTCACCGCAGCCATACAAGTTTTATAGAATATGCGTATGTGGAGCCAGTTTAGTGAAATATTGTTACAGATTGTATAAAGCACTACAGTATATGTGTTCTCTGTATCTTACACAGCTACCTTGTGTTGAACTAGCTAAAAGAGTTTTTCATTTTGAAAGAAAAGGAGGAGTTTTGTTTTATACATTGGAGATCACGAAGCTCCTGTAAGAATGAATGGAGTTCTGGTTGTTTCATGTAGCAACACATGCTAGCATGTGTTGATGTCCTCATGCTTCAGCCACTGAATATCTGACACCAACTCTTTGGGGTTTTGTGCTGAAAAGCTTAGGAATGGAGGCGACGAGGGGCTGATGGTAACGGCGACGACAGCTTGTGAGACCTGCGTGTAAATTAGGGACAACGGATGCTCCAGTTTGTTCATGTAAAAGACTTTGTTTTTGTTCTGCTTTCATAGAAGCTTGGCTCTGATAGCATTTAGTGAAACAATTTGAAGACTCTATTGAAAGAATTATTTATTATTGCTATTGATAAAGTGTTCTATTGGCATTATACACACGTGGACAAATTGTTGGTACCCCTCAGTTTAAAGAAGGAAAAACCCACAATTCTCACTGAAATCACTTGAAACTCACAAAAGTAACAATAAATAAAAATTTATTGAAAATTAAATAATCAAAATCAGCCATCACTTTTGAATTGTTGATTAACATAATTATTTAAAAAACAAACTAATGAAATAGGGCTGGACAAAAATGATGGTACCCATAACTTAATATTTTGTTGCACAACCTTTTGAGGCAATCACTGCAATTAAACGATTTCTGTATTTGTCAATGAGCGTTCTGCAGCTGTCAACAGGTATTTTGGCCCACTCCTCATGAGCAAACGGCTCCAGTTGTCTCAGATTTGATGGGTGTCTTCTCCAAATGGCATGTTTCAGCTCCTTCCACATATGTTCAATGGGATTCAGATCTGGGCTCATAGAAGGCCACTTTAGAATAGTCCAACGCTTTTCTCTCAGCCATTCTTGGTGTTTTTGGCTGTGTGTTTTGGATCGTTGTCCTGTTGGAAGACCCATGACCTGCGACTGAGACCAAGCTTTCTGACACTAGGCAGCACATTTCTCTCCAGAATGCCTTGATAGTCTTCACATTTCATCGTACCTTGCACACTTCAAGACACCCTGTGCCAGATGCAGCAAAGCAGCCCCAAAACATTACTGAGCCTCCTCCATGTTTCACCGTAGGGACAGTGTTCTTTTCTTCGTATGCTTGGTTTTGAGTCTATGAACATAGAGTTGATGTGCCTTACCAAAAAGCTCCAGTTTGGTCTCATCTGTCCAAAGGACATTCTCCCAGAAGCTTTGTGGCTTGTCAACATGCATTTTTGCAAATTCCAGTCTGGCTTTTTTATGAGTTTTTTTCAGCAGTGGTGTCCTCCTTGGTCGTCTCCCATGAAGTCCACTTTGGCTCAAACAACGACGAATGGTGCGATCTGACACTGATGTACCTTGGCCTTGGAGTTCACCTTTAATTTCTTTGGAGGTTGCTCTGGGCTCTTGGATACAATTCGAACGATCCGTCTCTTCAATTTGTCATCAATTTTCCTCTTGCGGCCACGTCCAGGGAGGTTGGCTACTGTCCCGTGGGTCTTGAACTTCTGAATAATATCAGCCACTGTTGTCACAGGAACTTCAAGCTGTTAGAGATGGTCTTATAGCCTTACCTTTAAGATGTTGTCTATCATTTTTTTCGGATGTCCTGGGACAATTCTCTCCTTCGCTTTCTGTGTCCATGTTCAGTGTGGTACACACCTTTTCACCAAACAGCAGGGTGACTACTTGTCTCCCTTAAATAGGCAGACTGACTGATTATGAGTTTGGAAACACCTGTGATGTCAATTAAATGACACACCTGAGTTAATCATGTCACTCTGGTCAAATAGTTTTCAATCTTTTATAGAGGTACCATCATTTTTGTCCAGGCCTGTTTCATAGTTTGTTTTTTTAAATAATTATGTTAATCAACAATTCAAAAGTGATGGCTGTTTTGATTATTAATTTTCAATAAATTTTTATTTATTGTTACTTTTGTGAGTTTCAAGTGATTTCAGTGAGAATTGTGGGTTTCCTTCTTTAACTGAGGGGTACCAACAATTTTGTCCACGTGTGTATATGGCTGTTTTATCACTCAGGGCTACTAGAAAGTTAATGGTCCACAGAAGTCTGTATGTTCGACAACACGGAAATATAACCTCACGCTACCAGTCTACATACTGCTCTCTTAAAAATTAACACGTGCATATTATCTTTCATTTGAGAATTTTGCTGTAAAGCAAATAACCGAATTTCCAAAAATGTGCGATGGGTCCATTTTAACAAGGACAAACCTGCAGAGTATTTTTTGATCTAACAAGAAGCTGTCCAAGTCCATTCTCTTGGTGCAAGCGTTATTTATTAGCTTTACATCATGCTTAAATGTTTCATTGCTACATCATTCTGTACAAATTCTTTTACAAAATGTCAGGTCTTTGAATGTCATAACTGCAGTTTCGACCTGTGACGTGGAAAGTTATAAAACCGTTATGCTACTCACACAGCAAATACTTTTATCTTTGCAACAGGTAATATCAAACGAAGTACTTACAAATGTGAAGAAAACTTTCATAACTGAGTAACCGTTAATACAGTATGTCATCGGTATATTCTTAAAACTCTTGCAAGAGTACAATGCCAGAGTTAATTAAACCTCACTTTTTGTCCATTTTTGAGAAGGAATGTGATGAAGACGACATCATAATGCCTTTACAACACGGACCGTAGCGTCATACCACCTTCATTTCAGACAGGGTTCAGCTCACGTGCTGCCGGGTGCGTTTGTTTTGTAGCACACTTGGGTTTGTCTCCTGTGTCGTCCTGTTTGGGTGCGAAATGAACGTCCTCAGTAGTACGAGCTCAGGTGGGAGTGAGTGGCAGGATGTCTGGTCATGGCTGACCCAGGGTAGATGGGGCTGTTTGGTGAGTTCCAGTATGTCGACGGAGGGCCGAAGAAGTTGCCGGGGGAGACGGGCATAGGCGCAGGATGGCCACCCATGAAGTTCATTTTGGGCTGGTGGCTGTGGTAGGGCTGCACGTAAGACATCTCAGTCTGGTACTTAACAATCCCGCCTTCTGCAGCGTGATTCTGGTGTGCCTGTGAGATGCCCTGGAAGTCAAACTTGTAGGCGTAGCGTTTGCCGTGGACCTTCGTCATGATGTTCTTGTCGTAGTAGTAGCGCAGGGCACGGCTCAACTTGTCGTAGTTCATGTTGGGCTTGCTCTTGCGTTCGCCCCAGCGCTTGGCCACCTCGTCTGGATCGGTCATCTTGAATTCGCCGTTTGTGCCCTCCCAGGTAATGATGCTGGCATTGTTGCTGTCAGACAGCAGTTCCAGGAGGAACTGCCACAGCTGGATCTGCCCCGAGCCTGAGAGGGGAGATGAGGGTGAGTTGAAGAGTCATTTGCTGACTTTGACATGAGATATTCACACCAAGCAAGACTGAATGTCTGCTCAGTTACAAGGAATGGCTGTGTAAAGGGTTTTTATGTCTCAGCATTTTTATTCTTGCAGTATGGAAGGTTGTAGATACCAAGCCACGAGAACAGAAAAATCTGTCACAAAACTGTAAAAAATCTGCCAGCAAGGGTGGCAAAAAATATGTGAAAGATGTCGAAATACTACGACATTCGTTAAGTGTTAAAACAGTAAAAATAAAAGCAAATACAACTTCAAATTGCAATTTATAGTTTTGGCCATAATTAGTTTTTAGATTCAGCATGTAAATTAAGGCTGCTGTTTTACTAATTATCTGTAAATGTACAGAAACAGGAAGAATCTGTAAAATCAGTTTTTTTTCCTTTGTTTCAGTCCTTTTTTTGTGAATTATTTTTTTCCTGGTGGGGTACTAATGTTCAAAAAATTTTTGAAACATGACACTAACAGTATATCTGTAAAATGATATTATTTTAGGAGATTAAATATAGTAAGAGTGTAATTGTGTGGCCACACATTGAAAATAAATTATTGGTTTTTATACTTTTTTACAGTCTTTGGCCTTTTTTTCTTTGAGTTAAACGTGTACTTTTCTATTAATTTACATAGTTATGCGCAATTTGACAAAGCAAGACAAATCTGTTAAATTACACTTTATTTACCATATTTTAGTCCTTAATATAAATATTTTTTACCATAATTGCAAGTATCTGTGAAATGATTAAAAATTTGTTTTATTTAAATACAGTAAAAAGTTTAGTTCTGCAGCCACACGTGAAAAAAATGTGAAAATATATTTATTGTGGACATTGACAGTGTTGCCCATTTCTTTTTTTTTTTTTTAGTCAATGTGTAAATGAATACCTTTTTTTGTGCATTACTTTAGGCATATGGATTCTCTGAAGCTTCTTGAGACAAACTGAATTCTAATTGGTGCTATATAAATAAAATTGAATTGAATTATCTGTAATTAGGCAAAACAGGCAAAATCTAAAAAATCAGTTAAAAAATGTTTGCCATGATTCAGTCCCCAATATACACTGATGACCTTAAATATCTGCTTGCAAATGTTTTTTTTCTTTTTTAATAACAGTCAAAACAAAAGCGTACTTTCTGTCAAGCATTGTAAAAAAAACAAAAAATTTGTACTGTAAACTGCTACTTGCCTGTTTTATTATTTTTTAAATTTAACAAAACAAGAAAAAGTGAAGTTAATTGTTGGAAAAAATTTCAGGTAAAAATGTTTTTAAAAAAAATACTTCATTCATTATAACATTCATAACATTGGTGGGACGCAACTCTAACCAGTCAAATGTGACCTTTCCACTGTGTGGCTTGGAGGAAGTGACAGAC
Source organism: Acanthochromis polyacanthus (assembly GCF_021347895.1). Lineage (NCBI taxonomy): Eukaryota > Metazoa > Chordata > Actinopteri > Pomacentridae > Acanthochromis > Acanthochromis polyacanthus. The sequence goes on from NC_067124.1 coordinate 29,031,901, forward strand.
ATCGGGCCAGACACCTACCCACAGGCCTGTGAGCGCTGGGGTCAGGGAGCTTGTATGGACTTTGTTTGCCCGTTCGGTTCTTGGATGAGCTGAGGGCTTGGCCTTCTGTGAGGAAACAGCAGGGCAAACAGTCATTTTGGTGAGAGGGAAGCCCGAATTCGTCTCAGCGTAAGCGAGATGCAACTCTTCTGACACATGTGTTGCTCGATGTTTACTCCATCTTGGAGAGGAAGTGTGTGTGCGCCAGCCCTTGCTTGTGTTTGTCTCATGTTGCCAAAGCAGACAGTGTAAAGGCCTCATTTGTCTGTTTATCTTGCGGTGGTTTGGATCCTTACCTGGGTTGGCCAGTCGGCTGCTGATGGGCCCTAATGTTTGATACGGATCTGCAAGAAAGAAAAAGCTTGATATGACACATTCATACTTTGGGGATCCTAAACTTCCAAGATTCTGCATAAAATCACATCTTGAAGGTTAGAGAAAACCTCTTTACATGTTGTTTGACTTTACAAGCATCAGCATTCTGAACTGTGGTTGCATTACACCAATGATTTGATCAGCCAAATGCAGATGGTTTGCATTGGTGCCAATACAGCATACAACACATTATGCCAACACCCCTGTGTAGTATCACTTAAATGGCAAATATTGAGTGCCTCCACAGTGGAGTACTTCCTCTTCTGAACAATCATAAATAACTGCATGAACATAATTCTAAATGAGCTGTGAGCAGCAGAACTTTCTCAGTTCTGGACCTTTTCTGTCTGCACATCCGCATTATGGCTCCAAATGGAAAGACTTGTCACATAAACTAAAAAAAAAAATCTGATTGTGATATTCACAAAACTGGAAAAGGACACAGGAAGATCAGTGAGGAGCGAAAAAAAAAAAAAACATCACAAAACTATAACATAAACTTTTGAGGAATGTTGGGGTGAATTCCTAAGTTAGATGAGACCAAGATAAGATTATTTTTGAGTCTGGCATGTTTGGTGTGAACCCGATCAGACCTACTAGAGTGAATGCATAGTGCTGACAGTGAAGCACAGAGGTGACAGTGTGTGTAGACTACATGGACATACAGTAGGAACCTGTCAATCACAATGTAGCCCTGCACCAAAATATTCATTTATCATCTATGCTACTCTAAATGAACATAGTGATGTATATAGAAGATCTAAAATTAGTGATTGAGACCATAAACTCATCAGGAAAATGTTTACTTATTTAACCAATTCATTGAGAAGATAGCTCATTGTTCCATAGACTTCTATACAACCAGTCTTCTTTAGCAACCAGTGAAGTCGCCCCCTGCTGGTTGTTTGACTGAATGCAGATTTATGGCAGTTCTGCGTTTACTTTACTTTTCTCCCTTATTTCTTTTTTCTAATCTTTACAACATATTTTGTCTTTTACTTGCTCTGCAAAGTCAGTCTTCTAAAATTATGAAACCTCCTTCATGTTGTCCCTTCAGTTACAACATAACATTTTATGTATTCGCTCATTTACATTTCACATTTAAAGAGGAGCTCCCCTGATTTTATACACCAGACTCTGTTTACTAGTGCTGAAAATGTAATAGAAAGTAAAATTTATCAATTTGTTGGCTCCATGGAGTCTGATAAACTTTTGTAGGTGAAACCGACTACAGATTGTGAAGTTAGAAAGAAATGAGGTTATCAGACCTCTGTAGCCTGCTTGAGGCTTCAACTTAAGGCTACATCAGACAGGATCAGTGATATGTCACCCAGATAAGTTTTTGACTCCTGAAAGAAACTTGCATTTTTTTTAATTTGGATGTCATCATCTTGAGCTTTGAAAACTGATGTCGCAAGCAAAGGCTGAGTCAGACTGAGGTTTCACATAAACCCGTCCAGTAGCACTGTCGATCATAAGTTAGCCTGGCCTAGAACATACCCTCCTTTATTGTCTATTTTGGGCTACATCAGACCTTTATAGTATGAGCATCATGCTGTATGAAAGGAGACTTGAACTAGCGAACCATAAACTCATTCACTCGGGTAATGGATCAAGTGAGAAGTAAGATTGTTTCCTCAGACTTCCATATAATTGGTCTTCTTTTTTGCAACCAGAGGTGTCGCCCCCTGCTGGCTATTAGAGAATGTAGGTTTAGAGCGTCACTTTTCAGACTCTGTGGTAACATCTATCTTTTATATACAGTCTCTTTCCAGCACAAACTGAGGCTGAACACCCAGCGGTACATGTATTTGACTGTTTGGTACCTTGTACAATTCTTGAAGGAGGTTCTGTAACTCGTGTGCTGTGTTGGTGCTCCATGGAAGAACCTAGATATCAAAAAAGCACATATAACTTGTGTGAAACGGTTTGGTCGTCAGCTGTAAGCTACTTTTGGAATTCAGAGTAAAATGTTATGCAAAACCTGAAGGTATTCATGCATGACAAATCATCCCTGTTTCATATCGTCGTTTTTGTTTTCATACCTTTGGGCACTGCAGTCATGGTGTTTGGCGGCCAGCTGTTCCTGCGGCTGATCTCATCAAAACCGCTCTCTGCAAACGTGACACAAACAAGAAACGTTGAGACTCGATGACACCGACCCGCACTGAGAGTCTTTGAAGTGGACACTGAGACAGGTCAGCCGGGGTAGGAAGGAAGTCAATAAATGCAGACCAAGACGATAAGACTATGGAGGTCTGATGATGACCCGCAGCTTCTTGGGTGAGCATTCTTTTGTTCAGGCCACCCCTGTCGCCACAAGATTGTGAGTTGTGTCCCAGGAGCAGGACCCAAACCCCCCGTTTCCTTTGTCGGCGCAGCTGTTTCCTGTCTGAAACTGGCTGTTGAGTTTTGGACTCATCACAGTTTTGTCAGCCGAGGTGAATGTTGTGCCAGTGAACCTTTTAGACTTTTGAAACTATGGTTTTGAAACTCGGCACATTATGTTTGAATCCCTAAATCATTCAAGTAGTTCCTCACAGCTCGATGGTGAACTCTGAGCTCTGATTCACACCCAGAAACACCCAGAGTGCGACTAATAATGGTGACAAAAAGGAGAAGTCTGCACAATGTTAGCCTCATTTAATTCACTTAGAAATCATTCTCTTTTTAGAGCAACATTTTCCCCTCTAACTATAACCCTCTGAAATCCAGCCGGTTTCATTTTTCTCTGGAATATAAAGTCCTGCACCTCTATGGAGACATCATACCATGACTAGAAGGAGAGAGAACTCTAGAACTCAAATGTTTTGTGCAGTATGACACAGAACGACATAAATCCTTAAAACAGCAAAAAATGAATTTAATTTCTTTGCTTATTTCTTTTACAAAAGTGGGCAAAGTTTTCCAAGATCCTACAGATGTTACTAACACTATTCACACCCTAAAACTCTGCTTTTTTACGTATTCAAAGCATTTGCTAAAAAAAACCATAGTTCTGGATTGATCAATAAGTTATCTCGCTTTTTTTTATACCTCTGAACTCCAAACTGTTTCTTGGTGTTTCTTGCTGCTGTCACATTTTTACTCACTATGAGCTCATTTTTCCCTGCAGCAAAAAGCATCAAGTCCTTCACCTCTATGGAAACACTAGCCAGTTATAGCTAGAAGTACTGAGAACTCAGAAATGTGCTTTTGTGCAGAATGACACCGTTAAAATGCTCAAAATAATAAATTAAAAATTACGTTTCCACAAGAAAAATAATTAAAAATGTCTTTAAATTTGTGATATTTCATTAAAATCACTGTATTCTGTGCATGTCATCTAAAAAGTTTAGCAAGAAAAATGATTAAATGCATGAGTGTTGGAAGATCCATTCAGCATGGTGAAATATCTTTGCAAAGTTAATGTGCAGAGTGGAATGGAAAAGTTTGTAGATTCTATGAAAGTATGAATTGTGAAATATCTGTAGTGTGCGTTTTTTCCCTCGCTAATGAAGGTAATACCTGTAGAAATTTTGAAAAATGCCATACATGTTGACCCCAGGTTTAATTTATTTGTGTAAAAGAAATGTTTCTTTTGTTATTAGTTCCCTGTACTTCTAGTCATGGTTGTGCTGTTTCCATAGAGGTGCAGGACTTTATACTGCAGTGAAAAATGAGACCTCATTGAATAAAAAAGATGGCAAAGAGAAAAACAAAAACCCAGAAACTGCTTGGAGTTCAGAGCATTTAACAACTTAAACTATTCTGACATGCATGCAGGTTTCCGTCATGCATTTGCTTTTACAAGGAGCTGATATGAAGCGTGGATGATCTCACCTGCTTTGACCTGCAGTCTGGGTGGTTGCTGCTGTTGTGGTGGTGGAGGTGGAGTGTTTGTGGGATTGGAGGAGTACGAGAACGTGGGGCTACCTGGAACAAAGATTGTTCTTTTTTTACAAAGGGTTAGGATTGGCACAAGAGACATAAAAACATTTGGGAGGAGCTGACTCCGTCAAGGACCCTGTTTGCCTTGAAGCCTCAACGGCAGAGATTTTGCTGCCGATTTCACCTTGAAAACCAAACCGCTGCTGCTTCAGTCAGAAACATAAATTATGTAATGCAGCAAGGATCCAACATCACGATGACGTCGATGTTTTAAGCCAAACACAGGAAACCTGCACTCAAAAGGAACAGCGGTCACAAAACTCACCGAAGACCGCAAGCATCTCACATCTCTCTTCCTCTTTGAAAAGTTTCAGAAATTCAACAGCATGCAGAATTGTTTTTAGAATAGCTGCAATTATCAGTTATTCTTCTGAGAGCATAATTTCAGGAAATGGCGAAGATGCTCGCCACAAAAAGACAAAAGGAACAGTTGTAATTTGGAATTTATACGATTTTGCAGTGATTAAAACAAAAAAGAAAAGCAGCTGCACCAGGAAAATGTCAATTTTTCAGTAATGGACGAGTTGTGAAAGGCCCTTGAATACACAGAGATGGGTCGAAATTTCACGCTTTTTATTTTGTGCTACTTTGGCTGTCTTCTCTGAGCCTCATAACTGCATCAGCACAGCAGATGAACGCATGAAATGTTCACGACTGAAGAACACAAGTTCAGATTAAAAACTGCAACCAAATTGGTTCAACATCCACTCCAGGTGTCAGTCTGAAGACTACATCTGTTTTTTGTTGGGGGTTTTTTGTAACCAGCTTCGAGCAATACTGTTATGTGGTATATCATAGTTTCATCAGTAGGACTGCAGCAGTTTACCGTCTCTGGAGTCATAGAAAGAAACATTGGTACACTGGATGAGTTTTCTGTTCTGTGATAATTCACAGCACATTTAAACAGCAGCTGTTGTGTCAAAGGGCTTTCCTGTATTAAAAAATCCAATTGGTGTCGATCTATCAAGTTTAACTGCAACCATATAGTGTTATTTATGGTGTGATTTCATCCGAGTAAAGATGAGCATAAAGTCAAATGTAGATGAGACCCTTTTTTATTTTCACTAGTTCTGACCTGCCATGTTTCCCACATGCTGATATGGACCTTGAAAATTTACCCAAAATTCACTTTTTAAATTTTTTTTTTTTTTTGAATTATAAGAAATGGTTTTGTTTTTAGCAGAGCTCGTTTCTTTTTTTTTTTTTTTTCGGCCCTAAATTTTAATGGTGGTCACTTGTGCTCATACATGATAGAAAAGTATTCAAAAGGTCTGACATTTTGATCTACGATACTTCAAGGTCCTGTATCCCTCTAATGCTACACTAAAGTTATTGTAGATAAACTATCAACTGGTCCTAAGAAGGTCAGGGTGGAGCTGACTGACCCTTCTGCTACTGGATGTCAATAAGAACAGAATAGTGCTATCAGCTGCAGAGAGGGATCTGGGACCTTACTCTGTCGGAGGTAACTGAGGTGTGAGAGGAGGATGTCTGCGTTGTAGGCCGACGTGAGCCGCATCATGTCTTCTTTAGTCATCTTGCACAGGGCCTTGCCGTCGAGTGCTTGGAACAGCACAACGTCCACCTCCTCCAGGACATACTCCTTGATGGCCCAGTCCAACCACTGCCGTACGTGGTCCTGCGTCCAAACCTCAGGATCTGGCAAAGATTTAGAACAGACTTTCAGTTTGCATTTACAGCACGAGTTTAATTTTTAGTTTTTCTGAGTTTGCACACATTGTTATGTTATTTTGCTGAAACATAGTCGCATGAAAAGGAAGTTGTAAAAGTCACCGATAGATCAGTTATCTTAACTCACTCTGGTGGAACTCATCTCTCATTTCCTGTGCAAATACAAGACATAACGGCAGTGAGTGCACCTCTGTGCGATATCGCTTAAATGTCAAATGATTCTAACGTCTTACCTTGCAGTAGTCGGATTACTTCTAAGCTGAGCGTTTGCTCTTTTATAAAATTGCAGACTTGGAGTCATTTTGTCAGGCATTCATGGTGCATCTATAAATGTCATCTTTCCAACACCTTTTGCACTCGTATAACCTCCTTACCATCACACCCCCACCTCCATGCTTCACTGTCGGGACTATACGTTCACTGTGGTGGTCCTAGTCAGGTTTACACCAAACATGCTGGACTCATGCTGGAGCCCAACAAATGTCTTAAATGACTAAAGAATGTGCTCCCAACATTGATCAGGTTTAGCTAAGCTTCATTTTGCAGTTGCCAGAGCTTCACAGAAACTCTAATTTTCACTGATTACTCCTGTGCCAAGTCTGAACCTGCTGCCGTCTGTTTTGTGAAACTGTAGAGATATTTTAAGAGGACGACCACTGCAGCTCTGCTTAGTGGGACTATTTCTCCTTCTATACCTTCAGATTACTGCTGTAACTGAGATTCCACCGATTTTTTTTTTTTTTTTTAAGTGGATCTCAACAACTCATAGGTCCAAATCTGGGAGAGTTCTGCTGTTCACAGCTTATTTTAGAACCACGTTCATGCAGTTAAGCTGATTGAAAATCACAGGTGAACTCTGTTTCAGTGATCATGGGTGGATTCACTTTTGTTGCTTTGAGTTTTTACTTTGAGGCCTAAATTTTCAATATAGTCTTTGTAAAGTTTGTTTTTTCAATTGTTCAAAAGAGGAAGTAGTTGGCTTGATGTCATGCATTTACTTTAAGGTTTAAGCATTTAGGTGATGACTCGCTTCTGTTGTATACTATATATAAAATAATTCTCTCTTGTGAATATTTGAGCTTCACTTTCCAGTGCTTGACACTAAAAGAATGTTTTCTGAAGATGGAAAGTTTGTCTGAGCTCAGTTTGTATGAGACTTGTAGGGTTAGTTTTAGACACTGTGCTGGCTTTCCAGTGACGGACCTTCTTTCACCTCGTTAAAGCAGTTCACTTTCAAAATGTTCGCATATTCACAAAAATTCTTTATAAACCAGCGACACCAAATCTGAGTCTGCAGTGCTGTTATACTTTACTTTGTTGAATCAAAACATGTCTAAGATGTTGTAGTTTTTAATGTTGGGGGCATATTATCTGGTTTTATGTGGTCACAGAGGCTGTTATGTCGGTTTCCTTAGTGGGGAAAAAAAAGAAGCTCCTACTGTTTGAATAGAGCAGACTCATCCAGAAACACTCTGAAGAGCCCTTCACTCAACATTATTTGTTTGTTGGACATGAAAGTGCTGAATAACACCAGAAACTACTCAGAGATACTTGTGATTTTGATACCGATTGTGAAACTGGTAGTAGAGTGGGTACAAAGTTTGGAAAAGGACTTTATTTGTTGACCTGTGTTCAGAATCTCTGCAGATCCCTGGAATTAGACTTAAAATTTAGACATAATTTTTTATAAAATGAGATTTTTTTTTTAACCATGAAGGATTCCAAATTTTGAGATGATACCTGTATCATATTTACATGCATATTTTAAAGTTTCACATTTAGATGCAAAATTAGTTTTGTTTTTTTTCTTTCTCTTTGCTCCTAGAAGGAAACAAGAGTCAAATAAATAAATGATCGCTCTAACAGTCTGTTGAGGTGATATTTGTGACAAACCTGTGAGTTTTTAGTGCACCAGTCTTGAGCGGTGATTTTTAATTGCAAATTAACTCATATTTTTCCGATTTCAGTTGTTCAAATAAACAATTTCAAGCAAATTATCAGTGAAAACCAATAAAATTAAAATTTCCAAGTGAAGGAGTTTTAGCTTCATTGGAACATGGCTTATTTTTATTCAACAGTTACATATTTTATACCGTTTTGTATCAGATCTTGGGTGTTTAATTCATGTTAGTATTGAACCTTTTTCCACACTAATTCCATAATTGAGCCCAGGTATTCAACTGTGCGTACACAGAAGGCTTTTTCATCACATATTATTTTAGGAAGTTTAGGTTTGATGTCTTCTGTGTTTTCTCATAGAAATTCTGCTCATGCATTACAATTTTACACCAACATATGAGTATAGATGCCTCCACTCTTTCAACGCAATCAGCATATGACAAATCATGGTTTTGTTGGGGTTTTTTTTTTAAAGGCTTAGCAAATGATCCTATCAGTGCTCTGTGACCCTGCCATGCATTGATTAAAGAACTGAGGGAACAAGATTTTAATGCTCTCAAACAAGTAAACATGCCAATTTATTTTTTTCTGCGTCTATTATACTGAGTGACTCTTAAAGTGCATTACAGGTAAAACTTTTAAATGTGTATAAATCACCATGAAACTGTCTCAGATGAAGGCTTACATGAAAACAATTATTGTTTCAAATTTTGTGCTTAAATATATCAATAAGCTATTATCTTGTTAAAATTGTGCACATTTGCACAAACGTCCAGATTTTGTTGACACATTGTAGCCAAACAGTTTTTACAGAAGGCCATTCAGAAATCTTTTTCATCCCTCTGTAAATCAGAAAATAGTCAGCAGCCAGAAAAAAATATTTTTTTTCTTTACCAAATGCTTTATTAATCAAGCTGTGAATTCTATTAAAAAAATCTCTAAAAATCTGCAGAATATTATAATTATTTATCTAGAAAATCTGATAAATGTGAGGACAGGAAAATGTAGAAATAATGTAAAATTCAATACATCTTTATTGGGGGGAAAAAATGCATGCAAGTGCATTAGAGCAGACTCATCCAGAAACACTCTGAATAGCCCTTCACTCAACATTATTTGTTTGTTGGACATGAAAGTGCTGAATAACACCAGAAACTACTGAGTAGTTTCTGGTGTTATTCTACCAAATGTCTACCATTTGGTAGAATGGTATCCATTCTACCAAATGGATATCATCATGAAGCCTCGCTAGTTTACTGCTTACAGTTTAGTTTTTTTATCAGTCAATAATTAGATCAAAATATTAACTTTTTTGAAATTAAACTGCCACAGAGGGTCCTGATGAGTAGAATATACCTACTGTTGCACAATGTTCACCATTTATTCAGATTCAAAAGCCTGTATGCCTTCACCCATAGACTGTATATAAAGATGGACGTAGCATCTGGCTCCAAAATTGAAGCCCACCCGGAAGTGTCAAAAACTTGCAATATCACGCCGTCCGCTAGGGTTGGCTCCAAAAAGCTTTTTCTCCATAGACCCAAATTCATTTTTGGAAAAAATAAAATTTGATAGACTGATTTTCTACAGCTCAGGATTTTTTTCCCGTTAGTTTTCATGGTCAAAATGAGAGATCAGGTGGCCGATCTTAAAATAAATCAATACTGAGTTTTAAATAAATCGTTAAAGTTGGCGGAGCCAGGGGGCGTGGCTATACTTGATTGACAGTCCCATATACTGGTCCTGCCCCGAGTCGCTCTCCGGTCCAGCCTTTTTGATGACGCTTTTTACATCACTGGCTCCAAAAAATCCAAAATGGCGACCAGGAAGTAGCAAAATCTGGGCTTCATTTTCTCAGCGTTGAAACTAACGGGTGACGTCACAGTTGGTTCACGCCTCCCTTCACCACAGTTAATCAGAGAATGTTTTTGAATCTGTGGGTTTCTTGTAGACTTAAAAATTTGAACAGATAAAACCACAAACCACCATTTTGGATTTATGATGCAGCGTTTTTGGGTAGAAATGTTAATAAAAACAATGATCCTGCAGCCATACAGAGAGTTTCGTAGACCGTTCCCTGCTCCTTTGCAGTAATTATTGTGAGTAAAGGGTAATTTGACGCACTCTAGTGGTCAAACAGTTTTTCATGTCTACATTTTCATGCCTGTTTTTGTTGTTAGTTATTTCACTGCAGACGCTCAGACATGTGTAGACGGTTAGTCAGTGGCAGCTTTCATTTGGAACAGAAATCAGGTGTCATTTCCAGCAGCAAACTATGAGCGCGAGCTGCCCGTAAAGTAGGACGGAGGCGACCGCACCCTCAGGTCCTGATTGTTCTCAGCGAGTTCGTGCTGCTGTGACGTAACATCCGCCTATTATTGGGCCGAATAACTGCGGTGACTCATTCATGAATCTGGTTGGATTTTTACTTGAATATTAAATCGTCTGCGCACAAACACGCATCTCATCTGATGAGTCTCTGAGGATAACGCCGGTTTGGAGGCTGTGAAAGAAGACAATGTGGAGTTTGTGGGTATTTTTGGAAGGGTGGATCACTGATTCATAGAGAGGATGAAAGAGAACGGACGGATTGTATGAAGCTTTACAGTGAAGAGGAATGTTGTAAATCTGTGGGGAAAATGGAAAAACCCACTCTGCATGTGTGATCAGTTCATACGTGCAAATTGTTTGTCAGGTTTAACCTTGAGTGTCTTTGCAGCTGTGACACATCCTCATTTTGTTGTAATTCCGCTGAAGGATATTAATCTTTTATGTTTTATGCAATAAGGCTGGCATCATTTATTTGTTTTTGTCCAACAGCTGGGTTCTTTAGTTTTAACTCGGGGGGGGGGGGGGGACTGCATTTGTCAGGGACTATTTTCAGCTGTGGAGTTAAATGCTTAGTGAGGGTTTACAGTAGACACCATTTTTAAAACAATAGTGGAGCTCGACTGCATGGAGGAAATACTTGTTGCTCATATGTAACTCAAGGAAGCCTTGGTTTTGTTGGTTTTCATGTTTATACTTTTGTTGGGTCATAGTTTTAGCTCTGAGTTGATCTTTTTTTCTCTATGATTAAGAACACTATAGATTCTCAGCCTTCATATCTTTTATAGTCTATTAAAGCTGTATTTTGTATATTTTTCTGTATTTTTTTTTTAGAGTTCTAATGCCTAATATGTAAATTACTTGGGTAAAACTGCACTATAAATGCCAGTAACTCCAGTATTTAAACTTTGTTGGGTTCATTCACAAGGCATAAGTTATTATTTTTGTACACTGGAAAGCACTTTGGCATAACGGTTGTTTGAAATGTGCCTAAAAAAACACATGACTTGCCTTGTGTGTGCGTTCTTTTAATATGAAAAATCACCAGTTTGATCCTTCAACCCTCTGAGAAATGTCAAATTTCCAAAAATGAGATCATTTTTTCTGAGCCATGAACCATATAAACAAAAAGAATTACTGGATTTTCTCCTTTCCAATAGTCCTTAAACTACTCGTGTGATGTGTAGTTCTGTTGGAAAACGCAAAAAAGTATAAAACCTTAAAATTGTGGGGGGGGGGTTCTCATCAGAATCATTTAAGTTTCCATGTCTAGTTTAAAAGTTTTCCAAAAATAAACCATTTGCACCAAATTATATAAGAAGAAAACCACAGAGCAGAATGGAGACAAATAGAGAAATGTAAATATCTGTAAGATGTGGAGCCTCCATGAACGTAACACCTGTGAACAAAATTCTTTGTAAAAATGGACAATTAATGCAGTTCAGCTTTTCTTTTATAATTTGACAGTCCAGCTGTGTCATACTGTCAAGAAGACGGTTCTCTCTACTTCTAGTCATGTTTGTTCTGTTTCCATAGAGAAGAACGACTGCATACAGCAGTGACAAATGAAGCCAGAGTGAGGAAGAAATGTAACAGGAGCAAATAAAATGCCCCAAAACTGCTTAAAGTCCAGAAGGTTCAAAGGAGATTTTCATGTGTACTTGGGCTCACAGAAGTCAGTTTCAAAGCCTGATAAATATCGTCAATAATTTGACTTCAGAAGAAGCTGCTGGTCATCTTTTTTTCGTTACTGGACTGAAAAGGGAAGCAGGGTGACCCAAAATGAAAACGTCCACGCCTGCTCACACATCTGTTCCTGCTGAGTGCTAAGTTTACTCTTCATACTGTGAGTCGTGTTTGTTTTAAACTCTGATATCTTGTGGAACCAGGCGGCCTGCTGCTGCTCAGCTGTGGCACGAAGCAGCAGCAGCAGTAGTTGGTGAGAAACAGAAGTCCGTGCCCATTTCTGATTCAGCTATTGCATAAGCCGCCGTGTGTCTTGGGAAAGCGCCTTGTGATCGGCCGTGAGGATAGCAGGCATGCGAGTGACTCAGCTCACCTGCCGGCACGATGACCCTCTTCTCCTCGGTGGTGCTGCTGGGCGGGGTGGCGGTCTGGGGGCTGACCCGAGGCTCCGGGTACGAGGCCTGGTACGGCAGCGGGGCCCCGTCGCTGCTCATGTGTCTAGAGCGCTTGGTGACGCTGCAGTCCACCGGAGACTCCCGGCTGGAACACACAGAGGAGAAGAGGGGTCAGCGACTCAAAAACCAAGAGGTTTATCGTGGTGGTGTTGAATTATCATCGGTTTCTCTGTTCACTTTTCATGTCCAGTATCTGAATGACAACAGTCACAAGCCTCATATGTTGGTGAACTTGAGCATGGAAGCAGCCTGTAACTTTGCACATTTAACAACATATAGACCCTTATTCACACTAGTTTTCTGCTTCCAATCCAATAATTCATCCAAAAACTGGAACCTTTACTTCCATAGTTGCCACATCAAAATTTACTGATGTTAAAAGTTGTTTCAATTTTGACACTTACAGGGACTTTTTTGGACCCAAAACCTCCCTTGAATGAAAGCACTTTTTTTTTATTTTAAAGGGCCAATAAGTATTTATTATTGTCATTTCGCACAGATTTGAGAAATTTTAGATTGGTTGTAGTAATTCTGGAAAGGTTCTTAGTCATTTTGGACACATTTCTTTAGTAATTGCAAACCATTTTTAGTAGTTCTGGACAAGTTTAAAGATATTTAAGACAACATTGAGCCATTTTGAACAAGTCTCAAGTCAAAATGGTAAAAACTGGAACTTTATTAATAAATTCTACATTTCTTGGCCATATACGCTTAGAGGAACCTTCTTGTTATTTCAACTCAGTAGTTGGACAAAATTTTAAGTTTTTTTTTGGATCATTTCAAAAAAATTTTTGGCCATTTTTAAAAATTTTGAACTTTTGTTTACTTTTAACTTTTTTTGTCATTTTGGACAAAGTTCAAGCAATTTTGGATAGATTTGGGGTAATTTTGAACATGGTATTAAGTCAATTTGGAACGAATGTTTGTCATTTTTTAACATTTCCTTAATAATTAACTCTTTAATTAAAACCATCTTTAGTAATTTTGAACATATTTAAAGATATTTAAGACAACACTTTCAGCCATTCTGATCAAGTTTCAAGTCAAAATAGTTAAAACTGGAACTTGCTCTCTTGCTGTACTTGCCATCTTTGTTTGAAAGCTTTGCATTTGACCATTTACATGCTGTACTACTCAACACATAACATGGTTTTACTGTGGCTGCTAATCTCTTATTTTGTAGTTTCAGCTGGGTGGCAGAGTGTTTCCTCTTGTGGTGCTAATATCTGCTAATATCTGTTGGTGACAGGAGATGACTTTAGTCTCACTGCTTCTTAGCGACACCACTACCTCATTCAACCTTGTGAGTCACTGAACTGAAATAGTTTTCACTGCACAACTTTTTTTTTTCTTCTTCTTACATCTACATTAGTGGTAAGTTATTGCATCTTGCAGGGTTAAACTGCAACTAAGATTTGAAGATCCAACTTAAAGAGCCCTAATTCTGCTCATTTACAGGTTTGTCTGGTTTATTTCAGCTTATGTCAGAGGTGGCCCGACAAGTTAACGTTACCATAACAGCAGATCTGAGTACAGGCAGAGATGTTTTAATGTTTTTTCTGTGTTTTTGAAATACATTAAAAAAGAAAGTTATAAAGCCAGACTGGATTTACATATGTATTGTAAAATAACATCCATAAATGATAACCCTACATTACCCTAAAAGTTGTATTTTTTAATTAAATCAGTTTCCTTTTTATTTAATTGGTGAAACTATTCAAATTTCAAATAAATGTAAGTTTACTATTTTAAATAGATTTGTCAAATTTGACGCTGTTATTAACAAGCAACAGAAACGAAGTTATAGTTCTTTAATTCTGCAACGATGTGAGCGATATCTTGTTTAATCAGAGAAGTCTTAACAACAAAAATGTTCATTAAATGTGTTGTCATCAATGTTGTAATATTGCAAGTTATTGGTTAATTGTCAAAATATCATTGTACCTTTGAAAACAGTGATGATTGCTGTTCCAGCTGGACTAGCAATGACTTCAGTGAACAAGTGAAACCGTTGCAGGTTCATTTATTGTGAAAGTCTGCAGTGAGTCTAATTGTATTTAACACCACAGCGACCCAGGAAGCGGTCGCTCTGACCGCAGCAGTTTTGAGTATGAAGTGTAAACAGCCATGGGAATGTTAATGTTCAAATCCAAATTGTTTAATGGATCATTTTGTTATTCATATGTCAGTTGTGTTTTGTTTATTTTTTTGTGGGTGGGTGAGGTGGTTTTTGGTGTTTGTACGGTCGAGATAATTGTGGCGGTTGAGCTAGCCGTGGGCCACCATGGCAGACACTTCTGTAATGGTTAATGACTTCCACGACTAGTGCCCGTGTTTAAATACTAAGACTATTCAAATTGGACTACATTAATACAGGAAACGCACCGTCAGATCTGAGACGTGTCGATGCTGCTTACTCAGGGTTTGACAGTAAGGAAATGGTTAACATTAGTGATCTGCTAAATGTCAAGATTTTCATGTAGAGTCTTGTGCAAAAACTCATAATGCCTGATATGATTTGAAATTACCGGTTGATTCTTGCAATATTGAAACTGAATTACTAGTTTTACACATAAATGTTCTTTAAGGATATGGTAACATTGAGGACAGAAATTGTGCTTTATTAATGGTTGTTTTTCATGTTTTCTCCCCCAACTGCCAGAATTTTCAGTTTATTCCAGTTTTTTCATTTTTCTGAACAGTTTAAAAGCTGGAAATGTTGAGAGCCAATTGCCATTTTTTAAAAATAAAGGTTTTTATTGACTGTCAATCTCTACATTTTTATTATTTTTTGTTATATTACTTGATACTATGTGTAATTTAAGAAAATTGGGGAAAATCTGTAGAAATATCACTTTTTGATCTTTAAACTTTCAATCAAATAGCAAATATCAGATTTTTTTTTTCTTGCTGAATACAGTAAAAATAATGTAAAATTACAGGATTACATAGGAGAATCAAATACTTTTAGTAAAACTGCAGACTTTTACTGTGGATGTTAACGGTTTTGGTTTGGGTTTTTTTTTTTTACAGTTAAATTATGTGTAATATAATTCTTTAAATTTTTCTGTGTATTCACTAGATATTTGTAATTTCAAATCTGTAAAAAATAAGATTAAAATTATTTTCTGTCCAATAATATCCATATTTTCTCTTTTAAATGACCGCAAATATCTGAAATAATTATTTTTTAGCAAATTCAGATACAATTAAAATTATATTGTCAAAAGTACTTAATGAGCAAATTACTATGTTAAAATATAGATTTTTCAACAATAATAGCTTTAGTTGTTTTAGTGTTTGTAAATTAAGTCACTTTTTGTGATCTGTGATTAAGTAAAATAGGGTGACTCGTAGAATAGCAGTGAATTGTTTACACATTTTAGTTTATTTGAAAATGAAATTATTTTTACAGTGTGGTGGGAATAAACAACCATGGGCACATTTTATTAGAGAACAATAAACATTTGAATGATCTGGGAAAAACCCGGAGTGTCGACATGGACGGAGCTACAGTCAGATAATCTGGGAACCCGTGACTCACCTGGTCCCGTTGACGTGTTCGCCTCTCTTTCCGGCGTTTTGTGCCGCTGAGCCCCCCCACTCCGGCTCGGTGGGCTCTGGACTCTGTCTGGAGGTCTGGCTGTACCCGCCAGGCGACATCATCTCCACCTTTACGTGCATGACCGGGGCAGCGGTGTAGGGCGGCTCGAATATGGGCTGATCCTCACTCACCACAGACAGCGCTTCCTGTCCAAACAGAGCCACAGCGGTCAGCATCTGCCAGTCACAACCTGACTGTCTTTTTTCACACTCAGTTTATACCGCCCAAACAGAAGCCCGAGTTAAAGCTCAGTGGCCGTAAATGATGTTAACAGCAATACCACAGTCTTTAGACGGTGAAAAGTCTGACTTCTTATTCAGTCCGGGCAAAAAATAAAAATGGCAGCAAATTTAGTGCATTTTTTAAAGAAAGTAACTTCAAGAAAGTTAAAAACCATTAAATATCTACTGCTCATTTGTTTCTGAGGATGTGAAATGTTAAAAATGGGTCATAAATGTATAACTTCATCCTCTGAACCACAAAAACCAGGCAGCAGCTTTGAAATTCACCTCAACTTTTTAGTATTTCATCATCATCCTAAATGTTCAGAACTAAATAAGCACCTGCCATATTAAGATTGGACAAAAAACATCTAATTACTATTTATTAAGAACTTACTGCCTACAAAGTCACATGATCTGCTTCATCAGGACTGTGGCGTTGTGTTTTGATTGCATTTATTTTATTTAAATGATGATAAATTCCGATAACTGACCTCTGCTCACTCAGAAAAAGAGAGAAAGGTTGATATAAGTCTTTCCTGTTAAAACGTCTGAGGACATTTATAAAAAGTCACCAAAATGACAGTTTATCAGAGCCTGAAGGACGAAAAGAATCATCAGATTTTCATCTTTGGAATGTGTCCTTAAATGCACCGTGAGCTTAAAAGTCATATTTCAGCAAAATCACTTTGTTGTGATTGCCTCCTGAAGACATTTACCAAATTAAACTTTTAAACGGAATCAACACAATGATTGCAGCATATCTCAAAAACAGTAAACAGAGGAGCAGTTGTTGGAAGATACATTCAGCATGGTGAAACAGTAAAAAAATTCAACTTTAGTTATTTTCTTTGTCTTTATAATTTCTGTCAGCCTAAGTGTGCTGTACTGCCCAGAACATGTTTTTGAGTTCTTTCTCCTATTCATGCTTGCTCTGTTTTCATAGGGGTGCAGGACTTTATATTGCAGTTCAAAATGAGCCCACAGTGAGGAAAAATGTGACGGAATTTTGAGGCTTAAAAAACCAAATCATTTTTAACAGGCAGCCGGGAGCTTTTTAGCTACTCAAACAGGAGGAAATAATGTGGATTAAATGTCAGTTAAAGGTTGTTTTATCAGTGTTACAGCATCTAAATGAGGTGTGAGTGAGGTTTCAGTAGTTTTTGGAGCTCTGAGGCAGAGAGAAGAGTGACGGCTTCATGTCAGTGTCGACTTTTAAAAGAAGACATTTGCATTTCCTAACCTCACTCACAAATTGGAAATATGGCCCACAAAATTTCACAGTGAGGGACTAATCTGCATCTGTTCTGTATAGAAGTCACCTGTGAATCAACAGAGCAGTCTGAAAAGGGGCCAAAAACTCAAGAATTTGTGTTTTGTACTTAAGATTATCCTTTATTACTCCCCACGTCAGGGGAAATTTCCAATGTTACAGCAGTAAACATCTTTCACAGCAGCATTAACCACATGTACAGTAATGATGATAATTCTAATATGTGCAAAATATACAAGAATGAAAAATGAATAAATACAGTATAAGTGACATCAACATAAAGTGGCTTGTGGAATAAATGTAGGCGTAAAAGTGCAAAAAATGCCACAGTATGTAAACCTACATGAAAGCTTTCACCATAACCCGGCTGCTTCTGTCTTCATCCTGCTCAGAGGTGCTTCAACCAAACATTTTTAGAACTGGAAGTTTGTCTTTTGCTGCTACACACACACAAACAAAACTGCTAAAGTAAAAGGAGTAACCCAGTTACAGCCTAAAATGTTCATTTCATGTCAACAACTAAAGCTATGGGAGGTGATGAAACCACTACGAGAAACACTGAGGAGTGAAGTGAAAAATAGTGTTCAGAAATGGTGTGAAGGCAGCCAGGAGGCGGCCTAATCTGAACGCGCATCAGCAACCTTAACCACAGTTCTATTTAGTCGTTAGGATCGGGGTTGCAGGGGGAGAGAGAGGGGTGTCAGCCGAAGGTGGAGTCTAATTGAGATTTAAGTCTGTCTTCCTGTGTTGAGCACCTACAATGAGGCCTCAAAACTACCCCGAGATGCCACTTCTCATCCCACGCACTCGGGAGGGCAAACACCGGGCCTGTTGTTCAGTCTGCTGCTCGAATTAAGTGCGTCGATGCGATGCGACCGCCGCAGCCTAAGTGGGTGCAAGTGCGTGTTTGTTTAGAGGAGCCGAGCATTGTCTTCGGGCCTCGTACGTCAGTGCCGGGCTTTCTCAGTGGCCTACAGGAAACCTGGCCGCCATGTGCACAGGAACCTTTTGGCACAGGCCAAGGGAGAGGAAATGGCGGTGGAGGGGGGCACGCTGTGAAAATGTGGGTCATTTTAAAGCTGGAAAACAAGGAGGGGGGTCGGGTTCGCTGGACAGAAAGAGGAGCGCTGCCTTGATTGAAGTGCCGCCATTGCATTGTTGTTTTGTTTTGGCCTGTGTGTGCATGTGTTGTTGTTTTTTTAGCTCAATTGTTGCCTCCATGTCTTAATGCATGGCACACAGTTTGGCATTTCCTCAACGCTGCAGACGAACTGATAGAGAAGTCAGCAGTGTTTGGGATTTCAGAGACGCCCTTTTTTAGTTTTTTCTTAAGCAAACACAGCCAAGTAGTTTTAATAAAGCTGCATTTTTATTTCACTTCAAACTAGTGATACCTCATTCATGGGGCTCAAGATTTAAAGACACAAGGATTACATAGTGTGTTAACAATCTAAGTGTTTCAACATAAGACTCAAACTTAAAGCAGAACCAGAGATTTGTTTTTAATTCAGTGCTTTTTTCCTACTTGTGAAAGCTGCCTACATTACCCATGATGCAATCTGGCTTCTGTCAGAGGTCTGTGTGTTTTTCAGATGGTACAGCCCATACACTGGATATAAAAGATCAACTTGGCCTTTAGGTGTCAAAGATGAAGCCTGAAACCTGCATTCTTTCCAACAGCCAGCAGGGGCGGAGATTGTGATCGCAAAAAAAACACAAAAAAGATTGTGTAGAAACCTAAGAGAAAGTAATCCTACTTCTCACTCGATGTGTTGACATAGTAAGCATTTTCTCATGAGTTTATCGTCTCAGTCACAAGTTTAGCGTCTCCTTCAGTACAGGTTGTGTAATCTCTACATTGCAAAATGTTTTATTTCAACGAAAAAGGTGGTAAAATTTTGAGACTTTTACGTTTTTTTCGACGGTTCTCTTGTGGAGCTACTCAACGGAGAAAGCCACCTGCATTTAACCGAATCCAAACTGCAATATTTTTTAACCAAATAGTTCTACAAAAAACAACTACAACTAAAAACAAAAGTAGACGATGAGTGAGAGCCACTGACTGTATTTCAGTGTGGACAAACCTCCAGGACGTCACCTGGAGGGTTCAGGGCTCAGTTGTTTGCTGCTGATCAAGTTAATTGTGCAGAATTGTAAGCAGTAGTACAATTTTAACAGCTGACTTCTATAAAAGTTGGCGTACCATTGTCATGAACTGGTAGCCTAGCCACACTAGACCCAGCTCTTAAGACACAAGGGTCTAGAAACGCTCGACAGGGAGAGAAGCGGGCTAAAAGGTTGTCTATCAAATCCCTCTGCAGCAATTGGGTAGGTATACAACCAATCAGCGCAACGAATAGGCTGACGTAGTTCCTAGAGCGCCAGATTGTGGCTAAGTCCTATTAGCTTCCCAACCAGCGGAGCCAACTGGTATATTAAGGATTTGCCATATCCCGTCGGCATAAGTCCAAATACGTCTTTCTTCTCAATGAAACACTTCAGTGTCGTCCTTTGTTTATCTTTCAAGTTGAATTTTAGCTTCAAAACTTTCAGGGCTGTGGCCAAAGCCGAGTCGAAAGATAACTGTTTATTGTGCGCCGGTTGTTTCTGTCAGAATCGTCGCGCCTCTGTCGTCACTTAGTTACGCCCGCCTTCTGACTCTACACTTCATGGTGATTCGTCCGGCCAGTTTTAGGAGCATCCAACCTCGAGCCTTATGGAGGGTAACTAGACCCACCCTGGCAGAGAATTAAATTCGTTGCCGTGGGTTGTCTAGCGTGGCTAGGCTAATGAACTGGTGTATCAAAACAAATTTTTGTCCCAAGCTGTAACTGTTTATTTCTACTATAAAGTTGGATATTTTAACATGGAGGTCTATGAGGATTGGCTTGTTTTCAGAGCCTGCCTCTAGTGGACATTTAAGGAACTGCAGTTTTTGACACCTCCATGTTGTTTTTCTCTTTCGGAGGTTGATACTTGGTGTCTCTGTCTAATCTGGGAGAAAGTCCCTCCTCCCAGTCTACTTGTGACCTTATTTTTGCTGTTCTGAGGTGTAAAATGAGAGAATGACAAGTAAGACATTGACATAGGCAATTTAAAAAAATGGCCAAAGAACGAAAGTAAAATACCTATAACAAAATGTGGTGTGACTTCAAACTATCCTCATGTTAAAATATAATTATAAAATTTAAGTGAAGTCAATGCAGAAGTGCCTGCATTCCTTCCAGCAGCCAGCAGGGGGGCAGCTGGTCTTGTTTAATAAAAAATCAGCCATACCGGTGAGAAAGTTCCTGCTCAGTAAATGTTTTTCCTGAAATTAATTTATAGCCTTAATGGCTGGTTGGTCTCCTTCATTACAACATGGTGTTTAATTTTTAAATTGCATGTCTTATTTTCACAAAAAGACTATAAAATTGTGAGATATTGATGTTTTACAAACCTTTCTTAGGACAAAAGGAATTTCAGCATCACCACTTATGTACCCTGAACCAAACCAGGATGTTTCCTAAACCTAACCATGCAAAAAAAAAAAAAACAACGCTGCTCACAATTTTACAGTCTTCATTGTGCAACTGATACATGTTTGCACTGTGGAACAATGTAGCTATAACACATTTGCTTATATTTACAGTAAAATATAAGTGAAGTTGATGCGAAAGTGCCTTAATCCTGCTTTCTCTCTAACAGCCAGCAGAGGGCGACTCCTCAGGTGGCAGAAACAGAAATTAGCCTATTTCTTACTTGATTTGTTATCACAGCAAATGAAATTGTAGTGAGTTTATAGTCTCAATCGCTAGTTTAAAGTCTCCTTAAACATAGCATGGTGTTTATTTGATAAATTATCGTCATATTTAAAGGATAATAGATGATAAAGCGGTGTATGTTTTTGGGTGGGGCTTCCTTGAAAATGACAAGCCAGAAACTTGTGTAATTTATTTGCCTTCATGAAGTCAAAAAACTGATTATTCACTCTTCAACTTCTTTCTAAGACCTGTAAACACAAATCAGTGGAGTTCCCCTTTAAATGTGACATGCAAATGAGTGGAAACCTAAAACGTTTAGTTGCACCCGAAGGGATGAAATGAGGTATATTTTTAGAAGATGGCTGTCTGACGTTGCATGCCCAGTTAAAGCTGATTAGTGCTGATTATCAGGATCTGCATGTTGTCCCGCTCAGCCTTTCTTTCCCTTTTCCTCTTCAGCTGATTGCTTTGTTTTTCTCGCTTCGTCCTCTCGCACTCTGCAGAAGCCTTTTTTACGCTGTGCAGAAGTGAAACAGTCGGGATAAAACACGACAGCAAGCTCTCACGAGAACGCAGGACAGGGAGCAGCGAAACATTGCGGTTGAACTTGTTGTTTTGGTGCTCAACTCCCAAGCCGATATCATCGTGACTCGCTGCTGCACATTCACTCTTCAGCTCAGCGGGTTAGGCCAAGCTCCTGCACAAACTCCCGCTCTTTCTTTATCTGCTCTCTCGCTCTCTAAGCCTCCTCTGCACGCTGATACAAATATAATGTGGCCTGACCGCCGATGCCACAACTGACTTCCGCCCCAGTGTGTTTCAGCCTGTTGCTCAGTGACACAAAACAGCTTTTTAAAAACACGGCCTCGTTGAAGCCTCGATGTCCTACAATTCACTCCTGTTGAGCTCACATTGATAGTAAACACTTTTCACTTTCTGTGGGGGCACGAACGCAAAGTCCTGCATGGAAACTTTTGACATGTCTTTCGCTCCTCGGCTCTACAGGTTGCATCATGCCGTCTTGCCCAAACCAGCAGCTCAGAATGTGATCACAGGCTGCTCACCATGCGGATGTGCAAACTGCTTTATAAAGTAGCATTTTAGATTCACAGTTTAACCGCATTCAGCAATGTCTGACTTGCATTCCTTTATAGTGTAACCTAGACTCACTTTAGTATCAGTTTTGGTACACTAAAGAGAAATTAGCTGATATTTACATTTTAGAGCAACAGTTTCATAAAGATGCAATAATGTTGTATTATTATGATATTCAAAAACTAATATTTACTAGTGTTGTTCATGTTGGAATAAACTGAACTAATCGACACATTTTTAAAGGCTTTCACCTGTAAATTTCTACGTAATTTTAATTTTAATTTGACAGATTTTCTCTGTTTTGTTAAATTACTGTTAATAACTTGTATACTCACAGTAGGGGGGAAAGTATTTACATGTTCACCCTCAAAAAACCCCAAACTGTTTCAGCTTTCACTGCATATTTACACATTTTTTAATGTATTTAAATCAGCAAGGGAGTAATTGTTTTAGAAATATTTGCTGCTATTAAAAAGAAAAATAGATACTTTGGTACATTTTAGCTGTTGTTTTGCAGAGTTTCCTTTCTTTGTTAAATTATAGACAATATCTAGTTAAATAATATGTGTTTTTTTTTTTTACATGTTCACTGTTCAACAAGAAAATCAAAACTTTTTTTTAAAAAATCAGCAAAAACCTTTATTTTTGCACACAGTGAGTTAGTTCTACAATGTGTGGCCCAAAATTGCTTTTGTGTACTGTACTTAAATCAGATATCATTATTTTAGATATAGTTGTTTTTATTTTCACATTTTTCACAGTTTTTAAATGTCACAGTATTTTACACTCATTTTTAAATAGTTATTTAATCTGATGATGAAATTATAGAGAATATCTTCAATATTGTAAAGTTATTTGAACCAACCTGAATAAATCAAGTTGAAGTAAGTTCAGTCAACACAGATTATGTTGACTCAACACAAGTACATTAAGTGGGTCCAACAAAGTTGCTAAATGCTACAAGAAACATGTGAAAATATAAATTGAATTAGGTTTTAACAACAAGTAATTATTTTCTGCTATTCATTGGGCTTCCAGTTATTTTAATGAATGGAATTAACAGAAGCAGCAACGGAAAGAAAACTTTTCAGTCAAGTAGAAATTCTTTACATGATTTTTTAAATGTTCATTCAAAGAAGTATTTTTAAAATAATGTTACATTACATCCAGAATCCCTTAACATGAGGCCTAGTCTTGTTATGAAGTAAACATTTTGGATGTTGGAGCTGTTTTAAAGCTGAAATGCTCTCAGTTTTAATGCAAGCTAAAGCATTTTTTACTGTTACACTATTCTTCCTCCGAATTTAGAGGAAAACTGAAATAATAGTAATCTGTATTTTCTTGGATTTGCTTATTTGGAGATGACTTTGGGAACCACATCCAGTAAACAGGATCTATAGTTGTTATGAACTGGTGTCCTCAGTTAAACATTTGGCCTGAAAGCCTGAAAAAATGTCTGTACATTCCACTGAAAACAAAATCCAAAGTGCAACTGCAACTCTAAACAATAATATTTGGGCTCAGTGTAAAAAAAAAAAAAAAAACTAAAAAAAAACTCTGTCAATCTTTTGAATTCTGAGAACTTCTAATGAAATTCTGTTCAACCAACAGTTAGTTTGGGGAATTAACTTTTCCTCTGAATGAGTTTTGAATTAAAGGTCTAAAAATTATCTGAAATTGTTCATGTTTATTAAGATCAAGGAGGAGACTTGAAATCCTGAAGTCACGGTCAAGAAATGAAGCTAATTTATTTAAATTAGCTCAGCTTAAGTTTAGTTTTAATTCAACTAATGCAGGAATGTGAGTTTACATTACACACAATGCAGTATTATTATTAAAAGTCCTCCTAGCAAAATATTGTTTGCAACTTAAAGGGTTTATGAAAATCAGTAAAATAGATTTTTAAATCTTGCATCTGTGCATTTAATGAAGTGGTGAGAATAGAAATTACTGTATAGAGTGAACAAATGTTTGTCTTTTAGTCCTTAAAAGCTGACAGATACAGAGATCTATAGTGGGTTGCTGAGGAAAGCAGAAAATAATTCTGCTACACAATTTTTTAAAAATATTTTTAATCAAATCTGTGCCGTTTTTCTTGTGAATTAACATGAAAATGTGCACATCTCTGTCTCTGAAGAGCATTTAATGAAAACAGTGAAATAAAAATAAATTCTGGTTGCCACAGCAAGCAACAACACAACATTGTGTTTTTAAAGCAGAGGTAGAGAGCACTGCCCTAAGCTGGAACCACGGATGTGGTTAACAATATACGTCCCTGCATGAACCAGTTGCATGATTTACATCGAGCATCAGTTTTATATTTAGTCATTTTGCGGCAAACTTTCAGGCAGCAGATTGTCACCTCTTCATTTTGTGTCAGCTAGAAAAGCAGAGTTAAAGGTGTAGTACACTAAAATAAAGACAGAGACCAGTTGGGCCAGTTTAAATTTAAATTTGCTACAATTGGAAATCATTTGATTCCTGTCAGATGAACAGTTTTCATTACTGCAGCTTCATTTTAAGGAAACTCAACTCCAACATAAATATAAAATGTAAAATCTGATTCCTTCTTTGTTTTCTTGATATATTCTCAGATACCAGAAGCTCAGCACCATAAGAGCAGTAATTTTCACACCTTAACTGACAATAGAATACTAGTTTAAATGTAATCATGATTTAGTAGAACAGATCCACTAAAATGGACTGCACCAATAGCTCAGTGAGAAGCACTTTGGCTTCATTTAGAGTCTGACTGATAATAAACTGAACTAATGGAGATTGATGTGGATTCAGACTGCAAACAGCAGCACATTTCCCTCAGGATTCATATCATAGGTTGTGAATTTTAATGGTTAGTGTATAACATGTGAAGGTTCTGCTGTTCACATTTGAGCTCAGCCTAAATCCTGACTGGTGTCTCTGCAGAAACAGGCCGCAGATGGAGTTGTGCAAAGCTCCTTGTGCTCTTCGTGTCTGAGGCAAGTGGCAGAAAGGAGAAGTAAAAGTTTAATGCAAGCTGATTTTGCAAAGGCCTGAGCAGCTGCACTTTCTGCTGCACAAACAACGATGTGGTTTTCACAGCTCGGCGCCCGGCAGCAGCACGCAGCGCCCCGCAGGCCCCCGGCTGCTCTCCTGCTGCCCTCGGCCTGTGAGAGGCCTCAGACGATGCAGAGCCTCAGTTTGTCCACTGCGTTTCTCTCTGGCGACCCTCTGCTGCCTTTTCTACTTTTTTTTTCGGGTCCAGGGAGGAAATGTGTGCGGAAAGTCTGAGGTCTGAGACAGGAAGCCTGCTGAGTTCAGATAACGACACCTGACGAGTGCTCCCGTTTGCAGCTATAAATTATTCTTAAAATAACCTCAAACACAATCTGCAGCGACAGAGAACAAGAGATTCTGGATATTAGGAATCCCAAAAACAGCAGCGTTCAGAACATGAAATCTGCCGTAATTCAAGTTTTCGTTTCAAGGCTTCCTTTGTTTTCTGCTCTGCTGCTTTAATTGGCCTCATTTTCATGTTCCAACGAAAATCAGAAACAATATTTAGCCTCCAAAATACCCCAGCTGTAGAAATGTTTGTTGGGAACAAAACAAGAAATTAGTGAATTATTAGTTCCTCAATCCTCACAGCCTCTTTCTCCAAATGTCTTTTCTTCTAGTTTTGCAAAAGGCCGAATAAGGCAGAAGTTTGGTTAAAATAAACACAGACAAACCCGTTTTCATAATCAGCTTTTTAACA